>NC_142012.1:149553778-150233778 GCF_049901735.1 Notechis scutatus
AGTTTAGCTGAGTGCTGTGCCAGTCTCTCCTCTGTTCTATGTGTCCTTGGATCAGGAGGAGGTGTGGATTCCACCTCCTCCTCATTGGTAATGGGCAGCAGCTGCTCCCTGTCCTTGTCTGGAGACTCCTGGCCAACTTGCTGCAGCTGTGCTCGCCTCCCTCAGCCTCAGTCTGTCCCTAGTCTGATCAACCCAGCTGAGGCTGGTCCAGCAGGCTAGCATTCTCTGAGCCCCAATCCTGACCACTATTGGGTTCCACACTTTCCTCTGTAGACTCAAACTTACACTCCTCTTCTTTGCATCAGGAGAAAGGTCCAGGGGCAGTCCATGACACAATATTCATCATGATCTTAATAGGTTAGAGGAGACATTAATTCAGTTTTTCAGTTTCTTTCAACATGTTATGATCAGGATTGTTAGTGATTACTTTTTTAAAAAAAAATGTTCTTGTATGTTTGTGTTATTGGTAGTATATCTATCCACCTTCTGTTGGTCTTTTTAATTATCTTCAGCTTTTTTCAAAACCAATCAGACTTTTCTCCAATGACTTTTCCTTTTGCATTATGTATTCCACATGAAATTCGCTGGTACACAACATGAAAGTTTGCATTTTAAAACTCAATTGCATGATGCAAGATACAGAATCTCTAATGACAGATACATAGAAGTTGTGGGAAGTTATGAAAAGCTCTTCCAAAATCTTGATAAGATAAAGTTTAACCATCCCAAACCTGAAAATTCCTATGGTTTGGGATGGTTAAACCCAAAAAGAGATTGAGTAAAGGTAACTTATCTTGAGAATACACACCATTGAAGTATGGCCATGTGGAAGAGGGAGAAAGGAAAAGAAGAATGGAAGAACATTTACAATCAGCAAAGTGTTTACTGGCAGAAAGGCCATTCATGAATGAACAAGCTATAAAGGGAAAAATGAATGGACTGTAAAAATATTTCTCAGTTCTTGTTGGTAACTCAACCAATCTGAAGTTTGGAAAGCTGAAAAATCTTTCAATAAAGGAATTATCCAACTGACCAACTGGCAATGAACTGAGGTTGGAACAGTCCAGAAGAGGAGAAACAGACTAAATTTGATTGGCCCATGAAGGGATCCGGATGCCAGAACCAGAAAAAATTTGATATATAAAACCAATTATGAATATTTGCAAAGAAAGGGGGAAGAATTGATTTGGTTTAGTATGTGATGATATATATTTCTTTATTTGATTCAAATGGACTCCGCATTGCCTTTCATTTACCAGCTTTTTCTAGCTAAATGGTAAATGATAGGCAATCTCAACATATCAGCAGAAAATCTGTTTTTCCATTATTATTATTATTATTATTATTATTATTATTATTATTATTATTATTATTATTATTATTATTGTTGTTGTTGTTGTTGTTGTTGTTGTTGTTGTTGTTGTTGTTGTTGTTAGGGTATATTTTTTATTTCCTTACTCTTCAAAGAATGTTACAAACTTAAGTTATTCAGGCACTGCATCAGATACAATCAATTATGCAATCTATTTGTTACATTCAACACATATTCATAGGAATATTGCTGTTGTTCAAGTTTTTTAGTCTGTTTGTTATTTCTTTAAATTGTAATTGTAGTTTTTTTCAGCTTGTTGTCTGAGCTGTAGATGTAGTCACAAGTAAAACTGATTAAATCAGAAACATCAAGGGACAATATATGGGCAGCAGGAAATTTAAGTGGACTGAAATAGGACACGTCATTTGATATTCAGAGACATATCAAAACTTATGAAAGTCACAAAAGAAAATGTGTAGCTATCACTATAAGCAAAAGGGCATCAAAGTCAGTGGTCAAATATAACCTTCCAAAGACTAAGTTCAAGGCAAATCAATCAATATTAGCAATCCAAATCACACATATGGAGGAGACTGAACAAGTAACTTGCAATATTTTTTCATGTTAACTTTTCAAAACCTGTCTTACCAATAGGATACTGGAATACTGAAATTTCAATATTCTTGAATAATATGATGACAAACAAAGATAAATAAATGTCATATAAATTCAGTCTTTTTAGCAATACATCCAATAATGTAAATGATGGACATCACTTGGTAGGCAACACCAACATCAAATTAATTATATCATGAATGAGAAAATGTGAATATTCACTCAATGTAGCCAAGTGCAGCTCAGATCATGACTTCTGAGAAACTGGAACTTCTTAAATAAAATCCAAATTTCACCCAATGGACAGAGGCAAGTATTTTGTTCTGTGGCATCTACACTCTAAAAAATGAAATTTAAACTTATAAATCAAGCCTTGAATCCAACAAATAGCCATGCATAGAGTAAATTAAATAATAATAACAACAATTAAATATTTTTAAACAATGAAATCAACAATAAAGCCATCATGGAAACTTCTTTTGCATATTTTAAATATTCTTCATCAAAATGATGGAAAATAAATTGCTTTTCTTTTTCCTTTTTTAAAGCAAAAATATGTTGGTGATATTAATATAGGTGAGTTGCTTGGTTTTTGAATTTATTGCAGTTACAAAATGACTGAAAGATAATAAAATTCTGCATTACAAATGTTATCAACAAACATATGAAGATGGTGGAACAAAGTTGGTCCTAAAATTCCTGAATGAGATTAGATTGTTACAGCTTTTTATAATTCCTGAAAAGACCTATAAACAAAGACAAATAGCTTTTTATTTTCTCCCAAGATAGTTCATGATGGGGTTGAAAGCTTGCTATCGCTTTCTAGATATTGGATGTTCTGAATCAAACATCATTTTTAATTGAGTTTATACCCTCTGCCACATTGGTATCTTATCTTTATTATTCCTGCTTTATTATTTATTATCTAATCATTGTAGCACCATCATTTAGAGAACTACATAATCTTACTAACCATTATTTAAATTAATGCCTCAGGACTCAGGAAGTATTTGGGCATGATTAACTGAAAATAATATATATGGTGTGGTGTAGAA
This sequence comes from Notechis scutatus, assembly GCF_049901735.1. Lineage (NCBI taxonomy): Eukaryota > Metazoa > Chordata > Lepidosauria > Squamata > Elapidae > Notechis > Notechis scutatus. The sequence continues at coordinate 149,556,761 of NC_142012.1, forward strand.
TTGAAGATAAATTCAAATATTTCACTCATTCTTCTTGTGAATTAATTTTCAAAGGTTACATGGCACAAATAATGGATTTTCAATGACACCATATATCTCTTTTCTGTCTGATTAGCTACTGGCCTTATTTATAGCATTCAGCAGGTAATAGAAACATACAGGGAAAAGCATGAATCTCCCTGCTTCCATCAAAAATACAACCCATGCATCATTGCCATTCTTGTTCTACTTGTTTGTAAACCAATAGTGTCTGTCCAAAATTTTTGATATTGAGCCTATAGATAAACTGCAAAGGTGTGATGTAGGTGTGATGACTAGTATGATAATAGAGCATCAAACAAAGTGTACAACTATAAACATATCTCAGATAGTTTTTTGTAATTACAACCAAACAGTTCTATTTTCTCTCTATTCTTTCTTCTTTCTCTTTTTCTCTTCTGGAATAATGTGTGACAATTAATTATTGATAAGAATCATCATATTTAAAGCATTTTATGACTGCAATATCAAATAGGTTTAATAGGTCTAATAGGTTTAATAATAATAATGATTAAATAGCATTTTACCCAGACAAAATGAAACCGGTTCAGAAAATAAAATGTTGAATGTAATTCATTCAGAGAGAGAGGAGGGATATGAATACACAATGACATAATTACACAAATACTATAATTATATTATGAAATGCTTGTCATCATTACACTAAAGTCAGTTTAATGGTTGAGTGTGGCCATTAAATTGGTTTAGTGCTATTGTGTACAGTACTTAAAGGAAATATCTATAGGCTTTGGCTAACTGAAATATAATTCACCATGATCTGCATGTAGTAATTGTGAAATACTTTAGAATGGAGTATACATTGAAATACTTTTATTTTTATTTCCTTTCCAAATTGAATCCCCACAGCACACCCTAGGTTAGGTCACAGATCTATTTCTATCCCATTAGATCTAATACTGCTGTAATCCTTTCTATAATTCAGATTATTTTGAGTGGATTTTACAAACCCTTGCAACATTTTCTTAGCATGGAGAACTTAAAACTGACTATTCCAAACAGAAGTGATTCTATTTCTATCGTAATTGTAACAACAATGGCAATCAAATAGAACTGAACAAGATATTTTAATATTTAGAAGTCTATTTTCAATCTTTTACTGCACTGAAATTTCAATCTTGCAATTTCTCAGCCCATGTCCAGAAGGCTGCAAGTAGTACAATGAAATTTATCAGTTGTAACAACAATAATAATGTTCCAGCTTTTGCCAAACTGTTCAGAACAAAGGTGGTAAACTTGATGTATGGATCATAGCTCTATTTCTATGACTTCTTCAGCACTGTGGAATTGATTCAATCCTTTTTTTAATCAACTTTGCTGTGTGTCCATCACTAGGCACCCAGTACACTTCTTCATTTTGAACTCATTTTTGTCTTTGTTGTGACATGTATGAGAATTTGCTGCTAAAAATATTAACTATAATTAGTTAATTATAGTTAACTAGGTAGACCAAACAGGAAACTTCACCAGAGAAGCTAATTTTACTTTATTGAAAAGATGCATTAACAGAACCTTGTAGGTCTGAAAGTACAAATCTAGTTCTGTTTTTCTTCTTCTTTCTGTTTCTTTCTTAGCCTAAGTAACTATATCCCTTCTTAGCCTCTTGCCCTGCCCACTATCAAGGTGCAAGAGATGATGTCTCTTATGACTGTATTCCTGTTTTGGTGGGAAGGTGATATCATTCTGTGCATCATGGCATATATTCATGCTGGCCACATGACCATGGAAGTGTTGGCTCTTTCAGATAAAAAATAGTGATGAGCACCCTGACTGAAGAAAAATTTCCTAACAGTGAGGACAATTAACCAGTGGAATAGCTTTCTATCAGAAGTTGTAGGTGCTTCATCACTGGAGGTTTTTAAGAAGACACTGGTCTGAAATGGTATAGGGTCTCCTGCTTGAGCAGAGGGTTGGACTAGAATACCTCCAAGGTCCCTTCCATCTCTATTCTGATTGAATCTCTAGAGTTGTACTCACCTGGACAGGGGAAAGTTTTACCCTTATATGACTCTATTGCCTAGGCAGTATCTCTTCACCCTTGTGTCCTTGGGACTTTCCCACATGCCATTACATCTAGTATTTATTGTGGAGTGGACCCTTAGTTCAATCTTTGTTGATGGATATAGCCAAGTACTTACCCTGTTGTATCTTTTCAGCTGAATATTTGATCTGGCCTTGAAATAGCTTTTATAGCAGCCAAGCAAAAAAAGAAACAGTTGGAAGTGGGAAAAGGTGGAAGGGGCATCTCTAGTTGTTAAATTTTAGGAGTGTTATAAGACAGGAAGTCCATGGAAATAATGTTCTCTTTTGAGATCTCAAGGCCTACCTCCATATAGGCATTTGAGTTCAATGATATTAGGACAGTTTTATAGATGTGTATTCCGGGGATTATAAGGCTTGACAATGAGTGATTGCCTTGGGATGCAATCATTTATAAATGCTATTTCTCTCTCATTATTATGGCTGATGTTTAGATGAGATTTTTCCTAACAAAAATAATAAATAGTTAAAGATTGCTATGAAAAATTGTATTATGCAAATGGATTTCATTACACATATTAAATGAAGCAGCCCTGAGAACATAGTTAATTCCTTTATCTTCTCTGATCAGTTATGGTAAGGATAAACAAAAAAACTTGATCTGTAGTTCAACAAAGTGTTAAGAAGAGATCAGATAGAAATGATAAATGCTCTAGAAAGAATAATAGCTTAATCTAAATATAGTGAATAAGGATTCCATACCCAATGAATATGGATTAACTTAAAAAAGAGGAATAAAAATTAATTAGCTACAAGAGCCAATGAATAAGCATTGCAAGACAGGTGACAAAGTTCAAAAGGCTACAGTATTTATAGGTTTGAAGACAAGCATGACATAATGGATCTATTTCATTAGCTACATATATGCTACTACTTGATATGGCAAAGTGTTCTATTATTAAATTTAGATTCCTTAACTAGTGACTAGAAAGTAGAGTTACTATAACACTGAAATGTGACAGCCATATTTTGAAGCCTTTTGACCTGAATACTGAATTTATGGTGTGTGTTTTTTACCACACATTACCTGTTTTTCTGGAGTTAATGTTAGATAGATTTCATTTGCTACAATCAGTTTTAAAAATTGGCAATGTGAATGTCCGTAATGCAGCCACTTAATGTTTACATTTGATACAAAATGCTATGCTACTACTTGAAGAGCTAGTAAGTTCTACCAAAACAGATTCATTCAGTTACAACAGTAAATTGCTTTGTTTAGCCTGCCAGTTCTCCTACATACTCCATCATATGTCTCTCCCTCAATGTCTCTCTTCATCAATGCCCACAGCTCCTAATTTCTACTTGGTCACTCAGCTTTGAATCTCAGTGTCAATCATTCAGGAAGAGACAGAGAGACCTTGGAATATTCCTATGAAAAGGGATGAAGTTATACTGAAGCAGGTAGACAAGGCTTTTTACATGATGTCAAGAGTCTCAGTGGGCAAATCCTTACTTTTTTCAAATTATGGAAAACCAAAGATTTAAAAGCAATTCACTGCTCCGGAAAATGTGTGGCATATGTGAATGAGATAATCAGAATTTATGGGAAGGCAAAGCAATTACCACAAAGAATTATTCCATATGTGTATTTGAGGATAATTTTGCATGCTACTCAAAGGCTGGTCTAAAACTCAGCCTGACTAAAGTTGCACATTTCGATTTAGCTAAATGTCTCTCTTGTTTAAGAAAGTGAATCTTCATTACTTTAAGACAAAATGATGACTTCCCTCTGCCCCTGAAATTAGAAGTGATATTCTTTCAATAGTAAACCTAATATACAATTTGTAATATTACTGACTTGAATTTTCCAAGCTAGAGGAAAGGTGATGCAAAATAAATAAATAAAAATAATAATGCAATTTAAAATATAGGATTGTTTTTCTCAGTATCTTTTTTGTAATGGCATTGATTTGCAATTCCTCATTCTATTTAAAGCTCAATATTAACACAATTGTAATATATTAACTTTAGCCTGAAATCAATTCCAAAACTGAAGCACAACCCATTATGAAATAATGGCAATGCTAATTTTATTCTGCCAAGTGTAAATTGACTGATTTATCACACCATTATGGAACTGTATTACTCCCTTAATCTGTTTGCAAAGGAAAATGCAGAAAGCAAAAAAGGTGTATTATACTATCTATACTTTGTTCAGAATAGCAGCTAAAGCAGAAAGCTACTCCAGGGAATGACAAAAATGTTTGCTGAAGGAGATAGTCAAGAAGAGATGTTTTTTGCTAGTGTAAGTCAACATGGGCCCATGGATTTTATAGCATCCCTAAGGAGACCTTTACCTCAATTTATTCATATTGCTTTAAACAGCCTAGTCTCTGTATGCTAAATCATGCCAGCAAGATGTTACAGGGCTAGAAGACATACCTATGTTTTCTGCTGATTTCTTTGTGCAAGCCAATGAAAGAAGAGAATCAGATGACATATAGGTTGAACTCCAGCAAAAACCTGAAGATCAAAAGTCTAGGTTGAGATTAACTCCATGATTTCCAGCAGGAAAGACTCATAGATATCGGAGCATGAGAAAGTGAAAATTTGGAATCAATACTTAGACCAGAAGTTATAACAGGGGGTTCAGATTCAGCTAAAAAGTGTCATTCCAAGGGCTACTTGCAAAACTGAAAGTCTCAAATAGAGTCTCCAGAACCTTCAAAATTAGATGATCAAACTCTTTTATTTCAATAGAAGAGAGAAAAATAAGACATTACGGAAGAATAACAATATGAATCATATTATTAGTGATTATACTACAATATTTATTTTCTTAAATGACAAATATTTTTTTTTGCCTCATCCACTTCCTTTTTACAATGTGATTTCCAGTAGACCTTTTGAAACGTGGTCCTCAGTCCAGAAGATTAGGAACATAACTTAGAGTCAGAAACAAATAATAAGATACAATGTTTGAGACATATACTCAGGCAAATTCCAAGCCTATACAGAAAGTTTTTACGTTTATATTAATGCAGTAACATTATCATGTAAAGATCATTATTATCTATCCTGATTTCAGAGGCAAGTGCAGAAGTTACATTTGTTTGATATTAATATTACACACATGGTTTGACAGAATATTGTCCAATGTGGTTTAGAAGCAAAGGGTAGTGAGGTCTTATATTGTTCAAACAGATACTCCAAATTAGGGCTTTAATATTGCTATTATAGCAACAACAGAGCTTCTGTTGTCCTGGTTCCATGATAGGAGAAACCTATCAAGTTTCAACAGGAGTAGTTCAAACTTTAGTTAGAAATACAGCATGTCAGTGTAACCAAATGTGGAATGCAATGAGTAAAACCTTAATCAACTTCTTGGCATAATTCTCAGTGATGTACCAAGAACCTAAGTCTCTTCTTCTAACAACCGGTTCTCCGAACTGCTTAGAATGTTCACAACCAGTTCTAGCGAATAGGTGCGAACTGGTAGAATCCCACCCCTGGATCTAGGGCTAAATTGTTATGGAGAAAACCTCTAAGACTTGAAAATAATTTAATGACACATCGATCAATCAACCCATTAGAAATTCTCAATCATCTAATTATGAAAAGGGTAGATTTTCTCTGATACCACAAAGGATTGATCTGAAGAATTTCACAAAAAGAAATATGAGGACCCTGTGTAAAATAAGAAAATAATGCACAAAATATCAATTAGCAATACCAGACACAATTTATAATCTCTAAATATTTCGTGTAGTGGTTAAGGTGCTGACCTGGAATCCAGGAATCTTGAGTTCTAATTCCACCTTAGATATGAAAAGCTACTTTGGTGACCTTTATCTGTCATTCTATCTCAGCACAACTAACCTCACGGGACTGTTGTAGAGAAATAGGAGGAGGAAGGGTATTAGGTATTTATTATTATAAAAATAATAAGGATGGGATATAAATAAATACATTAATTTAATTTAATTTTAATCTAGCCCCATATTAATATATGTTTAATTTTTCCCAATTTAGAACATAGCTGGGGAGGTGGGAAGAGGTCCAGGAAGGGTTAATATTCTCTCTGTTGTTATTTTTTCCTGTTTGGGAGTTGGTTCCTTCCATGTGTGCACTAAAGGCACACATATGCTTAAGGGAGTCTTCTGCATGAATGTTCCTTCTGATGACTGCATGCAGAAATAACAGCCCATTAATAATAATACAATAAGTAAGGACTTAGTAAACAAGCAATAGATATACTTGTAGTAAATGAATGGAATTGTCACTAAAGGATATGCACACTGTTATGATAACACTGTAAAATGTGAGAACTTGTTTCTCTTTTTAATTTTTTTTTGAAATTTTGAATAAACAAATTTATTTTTTTAAAAAAGAAATAACACCCCAAAATATTTGATGTGTTATTAATGTCAGGTGCTAAGAATCAGGACTATTCATAAGGTTGCAGCAGGGGTGAGCTGCTGGGGGTTCGCAGGGGTTCTTAGCCCCTAGCTAAGATTCTGTGCAGTTCGGAGAATCCCCAAATCCCACTCCTAGCTGGCCCTGCCCACCATACCCCGCCCCTCCCAGGAGTCCCCACGCAGCCTCTTTTGGATGCAGGTAAGTGCAGGGCATGCATGGAGGCTCAGGGATAGCAAAAAATGGGCCTCCTGGAAGTTCAGGAAAGCCAGAAATGGGTTCATTTCTGGGTTCATTTCTGGCTTCCAGAGAGCCTTTGGAGCCCAACGAGGCCATTTCTGGCTTCCAGAGGCTCAATGAAAGTCTCTGGAGCCTGGGGAGAGCTAAACCACCCACCCAACTATGGTGCAGGAGGCTGACTAGGCCATGGCCACCATGGCCACGCCCACCCAGCATTCGAGCAGAGAACCCTTCGGTAAAAATTTTTGAAGCCCACCCCTGGGTTGCAGATAAAAGACTCATTCAAGCCTATACAAAAGAACTTGATTAACTAATGTTCAACACAAAATTGACACCAGATAAGGGTCCACAGAATTCAGAAGGATTTGGAGCACTTAGGGAACAGAATAACTGTAAACTAATGATGCACTTAACTCTGCTTCCCAGCTCTACCTGCTCTTCTCCCACAAAAATAGGTGAATCTGTCCAAAGTGTTTTTCACATTTTGAACACCTGGCTTGAACTAGGTTGACACTTCCAAGTCTTCTGACTAAGTTTGCAATTGGTGTTTTATGCTTTAATATTTTGATATCAACAACCTACACAGGAAAATTGAGTAATTTAAGGAAGACAGCCTGCTCTCACCTCTCATTCCTGGGAAGCTAGCATTCAGAATTGACTGGCTGATGCATTCTGAAAATGGCTGATGAATTGTCTTTTTGAACAGGCTCTACTGATAAATATCTCATGAAAATGTATTGGATATTTTATCTCATCAAAAGGAGTTTACTGACTACTCTACTTACTTAATACTGAAATGCTGATTCCAGGTACTTCAAGCACTTGATTTTTCTGGAGACTAATCCAACCATCTTAAGATTTGTCTTCAGTTATGACCCAATATAATCACTTGATTGAACATTGAATTGCAATAGTCAGTACTGGCAGCTTCACTAATATTTATATACACAACTTTTCTACATGCCATGATCTAAAGCATTTGCATATCACTGAGCTAATTATTATTTTGCAGATCATTTTATGCATTGGCAGAATACCTCTTGCCCTTTCTCATTGCATATCTAATTTACTGAGAGCAGAAGCTAATAACATTACAGTTGCTAATGTGGCTAAGATGCGTGAAAAAAGAGCAGCTATTTTGGTTTAAATTTTAGAGTTGCTCTGAAAGGATTTTTAAAAAGTGTTATGCCAAATGCAACATTTTCAATTTTTGCTATGAAAGCTCCTTCATAGGGAAAGGGTTTTCTTTCCTGGTTGAAAGTAAAACAATAGAAGCACTTATATATTATTTTGTAATAACAAGCACGGTGAAATATCTTCAATTCATCCCATCCACTGAACTTTATTAAGACATTTACTTTCCCCGTTTTTCTTTTCCTTAAGCCTGCATGTCCCATGAGATGCTGTACAAAAAAACAGTGAACAGAAGTGCAATTATAAAAATGCTGCAAGAAGTACTTATTTTATTACAATTTTGGCCCTATCTAATTGCAAGGCATTCTGTTCAAATTGGATTGAATTACCTTTTATACACAGCTGACTTCTGTTGTTGAGCAATTTCAGTTTTGTTCTTTGGTTGATTTGACTTTCATCAGTAGATTCTATTAGAGAATGACTGTAATGAGATAGACATTTTCTAGCTACAATCACAACTGTTCTTTGAACTTACAATTTTAAGATAACCCCACCCATATGATTACACTTATGGATGGAATTGACATTGATCTAAAATATGGTCTTCTATTTTGTCACAGATTTCACAACTCGTAAAGATATTTTCAGTATTTAGAAATCCAATAACATTTAAGGACATTCTGGAGGACTCTGGAATGTTCCATTTCAGAAAGTCTGATGTAAATCTGTGATTGAATGAATGAATGAACTTAAAGTGACAGTGAGCTAGCTTGATTGCCTTTTCATAAACTCAGAAATTATGAAATCTATCTTTAAAATGGTATATATATGAGATGTATTGTATTTAAGCTTAATAATTCTTGCTAAAGAATTGAGAAAGACAGTTTCATTGTACACATGTTGTACTCTGACAATAAAGGTAATAATAAAGTTTGGTATAATGGTTAAGATGGAAATGGATGATTAGTTCTGCCTTAGATACAAAGCCAGTTGGGCAAAGCCAGTGCTATTGCTATTGCTATGGATATTAAGTGACCTTTTCTAACAGAATGAATTAGCTAAATAAATTAATATTTAAATACATAGTCTATTTGCATTCAATCTGTCTAAGAATAAAAACATAAGCCATGTTCCTTTATGTCTTCTGCCAGACAATGACTTACTACAATAAGATCAGACTACATTTGCCTGTAGTTGCCCACACTATTTGATTGTCCCTTATAAGTGGTTGGGACCACAAATCTCTATCATTCTTTTCTTGGATATTTTTTTAATGTCTAAAGATGTCTTTTCAATTCTAGGCTTTTTCTTGGAAGTGAAAGAGCTTTTAGAATGCCTTTAAAGTTATACAACTGCCCAGATTTGCTGAAACTCAGGCAGCATTTAAATTTGACAAAGCTTTAATAACTACACACACATACACACACACACACACACACACACGTGTGTGTGTGCATGTGTGTATACATATATATGTAAAGGTAAAGGTTCCTCTCACACATATGTGCTAGTCATTTCCAGCTCTAAGGGGTGGGACTCATCTCCATTACTAAGCTGAAAAGCCAGCGCTATCCGAAGACATCTCCATGGTCACGTGGCTGGCATGACTAAATACCGAAGCTGCACGGAACACTGTTACCTTCCCACCAAAGTGGCCCCTACTTTTCTACTTGCATTTTTACATGTTTTGAACTGCTAGGTTGGCAGAAGCTGGGACAAGTAATGGGAGCTCACTCCATTACGCTGTGCTAGGGATTTGAATTGCCGAACTGCTGACCTTTCTGATCCTCAAGCTCAGCATCTTAGCCACTGAGCCACCATGTGTGTGTGTGTGTCTGTGTCTGTGTCTCTGTGTGTATGTATATATGATTAATGTAATATATTAACTGACTTTTTACTGAATTGTATAGGAAGTTAGCATCACACAACTTATGTTGTCTTATGCAGCCTCTTAGTGCATTGCAAGATTTAACACCAGAAATCAACATAAAATCAGTGAACAATGAATGTTATTTCAATTTTCCAACTAATGTTTGACATGAATCTAAAAGAAATAGATGTGCTATACATTCCAACAATATTCAAATTAAAAGAACATTATTTTAATTTAGAAGAGGAAAAGATGGACCAAAAAAACCTAGGTTCAGTCTTCTGGGAATATCATTTTGTCACCATTGTATTATTAAGGCCCCTGGCCAAAGTAAAATTGCTTGTCTGTGCTGAGAAGTCCTGAGAAGAAAAAGTCCCGAGAAGAAAAAAGGATAGCAGTAGAAGTTGCAAGACAGATTTACGTTTGAATGTGACTTTATTTGAATGCTTACATCTTCACTAGCAAGAAAGATACAATCTGGTCTTCATGTCATTTAATAAAACTCCAGGCATGAATGATGACTGAAGCATGAAAATATTTTTTGCAGGATGGAATCCAAATAAATGAAAACATTTAGATGGCAGGTGTTCCAAAAACCTCTTAACCCTAATGGGAGAAAGACAGGTGCTGGATTAATCCTTTGAATCTTTGGTCTTCTACTTTCTGAAATGTTCATATGAAGGTTTAACTCAGTCTACCGATTCAGAACCAAAAGAACTAAGCTGCTCTCCAGATAGCTCCATGTCTTCCAGGCTTATCTCTGTAGAGATCTTCAGTCTCCCTTTGGCATTCAGAATATATTAGTGTCTCAGAACATATGACAGTAAGCTTAGAGAATCTCATAATCAAAGAGTACTCCCATTGAGATTCCTTTGATTAACATATCGCAGCCAGATGCACAATGAAAAAAAATCTTAGTGGGTTTTTCTCTTTCTTACTTTTTTTCATCAAGAACATCATGAATGTTCAGAGTATAGTGCAAAACACATGTTTCCTTTGGCTTTTAAATATTCTCCAGAATGTGTCCAAAAGTTCAAACTTAAGTTCCTGATATATTAGATTTTAATCCACAGATGAGAAAGTACTTAAAAGTCAGACTCGATTGGAAAACCAATGGGAATACTATAAATAGAAGTTGTTATAACCTACTCCTACTGAAAAGAAGAGTTGGTAATACACAGGCTGTTTCCTTCTCCTTTTGAAATTGAGATACAGTTAGGAAATCAGGAACAAAGGGTAAAATAATATGATCTTGTGCCAAAACATTAATTACTAGGGTGAGGTGAGGAAAACAGATTTTACTACTTTTTTGTGACATTTCCTTTTAGTGAAGCTACAGGAAAGTTATTTTTAGAAATTACAAAGAATTATTGAGGGAGAGGACTATCAGTTGCATGTTTCCTTTCCTAATTTAAATTTATGGGGAGCTAAAAAAAAAACTCTGCCTTGCAGTTTCTCAAAATATACATTTTTTTTTCTATTTTATTTATTTCTCCAGATCCTTTGGGATTTGGAGCCATGTTATGGCTCTCAATACCAATCACACAAAGATGTTTCCTACACAATTGTAACTTTGAATAAATATTTCATTTATCCAAAATGTTATGTTTGGCTGGTGTAAAGGTCTTGAGGGCATGTAAATAATCCTCACAGCAAAGCATTTTTCTTGTATTCATTTTATATCACATCTAAGCTCTTTTAGATCTTGTTGGATCAGCTTCAAGACTTGTAGCCAGCATCTCTTTTCACAAAATAGTGGAAGAATTCTCCTCCTCCATTTTGCCTTGATTCAGCAGATAGTGATGCAATTGAAATTAAGCCAGCTGTCAAACACTTAGATTTAACTGCCCTTCTGATAGCTCATTAAAAACAATGTGTAATGAAAAGTTTTATTTACCCAATGATGAAAGTCCTTATCTACAGTCCAATAATTCAGAAGTTTGAGAATATTTTAATCAAGAGGGATATGAAAGACGTGCACTTACAGTGTACCCCAAACAGGAAGTCATATTGACTTTAATGGCAAAGAAATCAAGCATTCAAACAACAATGGAAATACCGTACTATCTAACAACATTTTTTTTAAAAAAATGAGAAGAATCCAGGTTTGGTTGATATATGGCTGAACTGGAAAAGGCTTCAGTTGTATTGCTTAGAGGTGAGCAGTATACTAACTGGCCTCTAACTCAGAACTAGAAAATTATGGAGTACAGAGTATAGAAGAGTACTCTGGAGTACTCTTCACAAAAACAGGATGTATGGAAATTAATAAATTATTAGAATCTAATTTGTTGGAGAGAGCCATTTTGATGTCATGGTTAAGGTGTATGGCTAGAAACTGGGAGTTCTGGTCTTATAAGACCTATAAGGTCTTATAATCTGGTCTATAAGACTAGAACTCCCAGTTTCTCACTTTGTGCCTTAACTAATACATCATTTGTTTTGGTCAGGCTCTCTCAGCCCTAGGACGAAGGCAATTGCAAACCATTTCAGAAATCTTGCCAAGAAAACTGCCAGGGACTGGTGCAGGCAGTTGTCATGAGCAAACTTTGATTTGAAGTCAGAAAGCAACAATTTTGAGAAGGACAAGGGGAAAAAATCAAAACTGTGAACAAGTTGGAATAGAAGGGGAGTGGAAAAACATTTGCTATAACTATTTCTAAGCATGAAGGAATAATACAGAATTTCAAATATAAATTATTGTTTCTGTTTTCTTTGTATGTAGAATCTCGATGTTTGTTTTCCATTTATAATCCTGCTTCACTCCTTGGTTCCATTTTCCTTAGTGTGGGCAATTTCCAGATATTTCTCACTTCTGGATGTTGATGGACATCTATATGTTCTTATGGTTTCCTGGATTTGGAGAATTGATCATCGGAGACAGCTGCATAGTGTGCTTATGACAAAACAGATGAAAAATGGTGTATCATGAAGTCAGAATGGAAACAAATGTTGGTCATACAAGCCTTCTCAATAATACTAAGTGAATGAAAGTCTTTTCCAAATTTACACCACTTCACTTCTGATCTATCTTCAGCTAAATCTGATATACAACTCTATTAGAAACTATACACTGTAAGCAGAATACATGTCTATTTCATCTTAACAAGTTAGTATCAAGCTGAAGGCTTCCACAACTTTGTCTAATATAGTGGATTTTTCCCCCCAGTTTTTTTCTCCAAGGAAATTCCAGGATTTGAGTAACCAGGAGAATTTAAGTTTAGAATTGAACCATGTGGTCAACACATATACAATGTCTTCCTGGGTGTGTTTATCTTTGGTACATATGTGACAAATAAGATAAAGTCAGAAATAGATGTTATTTTATTTTTCCTCTTGTTTTGGAAAAGATATAAAGAAGTAGCATTTTAAAACTTGTATTAATTTATACAATCACACAACTTGCATTTGCAATTCCAGGTGGCATATCTCTAAATTGCTCCATCCTTTCTTGTATTCACATCTCAGTAAAATAATGCAACACTTTGAATAGATTATCTATGTTGAAAAGAAAATTATAATTTCAACACTTGCCACAAAATACTTTCAAAAATCAGTCCTAAAATGAACTGAGTTGTTTGGTGCTTAATTTCTGAGTATGTATACTTACTATCAATGATACTCAGGGAAAAAATATTACAGTTCTCAAATCTTTGTGAAATAAAAACATTTCTGTTTATTGTTTACTACTCTTTTTACTAATATATCCCAATACATATCGGTCTGTGACCTTTCCCACTATGCTGTACTGAACATTCACCTTGAATTGAGCAGGTGTGTCAAACTCAAGGCCCAGGGGCCAGATCTAGCCCACTGGGTGTTTAGATCTGGCCCGCAGGACCAGTCCATGGTGCTTCTGCCAGTGAAAATGCAGCCCTCCTGAGCTCTGTTTTTGGCTGGGACAACCTCCTGTAACCCTCTGCCAGGAAAAATGGAGCTCGGGAGGGCTGCGTTTTGCTGGAAGAGCACTTGGGCTGCACACGCCCCCAACATAGAATAGAATAGAATAGAATAGAATAGAATAGAATAGAATAGAATAGAATAGAATAGAATAGAATAGAATAGAATAGAATAGAATAGAATTCTTTATTGGTCAAGTGTGATTGGACACACAAGGAATTTGTCTTGGTGCAAATACTCTCAGTATACATAAAAGAAAAGATAAATTCATCAAGAGTCAAGAATCATAAGGTACAACACTTAATGATAGTCATAGGGTACAATAAGCAATCAAATCATACTAGGAAACAGTCAATATAGATCGTAAGGCAGGGGTGGGATTCAAATTTTTAACAACCGGTTCTGTGGGCATGGCTTAGTTGGTGGGTGTGGCTTGGTGGTCATGTTATTGGCTGGGTGTGGCCAACTCAATATCACTCCCATCTAGGCACACATCTCCTCGCCTGGCCTCTCATGATTGTGGGAATGCTGCAACAGTCTTAAGTGTGAAAAATAGTCAAAAGTCACTTTTTTCAGTGCCATTGTAACTTTGAATGGTCACACAAGCAAAGTACCAGCAAAGGAGGGGGAAAAAACTCCAGAGGAGTTCCTGAGACAGGAAGTCTAGTCCTGCCAAGAATGTAATAAGAGTTAACAGAGAGGCAGTTTCTGTAAGCAACACCAGAATGTTTCCTTCCTGCCTTCCTTACAGGATTAGGCCAGTAATTTCTTCTAACGACCAGTTAGACCAGAACTGCTTAGAATGTTAACAACCGGTTCTAGCGAATAGGTGTGAACTGGTAGAATCCCACCCCTGCTATAAGGATACAAGCGACAAAGTTACAGTCATACAGTCACAAGTGGGAGGGGATGGGTGATAAGGAGTGATGAGAAGATTAACAGTAATAGCAGTGCAGACTTTACAAATAGTTGAATAGTGTTGAGGGAATTATTTGTTTAGCAGAGTGATTGCATTTGGGGGAAAAACTGTCCTTGTGTCTAGTTGTCTGGTGTGCAGTGCTCTATGGCGTCATTTTGAGAGAAGGAGTTGAAACAGTTTATGTCCGGGATGTGAGGGGTCTGTAAATATTTTCACAGCCCTCTTTTTTACTTGTGCAGTATACAGGTCCTCGATTAAAGGCAGGTGGGTAGTAATTGTTTTTTCTGTAGTCCTAATTATTCTCTGAAGTCTGTGTCTGTCTTGTTGGGCTGCAGAACCAAAACAGACAGATATAGAGGTGATATGACAGATTCAATAATTCCTCTGTAGAACTTTATCAGCAGCTCCTTGAGCAGTTTGAGCACATGAGTGATGTCAACCTGGCCATGCCCACCCCAGTCACACCCACCCCAGCCCTGAAGTCAAACCCAACCCTGATGCAGCTCTCAATTAAACTGAGTTTGAGACCCCCTGGATTAGAGTCATCTTTAAAGTAATTGAAAGTCATTTAAGTCATTGATTTTTGCCATAATTAACTTATTCAATTAATTCAATTGGTCCAAGGAGATTCTTCCTCTTCTTTCTCCACTTTTCAAATGAAGAACTAAGGAATAAGGATACTTACTTACATACAGATGTACTTATAAAAACTTAAATTTTCAGTGAATCATACTATAACTGCCAAATATAATGAGCAAGGGAGTATGTTGATAAAAAATAGGAAAACACTGAAGACATATTTTCCAACTATAATATTAAATCTGGTATCATCCAATAAAGCTAAAATGTAGTAAATTTCAGGCAGATGAATGAATTATTTCCCCACATAGGATAGACTCATATAATTTATGAATTAACTACCATGAGATAGGTTGATGACCACAATTTGGATGACTTTAATAAGCTGATCACATTTGTTTATATATATATATATATATATATATTCAATGTTTATCAGTCAGGATAGCTATATATTACTCTAACTCATGAGAAAGAGCTTCATAATAATGGATTCCATTCAAAAAGGCTCTTTTTATAGAGCCCCAAAGCTAGATAAATGTTGCTAATGAATTAGAGAGAAACATACAATTAGCCATTTTTCAAATAAACTGCCCAATTCAATCTTTAAAATGAATGCTTTACACCTTGAAATGAGCTCAGTGGATCAATTAATCAATAGCATCAATAGAGAATTGTATTGGGAGGCTCAATCAAAGGCTACTTTGTGGCCCAGGATCAGCCATATTCTTCATATTTTTAACGGGAAATAAACCTATTTTTATTTTATTTTTATCTGAAAGAAACTGAAAACAAAAATCACTTCTATAAAAGCTGATTCTGCTAATGTGGGCAATTATATGATGAAGAATAAAATGTAATGAGTATTTCTTAACAGTGCCTGTTTCTTTGCCTTGAACATTTTAGGTGATCAATTATCTATAATAAGGAGGGGTGGAAACGTATTTTCCTATGAGTCATCTTGAATACTTCTCTATTCACTGTAATTCCTTTTATTGCAAAGAGCCAACTTTTGCATTAATATCGTTAAATTTAATCTCATAGAAAATCAGATGTAATTTAGAATTTAGTTTAGATCTGCAATTCAAATGAAAACACTTCATAAAAGAAGTGTGGCAGGATAGCACGTTGCTTTTTAAAGAATACATATTGGTTGGGAATAAATTCAAAAGTCAGGGGAAAATGATATCTTTTAAGTTGAATTAAAACACAAATTACTAATAAATTAATACTATGATTAATGTATTTGATCATTGCATGTTGATTTGAAGAAAAGTGTTTTTTTTTTTAAACTGCTCAGATTTTGAAAAGGTTTTATACATATACAAGATGCAAGAAATGGTTCTGGATATGTCAGTAACTTTTCATACCAATGACCCTGATATACTTCTGAATCAGCTGCAGGATTGTTTTGCAATGTTTCTCTTCCTTCCTTTGTGGTTGGTTCCAATCATGTTGTGGGGAGGTGAGGAAAAGTCTGCCCCTAAGCTCCTACTATGTGGGGTGCCTCACAGCTTAGGTCTTGTGCTGCTGTTCTTTAGCAACTTCTTAAAACTACTGGATGAAGTCCTTTGATGGCACAGAGTGCAATATCATTACTAATTCAATAATACCCAGTAATGTATCTCTGCTCTTGGCTGGGCAGCTGATGCTGTTGTAGTGTTGAAGCAGCACTTGAGGTGGGCAGCTATGGGTTCACCTGGGTTTGGGGCAGACCCCTTGCTAATGTTATGGCTGGTTTGGTGAACCACCAAATCCACCCCTAGCTGGCCCTACTCACCCCTCCCACCCAGCCCACTGCTCCCAGGAGTCTCTACGTGGCCCATTTTGGATGCAAGGTAAGTGAAGGGCCCATGTGGAGGCTCAGGGAAGGGGAAAAATAGACCTGGAAGTTCCAGAAATCTGGAAATGGGCGCATTTCCAGCCTCCGGAGGGCCTTCAGAGCCTGGAGGAGGCTGTTTTCACCCTCCCAGAGGCTCAAGAAAAGCCTCCAGAACCTGATGAAAGTGAAAATGCTCCTCACCATGGTGCAGGAGGTGACTAGGCCATACCCACCATGGCCATGCCCACCAAGCAACTGGCCTGAAATTTTTGAATCCCAACCCTTCTTGAGGCTGTAAGGATTGAAGGAGAAAGAACTAGATTCCACCCAACTCTAGCAAGATGGAGTAGCTTTCTGTTTTTGTTCCCCACCCTACTACCCCAGGATCTGGTAATGTGTCATCTTTGACTCTTGTCAGAAGAGCACTTCACTGGACAGAGCTGATACACCTTTGATGGTCCTCTTGGACTCATAATTCCCACTTGAAGAACAGATGGCATTTGTGGCTATGGAAATCCTTTTTAACACATTCATATTGTGTGTCAATTCCTGCACTGGAAGGCCTTATTGTCAATCATTCATGCCTTGGACATTTTCTGGTTGAACCCTGCAATGTAGTCTACATGTATGCTTCCTGGAAATTACAACTGGTTTAGAATGCAGAGATATGTGCTGTGTTGGATGCCTCTTGGCTTGCCCATATTGCACTCTCTTCCATAAGTTCCAAGCAAGTGCAATATGGGCAAGCCATCCATTCATCGGATACATCATCCAGTTATTTTCAATATGCAATTTGAGGTGGTGATTATTGGCTAAAAACAGCCTATATGGCATGAGGCTAAATTATCTGTGGGATGACCTCTCCCTGAAGGTATCTATCCATTTTACAAATTGAATAGAATGGGCAAGGTCTAGATTTCTTTCCTTAAATATTGCCATTGAGTGAGACCTAGGATGTGTAACTTTCCTGTGACCACTTTTCTCCCTGAGATATGGCAGGTCCTACTCTCTTAACCTTTTAAAGCTAGTTCTTCAGCCAAGTGATAGGACACAATGGGTTGGAACCTGAAGATAATGATGATGTTGGTTGCCAGAGGAGAATGGTCATGGCACCTTATATTTGATGTTATTTTTTTGGTTGTATTTTGTTTTTTTCTGCTGTTTTAAAATACAACTCGATGTTGCATCTTTTCTGTTGAGTGGCTCTATAAGCCTTTTACATAAAAACAATATTTTTTTTCTGTTATTGGAGTTTTCTGTATTTTTAACTATATATGCACTTATAGTTTTGCTTCTGTTGGAACTGCATTAGTTATTGAACCTTCACCAGTTTTGGCAATTTACTTTTGAGAGTATTGTGTTTGCTTTTCGCTTTTAAATTTCCATCAAATCTTACACAACTATCAATTGGAGCAATGTTGTACTCTTTTTCCTCTATTTATACCAAACTGCAGTCACCATTCCCATTACACTTCATAGGAAAACACAGTCTTTCCCCCTTCCTAATGTCCTCAATCACTGTAATTCTTGAAGTCACATCAAGATTTAGAAATGATTATTTTTCACTGATGATTTCTTTTTCATAGCCCCCAACAAAGCCATTTCGGTACATTGTTCTTCTTATGCTGCATTTCTAATTCTTAGTAAAAGAAATTATTCAATTATCAGTTAGTTTTGGCTTTACCTGAGCTATGCCATCTGCTTGTTTTAATTCTTTCTCTAAGATTACTTATAGCATGCTGGCACAGTAGCAGCTAAGGAAAGGTTTCTCCCTCCCTCTCTTCCTCCCTCTGCCTCCCCCCCCCCTGTGCGTGGGTGGGTGGTTTATCAGAACTTAACAGCATTTTCGTATGCTATTTTATGGAAGTGATGGATGATCCTGTCAAATTTGTGAATGCCAGAGGATAACTGCATTCTAGTACAATATTCATATTTTCTACATCACCTATGGCCACTGTCAAAGGAGGAAATAATCAGTGATCAAAATAATCCAGCATGCATACTACCCAATTCAATTTTTACATAGCATAGCATAGCATGGCATGGCATGGTATGGCATAGCAAATCACCTATATGCTTCATTAATCATGGTAATAGGGAATGTTAATAATTTCTGTTTTTCTGGCATACTAGTAACTAGGTTAGAAATGACAGAGTATGAAATCAAGTACTGTAATTATTGCAAGAGTTTCCAAATCTGTATTATAAATTCTGTTTGGGTTTCCTTGTTGGAGCAGTGACACTGTGTTCTGATAGGGGATCTATCCTTACTCTTTCTTCCCCCAGTTATGGTCAGTTAACAGTGGTAGTCATAGCCAGGAAGGCCTTTTCTCAACTTTGTATTATGTGCCAGTTACACTCTTTCCTGGATCAGAATGCACTTCTCTTAGTTATTATGCCCTAGTCATCTCCTGTATCTATCTCCAATGTATTATGGCAATGTGCCCTTCAATTATCCTTGAAATGTATTCAGACACAACAGCTGATACAGAATGAAGCTGCACAGGTAGTTATGGATACTGCTAGGACTTTGCATATAACACTTTTGCTGCGCAAGCTGCATTTGGTGTTGATTTGTTTATGGATCCAATTCAGGTTCCTGGTTATGATCTTTAAAGCTCTTCATAATTTAAGTTAAGGTTACCCAAGGGATTGTCCCATCCCAATTACAATCCTGGTCCAGCATAAAAGGCATGTTATGACACCTGAAATCTAAAGAATTTTGACTGGTGGTGTCTGGGAGGAGAATCTTTTCTGCCATTGCTCCCATTCTATGGAACATCTTATCCTCAGAGGAAAAAAATGGTCCCCATTCTTCTGACCTTCTGGATGAACATTAAGACCCGGCTCTCTCCTCTAGCATGGGGATCAAAACTAGGGATACAGTTCTTCTACCTTTGCCAGCATTGTATTCAAATCTGAGACTAATAATTTGTGTTTTCACACAATTCTTGGGAATCTTCAAAATTCAGAAGCATGAACATTTCAGTCATCTGGATCATCATTGTCCCAAAGGTGCTTTTTCAAAAGAAACTGGACTTCGATTTTCCTTGAAGACATTTTGCTTCTCATCCAAGAAGCTTCTTCAGATCTTTACATTATGCGTCTTCTTGAAAGCAGCTGGTAAGGCCCAGGTTTTTTTAGAGTTAGAATTCTAGAATGGGAATTAAACTACCTTGTACAACATAGGCTTAAATTGCAAGATTCAGCTGCAACAAATGTCAAGAGACTTACCTCCAGATGTTTCAGATTAGGTATCATTTTTGTTTCAACCAATAAAGCCAGTGGCAAGGGATTGCCAAATTGCAATCCATAGTATCTGGACATTGATTATTGTTAACCAGGTTGATTATTGCTAAGCAATCTACAGGTAATCTTTGATTTATGACCATTAAATTAGTGACCATTGGAAGTTACAACATACCTGAAGAAATACTTAATACCCAGATTCAAAGTTCCAATGGCCACTCCCCAAACCCAAAGTCACATGACTGCATTTTGAGCTCTTGGCATTTATGGATTTTTTAGTGTCACGGAGTAACCTGGCCATGATGTATGACATCTTTGCTGGAGATCAGTATATACTTCCAGTTTCCAACAAGAAATGCCACATAGTGAATAATGAGTTTCCTTAACAACTGTATCATTTGCTTAATGACCACAATGTTCTCTTTACAACCATTGCATTTGCTTAACAACCACAGGGAAAAAAGGTCATAAAATTGGTTGTGGCCATGTAATGATCCTTAATGACTATCACAATTTATCATTATAAGTGTGGGCTCAATTACAATCATAAGTGAAGTAGTGAGGTAAACTCTACCATTTCTCATGACAGTGTGTTCTACTGTGAAACCATTTTAACTTAGAGGAAAATAGCATCCTACACTCCAAGTGTGACATTTAGCAGGTGGATTCCCTATCCAGGGAGGTAATTTTGCTTTCTACCTTGCTAGTTTCTGCTACTGCTAAAAAAAAGGAAAAAAAAACTATTTGTCACAGCACTGATTGATTTATTGCATAATGTATTAGTATCAAGCTACAATCATATGCACATTTATTTGGGTTCAAGCTTCAATGATCATAGCAAGATTTATTTCTCAGCAAATATGCTGGAAATTGGACTAGTCATAATTTCTTTGCTCTCTTTTGATTTGGATGATTTGCTTTCAGCTGACATAGGTTTATGCTTTAGATTGTTAGCTATTTGCCTCTATTCTGGAAGAGGGGGAAAATGGCATATAAATTCACATACGCTCAAAAGGTTGACTCAGCCTTCCACCCTTCCCAAGTTGGTAAAATGATGATCTAGATTGTTGGGGACAATATGCTGATACCGTAAACTATTCAGAGAGTGCTGTAAAGTCTAAGTACTATTTCTCTTACTAAAATACATATGTTCCTAAAGCTTAACAGAACAATCTACAGCTCTGCACTACAATGTCAGAGTACCAATTGTATTCTGTTATCAGTATGATTTAATGTTGATAAAATCTCTAAAATTGTAATCTATTATAACCTTCACTAGTAACCCTGTTGTTTGTACTACAAGTTGTAATTTGTAAAATGCACAATTTGTTTTGGATTTTATCCACTTTTATATACAAGTATACATTGGAGTACAAATTAAAGAATAATTTATATCATTTGCATAATTTGCTTTCATTTTTTTCCAAAGATGAATTGAATTTTGTTGATATTCTTTTTTTTTTTAATTAAGGAAATAAACCCAAATAAGCTTCTTGAATGAGAAACAAAACATCTTCAAAGAAAAACCAGAAAGTCCAGTTGCATCTTGAAAAAGTAGCTTTGGCATAACCATGACCTGGATGACTGAGAATAATAACATAGGGCATCTTTTCTAAAAAAACAAAAAAACAAAAACAAATAGAACATCTTATTTAAAGACAGGATCATTCCAAATTGTCACATTTCCATACCAGCACAGTTTAATATGTATATTCATCTTATTTGTTTTATTTCTCCCTTTCCTTCTATTCAATTATATTTCTTTTGCCTTAAATTGTATATATTCATTATATCCATCTGTCTTATTTAAAATTTCATTGTTCTCTTCCAACATTCTTCTAACGTTTTGATTAACGAACAAAACACAAAACATAAATACATAAAACTTCTTTTTGGAAAGCAGCTTACCCCGGGTAACATCTTTTTGTACAGACATAAATCAAATTCATGCTCACTAATATACTATTTCATATCTTATTTAACATTCTATATTTTCTATATATTTTCTCTCGTCATTCACTCTCTTAATTCTATTTTATTTATTTCATCTCAGTTTAAATAATTATACTTGCATCTTTTGTCTGTCCTCTTTCAATTATCTATTTTTCTTTTCTTTCTAATACAATATTTCTCCTGTAATGACTGGTTGAAGTATGACAACTTTTTATCTTTCCCCTAAATTTAACACTTAAAATAATACATACTTTCCATACTGATTCTGCTTAGTACATTCTAAGTATCACATTTTAGAATAATAAAAGAAAAAGAAAAAAAGAGAATCAAGTTTATGAAATAGTAAAGACAATATTCCATAGAAAGTTAAACTCTATTGTTAAGTCTTAAACATTTTTATACATTCCCTTTAATACATTATTAACTCATATAATATTTCAGTTTTCTAACTCAATTTCAGATACTAATATCTACAATACAATCTTATGTACTTTTGCAGAATCATTTTTTAAAGTTATAGTTTACCCTTTATCTCTGAAAAAAAACCCTGTTTTTTAACATCTTGTTTTGAACCTTTATGATTTCTCTTTCCTTTTTCCCTTCCTTTCTTATCAATTCTAGGCTTTTTACCCCCCCCCCCCCATCTCTCAAACTCCACTCTCTTAATCTTCCTTCTCTGTTGTATTTCTCTTTTCTGTTGCTTTCTGACATTGTATCAATTTTTCATCTTATTTTTCCCTTTCTTGGTTGCTTTTTTAGGTTCTGAATTCTCCATTTTATTTCCCTCCTTTCTCTCTTCTTCCCCAACTAAGATTATCTGTCCATTAAAGATGGCTTCTTCTTCTCCATCCCAGCTTCCTTGTTGTTGTATTTCTTGGTAGGTAGACATCACCATTTCTAAAAAATGAAAAATAGATCCAGAAGAGCCCTTGCCTTCTTGTTCCTCTTCTTTTAGCTTTTGGAATTCCATTTGTAATTCTTCAACTGATAATGCCATTTTTTTTCCTTAAAAACAACCCAAATGTTTTTAGTCTTTCAAGAAATAGTTCCCAAAAATCCCAAAGTCACAAAGCAATCCAAATCAGAACAAATTGTTTCATTTAGCATTTTCTTCTTTTTATTTTTTTTTCTTCTTAGGGTAGAATTCAGTTACACATTTCCAAAGTAAATTTTTAGAAGTCTAATTGCCACTTATTTCTGATCTTATAAACTCCAAGCAGTCTCCTTTAATACAATCTTTAAAAAAAAGTTCTTTACCTTTTCCCTCCCACTTATAGCAAAATTCCAATATTCAGAAATCTTTTATCCCTTGGCTTTAGATTTCAGGTTTAGTTACCTTCTGTGCCCAAGCAGATTTTTCCAATTTCCATCAGCTATTTCCATGGGGAGGGAGAGTGAGAAAAAATAACTTTCCCTTTTAAATCTTCTTCCGCCGCTTTCACACTCCTTGGGAAACAATGTGTCCTTCAAACGATTAAATTTCCAGGGTATTTCAAGGTTCCTTGCTGTCCCGGTTCAGCCAAAAAACTTTCACTTTCTCCAACTTCCTCCTGCACAATCTTACCCAGCTGCAGGCTTCTTTGTGGCGGCCATTACTGACCGCCGCTACACCGCCTAGGGAAAAAGGAGTTTTGCCGGCTGAGGAGGGGGTTTGCGATACCCCCAAGCCCCTGTCCAGATCTCCTCTCTCTTCGGCTACCTCTATGGGGCAACCATATCCTCCAGATCCAAATGGATCGGAGGCACTTCGGCGGCGAGCGGAGCAGGGACCACGCATGATTGCGATTCCTGCCACCGCCGAAGCCTTGCAAACCGGAAGTCCATATAATAAAAGTTTTAAAAGTGCAAAAATAAATACACTGGAATAAAAAGTTAAAAATTAAAATTAAAAAACCAAGGGGATAAGAATTTTTGCTACCTGGTCAGACACTCCTTATGCAGTAGGTCCCTATCAGGGCTCCAGTCCCAACAGTTGTTTAGCTTCTGTTCAAATTTGGCTGGATCTGAAGATCAACTTCAACCTCAACCTCAAATTTTACTTATCATGATTCAATTGCTCTCTGGGCATCTATTTTTTCTTGCTAGTCTTTCCTAGCAACCTTGGTACTTTTTATCAGATGAGTGACTTCCTTCACTTATGTCATTTGAAGTATGACAAAGTTCTTCACAGGTCGTTTAGGGAGAACATTCAGGCAAACTCTAAATAATCATGCTGATCATATTTTG
Source organism: Notechis scutatus (assembly GCF_049901735.1). Classification (NCBI taxonomy): domain Eukaryota; kingdom Metazoa; phylum Chordata; class Lepidosauria; order Squamata; family Elapidae; genus Notechis; species Notechis scutatus. The sequence goes on from NC_142012.1 coordinate 149,581,106, forward strand.
GCTTTGATTTCAAATATTTCCACTCCCTTTCTGACTCTTTATTTCCTTCAGGAGGTTTTATTCTAGCAAAACTTTTCAGATAAATGTCTCAAAACTCCTGGAGCAGATGCACTTAATACAATCAAGATGCTGAGCTGCTGATTGTCATCTAGTATTATCAGGCTTCAGAATGGTGGTCTCTTATCTGAAGGTTGTTGCCTCCCTATTGGCCTGGTATTTGCCTTTGTTGTCAGCCTTCAGGCATTAGATCTTTGATCATGGATCAAATCCTTTGTGGAAATGTAACATGGTACTAACAAAGCATTAATTTCACAATGAGTGACTGGCTGTTTTCTCTTATGCTTGTGAAATGGATAAGTCAAATTCAATGGACATTTCAAGCATTTTGGTTACCCTTGGATATTATACTCCTGTAACTTGTTCATTTTTAGTGAAAGGATATTAAAGATTATAAGCACAGTGTTAGTTCTTTTTACCATTCTTTCCATGTAAATACAGAGGCTTTCAAAATCAAGATCTTCGGAAGATACAAATTTCATCTCAGTGACAACTAATGATTCTAAGGGAGGGGGATAATTATTTGGAATCACATTTTAATACTTTATAAGAATGAATTTAGTATACTGTAATCTGTATAAGTATGTCATATTATCTCTGTGATTGTATAAAGGAACCCACAAAAGTTGAAAAGTAGTATAGTGGTGTCTTGGTACTCATCATTAATTGGTTCTGGGAGGAATGATGATTATTAAAATGATGAGTGCCAAACAAACCACGACTTGCCATATGGCTCTTTGTTTCAGCTCGGAAGGACATCTTATTTTCCTATGCCAATGACCTTCCCAACATGGCCAACTTCCTATCCACCTCTCCGGCTATCCCCCTCATCCTTTTGCAGTGACCTTCTTAGAATGGTTACTTCTTGTCCATTCTCCATGGCCATCCGCCTTTTCCTATTGCAGTGTGTTGAGTACCAAACAAATGGCAAGTATCAGGACAATGTCAAAATGAGTACCAAATTTGAAGATTTTTGAAGCAGATGAGCACTACAGCTATAGTTGTAGGAGTTATTTCAAACACAGTATTTGCTCTTCTGCAGTACAATTCATGCACAAAATTTCATGACAATGTCCAATTTTTATTTTGGAGGATCTTGGGGGTAACATTTGGAGGAACAAAGTATGGTAAGAGAAATAATATTTATTATAAGCCAAGGTTGCATACATATTTTATAATTACAATCAGTTAGCTGGGTAAAATATTTATTTAACTGTGTGCTTATTAGAAATCCAAGTATGTAGTAAACTGCTCAATTAATTCCTCACTATGAAGTAAGCACAATATTTCCACTTAATTTACTTATTAGCTGTGATGAAACACATTCATAGCAATGGTCAAATACCATTTTCCTGGCCAGGCCATAATTTGAAATGGTCTAAGGAGTACCTTTCAGCTGTTCTGCTGGCCTTCTAACATGATGGACTCCTACTTTATTATTTTGTTGCCTTTCCAGCCTGCTAAATGTTATTCTCCCTGATTTATATATGAATTATGTTGTCATTAAATTTATAGTTATTATGTTACTGAATGTTACTACTAATTATCTGCTTTGAACTTTTTTTTCAAATAGAAAGGTGGATAAGTAGTATTTTTAATAACAAAACAATATTACTGAATGAATGGGTGGTGAATGTGACATATATATATTTTTTTTCATTTCTGTGATTACTCCCGTATTAGCCAGGCTTCATTGGTTCACAGTGGAGCAAACCGCCTCCACCTGTATGAGGAACAAGTTGGATCTCCTGCCAATACCTACAAGAAGCATTATCCTCCCATCACAGGAATACACATTGATCCATTTCCTTTCTTTCAAAGATAGATTTATTAAGGGAAATTAGTCAGGCAAAAGAAGAATGATGAAATCGGGGATATGTTGGTTGCAAGGCAATTAACATTTCCATCTTCTAAAGAAAAAGGGGTTAAAAAAATGCCATCTGGTTTGCAAATACAGCACGTGCAGCAAAAATGCTCTTGTGTGCCTCCCTGAAATTATATTTCTCATTTTCTGTTGGCAATCATGAGAAAAGCAAAAAAGAAACAGAAATGTTCTCTGTGAGAAACAGTGCTGTGTGCAAAGTGGTGGCTAATCAAGCAGGTGCAGATCATCATTCTGATAACGATGCTCTAATAATTGAAATGCCAAATATGGCCTATGATTAAAAATCTCCCCACAGTCGATATGTTTCAAAGGGTCATGTTCTAACAGACAACCAGAAACACGGACTCAAAATATAGACCAGATTCTAATCTTAAACAGCAAGAAACAAAGAGTCCTCAAGTGCCTTATTACCAGTAACACACTTTCTTATAGATTCCTTTTTAATTTCATTTGTAGCTTTATTGCATGATTGATATGAAATGTATTGCAATCCAACATTTGGTAATTTATTTGCATATTGTGATCTCTGGAGCAATATTAATTTATATTATTTGAACTATTTTCACACACCCCCCCGCAATAGTTCAATGGATAGTTGAGCAAGCAGTTGGCAATAAATAACATTTTAAAGTTATCCATCTTTAAATTCAGCTCCTAAGATGTGCATAGGACTTCTCAGCTGCTCTTCCATCCAAGTGCTAGAGAGACATCACATCAGAAATGTTGCGAAAGATGAATAAATAGAATAAAAGAAAAGATCCTCTGTCTATCTACAGTCATGAGCACATTATTGATGTTTATGAAGCAATAGGACATTAGGCACATATTTTATGTCATTACTACTCAATCTTTATATGATTCAGTGGTCTGAGCTTAATTCTCTCTTAATCAGCATAATCATAATGCGTTAAAAGTAAATAACCTGTAGCTCCAGTATCTGACTCCATTTTTATTAATTCTCCCTTTCTGAAATGGGAAATTTATGAAAACTCTAATGTCAATCATTAATGGAATTGTCACATTTATAAAGCAAAGTCCCACACTCCCCACAACTTCTCTTAATACAAGTGAAGTGATCCCAATTATGTTATGGCCCTCATCCATGTTAAATATGACCTTGGTTCTCTTGCTTGGTCCTGTATTGATTATTTTCCTTCCTTTGAGAGCTGTATTAAAAATTCATTCAGTTCTCATCATTCTTGGATTTGGTCTGAAAATAATAATTGGATCTCTTATTAGAATTCATGGATATGACACCAGTCAGAATGGAAGAACAAGTCAAAACTATAGCAACAATCAACCGAAGGCCAAGATGACACATTTCAACTTAGGGGAAAAAAAACATGTCAATGAAACCAAGTTTACTGATAATAACAACCATGCATAGGGCTTCCTATTTAGGAGAATACAGTAGCTAGCACTTGATAATTCACATTTACAGCTGAAATTTGAGTGTTAGTACAGATAGTTCATGATTTGCAACCATTTGTTTAGTGACTGTGCAAAGTTACAACAGCATTGAAAAAAGTGACACAACCATTTTCACAATTATGACCAATGTAGCATCCCCATGGTCACATTATAAAAATTTGGACTCTTGACAACTGACTCATTTTATGACAGTTGCAGTGTCCCAGGGTCATGTGATCACTTTTTGTGACTGGATGAACAAAATCATTGGGGAAGATTCACTCAACTGCTATTACCGTGTACTAACTTAACAACAGTAGTAATTCACTTAACAACTGTGGCAAGAAAGGTTGTAAAATGGAGCAAACTCAACAACAGAAATTTTGGGCTCAATTGTGGTCGTAAGTTGAGAACAATGTCTGTTATATCTTGGTAGATTCTTAAAAGCATGATTTTTGGGAGAGCAAACAAAGAGTGGGGTGGGTAGAATGGGATAAAAGAAGCTATCATGGTAGATCCTTTGGAGGAGACTATTACTTCAAGTTTCATCCAGGTTTCTCATAGAGAATAAGATTTTGAAAACATTAATCTGTATTTTTTTTTTCTTGTAGAGGTGGCTGCAGGGGTGAAATTCAACCACCTCTCCCACCTCGGAAGAGGTGATAGGGACAGTTTGAATCGGTAAAAAAATCACCTTAATTGCCCCTGGTTGCTATGACTACTATACCAAACCATGCCCACAGCTACGTCCACAGAGCCAGTAGGGGGAAAAATGAATTTCACCCTGAGTGGCTGGGATGAGGAATGGAGAGAATATATCTCTCCAAATTCGCCTGCATAAGAGCCTTAAGAAAAATTGTGACCCAATGCAAAAAATATACCCTCCAGCTTCAAAAATACTTTCAAAAATGTTATAGCCCTGCAGTCTTTGAGAGCAGTAAGTGCTTGAACCAACACTTAGTATCTTAAAATCTGTACAACTTTAACCTCCCCAAGAGTTTGTATAGGGTTGATTAATCTTAACCCATACTCAGAGTGCTGAGAGCTAAGGTGAACTTTCAGTTGTGCTGGCAGGAGTAGCACAAATGTGTTGTATTCATTTAATACAGGAGAGAATAAAGTTAAGGATTATGACTAGCCATGTGAACTGAACTGAAGCTGTAACAGTATATAGCGTCTTTAACAACCCCGGAAGTGGGAGAAAATCTCCTAAATCTGTGAAACACTTTCCAGTCACTTGATTGGATTTGTTGCCTCAAAATTATCCTTTGTTCAGTTGACAAATCTGCTTCAATGGGGCGATTCAATCACATCTTTGAACTGAACACCCTTGAAAGCTTCACAAAATCCTACTGGCAAAGTCAGAGATAGGAATAAGTATATATACTACTTTGGCAAGTAGAAGATGTTGAGATTTCTCTTGTCATTAGTATTTCAATTGTTCACTATGGTTAAATTAATCAGTTCTTTTTACATTTGGCTTCATTTTGAATTGGAGGAGAAATAGATGAACACATCAAAGGATTTTGTGTAGCGGAGGAGGAACAGAATGTAAATGTGTCTGAGAACCAATGGCCACCAAAGCCAGTTATAGTGTAAGATTGGCAATATTCTGAATTTTGCAATTCAAGTTCTACAATAAAAAAATATGCAATACATATGTGCAAGAAGGATAAATGTATTCAGTTAAAAGCACTGTTTGGGGGAAAAACTAGAAAAAAGTTTATACAAAAGGACTATGTAAGAAAACACAAATTTCTTTGGATTTAATTTTAAACTACTATGGAGAATGGATGAAACAAATGTAAGACTGAAAGAAAAGATTCATTCATCCCCAAACCACACTTACTTACCACACATGAGACATTTAACCAAAGGAAGTTTTGTGTCACATATATGTTACACATATATGTGTATCAAGAAAATATGTAATCTCTATTTCTCTGTAATGAAATGGATAAATGTACCAACTAACTTCATAACGGTGCCGTTCTCTTCTATTTTTCTCTGTTCCACCAAAGATTCAATTTAAATCAGATTAATAATGTGCAGAATGGTACCATTATAGTACTATTGGACATAGGTCACAATTTTATTCCATTATAGACCAATGCAGATGATTAAATACAATTAACACATTGAAGTGAAGTTATACTTGTTGGCCCTCCTCTCACATCCATTACAGGTCAGTTGGGTTTTTTGAGCAAAGTCTCAATCAGCATGGAAATCAAAAGAAAGGCATTTTGCAAATTATCTGATTTAATTTGTACCGATACATCATTGGTCCATATCACTGGAGTTAGGAAGTCTTATTTCAATCATTACAACATTGAATATGTATAAACTGTAACATCTACTTTTTCTATTCTTGTTTGAACAGGCAAATTAGGAGTCATCTCCCATTCTCATAGTTATCAGAACCAATGTTTCTATAAGGAAAAATGTTGTTCAGGAATGAAGTTGATGTTTTCATGACAGGTGGTATATGTATGGAAAGTGTTTCCTAAGAGACCCCACCCCATGTGAAATGTAACAAAGGATATTTGGAAGAAGCTTCCAAAATCCCCAAAAAGCAAAATCTGAAGAAGCTTCCATCATGTCTATGGGCCTCTTTTTAAATGTAGGAACTGCATTCTTGCACCTAGTATTCAAGAAGATTTAAAATTATATGTGTAGAAGAAGAGCAGGCCAAGCTGGGGTGGGGGTGGGGGAATAGTTAAATGATTCATCAGTCTATAGTCATTAGCTTCCCACAAATGGTCTAAGTCGAACCTCTCTTGAATTCCATTGACCCTTATTTGATGCCAAGTTAAGATTAAACTTTAGTTGATTAGATTCTTGTATATAGGCTCAAGCAATAAATTTCCTAACTGCAACTCAGTGTATGGCCCTGGTTCTTTATGCCTGATAATGTGTTTGGAAGCTGAGATGAGAACAAGGAAAGTACCTGAGTTGGGACAAATCTGGATGCTTTGGTTTTCTATTATGGGTTTTTTTTATGATGATCTAATTCCGTAGGATTTATGCTGATAGTTTTCATTATTATTTCATATGTTTTATTAATTTTTGAATTATTGAGATGAATGTTTTGCTGCTAATTGCTTATGTGGAAAATAGTATCATTTATTGATACATTTGATTTTGGACTTAATACAATGCCAGAGTTGCAGGATGAAAGCAGCATAAAAACAAAAGAAAGAAGGAAATGGAGGGGAAGAAATTATGAAATATTAAAAAAAGAACTCTCAGGAGATGCCTCTCTCATTTTTGACTAAACTGGAATTTCCTCAGAGCCATGACCTCATATAGTGTTCTGTACTGCATCTTATATTCACACAGCCAGCTTCTGATAACAAACTCAACATATTTATTGTAGTCATAAATCTTCCAGCAAAGTAACATAAAGCACACTGGGAACTCAAAGCTTTCTGCACAGGAAAAAAGGCACACAGGAAAAAAAGGCACAAGAGCTTACTTGAGCAAAAGAGTCCAGAGAGATAAAGTTCAACTTCAGGATGATGGTAAAAGACTCCATCTCAGATTCCAGACAAACCAAACAGTAGCAGAAAGGCAGAATCACAGGTAGGAAATCAAAATATCATTTGTCACAAAAAGTCGGTTCTACAAGCCATCATTTTTATAGAGGACTGTTTATCTGCTTGGTTAATTGACTGAGTCAGATATTTTTCTTTCATCTCAATGGCATATGTCATATGTTGCTGGGATGGGGACCTTATCCTGAATGTGCTCTGAATCTGTTCACTCTGAATACACATAGATCTATTCAGGTATGCTCTCTTCAGCTGATTTCTATGATACGACTTCAGTCTAGACTCAATCTTGTCAAGCTTTTCTGAATTTGAAAACTCATGGTGATTCCTCAGATAAAGACATATTATTCATAAAAAAGTACTTGTGTGTGTGTGTGTGTGTGTGTGTGTGTGTGTGTGTGTGTCTTTGAGTTGATCTTGATTCTTGGCTAGTGCCTGGACAAGTGCTTGAAGTTTTCTTGGCAAGATTTCAGAATGTTTGTCATTACCTTCTTCCTAGGAGCTGAGAGAGAAATTGACTGGCCCAAGGTCACCCAGCTGACTTTGTGCCTAAGGAGAACTAAAACTCAAGGGCTTCCAGTTTTCTAGCCTGTAATCCTAACTACTATATCAAACTGACTCTCACTTCAATAGTAAACATAATAATTCTGATAAAATCTCCTTTTTGTTAACAAAAATGTATTTTTTTAATTTGTCAATGATTTTTTAAAAGCAAAAAGTAATAAAATCTAAAGACAATTTAGCATCCCTTATTCTGGGAAAGTAAATAAATATATAAAAATAAAGGCATTTCATGGGAAATCGAAAAGTGTAAAGGAGGGAAAAAGGATTGCAATAAAATCATCCCATGGGCAATTAGCCATTGTTCCAAACAAATTGAAAGCTTTTTTTAAAATACCAAACATGAGAATTTCTGCAAGAAGTTTTCTCATGACTGAACATTCCTATCACTAATTTTTCTTTGCTTTCTTCATTTAAAATTTTGAAATTAATGGATTTTATTATATGATAGGGAATATCATCATTCCACATTTATAGTAAGGCTTTGAAAAACACCAATCAAATTTAGATTGCTTGCTCCAAATTTAGATTGCATCCATTATGCCCTTATTTTGTTTTAAGCAGCCAAATACAAGGTTGCTAGGAAACACTTTGCAATATAGCAAAAGAGAATATTGTCAGTCTGTTATTCTAGCAACTTCAACACAAACCAATTGCTTTTTTCTTTCTTTCATTTTTTTGGTGATGGTGGTAGAGAAATTCCTGTTGATTAAAAATTCTAAAGGAAGACTAATCTGAAATACAGACAGTTTGTTCTGTGTTATGATAGGCTACTTTGATGCCCATCCTAGCATCACATATAGCTATGAATATAACATTTCAATTGCACTGCATTGACCACAGACATCTTTCTAATGTACATATTTGTTCTATTCACGTGCTCATTGATTTTGAACCACATCTGCATTTAAAGTTGGAATGGATGTATCTAACTTAGAGGAAGGCCCAATATTCCATGGACCTTGGTATCTCCTAGAGTTCATCTCTTCAGATATTAAGTTTTGTTTGTTTGCTTGCTTTTTTATGTGGACCTGGCATGGTTCTTTATATGCAAGAATACTCATAGTTCATACATAATCCTACCTGCAAGATGTAGCTATCACTCAGCCCACATGCATGTATGTATGCATGCATGTTTGTATAATAAAAATTAAAGATGGATACACTGTTGTGATGTTTAGAAGTGTTCCCTTTTAAAATTAATAAAAGGTTTGTGAGTGTTTAAGTTGCCATGGCCGCAGTTTTGTAGTGTGGCCTCATACAACTGGTCAAAAAGCCCAAAAGACTGGTGGTTGATCTATATTTACAAGTCAAGCTATGAATAAGTGTACATTTATAATTTTTGTCTTGTCTTATAAAAGTTGTCTTGCCTGTACATGCATTACCTAGGCATATTCCTTTTGTATGAGCATAGAAAAGAATACTTGATCACTCAGTAAGTCTGTTCTATGTATGTAGTTTATATACAAAATTTAGGTTTGCTGATTCATGTTTCAAAAAGGGCATGAATTCTCATAAATATAACATGGTCTTCATATTATCCTTAAACATGTAAAAAATGAAAATAAGAATGTGATTGGAATTCCCAACCTATAAATTTGTCATGAGATTCTTGGAAGGAAGCTAAAGAAATAAGTAAATAATTATTCTACCCCATCTATTGATGATCCTACCTTCAAACTGGAAATATTTCAACTTCATTAAATGCAAAGATTTTTAAAAAGTGAAGTTCTCAAAAAAAGTTTGAAAAATATTTTATACACCCATGCATGCATGCACACACCCATGGAGGGAGGGAGGGAGGGAGGGAGAGAGAGAGAGAGAGAGAAAGAGATTTTTTAAAAAATGATGCATAGTCCTAGTTTCTGGAGATCCCATAGAGATCAAAATCCCAAGAGGAGGGGGCCAATCTTGCAGAAAAATATTGAGTTACTAACATGGAAAAATCTATTTAAGTGACAAAGAAAGAACCTACTTAGGTTGTCAATATATTTCAGAACATGAATTTTAGTGATCTGTCAAGGGATTTCTGGAGTCAATACTGGAAGTGGAACGAATTGCAACTGTGATGAGCATAGGTAGTTACGATGAATAAAATGGCAACTACTCCTCTTTCTAAGATTTCATTTGTAGTGAAGAGTCAGTGAAACATGTGGGTGGAAGTCTTTTTTTTTTCTATTGTTAAGTCTGGCAATTGAAATGGAACCAAAAAAGAAAAGCTAAGGATTTGGTTCTAGAAAACCTTTTTAAAGAAAGACTCACCAAAGTATAGTAAATGGCTTTGTCTGTAGACTTATGTTGCAACCCATGAATGAGGACAATATAATAGCACCAAATAGATTTCATTGGTGGATTAAATACAGGCTTTTCATCCAAAAATAAAAGCTTCTTTTTCCAAAAGGGTTACTCTTTCAACTCCTAAGAGCTGCACTTGTCAGAGATAAATGACAGGAAAGCATGCTAGTCTCCAGAGAGAAAATGTAAAACAGAAACAGGTTTTGGGTCTTGAGCTGGATTCTTAGAGAAAGCCAAAAGATGATAAAGATTAAAGAAGTATTTTACCCAGGCAAATTCTACACAAGGGAATAATATCCTACTGAGGAATGTGTGCATATTTCACATTCTGTTTAAAACTTAAATTGGATTTCATAATGTCTATTGCATGTTAAAAATATGTCAGACAAATGAAATCAATAAAAGAGGTTTGTATAAGATCTTATAGTGATTAAGGCACCAGGATAGAAACCAGGAGATTGTGAGTTCTAATCCTGCCTTAGTCATAAAAGCTAGCTGGGTGACCTTGGGCTAGTCATTGTCTCACAGCACAACTCACCTCACAGGGTTGTTATTGTGTGAAAAATAGGAGGAGGAAGGAGATATGTTTCTACCTTGTAAAAATAATAAAGGCAATAAATAAATATAGCCATACAATATGTAAAACATGTTTAGAGAAGGTAGAAGCATTGGAATGACCTTGACTTATCTTAAACAAAATTTTCATGATATCATGGATTCATTCCAGTTAGTATCTGGTGCCACATATATATCAGGGTATACAGTATGTTGCACTTCATACTGAAAATAAAAGATTCTGAAAATAAAAGCTCTCTATATAGTCTGCTTTGCATAATTGTTGGTGTTTTAGGTTTTAGATTGGTGGGACGGCATAAACATATGTAGGGCTAGAAGATCAATTAAAATAGGTCTCAGTGATTGAAGAGGTCTACAGATTTATAAGTAAAGAAAAATATAAAATGGAGAGAGAGCGGGGAGGGAGGGAGGGAGAGAGAGGGAGAGGGAGAGAACACCATTTTCTTGTTATTATGCTGTTCAGAAATTTTTCACCTCATCTATTGGCGATATTGTGAAAACTCTGGTTGATTCAAAGGTTGTGATGTTCATCATTCTTTGTAGACGATGTTCACCAGATTGATCTCAAATTGCACACTAGTTTTGGAATAGGTCATAGGGAGATAACTATGAAAACCAATAGTTAAGTTCAAATTGAATCTTTCCAGCTTGCAGGTCGTGAAAAGATGGGGACCACGACCTATCTACTAGATTTTTGTCTCTCCTTTTTTCATTCATCATTCAAATCTGTAAGAAAAACATAGGTTCCAATTCATAAAACAGAATATTTATTTTGAACTTATGAATAGTAAGGCATCCCCCATTTAGATGTCTTGTCTTCTACCCATAAATGTATAAAAAGTAGACACTAGCAAAGCTGCATATATTCTTTCATTATTTTGTTTTTTTCTTTCAAAATATTCCCTTCAATATTAAAACAGTTTTTCCTTTCCCCCTCTTTCTATTCTCAGGTATGTCAATTAGGAATTTAGAACATTTGCTTAAAATAGGTCTGCCCTAATTGATTACTGCTGTGTAGAACTTGAAAACAATTTTGATATGATTGGGATACTGATAAGACAGCAACCTGAGACAAATAGCGTGGTCAGCAAATAGCATGGTCAGCAAGTTCCCTGCATATATACTAATTAAAAAAAGTTTATTCATAAAGCAAAATGGCTACTGTCTAATTCAAATGAAATCCATCACAAAGGGAGAGTCTGTCTTCTTTACTACATCAGTTAATTAATGTGTTACCACATGCCTAAAGGTAGCTGTTATTGAAAAAGATTCCCCTTTACAAAGGAAAACTTTCTAATTATAAATCAGTCACTAATATTCCAGTGGTGGGATTCAAAAAATTTTTACTACCAGTTCTGTGGGCATGACTGGGTGGGTGTGGAATAATACTGAAAAATCTCCATTCCCACCCCACTCCTGGGAGAAAATTACTACAAAATCCCATTCCCTCCCCACCCCACTAACCTGCTTTCCAGCTCCGTTCTCCTGTTCAGGACAACAAAAGAAGACCCAGTTGATCAGCTGGGACTCGGGAGGCAGAGAGTAGATGGGGGTGGGTCAGAGGTGGTATTTGCCGATTCTCTGAGCTACTCAAAATTTCTGCTACCGGTTCTCCAGAAGTGCTCAGAACCTGCTGAATACCACCTCTGTAATATTCCATTCTTGAGGAAGGTCATTGAGAAACTCAATATGCCTGAACAACACCAATTTTCTGGATTTATTTCTATCAGAATTTTGCCTGAATCATGGTACTTAAAATGCTTTTATCACCTTGGTAAATGATCTGTGCTAGTAGCTAGGCAGAGGGGTATGATCCTTCTAAATGTCCTGGGCCTCTTAGCAACTTTCAATATCATTAATGATGATATTATTCTGCATTGCTTGACTAGGTAGGGTCAGGGGTGCTATTTTGTAGTGGTAATGAAACTCCCTGTCAGTATATGCCCAGAAAGTGGTGCTTAGAGAACTATTTCTAACATCTAGATCATGTTTATGATGCCCCTCATCTCCTATATATCTTATTCAACAACTAACAATTAAGAAAAACCATTCTAAGCTTTGGAGTGTGGCATTATCGGTGTACTTATGGCACTCAATTCTACAGCTCTATAACTTTAAATTCCAAAGAACAATCCATACTTTTGAATACTGCTTAATCCTTATGATGAGTTGAAATTAAACCTACACCAATCAATAGTGTGGTTCTAAAAAGAAAGCTAATCCCTGGAAATGAGGTAAACACGTGTTCTTAAAAAAAAGTTATTCTGCTAGAATAATACAATTTGGGTCTGTTCTTTGAATACTAGCTGCCACAGTATTTGCAAGTGACAGCTGTGGTAAAGAGCTTGTTTGCATAATTATTAGTAATGTGCCAAAGGAAGCCCTTCCTGAATTGGTTGGACTTAAGACATCTTGCCAGAGTCTAAATAATGCTGTTAACTGTTGCAATCTATTGAATTAAAGTTTGAAATTGAATTGAATTGAAACATTTAGAAAGTGTGCAGAAACTGGTGAAAAATGTTGTGGTTCATTCCTATGTATGGTTTAAGATAATGATACTTCTCCTGAACTGATTACTAATTGCCCTCCAAGCACAATTCATTTGAAAACCTGTAATGGTTTGGGGGTCTGAATAGTTGTAGAACCACTTCTCCCTCTTATAAAACTGTATAGAACCTTAGATCAGCAGGAGACCCCCAAGGGTTAGAAGCTTGACTGGGTAGAAAAGGATCATTATCTGCATGCCTCCCTGGCTGTGAAATATGTTGCCTTTGGAATTCTGGGAGCTGAAGTCCTCATATCTTAAAGTTGCTGAGGTTGAGAAACCCTGCCCCAGAAAGATACACTGATCCCCCAAATATTTAGGAAAATGGAACTTTAATATTTCTTCTATTAGGTTGCTAAAATTAATTTACATGAATGTATTTTTGATTGCATAAATGCTTGCCTTCAGAAACTCTTTAATATTTATAGATATAAGTAATAATACTTATTTCTAGTTATAGAAAGGCGTTTTATGTATGTCTTCTTAGCAGTAAGCTTTATTTAATCAATTTGGACATATTTTTAAGTAAGCCATGATAGAATCACACCATTACAATTTTGTATATTCTTCACTCTCCACTATTAAATTTATAATTCCCACTAACATCCAAACATATATACAACATAAACAATAATTTAGAGATCTGAGTACCTTATTGCACCAGAACCAATTCATCCCTTGGGCTTGCCTGAATTTCATAACCTTTATTACATTGCAATGGAATTCTGTCCATGTGAAAGGAAGTTTGAAGGTTTGGCATTGAGCCAAACTTTCATTTAATTGGCAGGGAGGGAGGGATAGGATTGAATGGGATGGGATTAGGAACAGGAGGATGGTCTATACATATGTCAGTGTGTCTGTGTTTCAGTGTGTACTGAAAGGTCTGATCTGATGAACTGTCAAGCTCAAGAGCCAGTAGGCATTCAATCACCTATCAGGAAGAATTGTGGATAGAATAAAGTAATGAAGGGTTAGAACCTAATCACATAATTGCACTAGCAGAACAGAAGTAAAGTGAATTAGCATGGCTATCCAAAGGCAAGGACAACAGTGCTCCTAACTGGACCTAACGTTTATACACTATTCTTTCTATGGTATTTTTTGTTTCATTTGTATTTTGAAGTTCCACCAAGTAATGTATTATCCTGAATATTTCAGTCACAATCTCTTATTCCAGGCAAGGTTTATGTATTCTGTTAAACAAACAAACAACAGATTTAACGCTTTTTCCTTAAAAAAAATTGCCTAAATGCATTCCTGTTAAGCTAACAATTCAGGTTGTTGGATGGTAAATGATTAACTGAACCTAGATAATTTATGTTTCTAAAAAGCTACTCTGTTTCATGTTCTGTCTGTCTATTATACAGGTTCCTGAAGGATACATCACCCATTTCTAAAGCGAGGATTGACAGAACAAGTCACTCATGGGATAAATGGCAGCGTTGTATCTAGATGTGTCAGATGGCACATAATTTTTCTTCAAGGAGAATGTACATATTTCATAATTATGGTCACTATGCTGGGATAAGTCAATATGAATCATAATGAAGGCTCTACAAAAATATTAAAAAATACCTGGGAAATGGCTATGGATATAAAATAAATGCACATATAAAATGCTTCTCGTGTGCAGGGAACAGTAGTGCAATCTATGTTGAGCCAAATAGCTCCAGGGTTTCACATAAAAATGCACTTTTTAAAAAAGTTAGTGATATCATAATATCTGCTTAACAACTAATTCTCACAACACTATCAAACTATTTAGTAAGTGTATTAATATTCTTTTTCTCATCTTTCCTATTATCTATCTCCTTTTCTACTTATGACTATAACTATTGTTTGTATCTTTATGATTTATATTGTTTTATTTAGTTTTCTAGTATGATTTAAGTTAATTTTATCACTAAGTGAGGTATCATGATTTATGATGTATTTTTATGTATGACTATGATCATGATTTATCACTTACAGCTTTTATATACAATGAGAGTTTACACAGTGAAGATTAATTCCTTGCGTCTCCAATCATACGTGGTCAATAAAGGCTTCTATTCTATGCTATTCTGAATTCTATTCTATGGATTAAGATAAGGACAATACTTCAGCCTCAAAAGATCCACGAAAGAATTTCTGAAAAAAATGTACTTCATCAATGAAGGAAGTGATCTACTGAAATTTAAAATTATAGTGATTCCAAAAGCAATTAAACAGTACTTTTTAAAATAAAATATAGGAGAATCTATCACCTTCTGACTATTTGCCTTCCTGGACAGGCATAGCTGATAACATTGCTCATTGACCCTATAAACTCTATGCAGTTTTTGAAACTTTTTTTTCAACGTGTGTGTTACCATTCCTGTCTACCTATTATGAAATAATACAGGTAGTGCTCAACTTATAACAGTTTACTTAGTGACCGTTCAAAGTTACAATGGCACTGAAAAAAGTGATTTATGACCATTTTTCACACTTATTACCATTGCAGCATCCTCATGGTCACGTGATTTACATTTGGATGTTTAGCAGCTGACTCACATTTATGACAGTTGCAGTGTCCCTGTGTCATATGATCACCTTTTGCAACCTTCCAATGAGCAACACCAATGAGGAAACCAGATTGACTTAACAACCAGTGTTACTAATTTAACAACTGCAGTGATTCACTTAGTAAACATGGCAAGAAAAGTCATAAAATAGGGAAAAAAAACAAAGTCTTCACTTAGCAATCTAAATTTTGGGCTCAGTTGTTGTCATAAGTAGAAAGTTATGACAGTATTGAAACAGGAGACTTTCAATAAGTCTTCAAAATTATGGCCATTGTAGCATCTCCATGGTCACATGATAATAATTTGTGTTCTTGACAATTGGCTCATATTTATAATCTTCACAGCAATCTGTGGTCACGTGACAAATTATCAAATACATTTTCTGTATAAGAAGATACTAATGAAAGGCACCCATCTCTGATGTAATTAAATTTTATGTTCTTTAAGCATTCCACTAAATTAAGAAGAGATGCTTTCCTGCAAATAGAAAAATCTAGACAAATGAAATTATCCTCCTCACTTCCAGATCAGCATAGAATAAACTAAATTGGTTGATCCCAAAATTTTGGAAATATGATGTAATTTTGGAAGTTTGTAACTTCCATATAGAATAGGGCAATTCAATGAGCAATTCAAAATTGTGAAAGGCAAAACCCATTCATGATGAACTGTGCAATGATTTTTATACATAAAATAAGAATAACTTCAACATCCTAAAAAGGAAGGGAAGCACCTGTCCATCCCCAAACTATTTTAAGTGACTCTCTTTATCCACTCAGCAGTTGCTACCACTGAGACAAACAAGTTAAAGTAGATTTTGTTCTTATCCATCAAGGACCCCATTGTGTTTCAGTGCTCCAAAAAGTATAAAGCAGGATAATCATTGCTTATTGCTGATTTTCAACTGAACATAATTGAACAGTGAAACCCTTTGTGTTTTCTTTTCTCTAAAAAACAACAATGCCCAACATCATTTGCAATATATTTCTATTTCTTTTCTAAGTACAGAAATAAAAATAGTACCACTCCCAATCAGAAATGCACAATTTCTATCAGCTTGAGGGCTGAACTGAGCTTTGTAAGGCATGGTGAGAACCATGCTTCAAAATTAGCCTTGGAAGGAGAGTTTGAGTATTTAAGACATGGAACTGAGGACCTTACACTTCAGCAAGTCTTAAGCCACAAAGTTGCTTATTTAGAATATAATTATTTAATGGCCAAATGTGATTGGACACACAAGGACTTTTTTCCCCGATGCATGAACTTTCAGCGTACATACAAAGTGATAAGTCATAGATCATAAACCATAGTTACAATCATTAATCATAAGATACAAACAACAAATGATAAATCATAAGATAGGAGAAGGTAGTAGGAAAGATGAGAAGATGAGAAGATGAGAAGGATAATAGCAACACAGTGACTACATCTTTAGGCCTAAGGCAATACTGTGGAAATTAGGTGTTCAGCAGAATAATGGCACGGTGGGGGAACTATAGTTGTGTCTAGCTGAAGTTGATTATTTACTTTCCAAACCCACTAATGCAAAAAGGGCCAATATATTTGACTCCCCCATTTTAGAAGCTGAAAAAAGAATGCTTACCAGCAGCAAATGGTTTGGGGGAGGTATTTAAAAAAAAAACTGTCTGATTTTCCTTTTGTAATCGTCCCTTGAGAATCAACTTTGTGTCATTGAACCTTGAATTTTACCCATTGTACTTAGGCATCCAAATATCACTTTGCTGGTTTCTTTATGCCTCCCTTAGTTTGTTCGATAAATTACTTCCATTCTGTCTCACTTATTTGCAATGATCAATAATAGTCCATTAGTGGAATACATTTCTGGTTTAGTAATGTAGGTTTACTATGGTAAATGCTAGTGATAAACTTTGCACTTAATGCTTTATAGTTAGTTTTGTCCTTGAGCTAACTTTCCTGCTGTGATCTGCATGGTAAAGATATGACTTTATTCCTCCCAACATCCTGGTTGTTTCTATGTCTGTTGAATACACCTGATCCAAGTTCACAAATATATTTGAAATATAGTGTAACAAGGCAAGCTTCTGAACCATTAAAGATCACACTAAAGTAGCAAAAGCAATAGTCCTTAGACTTATGTACTGCTTCATAGTGCTTTTACAGGCCTAAGTGTTTACAGAGCCAACACATTGCCCTCAACAATCTGGGTCCTCATTTTACCAACCTTGGAAAGATGGAAGTCAGTGTCAGTCTTGAGTGGCCAGGTTGAACTATGGGCAGAACTAGCCTGAAATACTGCATTCTAACCTTTGCACGATCAGGATAGATAATCCAGGTATTTTTCCCTCAAGAAATAATATTTCATGTTATTGTTTAATATTATCGTTTGATTGATTGGTTGGATTTGTTAGTCACCAAATTAAAACCAACTCCTGGTGGCTGATAATATTATAATTTTCATTAGAGTTCATCTCCTCCTTTCTCAGGGAACCAAGTGGTGCTCTTAGTTTTCTAAACTTCTTTTATTCTCATGCCAAATCTAGTGTAGGTGAGATTAAAAGATATCTGCAGAATTGTATTTATGCAATCAGCTGCATACATAATCAAAGATTTCAACCTGCATTTCCATCGTTTAGAAAACTGGCCCTGGTCTAATAGACCCATGTTACTATAGATCTACTATACCAACAAGGAATATTATTAATCCTATCTTTTGTTATTGTGATAAAATCTGCATTATTCTGCAATGTTCTTTTTTGAATTTTGCTTTTCATCTTCTCAGCATGGAGAACAGCCTGAAGTTAGATGACAAACTTCTGCCCAGGGATATCTGCCTAAAAAGTTGCCCAAATCACTTATAAAAATAAGAATCTAAGGATAGCATATATTTAGTTCATCAATATCCCACTCATTCTCTGTTCATAAAGCCTAAAGCCATGTCATGCTTCAGATTCAACTCCAAGAACTTTGCGTGGTGGGACAAATATTCAGTATTGCTGTTACTTGTGCTCCGTGTTCAGCTTATGTATACACAGCCTGTTTAGACACATGAATCTTGTAAGCCTCCCTTGCTTTCTGCTTCAGTTTTCCAGGTAGGGGTGGCTACAGCCTTGGTAAACAGGGAAATAATTAAGAACACATACAAATCAGAGAAGTACATCAGATTCTTTGAAATACATGGAGACCCAATGAATTTGAAATAGCAGCAAGACTTAAATAGAAAGTCAAAGAGTGCCTGGGATCCCTTTTATCTATAAAATAGCTGTTTGATAACTTTCAATAGAGTTGAAAATTAACCAGTACTTAGTTTTCTTTAAGTCTGGTAACATTTCTCCTTTGATACTCCTTTGATACTCTTGAGGAAGGAGTTCATCTCCTCCTTCCTCAGGAAACCAAGTGGACCTAGGAAAAGAAACAAAGGTATTTTAAAGAAACAAGTATTTTAAAAAGTTGCAGGTAAGTGCTACATCAATGCCTTTGTATACTTTTTGGAATAAAATGTGAAGAGCTGCATGTCCCTTTCAGTGATATTGCATTGTGGAACCAGTTGCTTTTATTGATGTTTAGGAGTCATTTCATCCATATTGAGATGGATTGCGATTATTATCAATAGATTCTCTCCAGCCTTCAGACTGGATAAATCATTCAGAGGGTTTCTTCAGGTAATACTGATATGCAAAAATGTCAATATTCCTTGATAAGTTTTGATTTAGAGATGGAAAAAAATGAATTACTAAACAAATAATAGTTCTATGTTCTTAATCCAGGAACACAACATCTGAGCATACACACCAGAAACAAATAAATAATACCATATGGCCTTTTGAAAAGTCAAAAAAACAAGTGTGCTAGTTTGTTATTGGAATATCCACTGCATAGAACTAGACTAAGCAGAAAACAACAGAATTGAAAAATGATTGGATGGAAGGGTGAAAATCAAGTAATAGATACATCATAATCATGTACAAGATAAATAAGTGCATTATGATTTATAAAAAAGAAATCTGACAAAACTATGCAGAGTCCATGACCTAAGATGTTTTGCATTCAGATAGACTATCTGTATCATGTTCTCTCTTATCTTCACAAAGTTTCATTGGGCATTGAGAAGCTGCTTAAAATAATCAATCAGCAGGTTTCCTAAGAAAACAAGAACTGGAGAATTCACTTACAAAATAAATTTATAAAATGTAAGAAGGAGGGGTGGGAAAGAAGTTAAAGGATTAATAATCTTAAATTGGCCATGAAATAAGATATGCACTTATAAAAAAGAGAAGCAACTATATTCTATTATTTTCATCACACCTCTCATCACTAACCTGCCCGTTTGTTTGTTTGTTTGTTTGTTTGTTAAATTTATAGAGATGACTTAGACTTAAGCTTCCCAGTGCTTTACAGCTCTCTCTAAGCAGTTTACAGAGTCAGCCTATTGCCCCCAACAATCTGGGTCCTCATTTTACCCATCTCAGGAGGATGGAAGGCTGAGTCAACATTGAGCCAGTGAAAATGGAACTTCTGTAAGTCAGCAGTCAGCAGAAGTAGCCCGCAATACTGCATTCTAATCACTGTGTCACCATGGCTCTTATATGTAGAACATATCCTATAGATATTCCGAATTTCAGGCCACCATACATAGCATTTCTCTTCCTCCCTCTCCATGTTGTGTGAGTGTGTGTGTTTGTAACAACAACTTAGTGAGTGAAGTAGGTTAGTCTGAGAGAGAGTGCCTGGCCCAGATTCATTCAGTGAGTTCCATGTCAAAGAATGAACCTCAACCTAAATCTCCCCATTCTTAGTTCAATATCTCAATTGCCACTCTGAACTGGCTCTCAGAAAATCTGTGTGTTCATTTATCTGCTCTATTCCTTTTCTATGAATCACTGTCCTAAAGAACATCAGCAATTCATGACAGCAGTTATAAATAAGTCATTCACATTTGTTGAAGCTCATGTACCTCTAGTTATATACTCAAGAAAGAGCTAAAATAAGAGACTAGCTTTCTAGCTTTGTCATGATTTATATCAACATTACTTTTGTGTTCTATGAACAGTGATCAGGGAGGGAAGTGAAATCAAATCAAACCAATTACACAATCAACGCCATGTTCCCTTTTAACATGTGTTATACACATGTAAAAAAAGGGGACAGCTATCACAAAGTAGAAAATATAAATAAGATGACCTTAATGGACATATTCAAGTTCCATTGCCAATTAAACAAGGAATAAAACCTGCTCCAAATCCAGAACATTTAGATAACTTCAGAAGCAGCTCACTAGATGCCTGTTTTTTTCATTAAGATAGAGGAGGTACAATATAATCAGACTTGCAAGATTCTGTTTCTATAGTCAGTCTCAATAAAAACAGTTCTAACCTCCCTTTCAGTTAACTTCTTGATCTGGTCTATCTAGTGAGGCTCATACATGGGTACATCTACCACCTTTACATTTTTGATGCTTTCTCCGACACTCACTGTTGCATATTGTCCATTGATAAATTTATTTATTTTTCATAGGGTACAACTGCTTGCTTCTTTTATGTGGCTTTCAGATTTACTTAAATTTTATTGAGGAAGTTGATAGAAAAGTTATACTGAATCAAGTCAGTTTGGCACAGTAGGGGTGGAGCTAATTAGGAAAACAGGACTTTATGAATAAACATTCACTTATTCACAGCTTAAACAGAATACTTTGTGGATCATGTTGGGCTAGTATTTGAATTAGTATTCAAAGGACTATTAGCTGGCACATTTTGATTCATTTTCACAGTAGGAAGAAAATGAGTGATTGTTACAACTCATGTATAATATTTTGGCTTTTCTTACATCAGCCATGTATTTTTCCCCACTGAGATATTTTCTTTCCTTTTCCATAACCCTCCTTAAGTAACGTATAGCATTTTAATATTAAACATATTTTTGATTTTGATTTTTTTCCCCAAACAGCAATTGGAAAAGGTGTTTTCATTTTTTTTAATTTTATTTTAATGAAAATGCATTTGGAATTATGGTGGGTTTGAGCGCCATCTTTTTGAAAGGGAAATATGAATATATGAATGCTAATCGTGACATTATTTCCAATTAGATGTGTTACTGGATTACCCATTTTCCCACGCACTAAATTGTTAATCCTTGAAATTTCTCTCTTCACAAAGCATAGGCATTGACTTGCAACACTGACCGATTCTAAATGTCATACCAAAATACCAAGTTAGATAGGAATGAAATACAGACCATGAGTGCCTGTACAAGAACTTGCATTGATTTTCTAAATCTTTATTTCATTCTTCATAATAAATGTATAATGAACTTTTTTCAGTTCCTATAGATTTGCAACAGTTCTAATGGAACTGGGTTAGATACATTTTTCTTGTTTAAAACAAGAAAAAGGACAACTCTTATTAGAAATAGAATATATATGCATTCAATAATTTACACTATAACAAATATGTCTTTGTGTTAAAAAGAGAGAGAACGGGTAAATCTTTCCATGATAAAATATAAGCTCTGAGTGTCTAAATTGTGGCCTTTCCAGCTTACTGACCAGATAGCAGAAGGAGATAGGAACAGATGGATTGACAAAATCAGATGCAGAATTTGAGACTTTAAGTCTGTATCTGTCCCATATGGTTTGTAAGTACAGTTCTTATAGATCTGCAAAATATATTACTGAATTGTAAATTTTAAGAATATCAAAAAGAGAAAAAAATTAGCAAACTAAAATAAAATCCAATTTATTTACAGTAATCTTATATACAAATTAAACCTAATTAGCTAATTCAGTGGTGGTATTCTACTGGCTTGGCCTGGTTCGGCCGAACTGGTAGTTCTGAAGATCATCTGGGAGTGAATTGATTCACTCTGATGATCAATTGCTGGCCTGCCCGCCCACCTGCCCCATACTAACCTTTATATACTGACCTTTTGAAGCTCAGCTACATTGCACGGCACAGTGGATTGCTGCGCATCAGCTGTTGAAGACACAGGGAGAGTTCAAGAATATAGGAGAAGGTCAGTAGGAAAGCCTCTGCATGCATGTAAAGCATGCATTTGCCGTGTGCATGTGCAAAACATGTGTGTTCGTGCAAAGCATGCCCACCAAGCCATGCCCACCAAACCGGTGATAAAACAATTTGAGTCCCACCACTGAGTAATTCCTCTACTTTTTCTTATGGGGTATAGTCCCAGCATATAATGGGCTTGCATAGGTCCAGGAAAAAAATGTTCACCCTTTTACTAGAGGTTCAAATAATCCAGCCCAACAAAAGGAAGCATCATATATCTAAAATGATTGTATTGATAATTTATTTCAATTACACTTGGAATACAAAATTAATATTATGTGTATATCCAAATTTATGTACACATATTTTATCCAAAAATATTTAATTCCAAAACTTTAGATCTTAGTAACCTTGAAAATCCATCCAGAAAGAATGGTCTACACATTTCTAGGTATGAAATCTACATTCACCCTATAAGCATGGATCTTGCTAATCATCTAATATTATTTCAGTTTGAGTTTTATTTCCCTTGGTCTGATTAACAACTGATCCAGCAGTAAAGGCTGGAATGAAGATTAATGCAGTAATTTATCAGTACCATAATTTGTTTTCCATATAGAAAACTCTGGTCAACTTGAGAAGTATAAGTATTTATCCAAAGTTAGGCTTTTCCACCAATGTGGTAATGTATGTTGCATTTGTGCTTACATAGCAGGAGTGCTTGGCTTGCTACACTAAAAGGAAAGGAAGCCATGCATTATTCATGAAATAATTTGCAGAACATGTTTGAGATGGCAGATAATAATATACAAAGCTTCCCCCTTGCAGAGATGAAGAGCTGGTGAACTAATGGTGGGCATCCGAGTTTCTCTATCTGTGTTTCTTGCAAGTTTGAAGAAGAAAAGAAATATTTTAGTACTTGTTTTAAAATATAGTCCCTCTGAAGTGTAGCTCCTTTCTTTCTGTATAAAACTTCAGAGTATTTGGTATTCATACATTTTATACCAGCCATTATTGCAATGTCAAATATTTCCATTAAAAGCCAAATTCATTGAGAAGGTTTCATGGCAGCCAGAAATACCAATCCCCTACAAGACAATTTGAACTCGATGGATCAATGGATTTTTCATAGAAGCATCCTTAGAAACAAATGTTTTTCTGACCTTTGTAGATTGTAGCAAAAATAGTATAGCTTGAATTCAAACTGTTTGAAATTTACAGCATACTTGAAACAAGTCTCTCATCTACCTATCTGTAATCCAAGTAGAAGCAATGCTGATATAGTTTGAATCCAAATATCTTGCAGTTTACATCCTATTAGAGATTGAAACACGTCTCCCACCAACCTATCAGGCAACTAGATGGAACACCAGCCTAAAAATTCCTAGTGGGGGCTGAAAGGAGTTCTTTTAAAAAAAGAAAGAAAGAAAGAAAGAAATGCAGTGGCCAAAAAGCTTTCTTTCCAACTTTCTTTCAATATTAAAAAGGCAAAGAATTTATGTCAGCTCCTTCAAATAAGCCCTTCTCTCTCCCACCCTTCCATGTCATGATACAATCATATGACTTCATTTTTACACTGTGAATTTGCTTTCATTATGAAGTATTACATTTGTTTTGCTACCTCATTCTCAGAATTATTTCTGAGTCTACAGTTTCTGTAGAGACAAAATAGCAATTATTTTGTCAGGGTTCCAAGTGATAAATCCATTACAAGCAAGAACTCCGAGGCTGGTGAATTCCTCGAAGAATAGCTTTATTGGAACTATCATATTGTCACATATGTCAGTTCGCTTCATGTATGGCTCAGAGGGGTTTGAAGTGGGTAGTGATGCAGCTGCAGTGCGGCTTCTGGTGTGTGGTTGTGTCTCATCTTCTGTGTGGGTGTGAGTCTGCTTTTTACATGGAAGTGTGGTGGTGGCATCTCGTGTGGCCCTCGTGGGTGTGGGTCTGGTGTCATTCATCATGTTAGGTACTCATCTGTTCATGAGGGCGGGTTTCCAAATGGCTGGTAAGCGGGAGGTGTCATCTCTTTTATTCATGCTGTGTGGGCATTTTTCTATCTCTATGGCTTCTCTGATTATTCTGTTGTTGAAGTGTTCGGTTTTGGCGATAGTTCTGGTATTTTTAAAGTCAATCTCATGTCCTGTGGCTTTGAGATGTTGGACCAGGGAAGAGGTCAGTTCTTCTTTTTTGATTGAGTTCTTCAACGCGTGCACTTATTCTTCTGTTAGTTTGTCCAATGTATGTGGTGGGGCAGGCAGTGCAAGGGATTTCGTATACTCCTTGGCTTTCTAACTCGATTTTGTCTTTGGGGTTTCTTAGGATGGTGGATATTTTTCTGTTTGTGCAGAATGCTGTTTTAATGTTGTGTTTTTGGAGGATCTTGCTGATTTTGTCTGTAGTGCCTTTTATATATGGGAGGAGGGCTTTGCCAGACCCACACCCACGAGGGCCACACGAGATGCCACTACCACACTTCCACGTAAAAAGCAGACTCACACCCACACAGAAGATGAGACACGACCACAGACCAGAAGCCGCACTGCAGCTGCATCACTACCCACTTCAAACCCCTCTGAGCCATACATGAAGCGAACTGACCCCCACCATGAAGATGCAGCATGACCACGAACTCGAAGCCAAACAGCAAGATCACAGCTCACCAGCTCAAATCCCCCAGTAACTAAGACCAACCTGAGCACAACGAAGCCCCCACCTGAACAGAACACACCTCCAGCCAATCAGAACATGGCCAACCCCCAACCAATCAGAACACAGCCAAAACCCCAACCAATGAGAACACACCCCCACCCAATCAGAACACAGCCAAGCCCCCACCCAATCAAGTCACACCCCACTAGCAGTTAAAAGGAAGAAGCAGCTACAAGCTCACATCACTCTGAGAAGCACAGAGCTGAAGACAGAAGCCTGAAGATGATGAATGAGACTTCATCGAAACGTTGCCTAGATACTTCCAATCTTACGTGGGAGAAAACCCGAATAACCAAAGATCCACATACAAATACCCGCGAGAACCTCAGAAAACATATATATATGCTGTATACATTCAAATTAGACTGTGATGTTTCTCTGTGTCATATATGCATGTGGATATATGTATAATGGTAATCTTGCTGAATGCAACCAAATTTCATTTTAATATATACTGATTACTGAACATTTAACATGACAATAAAGTTCTATTTTACTCTACTCTACTGTACTCTACTCTTTTCCATATTTCATCTATCATCATCTATTATCATCCCTCAATCCCCTTTAAAGGTTATTCTAATTTCTAGGGAACCTGTTCCATTCAGCAGGTGCTGTTCTTGCAAAATAACAGAAGATTTCAGTACCACCCCCAGACCAGGACCAGTTCAAGCTGTTGAGGAAGAATTCTTGTTGGATAGTAGATAGTATACAAATAGAATATCTGGATCATCCCACATTTATTATATATATTTATAAGTTTGGTGTAGTGGTTTAGACACCGGATTAGAAATTAGAAAACTATGGGTTCCAAAACTCTTTAAGAAGTACTAAGCTGGGCCAATCACTGTCTCTCATCCTTAGGAAGGAGACAAGACAAACTACTTCTTAAAAACTTTGCCAAGAAAACTATAGGCACTTGTTCAGGCAGTCACCAGGGATCAAGTCTGACTTGAAGGTACCAAATATTCCAGATATCTATGCTGTACAGTTCAAGAGTGGAGTCTCTGGTTATAGGTATAGTGTGTTTGAGGATCCCTCCCTTTCCTGACATTGAGGCTTTTTAAGGAGCTATATACTAGAAAGCTTCATGGAACTGAATAAAATGTAAATTCAATTTACATTTAAATGTAAATTTAAATTTTAAAGTAGGTGTTTTATTGGCAAAGTCATTCACAATTATTTTAAAGTTATATTTAAATTTAAAACAAATTGCCATATTCCAGAAAAAGTTCCCCGTTGAATGCAAATTCATTATACATAAGGATGAGTCAGAAAAAAGAATTAATTCAGTAACATCCATTATTTTTCAGATTTTTTTTATACCATTGTAAAGCAAAGATGGAAAAGATAGATAGCTTATTTCATTATAAATAAATATCTCCAAATATATACTGTGGAAATCATGAATAAGTAGACTTGGACTTGTATAGACTATGGCAATCTTTATAACTTTGGTAACCTTCAGTGGTGACTTTTTTAATGTTTCCCATCAGGAACTGAATTACATAAATTTGTACCATCCTAAAATAGCCATTTTGTTAGAGGTGCAAAAGAGAAAAACATTTGTTGAGTTTGAACTATAACTTTATGTAAAGGGAGCAAGTTTCTATAGAAGAAATCACTGGCCACAGGGTACTCTTTTGGATGAAGAAACAACCTAAGAACTAAAATATAGAAAATATTTATAGTTTACAAGTAGTAGATGTTTCTTTTAAAAAGTAATGTCTATGAGTCACTCAATATCCTTAGAAATGAGGACTTCCAGGATATATGAATCAAGCAAGTTAATAATTCCTTTTGCACAATGTAGTCCTGCAAATATTTTGGTACAAAGCCATGTAGGAATTATACAGATGAAAATCTTTTTCAAGCAGACTAAAACAAAAAGCATGGAAGTATGGAAGTATGATATACTCCTGGAGTCAAACAAAAACTTGATTAAATCTCAAAACAAGATTGGCATTTTTGAGTCAGTCTAGAGCAAGGAATCAAATCAGGAACTTTTAATTAATCAATCTCCGGAACATGGTATATGTACAAAGCCAACTTGTATGTCTAAATCAATTTGGTGATTTGAATAAAATATATTTAATTTTATAAACAGCATTATTTATTTGAATCAGATCAGATCTAATTTGTACTAGTATGATAATATATATATATATATATATATATATATATATATATATATATATATATATATATATATATATATATATATATATATATATATACACATGTATGTATGTATGCGTATGCGTATGCGTATGCGTATGCGTATGTGTATGTGTATGTGTATGTGTAGGTCTAGGTGTGTTTGGGCCTTTTCCCGTGTAAGATTAAGAGTATCTTGGTGATGTTTCGGTGAGATCCCACTCGCCATCCTCAGGCTGGTGCTTTCGGCTTTGTGCCAGTGCAAGCAGTGTGTGATCAGAGCTACCGTCTCTCTATAAATACTGGTAGTGGGGGCTGTCCCGTGTTGTTTCAGGTCTGGTGTTGGTTTTCTTGTCTTTGGGGTTCCTTAGGAAGACAAGATCCAGCTAGAAAACCACAGACGAACACAATACAGAAGCCTGATGATGGCAGATGAGATTCTGCCGAAACGTTGCTACAACTTTAAAAGCACAACTATAATGACGTGGGAAAATACCCGAACAAAGCTGAATACCATACACACATGTCTGTGTCTGTGTCTACCTGTATGTGTCTGTATATGCATGCGTATGTATATATATATATAAAATCTTAATACTGTCTAAAATATGATATCCGGTCAAAATATGAAGCTAATCAATAAGAGTATACAAAAATTGTGGATTAAGTCATATATTGTGGATTAAGTCATATATTAACATTAATATATAAACATTAATATTGGTGAAGAAAGAATGGAGAAGGTTAGAACTAGGGTGAAGTTGAAGATTAATAATCAGTGCCTTTATCTTCATTGAGAGATAGTGCTTAGTACTTCCTTTGATCAGGAAAAGTAACAGTTACTTCCTGAACTTTGTGTAAGGTTGAAAAACAATAAAGTTTAACCTAGACAAATCCTCTTTCCCTGTGTTGTAGCTTTTCTCCAGGTTCCTAACCTCTTTGACATAGCCACAATCTAAAACAGAATTATGCAACTTTCATTGGCTGCAGACTGCACAAGGGTTACATTATAAAAGTGGATGGGGTCATGAGCTATTGGAGGAAAGCCTGGGGGATTTTCAGCAAAGGCCTGAAGCATCCATTTTGCTCCTTAAATCTCCTTCATGGTTTTTTTTAAAGTTCCTTTCATTTTGGAAACTAAAAGGGATGCTGGTCACCACAACACTTTTTGCATCCTGATTTAAAGCATCCTGAGTTACAGTAAATGACTAAACATTTTTCACTGCATAGTGCTAGCCCCACCATTGCTGGTGTTAGTTAAGCGCTGTTGTATCAGACAGAGGGCAATGCTATCTCATCAACATTTGATTTTCCAATCCAGACAAGTTCAATAGATAAGATTGGTGGAAGACACTGCTTTAATTTTTCTTTCAAGAATAAAAATGGCATGCCCCAGTCCTGCTCCACCACTAGCATGTTACCCAGGGGTGAGATTCAAATCTTTTAACAATCGGTTCTGTGGGCATGCCTTAGTTGGTGGACATGGCTTGGTGGTCATGTGACTGGGTGGACATGGCTTGATGGTCATGTTATTGGCTGGGCATGGCCAACTCAATATCGCTCACATCAAGGCACGCATCTCCTTGCCTGGCCTCTCATGACTGTGGGGATGCTGCAACAGTCGTAAGTGTGAAAAATGGTCATAAGTCACTTTTTTCAGTGCCATTGTAACTTTGAATGGTTACTCCACACAAGCAAAGTACCAGCAAAGGAGGGAAAAAAAACTCCAGATAAGTTCCAGAGACAGGAAGTCTTGTCATGCCAAGAATGTAATAAGGGTTAATGGAGAAGCTGTTTCTGTAAGCAACTCCAGAATGTTTCCTGCCTGCCTTCCTTACAGGATTAGGCCAGTAATTTCTTCTAACAACCGGTTCTCTGAACTGCTTAGAATATTAACAACCTGTTCTAGCAAATAGGTGCGAACTGGTAGAATCCCACCCCTGATGTTATCTGCTTTCTTCCTCTTGATTCTTGATATACCCAACCAGGAAAAAGTGAGAGCATTCAATAACCATTGATAGAATAGCAATGAATCTCTCCATAAGTGTCCTTTTATGAGACAACATATCTAGCAGAATAGGAAATCAAAAACAGCAATCTTACTACTTGTTGATTGCAACCCCAATTTCAGTCCTGAAGCAGCATGCTTCAAAAAGAGGCAGTAATCTTCTCATAGTACAAAGAGTTTTCCTTCCAAGGTACTTCATTCTCCTAAGAGGGTGAAGCAGCAACAAGGGTAAGTCAGAACATTGAGAAATATTTCACAATAACAGTATCAGATTCCTTTGTAAGCTACAGAGTTTAGAGCATAGTGTGTAGATATTGGAGGACTTTCCAAATGTGTAAATTCAACCCACAGAGAATCTAAAATTCTGTATTTGCTCATCCTTTTTTTCTGAGCATTTTTCAAAGTAGTCAAAAAAAATCAAATGCCTATTTATTTTTTTAATCTAGTTTGCATTGTGGATAATGATGTTTTATTAAAGTAAACATACTCAGGCTGAATCATTTATAGAATGTTAGCACAAATCTTTTAAATCAGTTTCTACTCATCATCAGTAATGAACTAACAACAAAAACCAATGCTTAATTATTTGTCATATGCCTTCTGTTCTATAGAGAAGAGTGTAATATTTTTCCTCATTGCATTTCTTGATGCTAGTAGCAGATGGAAAAGTGTAACACATGTTATTTTTACAAACATTACAAACACTCTTCAATTATTATTCTCAAGTTTCCATTTTGAGGATAAAAACAATGATCTAAGAGATAGAAGAGAAAAACATTATCTCTTCAGATAATTAACTGAAGTATGTTCAATGTTCTTTGAATCTCTTAGATGCCTTTGTTTCATAAGATGATAATTTAATATTAATCCATATGCTGCTTTTCTCCTTCCTAATTTATTGAGATATGTGAACTAGCCAAACAACAAATACCATGGAAAAAGTGGATTGTGTAGTCTAATGAAGAGAGTCATACTATTGACTATTCAGTGGCACCATTGAACCCAAATGATATTAACAGTAATAATGATAATAGTTTCTAAATTAACATCGTAACAATTTTAGCTATGTCAAAGACCACATAGTGAATACCAGTAAAATATAGAAGAATAATAGAGTTGGAAGGGATCTTGGAGGGCTTCTAGTCCAACCCTCTGCTTAGGCAGGAAACCTTATAACATTTCAGACAAATGGCTTCCTATCTCTTCTTAAAAATCTCCTTTCTTGGACCACCCACAAATTCGGGAGGCAAGTTACTGGTTAATTGTTCTCACTGTCAGAAAATGTATCCTTAGTTCTACGTTGGTTCTCTCCTTGATTGGTTTCCCATTGCTTCTTGTCCTCCCCGCAGGTGCTTTGTAAAATAGGTTGACCTCCCTTCTTCTTTGTGGCACCCCTTAAATTTGAATATCATGCCACCCCAGTCCTTCTTTTAACTAGACTAGAAATACTCAATTCCTGCAACTTTTCTTCATAAGTTTTAACCTCCACCTCTCTAATCATTCTTTTTTTAAAATTTATTTTTAATTTTAATTCTGTAAATATAACACAATACATTCAACTTATCCTTGTTATACATAAATACATTTACTTCATCATTTATAATCTTATTAAAATATTAATTACTAATTAATCTAATCATGACTACTAGTATTTTGACCTTGTCTTCTATTATATAACCATTTATAATATTTATTCCATGTTTTATAAAATTTAGAGTCTCTTTTGTCTTTTATTTCTAAAGTTAATCTATCAGATTCCGCACATACCATAATTTTTCTTATTATTTCTGTTTCTGGAGGTATAATTTTATTTTTTCCAATATTGTGCATATAATATGCTAGCCGCTGTCAATACATATACTATTAGATATATTATTTCTTTTTTAATTTTTTCTGATATTATTCCAAGGAGAAAAAATTCCAGTTTAAATGGGATACATTCTCCCACCATTTGTTTTATTCATGTTTGAATTAGTCTCCAATATTTTTTGCAGCATTGCATGTCCACCACATATGAAGAAATGTGCCAGGTATATCTTTACATTTCCAACAATTTGGAGATATATTTTTAGACATTTTAGAAAGTCTTGCTGGCAGAAGATGCCACCTGTAAAACATCTTATAAAGATTTTCTTTATAAGCCGTAGCCAAAGTTATTTTCTTATTTGTGGACCAAAGTTTTTGCCATTTAGCCAATTCAATATTATAACTGAATTTTTTTACCCATGCCACCATTGTTTCTTTAACATGTTCTTCTTCAAGTTTGTATTCTAATAAATATGTATACAATATTTTTATTAATTTATCATCTGTCTCTAACAATTTATCTAGAATTATTAATTCTTTATTAATGTCCTATGTTTTTCTGTCTTGTATGTATCTTGAATGTATTTGTAAATAAGACCACCATTCTATATTTATTCCCTAATCATTCTTGTTGTTCTTCTCTACACTCCTTCCAGAACCTCAACATTTTTATAATGAAAAATAAATAAATAAAATATCTGCAAAGAATCCATTAAATTCAAATACGATAAATGAACAATTAGGACAGCTCATAACATGAAAGAAAAGATCTGGACAGAACATATTAGTTTTTTGGGGGACGAGATATGAGGTCCTACCTACTCTATTTGGGGGCGGAGGGAGTTTATCCTAAGTAATAATCAATAATTAATTACTTGATTTCTTATAGCCAACATGATGTTTCCTATGTCAATTCCAGAAACAGCTCTGGCTTACTGTAAAAATGGAATAAAATGCCAGATAAGAGATTGAGTGAAGTTGAAGCATTTTGGATATGAATGAAGATAGCTGAAAGGCTGGCCAAGAAAGTGAACAAGAAAACTCAATTCTGCAACCTTTTGTTTTAACTTACCTTACACATTTTCCTATTTGATATAAATGCACATCAGATAGCTTGCCTAAGCAAAGTACTTTCCATCTAAAACCAAGTAAATACATAATAGGGTTAAAAATAAAAGAATAAAGAGAAAGACAATCAGGGACCTTTATCAGTGGTAGTCTCTTGTCAATTTTTAACATATGTCCCAGCAAATTACTTTTGCTTTTCAGTCTGCCATCTTCGCTTGGAATTAATAAGCATCTCAATTGCTTGTGAAATGTTACACTGCATTAGTATGAAAGTATGATCAATAAACAGCCAATTCATGCAGTGTGGAGAAAGGCCTTGCCAAATGGAAGGTTAGATCTGATGAGAATACAATAGCTGAAATCTCAGACAGCAACTGCAGTGGTTTGACATTAATTAGGGCATTACTTTTGGTTAGATATAATACTTAAACAATTAGGTTTTTCGAAATGAAAACTACATTTTGTCAACATTCAGATTCTGCTGTCTCTTCTACTTTTTTTCCCCTTGTGTATTTGTTTATAAATTGTGCACTTCATTTCTTTTCCCTGGGAAATAAAATGGTAGGACTCAACTAATCTGCTAAACGTGTTATCTGAGGAAATTAGTTGATTTCTTATAGTCTAACTTGATTGTTATAGTCAAAACTGGGCACTCGACTGATCATACTGTGGCTAGCTAATATTCACTCTGCTAATATTCACTCGGTCAAAGTGGTTCTCCCACAATAATTATTATCTAGGAATAAACTCTCCCCCCCCCCAAAAAAAAAAAAAAAGATGAGGTACAACCTCACTTGGGGACAATTTCCCCCCAAAACTAATATATTCTCTTGGACTTTCTCTTTCATTTTATAAGCTGCCAAATATTTATGAATTTCATCTGAATTTATTGGATTCCTTTTGAGTATTTTATTTATTTTGCATTGTAAACATTATATACAAGTATTGCAAGATAGATAACACTCACATACCATTACACATACAAAATGTGGCTTGTGTGATTTTTTCCCCCCTGATTCTGTGGGGTGAACCCATTAATTTAATTTTATTCAATAAACCATGTTTTAGATACATGCTATGCATAGCAATAGCACTTAAACTTACAGTGCTTTACAGCCCTCTCTAAGTGATTTACAGAGTTAGCATATTGCCCCCAACAATCTGGGTCCTCATTTTACACACCTTGGAAGGATGGAAAGCTGAGTCAACCTTGAGCTTGGTGAGATTTCATCTGCCAAATTGCAGGCAGCTTGCAGGCAGCCGAAGTATTCTGCGGTACTGCACTCTAACCAATGCACCACCACGGCTCAGTCCTTTAAACAGTCAAACACACAGCCTGTGAATTGCATATGGCCCTTGACATTACCTTATACAGACTGCAATCTTTGGTAGGTACTCAGCTGCTTGTTATAATGTACGGTGAGCTATAGGAAGCATTCCTGGAAGAGAAGCCTACATGTAGCATCCAACTCAACTCAGTCTGACCTGGCTGGTGGAAGTCCTGATTGTATGGGCTACACAAGAAATATCTTATTCTGAATGCCTTGCCCTTTAGGAATCCATGACTCTCCAAGTAGGGCTGACTTTATTTATTTTTATTTATTTATTTTATTTATTTATTTGATTTGCCAATTGTTTACAAGATAATAAGTATAAGTGTATACATAGTTGTGAATACATGAAATGGGTACATATAAGAAAAATAAAAGAAGAATAAGAGAAACAATAGGACAGGGACGGTAGGCACGTTGGTGCGCTTATGCACGCCCCCTACAGACCTCTTAGGAAAGGGGTGAGGTCAATAGTAGACAGTTTAAGGTTAAAGTTTTTGGGGTTTGGGGAAGAAACTACAGAGTCGGGTAGAGTATTCCAGACATTGACCACTCTATTGCTGAAGTCGTATTTCCTGCAATCAAGTTTGGTGCGGTTAACTTTGAGTTTGTATCTATTGTGTGCTCTTGTGTTGTTATGGTTGAAGCTGAAGTATTCATTGACAGGTAGGACATTGCAATGTATGATTTTATATACCATGCTTAAATCAGACCGAAGACGG
Organism: Notechis scutatus; assembly: GCF_049901735.1. Classification (NCBI taxonomy): domain Eukaryota; kingdom Metazoa; phylum Chordata; class Lepidosauria; order Squamata; family Elapidae; genus Notechis; species Notechis scutatus. Next base: position 149,615,316 of record NC_142012.1, read on the forward strand.
CATAATTCAAGGTTTTCTAGTTCTAGAATTTCAAGTCTAGTGGCATAAGGTATTCTACAACGAGTAGAGGAGTGGGGAACTCTTCTTGTGAAATATTTCTGGACTTTCTCAATTGTGCTAATATCAGATACGTAATGTGGGTTCCAGACTGATGAGCTGTATTCGAGTATTGGTCTAGCAAATGTTTTGTATGCTCTAGTTAGTAGTGTGATATTACCAGAGAAAAGGCTACATAGGATTAGGTTAACAACTCTTAATGCCTTTTTGGCTATGTAGTTGCAGTGGGCTCTAGCACTTAGATCATTAGAGGTGAGTATTCCAAGGTCCTTTACAGAGCTTGGGTCATCAACAAGATCTTGACTATTCAGCTTGTATTTTATTTTCTGATTTTTTTGCCAATATGTAAGACAGAGCATTTATTTGTTGAGATTTGAAGTTGCCATTTGTATGACCATTCTGATACATAGTCAAGATCTTTTTGTAGGGTAGCAGTATTGTCTGTGGTATTGAACAGCTTTACATCATCAGCGAAAAGAACGCAGTTGCTATTAATATGATCACAGAGGTCATTTATGTAGAGTATGAGGAGAGTTGGTCCTAGAACACTGCCTTGGGGGACACCACTATTGACAGGTACAGAGTTTGATAGGACGCTCCCAATTTTGACCATTTGTTGTCTGTTTGACAGGAATGCTTCTATCCAGTTATGCAGTTGTCCAGAGATACCATAGGATTTTATTTTTAGGAGTAGTTTGTCATGTACCACTGAATCAAAGGCTTTACAGAAGTCTATGTAGATTGCATCTATTGCTTTGCCCTGATCGAGTTGTGTCGTCCATATGTTTTTGCAGTGTAAGAGTTGCAGATTACAGGATAGTTTTTTTCTGAAACCAAATTGTTTATTGGAGAGTAGGTTGTTTGTCTCTAAGTGGAGGATGATGGATTGGTTAATAATTGATTCCATGACTTTACAGGTGATGCAGGATAAGGAGATTGTTCTGTAGTTTTCAACTAGGCTGGGGTCTCCCTTTTTGAAGATGGGGATGACTGTGGCTTGTGACCATAGGTTAGGCAAGGAGCTGGTCCTGAAAGATTTTTCAAAGATTATGCTTACAGGTTTGGCTATGGCAGTGGATAGCTTTTTTAAGAAGTAGGCACATATTCCATCCGGTCCAATAGATAGAGATGGTTTTAGATTGCGTAGTGCTTTTTCAACATTGTCTTCTGTAAAATCGATATGTATTAGATCATTGTGGTTATCTGTGGTACGGCTAGGAAATACTGGGCATGATCCATTGCTGTTTACAAATACTGAGCCGAAGAATGTGTTAAAGATGTTGGCTTTAATGGTGTCGTCGTTGCAGTCTTTACCATCAGGTCCTATCAGGGGTGGGATGGACCTTGAGTCTTTTAGTTTGTTGTTTACAAAATTGTAAAAAGAGTGGGTGGAATTGGTGCTTGGAAGGTTTTCCTCTTGTTTAATGTGATAATTGGTGCATTCGGTCTTTATCTGGTGGCATAAAATTTTGTATCGGCTTTTGAAATTGGCAATGTGACCAGATTTGTTTTTCCGCCAGAGTGATCTCTTTTTGGATTGAAGTTTCCTTATTGATATGGGTAATCTGCTTTTTTGTTTTGTTTTGGGAATTGTTGTTGGTACATATAGTTTGATGACTTTTTTGACTTCAAGTAAAAATATGTTGTAATGGTCTTCAACAGTATTGCATCCAATGAATAGAGATTGCCAATCAAGGGATGACAGATCATTGTCTATAAGATCATAGTTGCCTTTTTTGAAGTTATAACTGGGGATTACATCATTGTGGTGATTTTTGTGTGGGCGTATGTTGAGACAAAAGTCAATCATATTGTGGTCACTGCTGGAAAAGGGTTCTTTAGTTTGTATTCCATAAATGAAATTCAAACTATTGCAGAAGATGAGATCGAGGCAGTTGTTTAGTCTAGTGTTGTTGGTTACTAGTTGTTCCAGTCCCAGATTTCTAATAGCATTGTAGAAGGTTGCGTGTATGGTTTCAGTTGTACATTCATTTAGGGTCCAGTCAATATGAGGTAGATTGAAATCACCAAGAAAGATAAAAGGGTATGGGCAGGATGCTGCCCATGTTAGTAATGTATTTAGCTTGTTTACATGTTCGATGTCATAATCAGGTGCTCTGTAACATAGTAAGAATCGAATTGTGATATTTAAGGATAGTTCACAGATGATGGTCTCAGGAAGAGCAAGCTCCTGGGTAACTTGGATATTTTTAGATGTTAGGACTTTTTATAGAAGATAGCAACACCATCTCCTCTACGAATTTCATGATCTGATCGGTAAACATGATAGTCTCTTACTGTGGTAATGGAGTCAGGGAGAGATGCATTGAGCCATGTTTCACAGACAAATATAATGTCGAATTTAGCCATATTTAGTAGGAGGGAAAATTCAGGTATTTTATTTGCGAGGCTTCTTGCATTGAGTAGTTTGCATTTAAGGACAGCAGTAGTTGGAATTGAGGTAGTTAGGGGCGTGCGTGCGTAGTCTTGGGTGATGGTGGATCGGTTGAGGTAGGGTTGTGGTTGAGGGTTAAAGCTGAGTTGCGGGTTGTGTGACTTACTTTTGATACAGTCAGCATGGTAGTCAATATACAGGTCCTTCTCTCCATTGTCTAGACGATTTTTGAGTTCAGTGCGGAGTACACGGGAGCGGGCACGTTGCTGTATGGTTAGGTCAGGGTGACAACGGAGGTTCTTATGGTTGGTGTTGGTTTTGGCGAGTGAATTTATAGTGTAAATGAATTTACGTTTGCTTGATTCATTTTTGCGAATGACTCTGCACAAGCGTGGGGCCACAGAGCCGTCTCTGTTTTTGAGCTCTCGGCCAATGCGGGAAATGTCAAGTATTTCATCAGCGGAGATGGTTGATGCTTGATAATCACTGATGATGTTTCGGACAGTTGTGATGTCATCATTATCATTGATGTCCTCTAGACCAAATAAGATGGCGTTTGGACGTTTCCGTTCACGCTCAACAGCTTCTCTGATGAGGATTGGGATATCAATATTTGTCTGGGTTGTGTTTTTTTGTGGATTGGGTTTTGGATTGGTTTGTGGTTGTTGGGTAGAGATGTGGTTTGTAGCTATTGGATGTTCAGGTTTTTTTGGGAATTGGGAATTTTGGATAGGAAGTTGATGCTAATCAAGACTGGAAGGAAGAAGTAGCTACTGAGAAGCACAAGGGCTGCAAACATCTCATTTCTGTAGGGAAGGAAAGAAGGAAGGAAGGGAGGGACGGAGGGAGGGAGGGGAAGTGTATGAGAAAAATGATAAAGGAAAAAAGATCAGTCAGTTTGGCAAAATGAAAATAAATAGCTGCAGGATAGTCCTTAATGTGAAAGGTTAGGGTTAGGGTTTGTGTGTGTATTTAAATATTAAATAGTAACTCAGTAATTAAACCAAATATAGCTGTTTTATTTAATGAAAAGTACTGGCAACTAAGTGAGCCAGACTGAAATGACTCTGACTCTGACTTCTCTTTTTAAATAGCTTTGTTGCACAGTATCCTTTTCCCCTTCACATTTTAACTCAAATGGCATAATTACTGACTTTCTGACATCTCTTTTAAATAGTACAAAGTAAAGCAAGAAACATTTCTTCAAATGTGAATGTTAATCATTTTTTTTGCAATTGTTTACATAAAAAATTAAATGCAGTCAGTACTGTATAGTACAGTCTCAAATTTATGAAACGTTTAGCTTACAATTAGCCAAAAGAAGACAACTGCAAATATTGTGACCTTTCTAGCTTTCCATCTTGTGACTGCTGTTTATCTATATTCAGTAACCATGGGCTCTCCTAAACAGATGTCTGAGTATCTGAAAATGAAGATAATTCACACTTACAAAGCAGCAAAAGGCTATACAAAAACCTGCAAACACTTTCAACTAGCAATTTCAGCTGTGAGAAAGTTTGTTAAGAAACAGCAGTCACATAGAACAGATCAGTAAGTTTTAGAAGATCAAGAAAAATCTTTACTGGGTTGGAAAACTGTTTAAATCTGCAAAATAGAAACCACTGAAAATTTCAAAATGTCGACAGTGAAGCAGTGACTGGACATCAGGGAGAAGTAAGAGAGTAAGGAAATGGCACATATGTCCTGCTGTGAAATATTTGAGGGAAGAGATTTGAAACATACCCAGGGGTGGGATTCAAAATTTTAACAACTGGTTCTGTGGGTGTGGCTTAGGTGGTCGGTGTGGCTTGGTGGTCATGTGACTGGGTGGACATGGCTTGGTGGTCATGTTATTGGCATGGTGTGGCCAACTCAATATCACTCATATCGAGGCACACATCTCCTCGCCTGGCCTCTCATGACTGTGGGGATGCTGCAATAGTCATAAGTGTGAAAAATGGTCATAAGTCACTTTTTTCAGTGCCATTGTAACTTTGAATGGTCACTCCACACAAGCAAAGTACCAGCAAAGGAGGGGGGGAAACTTCAGAGACGTTCCTGAGACAGGAAGTCTAATCCTGCCAAGAATGTAATAAGGGTTAATGGAGAGGCAGTTTCTATAAGCAACACCAGAATGTTTCCTTCCTGCCTTCCTTACAGGATTAGGCCATTAATTTCTTCTAACAACCGGTTCTCTGAACTGCTTAGAATATTAACAACTGGTTCTAGCAAATAGGTGTGAACTGGTAGAATCTCACCCCTGAACATACCCACCTTATTTTGACAGAGTGGAATGGAGAGAGGCATTCCAAAAATAACCTTGCCCCTTCCCAAGTGGGGCTTCAAAGGTGATAAGTGCTTCATCACTGGAGGTTTTTAAGAAGAGACTGAAATGGTATAGGGCAGGGATCTGAAATGGTATAGGGCAGGGATCTCCAACCTCGGCAACTTTAAGACTTGTGGACTTCAACTCCCAGAATTCTGGGAGTTGAAGTCCACAAGTCTTAAAGCTTCCAAGGTTGGAGACCCCTGGTATCGGGTGTCCTACTTGAGCAGTGGGCTGGACTAGAAGATCTTGAATATACCTTCCAGCTCTATTCTGATTGAGTGATTGATTGATTGATTGGTCCTGGAAGTTAATGACATCAGCTAATGAGATCAGTGATGAATTTGAAGAAAAAGAGGTTGGGTATTTAAATAAAAATCCAAATTAGACCTCAAGATCAAACATGAAGTACTTATAAGATACAAAGGTAAAAGTATAGAAATAGTCTTCATAGTTTCTAAGCTTGAATATTACTGAAAATGTTTGGGAGATGTCAAACGTGCAGTGTATACAACGAGTCCTGAAATATTTTTGAGCTAGAAAAGTTCTGCATGGAAAAATAGGGTGAAAAAATTCAAAAGTCAAGCTATAGAGAGTCTTAACTGGCTACAAGATATAAGAAGTTCTCATTTCTAGTGACTTTTATTAACTACATATATCTTCTCTATCACTAATCTTGTTATCCCAATGAATCATTTCTGCCAAAGTTGGTGTTTCAGAGTATTGACTGAAAGGTTATCCAAACTTCTAATATCTGTCATAGTCATTGTTTATTTATTTTAACTTGATAAATGATTGCACATAAATGCTAAATATTTATTCCAATTTGCAACATAGTTTCATATTTCACTTTGTATGACATAAATATAATCAGTTCGCATAGGGATGTATTGGAATATAAAATCTGACTGGGATATCTAAAATGCTACATGCAACTATATTCAAAAGTCTCTTCTGTTCAATGGAACATGGAGCATTTTCACAAGGTAACTCATAATACTTCATGGCATGAAGTCACTAAAGCAAATCAGAGACACTTTGCATTTTTTTAGATATTTTAGATATTTTTAGGAATCGTAGCACTGTGAAAGTATATTTCATTCAAACCTATCACCAAATGTTAGAGTGGGCTTACACAATTTAAGACTGCCAGCTAATAAAAATTAACAACTTTTATAATCTGAAAATGCCCCACCTTTTTTCTTTCCTTTTGCAGACGGTCTGGAATTGATGGACAACGTAAACAGCTAATGGGGAGATTTATTAAGCTGTTCCTGCTCATCTAGTCAGGTTAATATCTATCTATCACACTCTGCAACTAATCACTGTCACTGCTCACCTAAACAGATCAGACAACTGAATGCCTACCTGTTGAGGTATATGGTGTAATTTCTGCTCATGCTAACATTGCTAGTAACATTGCTTTCCCCCTATTGCATACCTCTTTCCTAGTGACAGCTAGTGCTGTGACTCATTTTGTGAATTAGGACTAATGTCAGGTAGTTCTATATGTTAGTCTGTTGATAACCAGCCTTTCTGAAAAATCAGGAACCTTAATCATCTATCTGTCTATCTATCTATCTATCTATCTATCTATCTATCTATCTATCTATCTATCTATCTATCTATCTATCTATCTATCTATCTATCTTTCTCATATAATAAGGCCGGGTCTTATTTTTTTTTTGAGTCCCGAAAAAACGGCTAGGACCTCTTTTCGGGGGTGAATTAATTTATCCCCCGCTACCACCTTCACCTAGAGCGCCTCATGGGCAGCCATGCCTCACCACCAGCCACTCCTAATGGCCAATCATGGCAGAGCATGGAGGACTCCCTACTCCCACCAAGCGCCTTTGCTGCAGACCCAGGTCAGCGGGTGGCAGTGGCATGGATGACTGCCGGCAGTGTTTCAGCCACTTCTTGGGCAGGGGAGCCACCTCCGTAACTTCCACGTGTCCCGCCACTGCTGCCACTGTTGTTGGAGACGGCACTGGTGGGAAAGGGATAGCTGCAACTCAGCCTGGGAATGCAGGAATGGGCTGCATACTGGGACTTTTGGAAACTTGCAGATCCCGAGGCTGGAGCACCAAGGGTAGCAGCAGCAGAGAGGCTCATTCGGCTCTTCTCATGCCCAACTAGCTGCTCAGGATTAAACAAAAATGCACTGCGCGGTGCTCCCAGGTACCTCAAAATGTTTTTTTTTTCCTGTTGTTGTGCGGACGGGGATGGGGGGAAAAGCAGGAGTGACTCAGATGCTGTTGTTGGAGACAGTGCTGGTGAGAGAGGCGCCAGCGCTGGCAGGAACCGTGGAAGCTACAGAGGCCTGAGAAGCAGCTGAAACACTGCCAGTGGACATCCACACTGCCGCCACTGCCTGCCCGCTGCAACCAGCACCATACCTGGGTCTGCAGAAAAAGCTCTTGGTGGGGGTAGGGAACCCTCTGCGCTCCGCCATGATCAGCCATTAGGAGTGGCTGGTGGCGAGGCAAGGCTGCCCGTGGGGCGCTCCTAATGGCAAGTACCCCCCATGCTCCCCCGAATTTCGCATGTTTTAAAATAGGCCTAAATTTGGGGGGAGGGGCTTAATTTCATTTTATGCCTAGAAAACATGCTAGGTCTTCCTATGGGGGGCGTATTGTTGGAGAAACATGGTATCTATCTATCTATCTATCTATCTATCTATCTATCTATCTATCTATCTATCTATCTATCTCTATTAAAGATTTTGCTGCACATTTAGCCACAATGAAATAGACATTCTGAGTAACAGAGAAAGAAATTCAAGGGTGGGAGCTGTGCCCTAAGTTTGACTAGTAAACTACTAAAGTGGATTTTCTTGTGGACCACTGGATATGGCTAGTCCTTCTCCTGTTGGAAATCCTCATATATTATTTGATCATTCTCTGCCTCTATGAACCATAAGGCTCATTTTGTCACTAGAAGTCCCATTGCTATTCTAAGATGGTACTCTAAAGATGTATCCCTGTCATTACAAATATTTTCTCCTGTCCATAGAATCATAGTAAGGGAAGTGATCATGTAAGTCAAGATTCTGCTAAGTGCAAGAATCAAAATAAAGCTGTTTCTCAGCAATGACTGCCAACCATCATTAAAAGCACCCCCTTACCTGTCTTGGTAATTTATACCACTGCTATTGTACTGGGAGTCCCATCCGGCCTAATATTCAATCAGAACCTTCAGATTCAGACTTCCTGTAACTTAAACCCCTGCATCGCATCCAAACTTTAATAATTGTTCAAAGAATGGCAGAATCTAAATCTTTATCTTTGGATAAAAATACACAAATGGACTTTGATCCAGTTCCAGGTCAAAGAGATAGTCTCACGGCTGAAGAACCAGCAAAGTGGATTTCATTTGTTGTTCTGAAGCTTAAGTAATCTTCAACATTAAAGCTTCAGCTGGAAGGGAGTGGGACAAATTCCTTTCCTCTATGTACTCAACTAGAGGGAATAATATGTGTACAATGTGTTGTTGTTTTAATGCACCTTTTTAATGTTCTGACTGCTTTGTGTTTTGTGGGGGTTTTTATGTCTTGGATTTTTATTGAGTTTTATATTTTGTACTTTAACTTTGTTCTCAATACAGTAAAATTTATATATGTGTGTGTGTATATGTATGTGTGTACATATACATACACACACACACACACACGCTAGATAGATAGATAGATAGATAGATAGATAGATAGATAGATAGATAGATAGATAGATAGATAGATATAGATAGATAGATAGATAGATAGATAGATAGATAGATAGATAGATAGATAGATATAGATATAGATATAGATATAGATATAGATATAGATATAGATATAGATATAGATATAGATATAGATATAGATATAGATATAGATATAGATATAGATATAGATATAGATATGTGCAGGTCTTGGCGTGTTCGGGTCTTTTCCCATGTAAGATTGAGAGCATCTTGGCAACATTTCGACAAGGTCCCACTCGCCATCTTCAGGCTGGTGCTTTCGGCTTCGTGCTTGTGCGAGCAAAGCATGATCAGAGCTGCCGTCTCCCTATATATACTGGTGGGGAGGTTGGCTGTGTTGTCATTTCTTGATTGGTTGATGGAGTTGATGTTTGCAGATTGGCTGGCTTTTTCATAAGAACATGTGTGGCTGAAGTATTAGCTGTGTGTCTATCAGCCTCCTGTGTTGTAACGACCTGGGTAATGGGCTGTGTGACTCGTTTATTGATAAGGGCTTGATAAATGAGTCCCAGCCATGAAAACCAACACCAGACCCCAAACAACACAAGACACCACCACCATTCTCCCTCACCAGACTCAAACCCAAACCCATCCCATAGACAAAACACAACTACCGTCCAGAAACCAGACCACAGCTACATCACCAGCTGCCACACCCCCTGACCCCCAAACCAAGCAATTGGACACATGCCATGAACACATATCCAGGCCTCAAACTCGGAGCCAAACCAAAACCCGGAATGTCACATCACACTCAGGATATCACATCACAGAACTCAGGAGATTACACCACAAAACCTCAGGATGTTGCAACACAGCCAACGACCCAGGAGATTACAGCACAAAACCCAGGATGTCAAAACAGTAGAACTCAGAAGGTCATCACACAGCCCATTACCCAGGTCATTACAAACTTCCTATAACTTAAATTCTTGCATTCCACAATGACAGAGAACAGGTCTTTACCTTGTTCTGTGACATATTTTCAGCTATTTCAATTCTTCTTGTTGTCTTTTGTTAAAGATAAAACATTTTTCACTTCGTTCACTTACTATACATATACTTCGTTTATCATCCTACAATCATGCTGGTAAATCTTTCCTCTGCCTAAAAACTATTGTCCCCTCTAATGTTAAGTTTTGGTAATCATGAAATTGTTTATCTTTGTTGAGTCTTGTAACAACCAAAACAGAATCTATTTCCTATGAGAAGATGTTTGTGTTTTGTAATTAATTCAGATGTCTTATTGTTTCATTCTATCCCATTCTATTGGTAAGTTCCAGCTGTGCCACAAAATTTTCCTCAAGAGATTTCTGAGAGAAATTTGAAAAAAAGATGAGATCTATCAGTTGTACTCTTCCCCAATTGTTAACAATTGTTGGACAATTGTTAAAAATTACTAGCAATGGAAACAAATATATCATTCACTCTAATCAGTCAGAACTGAATGAATATTCCTGTCTCTGGGAGCTCTTGACTTGGGCTTTATATAAGCTGATCCATATGGGCATTGATCTTTTTAGAAAAGAATTATTTTGTTATTATCAGCCTTTTCTAGCCATTTCAGTGGACAAAAGTATCATTTCTGAATAATAAAAACAAAACAAAATGATTCTATTTCTCTTCTTTTGTTTTTAATTAAAAACAGAAAAAAATAAGGCTATTGTTTTTGGCCAAAGATCCTGAGAGAATGTTGTGATTTTTTGTTATTATAGATGATGACAGTGCAGAAAATCTAGTAAGTTATATTATGTCTAACAATGGGGGGGAAATGGGCAGAAAAATGGCTGTGATTGAGATGGAAAATTAAATTGCTTTAAACAAAGCAAATATTTTATTTGGTCTTGTATCCATTGGGGAATCACTTCTGGGGTTTATGCTTAAAATAGAAAAAAAATGAAATTTAGTCTTTAGTTTGAAGATTGAACAATTGTGTAGGTATACAGATGGTCCTCGACCTAAGACCACAGTTGAATCCAAAATTTCTGTTGTTAAGTGAGACATTTGTTAAGTGAGTTTTGCCACATTTTATGACCTTCCTTGCCACAGTTATTAAGTGGATCACTGCAGTTGATTAGTTAGTGACCCAGTTGTTAAGTGAATTTGGCTTCCCCATTGACTTCGTTTGTCAGAGGATCACAAAAGGTGACCAGCTGACCCTGGGACACAGCAATGATCATAAATATGAACCACTTGCCAAATTTGGATCACATGATCATGGGGATGCTGCAGAGATGGTAACTGTGAAAACTGTTATTATTTCACTTTGCTAGAAAGAGTCAGAAGTCAATTTTTCATTTTTTTTTCTTTTTTATCCTGCACTGCCTTTTATTTCCTTTTTTAAGATTTATTTTCACTGTATTTTATACTATAATAAACCCAGGGGTGGGATGCTACCAGATCTGCCTGTCTCTATAGAACTGGTAGCTTTGGAGAGCAGCAGACACTGAACCGGTTCTGTGTTTGCTGCTGTTTGGCCCACCTGCCCGCCCGGGCTCTTACCTGTCCTTTATTTCCTGCTTTTTCAACCTCAGTTGTGGAGTCTGGGGAAGGCTCTGATGAATGCTCTGCATCAGAAGCAGAGATAGGTCCAGGGCCGTCCGACATTTCCCAGCTGCCTTCACAGTTGGAGAGAAGTGGGGAAAAAGAACAACTGGAGCCTGTTCCAGATGCACATATGTGCAGAGCTGTCAGGAGAGGAGAACAACTGAGGAACAAGTGCCAACTCGGGAGGAGGGGCACACATGGACGCTGAATGAATAAATAATGGCAAAAGTGGAGTAATGATTGCAGGACACAATAGTTCGTATTTGTTTCAGAAGATTTCCCTATTGTGGTTCATGCCTTAGAGACTCCTTGCTAGGAATTAATTTATACCTTTGTGACTAGAAGCTCTCAGTTTTGCAATTATCCAAGGACTGATAAGGTCTGTTCTTGCAATTAACCCTTGGAAGGATTACTGCCAGGACTTTTCTGTGTGTGAATACCATGAATTCACAGTAACTAAATAAAGAGAGGTTTTTCAGGACAAGGAGTCTGTTTCTTAGTTCTGCTAAGCCTGGGTCAGAACATGAATTGCTGTCTTATTCCAGAATGCAAAAAAAAAAAAAAAAAGAACAATACAGTTATAGTTACAACAATATAAAGCTACATTTAAGCATTCCTAACAAATATATATTGGAGAACATTGGACCAAAGATCAACCCAGTGGAATTAATGAGGAAGTCTTGCTGAGCATGCTTTCAACAGAGTTTCCACACCAACTTTGATCCACCTAAAAGAAAACCATCTAGTCCATTTCTTGCTTCTTAATATGTCAGGGGTCACCTAGACTACCTTTCCTCTATAATACATCTATTCTGTAAGCAGTTTTCTCAAAACAAAATCCAAAATATATGAGAATGGGTTTCAGTAAGGAGGTAGTATAGGAAAGTTGAGCCTATCTACTCGTCTCTTAATTCTGTTAGTCAAAATAAAATTGATTTCCTGCTGCTACTCAGTATAGGGCAACACGGGGAAAAAAACATTACATACGTTCCTTATGTGGTTGCTACTTGATTTATATGGCAGATTTTGAATCTACCTGCAGAAAACTAATGAAACCAGCATCTCCCTTTGAAATTTCTGCTTCCTAATATCTAGAAATGCAGATAGTGGAAGTATATGAGCACGTACTGTATTTAAAACACCACTTTTATCATATTGTTTGCTTAAGTATTTGCACTAAGAATAAAGACCCTGGCTTCTGCAAGATTTATTTCATTAAGTATGAATACAGTAACTCTAAATTCCATAGCCCTTCACTTGATACCATCATTCTAAACAAAATCAATCCTGTCAAATTGTGGAACACATTTTTGTCAGGCTTGTTTTCAACATTGACCAATCTCAATTCCCAGGCTCAATCTTTGAACAATAGCTGAAAGGGGGAACCCTACATTTTATTCTACAATGACATTTCCATTTGTAATCTCAAATTCCTAGCAATTATTTTTCCTTTCTTCCATTATAGCAGTGCCTTTGTTATTCTGAACAGTAGGCTTTTGCTTCCATTGTGAGCCTCTGTGATGAGGGATGTATAATTTAAGAGAAGACCCCAAAAAAGTGGTTTTTGTAGCTTGGTACAAAAAAAAACAACCTCATTCTCATACACCTTTAAAAAAATAGTTAATCATGTCATTTGGCTTCTGTTTTAAATTGTAAAGCATGTCTTTGCAAGTGGCATATTATAAATTGCTACTATAGAAAGTCCTCAATTTACAACAGGTTTTTTTAGTAAGCGTTCAAAGTTACAACAACATTGAAGAAGTGAATTATGACAATTTTTCATGCATGACCATTGCAGTATCCCTATGGCCTTGTGATCAAAAGTCAGATGCTTGGCAACTTATTCATATTTATGATGGTTGCAGTGTCCTGGGTTCATGTGATCCCCTTTTGTGACCTTTTGACAAGCAAAGTCAATGGGAAAGCCAGATTCACTTAACAACCATGTTACGAACTTGACAATTGGAGTGATTCATTTAACAACTGTAGCAAGGAAAGTCATAAAATGTGGCTAAACTCACGTAACAAATATCTCGCTTAGCAACAGAAACTTTGGATTTGATTATGGTTGTAAGTCAAGGACTACCTGTACTTTTGAATGTAGAGAGAGGTGCTTCTATCAAGAAAAAGAGGCACATTAATAACATTGCAACATCACAGGATTTGGGTTGGGGAAATCTTTTTCAATTACTTAATATTTTACTTTAAGATACCAATTACCTTAGATTTTTAGAGAATCCAGGCAAAAGTAATTAGCAGGTTCCTTTCTGAAGGATATAATGAAACTAAGAAACTTGTCTCTGAAAAGAGATTTTGATCTTTTTCTGCTTTCGACTCTGGAGATGAAGCCTGCACATTTAGTATTTAGAAGGAAACTGACAGTTGAAGACTAGCTCAGATAAGACTTCAGTTTGCAAGATATAAGTGAAACTTCTTGAAATACCTTTAGGATAAACCCATATGTGAGAACAATTTGTGCTAGAGAAAAATACATGTTTCTTTAGGTAGAGAGATGTTTAATCAGATATTTATTGTTGAGGCCATGAGAAGATTGGCATAAATATAAGGATGGAGGCATTTTCCCAACAGAGTCAAACTTGGCTGATAAATAAATGTCCTTAAGTAAAGCTACATTATGAAGTAGAAATCTTTTCAAAAGAAAACATTGTTTGTTTGTTTGTTTTAATAAGGTTAGACTTATCTGTAAGTTAGTGTGGGACCTGGGATTGTTTACACCCTGAGATTGAGGAAACAGTTTTGTGAGGATTAGTTCTTGTATATTTTTATACAGCAGAGAAGCCAGCTGTCATCTTGAATTCCTGATGCTGACTGACACAGGGTAAAGCCCTAATCCAGTAAATCCAGTTTAAGGTAAATATAAGATAAAGATAGATTTATTCACTCACATAATGTTGAAAGGTATCCTGTCACAAATCTCTATGAAACTTAGTATAACATTGAAAATACCAATATTTAAAACCTATTGGTCCTTATCTGTATAGCATTGTCTGACAGAAAGGAAGGGTAGGTTTAGATAGGAAAATATGTCTTCAATTTAGAGAAACCCTTGTGATTGATTCTTATTTTGTTTTCTGACTCTGCTTTTATGTGTTTTATGTATTCTGCTGATATCCCTATAGCACTTTTTCAACCCACAACTACATGCAGAAGCAAAGTTCTCCATGTACCATACATTGAGATAATATTTAATCATGAATTTTACTGTCAGCCAATAAATAAGCTTCCAAACTGTACAAAATTATCTGTTGTTTATGCAGGCATAACCCTGAATGCTAAGTATATCAATTTTAATAATACATCATTTACCTAGACATACATAGACACTCTTCGGAAGAAAACATACTCTCTCCATGGATTGATCCATAAGGCAAATTTGATAGTAAAGTATCCCACATCACAAGTGTCATACAGATGGAACGATACAGGTGAAACAATCTTTGAATAAAAAAAATAGACTATGGGGAGTACATAATTTGAATCTTTGGGCAAGATTATATAGTGATGGCCACTTGTTTGAGATGACTGGTCATATAAATTGAATAAATAAATAAAAATAAACTAAATAAAAACTAATTGTATCTATTGAAATATGAAAGGGATAGCAACAGATCCAGAAAGCATATAATAAGGCTTTATCCGCTAAAGCGCTTTGTTACAGTGAATTTAAAATAATATGTTCCTGTACTTTCAAAATAAAATGTTCATATCTTACTTTATTCATGTGAAGATGTATTTTCTAGTAACGTTCTAAGATAGTTTTACAGGTTTTACTTTTAATTCAATTCAATTCCTATTTTAGTTCCTCAAGCTTAAACTATTAGCTGAAGTTTTTTACTTTGTCCTTTAGCTATTTCTATCCTTAATTCTATTAGTGAACTATTGTGTTTTGTTAAATAAGTATAGTTTCACTTTAATTTTCATGCCATTCTTTTTTATACCAACAGAGAGGAAAGAGAAGAAAAAACAACAAAAAATGACTATATTCTTCTGGAATTATTATTCATGTCTAGTGCCCCTGTATTACCTGTTCATCATCATCCTCTTTTAATGACCCCATAATCCTGTGCAGGTGAAGTCTGGACAACTGAATGGAGCTGAGTGTATGGGCTAGACCAGACTAGACTAGACTAGACTAGACTAGAATAAAATAGAATAGAATAGAATAGAACAGAACAGAACAGAACAGAACAGAACAGAACAGAACAGAACAGAATAGAATAGAATAGAATAGAATAGAATAGAATAGAATAGAATAGAATAGAATAGAATAGAATTCTTTATTGGCCAAGTGTGATTGGATACACAAGGAATTTGTCTTGGTGAAAATGCTCTCAGTGTACATTAAAAAAAAGAAACACTCATCAAGAATCAAGAATCATCAGGTACAACACTTAACCATAGTCATAGGGTACAATAAGCAATTAAATCATACTAGGAAACAGTCAATAAATCATACTAGGAAACAGTCAATAAATCATACTAGGAAACAGTCAATACAAGCAACAAGGTTACAGTCATACAGTCATAAATTCATAAATGGGAGGAGATGGATGAAAGGAAGGATGGGAGGATTAATAGTAATAGCAATGCAGACTTAGTAAATAGTTTGACAGTGCTGAGGGAATTATTTGTTTAGCAGAGTGATGGCATTCAGGAAAAAAATGTGCTCGTGTCTAGTTGTACTGGTGTGCAGTACTCTCTATTATTGTTTTGAAGTAGGGGTTGAAACAGTTTATGTCCGGGATGTGAGGGGTCTGTAAATTTTTTCACAGCCCTCTTTTTGACTCGAACAGGATACAGGTGGTCCTCAATGGAAGACAGGTTGGCAGTAGTTGTTTTTTTCTGTAGTACTAATTATTCTCTGGAGTCTATGTCTGTCTGGTTGGATTGCAGAACCAAACCAGACAGTTATAGAGGTGCAGATGACAGCTACAATAATTCCTCTGTAGAACTGTATCAGCAGCTCCTTGGGCAGTTTGAATTTTCTGAGTTGGTGCAGAAAGAGCATTCTCTATTGTGCTTTTTTGATGATGTTTTTGACGTTAGGTGTCCATTTTAGGTCTTGTGATATGATAGAACCTAGACACTTGAAGGTCTCTACCATTGGTAATGTGTTGTCTAATATTGTAAGAGGTGGTAGTATGGGAGGGTTTGTCCTAAAGTCTACCACCATCTCTATGGTTTTGAGTGTGTTCAGTTCCAGATTGTTCTGGTCACACCATGAGGCAAGTTGTACAACCTCCCACCTGTATGCGGATTTGTCATCTTGAATGAAACAAATCACTGTTGTATCGTCTGTAAACTTCAGTATTTTAACAGATGGATCATTTGAGATGCAGTCATTGGTATATAGGGAGAAGAGAAGTGTAGAAAGCAACAGCCTTGGGGAGGAGGGCTGTGCTAATTATACAGATATCAGATGTGATTCTGCCTAGCTTCACCTGCTGCTTCCTTTCTTTTAGGAAGCTTATGATCCACTTTTGTTGGACCCACTTGTGTTCAGGTACCGCTAGCTGGTTTAGTTCAGTTAGAAGAATATCTGGAATATTTTGAATGTCTGGAATGGTTTACTGGCTGGATGCCCTTCCTATCATCAATGCAGAGTTTTTGTTCAGCAGATCTATTCCCAATGTGCCCAGAAAGAGAAATATCTGTCTCTACCTAGGATTGAACTCACAGCCTCCTGATTGTGAGACAAGAGCTCCACCTATAGGCCACCATCCTATATTACCTGTTCATATCCTTGAAAATCTACACCTGGACCAGGGCAATGTTTTCTGCATGGCCCCCTTTCCTCTGGAAATTGACTTCTCCACAAATCTGTTTTTGTATCTCCTCCATTTCAATCAGATGTCATATGAATTATTTCCTCTGCCAACATATTGCCTAAGTCATGGCAGCTTGTCTTAGTACAATATTCAAAATAACTGATTCAAGCTCCTTTTAACATTGTTAACACTATTGGCAGATCTGTCCATTAAGAGTTTTCAATTTCTTAATCCTTTTTTTTTTCAGCCATTATTTGGAGCATAAAGCAATAATTGTTAAATACCTTAGTTTATTTTGAATAGACCTAGATAGTTGTAATCATTATAATAGATAATTGGGCATAGTATGTGGATGCGTTCATAATCATCTTCATTGTCAAAGTATTAGGAATAAGCCTTCATTTGAACCATCACTTGTTAGTTCGTATTTGTGTGGACTTTGTGTTCTCAGATGAATGACTTTCACACTGAGATCCATTAAAGAAATGACTCCATAGTCCTTGAGTGTAAAGTGGTAGAGAAAATGTACTCCGGAATGAATAATTACATACATGAAAAATGGAAACTGAGGAGATACTGCTGTGCTAGCTAATATAGAAAAGATGTGTTATTGTTTGTGCTTGGTTGGTTACTCATTTTGTCTCTTTACCAAGGGTAACTTCAGAACTTTTTCTGTAACAGAAATTGCTTCCCTCCTCCCCTTTCTCAGAGTAGACAATGCTAATAGTTTTTTTTTTTAACGAATAATCTTGCATACCTATTTTTACACTTCAGTCTTATTTTAGGTGTGGATGGACTACAGATAATCCTCAACATATGACCACAATTGGGAGCAGAATTCCTGTTGCTAAGCAAGGCGGTTGTTAAATGTGCCTGATTTTATGATCTGTTTTGCAATGGTTAAACAAATCACTGCAGTTGTGAAGTGAATTGTGTAGTTGTTAAAAGAATCTGTCTTTGTTCATTGACTTTGATTGTTGAAAATTATCTGGGCAGGTTACAAGTGGTAACTACATGATCCCAGGATGCTGAGAAAGTTTTCAGTGCAAGGAACAGTTGTAAGCTACTTTTTTAGTGTTGTTGTAACATTTGGTTGCTAAGTCAATGGTTGTAACTGGAGGATGACTGGTATTCATTTGGTTTAATGCAGGCTCATATAAAGCTTTTCTGGATCAATATTTTCAGTCATGACATACTGTACATCTCTTATTTTGGGAGAATTTACAATTTGTGTTCAAACGAAAATTCAGATTCTGAGATATTTCTTTATGAGGTGACTGGCTTAAAGAGATGTAGGTAGTCCTCTACTTATCACTACAGTTGAAGACTAGATAAGGAATAATGGATGGAAACTGGTCAAAGAGAGATTCAACTTAGAAATAAGGAGAAATTTTCTGATGTTGAGAACAATCAACCAATGGAATAACTTGCCTTTGGAAGTTGTGGGAGCTTCATCACTGGAGGCTTTCAAGAAGAGACTGAACTGCCATTTGTCAGAAATAGTGTAGGGTCTCCTGCTTGGGTGGTGAGTTGGACTAGATGACCTATAAGGTCCCTTCCAACTCTGTTAATCTGCACTGAATATTGGTCATTTAGCAAAGCAGTTATTAAACGAGATACTATGTGACTGCTTCACGCAATAACCGCAATTCTGAATCTTCCATGATTACACTGGTTGTTAAAAGGACCATAGGGAAGAGATACAAGCCTCATGGTGGAATGGGTTCAGGCTGCTAAGTGAATGGAGGAGGTGGGGTGTTGGAGCAACTTTTCATGTTGGCTGACTCATGGTGAACAGTTATTAAACAACTGGTTATAAGTCAAGAACTACCTCAGCTATAAATTTTTGAAAATCTATTAAGACCAGAGATCCCCAACCTTTTGGGCACCAGGGACTAGTTCCATGGAGATATGGTTTTTCCACAGACCAGATTGGGTGGGGTTTCATGCAGGGGTGGGATTCAAATTTTTAACAACTGGTTCTGTGGGCATGGCTTAGTGGTGAGCGTGGCTTGGTGGTCATCTGACTGGGTGGACATGGCTTGGTGGTCATGTTATTGGCAGGTGTGGCCAACTCAATATCACTCACATCGAGGCATGCATCTTCTCGCCTGGCCTCTCATGACTGTGGGGATGCTGCAACAGTCGTAAGTGTGAAAAATGGTCATAAGTCACTGTTTTTCAGTGCCATTGTAACTTTGAATGGTCACTCCACACAAGCAAAGTACCAGCAAAGGAATGAAAAAAAAACTTCAGAGACGTTCCAAAGACAGGAAGTCTAGTCCTGCCAAGAATGTAATAAGGAATAACTGAGAGGCAGTTTCTGTAAGCAACACCAGAATGTTTCCTTCCTGCCTTCCTTACAGGATTAGGCCAGTAATTTCTTCTAACAACTGGTTCTCCGAACTGCTTAGAATGTTAACTACCTGTTCTAGAGAATAGGTGCGAACTGGTAGAATCCCACCCCTGGTTTCATGTGCTGCCTGATTTCCTTGGATAGGGCTCTGCTTGTTTGCACAGTCTGGTTTCTGGCATGCTGAGGATCAGTGCTGGTCCATGGATTTAGACAATCTTGGTGCTTAAAGGTGATATTCTGGCTCCAACATTTTTAGAAAGTATGCTGCTTATGTCTAAATATATTTTCCAATATAGTATAGCTGTATTTCTCACATTTTCTACCACCTTCTCTTATTGGTATCATTATTAAAATTAGATTATTTTGTTGTTTGTATGTACACAGAGAGCTTATACACTGGAGCTTATGCACAAATTCCTTGTGTGTCTAATCACACTTGATCAATATTCTATTCTATTCTATTCTATTCTATTCTATTCTATTCTATTCTGTTCTGTTCTGTTCTGTTCTGTTCTGTTCATTGTCTTATATGTACTGAAACTCTCTCATTTGTTTCCCTACTGCTTTTTACTTGCAGCTAAAAAATAACTTGGCTAATTTAAAAGATTTGTGGGCATATTAAAAAGGAAATTTGTTTGAAACATCACTGATGAAAAGGCTGTTAATTAACAGACTCCAAAATATTCTTGTTGCTATGTTTTGTACCTAGACATTTTGTTTAAGTTCGAATATTTAAATGCCTTGCTAGTTGTTTTGATTGAACACTGGGGCTTTTTAATCCTCACAGACATAATAATCTAAAGTTGTAGTGTATTGCCTAGCACACCTAAGACAATGTTTTATTTAAAAGAACTCAAATGCATTTAAAGTGTAGCCAAAAATCCATTCAACCTTATTTGCACTGAGAAAGAAATACTGCAGTAGCAAGGTTGTATAACTTAAGACGGGAGATGGGAGACTTACAGTTCAAAATGTTTCCCTGTGACTGTATTTTTATTTTGATATCTGACTTGTAATTAAAAAGAACATATGAAAATATGAGTGAAAGAATACAAAAATAGAAAAAAGAAAGAAAACAGATAAAATTTAAATTAATAGAATTAAATAAATTATAAATATAAATATCATTAAATTGAACTGTAATAATTACTGAACTGTTGATCAAATTAAATCAGTGAAAATAAAATAGAATATAAATTCAATTTATGTAATAAAATTAAGACAAATTAAATGGCAATTTAATTTAATTAACAAAATAGTTCCCCCAAGAGTGGTGGAAAAATTATAAATGAATTAATTTATGACTTTAAACAAAATCAGCTAAATTGTAAATGAAATACAATACATGAAATATCACATGACTGAATGAAATGTAATGAAATTTTCTCCAGAATATTTCTAAGAGCAATCCCTGAATTATGATTAAGTTACAGAAATGGTTAATCATGAAAAGTACATGGATATGTCGAGTTAACCATAATATGCTAAATTGATGTGAATGACATATCAATGAAATGAAATTGATCTTTGACCTTTGGCATCCAGAGGAAATTATTGGTCCACCTTTGCTCATGATGAAGAATGGTACTCATATACATTTTTTTTTTTACATTTTTCAACTACAGGTAGTCCTCAACTTACAACCATTTAGATAGTGACTGTTCAAAGTTACAACAGACTGAAAAAAGTGACCTTTGACTGGTTTTCACACTGATGACTGTTGTAACATCCCATGGTCAGGTGATCAAAATTTGGATACTTGGCAGCCGGTTAATATTTATAATGGTTGTAAGGCACGTGACCCCCGTTTGTGACCTTCTAACAAGCAAAGACAATGGGGAAGTCAGATTCACTTAATAAGTGTGTAACTAACTTAACAATTGTGGGCAGAAAGGTCATAAATGGTGTAAAACTCACTTAACGACTGTCTTGCTTGTTTGGAAATTTGGGGGTCAATTGTGGTTGTAAGTTAAGAACTACCTGCACCTTTGTTGAAGACAAAATAACGTGTGTGCCACAAAAATAAAGGAAAGCAAGCATACTTGTTTTGCTTCAAAGAGCTTGTGAATGCAAGGAAAGCTCCCTTCACAGCAATCCATCTTGAATACAATGTTTAGAACAGTTTTGAAAGATTTCTCTATCAAAGAACCTGGCTGCCCAGCAGCTTAGTATATACCCAACGAAGAAGAATGAAGCCTATCTCCCATGTCTGCCAGATAATGTGCCTTACAGCTAACGTCTTTATTTCCCCCCAGGCAAGGTTTAAAGAAGTAATTTTTCAAAGCAACATCTTTATTTCTACATGCTATTTTTTCTTCCCAACGTTTTCTTCGTTTAAATATCCCCAGAGGCGTCCTGTAATAGAATGTCCCTTTCTTTAGCTGTTAGTTCAGATCAAAAGGATAAATAATGGCCAGCTGGGGAAAATAAGTTTTTTTTAAAAAAATACATCTGTTGATGTTGCTCCCAATGTGCACCTTATATCTGTATTATATTCATCATTTTGTCCCTTCTGAAGTGACAGAGTAGCTGGTGAAACAGAAATCTAACTTTGTTTTGTATTGCTCGTGAAGGGACAATGCAGCTACCAAGGGGGCTAAAGGGCTGTGTCTTTAGCACCAGCCACATTATTTTACAGTTTTTTTTTCAGCTTTTCTGATATGTCTACACTGGGCACTCAGCTGTATTCATGTCACCCCATGTAATTTAGAATTCTTATGGTGCAGAATTCTAAATAATTCAAGAAGACTGCATGTGTATAGCAGTCCCTAAATGCTCTAATGAAAAGAGATCTCAGAAAGACCTGTACAACAACAGATTTAGAACTAATATTGTGCCATCCCTGTGATACAGAAGTGATACGTCAGTCTGTGTCACTTCTGGGTGCAGGTATTGGGTGGAGGCAGCAGGGTGGTGGAAGAGAGACTGTTGTGCTGTATGATTCATTCTGACTCCTTAATATAGCCTACTACTATTTTACATATGCTATGATGTTTAATGGAAGGTGTAGTATCATGTAATATTCAAGCATTAGTTCAGTTGTGTCTATATATGAATAGAATAGAATAACAGAGTTGGAAGGGACTTTGGAGGTCTTCTAGTCCAACCTCCTGCCTAGGCAGGAAACTGTTGGAGTCAGCCATTGCAATTAAAGACACATACACATGATTTTTTAAGACCCGTGTCCCGAGGTCAGAAATTCTCTCTCTGGGTTATCAAGTTCCTTCTCTTCCTTGGTTCACTGTCCTTTATTATATTCTAAATGATGCAATGTGCTTAGATATACAAGCTAAATGATTGGTTTACATCAGGTTTTACAGCATAGTTACAGTGCAGTAATTGGCTAATACAAGCAGGTTTCTAAACGTGCAGATGGATGAATTCAAGAGTATCTTTGACTGCCTGTTAGTTTCCTGTTATTCTAAAATAGCATAGCTTCAGAATCTGAGGGGAAAAAAACCTTTAGGCTTTCAGTGTAACAGAAAGAGATCAAGAATAGAACAGAGAAAAGATCAATAATAAGTCATAGAAAGGTCAGAGTCTCTGGTCAAGTCAGTGTGCCGATTCTTTCACCATTGACTGTAACCTACAGGAAACCCTACACCAATTCAGACAAATGGTTATCCAACATCTTTTTAAAAACTTCCAGTGTTGGAGCATTCACAACTTCTGGAGGCAAGTTGTTCCACTGATTAGTTGTTCTAACTGTCAGGAAATTTATCCTTAATTCTAAGTTGCTTCTGTCCTTGATTAGTTTCCACCCGTTGCTTCTTATCCTGCCCTCAGGTGCTTTGGAGGATAGCTTGACTCCCTCTTTTTTGTGGCAGTCCCTGATATATTGGAACACTGCTATCATGTCTCCCCTAGTCCTTCTTTTTATTAGACTAAATATATCCAGTTCCTGCAACTGTTCTTCATTTGTTTTAGCCTTCACTCCCCTAATATGGTTGAGAGAAACACCACCTATTTTTTGCCTTAGACAGCAAAGTATTTTGGGGTGTACAGTTAAGAATTTGTTGTTGTTTTGTCTCTTGAACCTTTGTCCATGAATCTGGAACCACATAATGCCATCAATGAGTGTAACGACTTATAACAATACAAACAGTGCCCTTTCTAGATTGAGCAACTGGCCATCTAGTCCAGGGGTGTCAAACTCACATTGTCGCGATGGAATCACATCACATATTGGGACTCTTTCCCCCTTTGCTAAACCAGGGGTGGGCATGGCCAGCACGTGATGCATCTGGCCCATGGGCTGGGAGTTTAACAGCGCTGATCTAGTCCACCAGCCTGCTTTCAACCAACCAGACAAGAAGGCAAATAGTCTCCCAACAGATAGTTTTCAGAAGAACTCATGTTGCCATCAAGACTAATAACCATTGATCCAGATAACGTCCATGAATTGATGCAATATTTTTTCTGAACACATTCAAGTTGGTAGCTAGCATGACATTTGGCACTCTTATTTATGATGAGATAGCTGGTTTATTAATATGGTAATTACTATTTATTAATAAATAATATCCAAATAATTCAAGGAGGACCCATCTACCAAATCACAATCAGTAGAAGTACTATATTTTTCTTAGCCTAATCTTATTCCCACTTAATTGCTTATGGTGTAGCTATCATATATTTCTTTTAAAAATTCTCCAGGGAGGTGAAAAAATAATTTGAAGCCAGCTCACTACCAAAATAATAATGATAATTTAAAAAGAATTAGAAATCAAGTATGATCTGTATGAACTTTCCAGGCCTGGATGGATCATGACCATTTTATACAGCAAGGTATTTCAGTAGAAGCTGACAAAATCATACTGTACTTGTTATCTGGATTTTGGAGATTCAAAATTCATGTCAAGGGAAACATAAAGCATTGATATGTCTGCTTCTCATTTCATTTCCATATGTATGAAGGAACTTAAATGCTCTCAGTGGCAACATTGCATCGAGATTGCTCTTCCAGATCATGAGACAAGACATTTAATTATCAGTTGGTGTGCTAAGCAGAAGAGAAAGTGATATTCATGGCATACTACCATTTAATTATCAGTTGGTGTGCTAAGCAGAAGAGAAAGTGATATTCATGGCATACTACCATGTAATATACCATTACTTAACAATCCTATGGTATGCATTCTAAATAATTAAAGTGACACACCATTTTTTTTCCTTCCCGAAACTATTGTTTTTGCCTCTAACTGTGGCAGCAAAAATGTGTTTTCAATATGTATTATTTAAGAGAAAAAAACTTGTTTAGGAATTGGAAGAGAATCGCTTCACCAGCCGAAGCTGATGCATACAATCTTTTAACAATACTTTTGTAACAAAACACCTTTAATATGCAACCCCCACAGGGATATGACTGGCAGAGCTTTGAGGATCATTATGGCTGAAATCCAAGTTTAAACACTGAGTAAATACAAGACTAAATCCTTCCCAAATAGTGCAGCATAGATTCTGAGTTTTGTTTGAGATTCTTCCAAAAACAACCAAATACAAATGACCCCCATAAAAAATGACTTGTTTAAAATGTCAGAATGGAGAAAGGAGCCCCAATGCCTCTTACTCATTTTGATGAAGTCCTGAATTCATGCTTGCCAGAAAAGGATAAAGTCAGATCACCAATATGTACATTAGATATTGTCTAATTTTTTTTAATCTTCTGAAGGATTAAGAATCACACTTAGCTGAGCTTGGTGACACTGCAGAACCAGGACAGCTTAATAAAGCGTAACAAAATGATTATCCATGTGTTTAATTGTTTTCCAATTCCACTATGTTAAGAATTATCATTTGGCAGAATTTTGGGACAGGTTCTGTGAGTCATTTTAGAGGATATAGCATAATGTGTACAAGTTGTCTTTGACTTACAATCATTTGTTTACATTCGAATGGTGCTAGAAATGTGACTTACAACAGCTCCTCGCACTTATGACCACTGCACCATTCTGCAATCATATGATCCAAATTCAGGTACTGCACCACTGGTTTGTATTTATAATGGTTGAACCATCCTGGGATTGTCATTTATGATGTTCTCAGGCAGCTTCTGACAAGCAAAGTCAATGGAGGATTCTGGTTTCCATTAATGATTTAACAGCTGTAGTAATTCAGATAACAACACAGGGCAAAAAGATTGTAGAACTGAGTGTGACTCACTTAACAACTGCTTTACTCAACCACAGAAATTCTGGACCCAATTGTGGCATAAGTCGAGGACCACTTGTATTCCTACTGTACATTCAATGTAAAAAAAATGTTGAGACTCTAGAACAAGGGTCTTCAAACTTGGCAAGTTTAAGACTTGTGGACTTCAACTCCCAGAATTCCTAAGCTAACATGACTGGAGGAGGAATTTAGGAGCTGAAGTCCACAAGTCTTAAAGCTGTCAAGTTTGCAGACCCCCTGCTCTAGAAAGAGTACAGAGAAGAGCAGCAAAGTTGATTAGGGGACTGGAGGCTAAAACATATAAAGAACGGCTGCTAGAATTGATATGTCTAGTTTCATGAAAAGAAGGACTAGGGGTGACATGATAGCAGTGTCCCAATATTTTAGGGGTTGCCACAAAGAAGATCAAGCTATTCTCCTAAGCACCTGAGGGAAGGACAAGAAGCAATGGATGGAAACTAATCAAGGAATGAAATAACCTAGAACTAAGAGGAAATTTTGTGACAGATAGAACAATTAATCAGTGGAACAACTTGCCTCCAGAAGTTGTGAATGCTCCAACACTGGAGAGATTGGACAACCATTTGTCTGAAATGGCATAGGGTTTTCTGTCTGATCAGGGGGTTGGGCTAGAAGACCTCCAAGGTCCCTTCCAACTCTGTTATTCTATTCTATTCTTACATACTACATACAGTCTTAGAAGGCTTAATTATACTCTTGCTGTCCACCTAAACAACTAATGACTTCGAGCAGGGGTGTCAAACTCACATTGTTACAGTGGCGTCATGTGACTTATTAGGACTTTTTCCCCCTTCGCTAAACCGGGCGTGGGTGTGGTCAGTGGGTGATGCATCCAGCCCGTGGGCCAGGAGTTTGGCAGCCCTGACCTTGAGTGTTTAAGCAAATTTGCCATTTGGGAATTGCCTGGAAAATCCAGAAGTGATAGCTGGATTAGGGATTCAAAACAATATCTCAAAAGATGATAGCAGCAAACCATTTCTATTACATTGCTAAGGTAAACTGTGTCATTAAGAATCAGACATGATTCAAGAGAAATGTTGCCCTTACAGTATCTATCTACTGTAAGAGTCAGAAACTGCTGGATTCAACCTTTTTATACAGTTCTCACAACTATCAAATACGCCCAGATTTATTCTTTTCCAATAAATAGCTCATTGACAAAGGAAGAATCAAACAATTAATTTTGTAAGCATTATTTAGATTTATGTTAAATATTCACTCCCTGTTAATTTAATTAATCAATGGCATCTTTACAAAGAATTAGAAAGAATTAATAAGCTAATTATTTTGTCTGCTGAACAATATACAATAACAGTATCTGTCTGCATGTGGCACAGTATGAATTGAAGTCACTTGCAGAATGCTTCAATCAGAAGAGTATGTTAAGTATTTTGTAGTTTCTCTTATCTAGATGGCTCTGAAGTAAGATGACTGGTGCATTATCCAGGCAATGCTTCTAAGCCCATTAATCAAGTGTAAGTTTTTAAAAAGAGTTGACTGTCTTGAATTAAACAGAATGGAGGCACAGTTGATACCATGAGATTGGCACTTCTTTGCTATGCTCTTGTACCATCACTTAATTTTCTCTCCATCATTGCCTACCCCCCTTACCTTGTAAAAAAAAAAGAAGAAGACAGGGCCCTGTGAAAATGGATGGCAAAATGTCCATGTTCTTAGTTCTCATCAGTGTGATAACCTGTAGAGGAAAGGAAAAGCAAAGATGAATCTTTCAACTCATAAGAAATGAGGAAATAGAAAGATAATTTACAAGGTTGGTAGCACCTCGTTCATTTTCTTGAGTTTGAAAGTGAACCAGCAAGGTGAGTCCTACTTCTTTAGATTGTGGATTGACATTTAGACACGTCTGACCTATATTATTCTGCTTCTGGAAGAGCAAACTGAAATCCCAAAGATTTATCAAATAAAGATAAATATTGCCCAGAGCTAGCCAAACTATTCTAGTGCATAAAATGGCTACATTAATAAACTGCATTCCCAATCTATGGATGTAAATACATAATAATCTCAAATAAATTTGCTAAAAGTTGGCCTATTTTTAATATCTCAGCCTGCCATCTCAGTCAGCTGCTTTGTTGTGCTTAATGACAGGGTCCACCCTGCTTCCAATACAGCATTCTTATTTTTTACCCCTTGCATCTTGTGGCTAGAACTGAGGCAACCAACCCACACATTTCCTAAATACATACATACATACATACATACATACATACATACATACATACATACATACATACATACATTTCAATATTTGAATGTCAGACAGCTAATTACACAGCTATGTAATTTTTGTGGCAACTTTGCCCCCTAATATGCATCCTTCTATTTCCCACTGGTCTCCTTTCCAATTACTAACAAGACTTAACACTGTATTCTGTATCTCAGAATACAGTACAGAATAACAGAGTTGGAAGGGACCAGGGGTTGGATGAGATGATCTTCTCATCCAACCCCTGGTCAAGCAATAGATCCTATAAGAAAACACACAGATAAGACCAACCCAGTGTGGCCATCTACTGAGATAGCTATATTCATGCCAATAATAGAAAGTCGAGACACAGATATGTTTTGGATTGAGTTATAAACTCCTTCATAACTGAGATCAGGCTATTTGGAAAGATGGGAAGTTATCCACGGTATGATTGATAGCATCAGTGATCTATCAATGTACTGACATATCACGACTTGGCTAGGCTTTATATCATCCCAGTGATGGCTGGACATGGCTATAAATTATATGAATAGCTAGGTTCAATATTTTCTCTTAGAAGCTTGTCCAGATATATCAATGGGACTATACCAACTTGGTCATTCACTTGGTCATTCTTTTTTTATAAGTTTCTCCTATAGAAAGAATGAACTATGTAAAAGATGTCAGACATTCCTTTAAATGTAACACAAAAAAACCAACAGCACCTTGCAAATGGTTATTTACCACTGTTACATTTTACCACATTACTACATCACGGCTTATCTTCTGTAATCCTTGACCAGAGAACTAAAGTTTATTTTACATGCTGGGTTTTCTGTCCATCCAATGCTTTTTTGTTTATTTCTTTTTCTAAGGTAAAAATACTAAATAAAATAAAGTAATAAATAAATAAAATAAAGTAAAAATACTTTTTACTAAGACCTGGGGTTACTCAGTGGGCAGTACTATGGGCTAATTCTTCTGAATGCTGACTGCCAGCAGTTTGATAGCTCGATTCTCACCGGTTCTCTGAGGTCAGTAAAATGAGAACCCAGATTGCAATATGCTGACTCTGTAAAAACCACTTAGACAGGGCTATAAATCACTGTGAAACACTGTGAATCTTAGTGCTATTGCTATTGCTATTTTGTTTTAATGCCTTCTGGAGGGACCCTGTCTTGGAATGAGCAAAAGTGGTAGGAACATAACAGTTCCAAGAATGATCCACACCCATTTGCACCACTCAGGTGACCCTGATGACACAGATAAATCTCCAGGTGGCCTTAATGACTCACTAAAACAATGTAAATGACCAGCTGTCTGCAAGGAGTATAAATTCTTCCATCCAATCAGAGCTGAAGAAACTTCTTGGATGAGAAGCAAAATATCTTCAAAGAAAAACCAGAAAGCCCAGTTGCCTCTTGAAAAAGCACCTTTGGGAAATGTATTGACAACTATACTATACCTGTACATCGTCATTGCTTGCATTTCTATTCTTTGTATGCCATCTTAGCAAACCAGTGGGACTATGGATAACAATATTCATCTCATGATCCCACATTAGAACAGAGGAAATTCACTTTTGACTGTTACATTCATTTCCTAAATATTTAGTATTTGCCTTCACTTCACCCACTATGCTAGCAGCAGTGTTTGTCACCCCAGCAATTTCTCCCTTCTCCTCATGAAATATTTTGTTTCATCAATATTTTCTAAACTGCAAAACTGTTACTGATGTTTCTAGCTGATTTCCTAGCTTTATAATCAGTTTTGCTTTAGTTATTTGAGCTGACGACTTGCTAGCACACATGTTGCAGTCTGAAAGACAGGAGAGCAGAGGATAAAAGAAGTTGCTGCATCTGTTGGTATTGGGTTGATTTTCTTTTTCTTTTCTTTTTCTTTTTTTAAGATTTCAAAAATATATTTTCTTAGTGAACAGCATGATTCCAGGTTTTCACATTTCCATGCAAACATGACCTTGATTAAAAATTCATCTTTCACATTTAGTTTCATATTTTATCATTACTTTACATATTTTCTGTTAATTTTCTCAAATACTTTCCTCAAACATTTTATATATTTTCAATTCATTTCATAACCTACTTCTTTTAACTTTAAATAATTATCATATCTTCATATTCATTATACTTTATACTTTTATCTGTTAGGTTTGCAATTTCATCGCATATTCTTATTTCATCATTTCAAAAAATCCATCTCAATTCAAAGATTTCAAAAAAGTTTCCCTCACAATTACCAATTAGAGTGTGCTACCCCTATACCTTGTATATCATTTGGTTAGTTCCACTTTAATGCCCAATAATCATTTAACTTTTTAATTATCACCTTAAGAATTAATAGCAATAATATCCTAGCAACTACATCTTTTAAGTCAGATTCCACATGGCACTTTCCCCTTCAATTATATCAAATCATTTATAATTTCAAAAAG
The DNA here is from genome assembly GCF_049901735.1 of Notechis scutatus. NCBI lineage: Eukaryota > Metazoa > Chordata > Lepidosauria > Squamata > Elapidae > Notechis > Notechis scutatus. The sequence continues at coordinate 149,645,383 of NC_142012.1, forward strand.
AAATTAATCATAAAAAACTGATATTAATCTCATTATAGCAATCCTCATAATTCATTTCAGCTATATTCTTAAATTCATTACAGTTAATAAACTTATTAAAATTTCTCTTTTCCACATTTATTCCATTTATCTCTATATATAGTTTAGTTAAAAAACAAGTATTCAAATAACAAGAATGTATCAGTTCCAATCTTTCCATTTTAAAAGTCTATATTTCCCTTCTTTCTAAATAGTTTATTACTTCAAATACATTTATATTACACCATATCACCTTGCAGAATCCCCTTTCTTAATCTTTATCTAACCATTATCTCTGTCTTTTAAATAGATAATTTCTTTTCATTTTTGTTAGATTTCCATATTTCTTTATTTCCTGGTTCTTTTTCTTATTACTTCTTTTTCCTTCATTTTTCCCTCCTTTTCTTACTCCAGTTTTCCCCCTCCCTCTTTAAAGCTTCTTTCTGCAATTTCCTTTTCTGCTGTTTCCTTTTACTTTGTTTGATTTTCAAAACATTCCCCTTTTTAAATGCCTCCTTGAATCTCTAGATTTTAATTCCCATTCTTTTTCCCCTTTGCTTTAATATTCATTGCTCTAATTGTTTGTTGACGATGGCCTCTTCTTTAATCAGCTCTTCCTCTTTTGGCACTCCTTGTTGTTCTTCATACTCTAAAATTGCCATTTCTAAGAATTGTAAGGCAGAACCAAACAACTTGCCACTTTCATGTAACATTTCTTTCATGTTTCTTAGTTCCATTTTTAATTCCAAAAAAAGTTCTGCCATTTTTAAAAACTACACACACACACACACACACTTTATTCTTTAAGTCCACAATTGACCAGTAATTTGATTCCACCAACATCTTTAAAATTTATTTCCAATGATCAGCTTTTATTAATTCCTCTTTAGGTTTTAGATTCATCAAATAGTCCAAATCCATAAATTTAAGTTTATGCCAAGATCATCAAACAATCCTAGAGTAATTTCTTCCTGCTTCTTTCTTTTATTTTAATGTTCAATATTTCCACTTTCCACTTTCCAGGGTCTTTATTTTATTGCAACCAAGTTTCACTTACTTTGTATCAAATTCAACTTTTAAAGGAGCCAGGCATTTTTTTTTTGTTGAGTCACAAAAATTTTCTTCTTTTTCTTTCTTTCCTTTTTTCCCCCCAAAAATTAGGTGGCACTCTGTTATATTCAAATTCTGCCCTTTTTTCCTCCACTTTTCTTCTCTATTTAGGGTTATTAAGATTCAAAAGTCCAATAAGTCCAAATATCAATTTTTGACATGTTCAAGTTCAGTTTTAATTATGCCTATTTAGTGCTAAAATCATATATTTATCCAGTATAAACAGGTATATTCTTCTGGCTTCCTCCTTTCAAAATTCAGTGCCACTTTCAGCTGTTAAAAAGGTTTTTTTTCTCACTTTCTCTGGTCGCCGCTTTTATAATCTCTCTTAAAACTTTCTTAAATTTTTAATTCTGGGGTACCTTTATGTTTAAATGTTGTGCCTGGTTAGCCCAATTTCACGCTGTCCTCTTCTCACTGCTCCTGCATAATCTTTGTCCCGGTCAGCTCTTCCTCTTCAGGGTGGCCATATTTGACCATTGCTACAGCCGTCTTTGGAAGGGAGTAAAATGCCTAGCCAGAGAGGGGAGATGTGGCTCCCCTCGACCTAGCTGGCTGTCTCCCCTTTCTCCACCACCCCTATAGTGTGGTTCTGGCCCCAAATGCAGATGATCAGGGCCCTCCAACAGGAGAACACTGATCAAAGCGCAGACAATCATGGTCTCTGGTCCATCAGTGAGGAAAATGCCACCAGAAGTCCTGGTTGATCTTCTTTATGTTTAATTGTAGCCCCATTTTTTTCACTGTGTTCCTTGGCTTTCATTACTAGGGCTTATGGATATTTGGCATTCTTGGCTATCAGCTTCATGTCCTCAGTATAGAGCAAAGGTCTTCAAAATTGGCAAGTTTAAGACTTGTGGACTTCAACTCCCAGAATTCCTGAGCTAACATGACTGGAGGAGGAATTCTGGGAGTTGAAGTCCACAAGTCTTAAAACTGTCAAGTTTGAAGCCCCCTGGCATAGTGTATGTTATGGGTGATTCTTCCAATTTTAAAAACAAAACTCACCTTCTTCCAATGCAACTTTCCTCAATATATATTCAAAATAAAAATTGAATAACTAAGGAGGAAGCACAATCTTATATTACTTCTTTCCAACATGGAGCCCCTCAATTTTGTCATGTTCTGCATAGACTGTGGTTTCAGTATGTAGGTTTTGCATTAGAACTATGAGACATTCTTGGATTCTTATTTTCCTAACAACATCCAACAGCTTGGCCTCAATGACACAAATGAAGGCCATTCTATAATCAATAGAGAACATTTAGACTTGTTTTGGTGTTCTTTGAGTTTCTCAGTTATTCAGCATACATCAGCAATAATGTCTCTTGTTCTTCAACCATTTCTAAAACTATCTTGAACATTTGGCATCTCACTTTCCATGTAGGGATCTGATCTGTATTGGATGATTCTAAACTTAATTGTTGTCAAACAGGTTAAGATTGTTAGTAAATAAAAAAGGACTTAAACTTTTTTTTCCTAATGCAGTATTTTAAGTCATTAAACTTTTTATTTTGTTTTACATTGTCTGTTAGAATTGCTCCTGAGTTCAGGCACAAGTTATTTATTTATTTGTTTGCCAAGACACACATTTTGCTTGTGGGTTTAATCTCAGGCTTAAGAACTGCCAACATTGTCATGATTTCAAAGAGGTGGGTTCACTAATTCTGTTCCACCTTTGTGTCTAATCTTTATGGCAGGACCAGAAATACCCATTTTTCATGAATCGCTTTGTTGCTTACTTTATTAAGCTGAACCCTCTACTAAAGTATCCACTGAATCCAAACTATATTCCTACACATCATTTACTAAATTAATAGCTTTTCTAACTTAATAGTTGTAGTCATACATTATTACTTCATTGGGTCAGGTAAGGACTTAATAGCCATATTTGTACAATGTGCTAAGCTTGATTAATGGTAATATTTGCTAGATTGATATATGACTTAGTGATAGTGGCATTTACAAAGACTCAATGTAGATAAGATAGACACGGCATGGCAATGCAAGCTCTTTTGCTTTTGAAATGTGTGTATAATACCTAAAAAGGGGCAGGGCTTGAATCTACTATTCTGGATGCTACTTCCTCTCCATACAAGTTGGCTAAACATTCCTTTGGTCAGTTTGTGATAGAATTCATTACTATCAACTTAGAGCTATCAAACTGTTCTTTGCTAAAGCAACAATAATGTTCACCTTATATACCTTAATAGCAACCTGCTGATGCCAGAAGATTCCAGAAATCGCTAGTGAAGATTTTGACTAAATTTGGAATAATTTTGCAGTAATTTGGAATAATTCAGCAATTTGGTTAAGAATGCTGTGTAAGAAACTTCAGAGCACTTGGGATACTACTATGAAAAATTTATTTATAACATACTGTTTACAACTCAACCTTACATTTTAATTCACACGCACACACACATATGGGGGGGTGGTAGAGAAAGAGAGAGAATCAATGAAATAATTGTCATTTCTGTCCTCCTGGAACAACTAGGTTGACTAGGTTACTAGTCACTGGGTATACTTCTTGTCTGGTGTACTTTGCAAGGCTGATACTTCAATTTAAAAAAATGCAGAAAATACCTGTCAGTTAATATTACAACACTGTTATTCTCTTTGCATGATCTGCAACAGCTCTTTACTTTAGAAAAAAATGTGAAGATAGAGACTTTACAACTTTGTCAGAATGCCTTGATTAGTATGGTCTGTTTAAAATGGTTTTGATTGATCTCAGGTCCTTGTATCATGAAGATAACACAATGTGCTTTGTTGGAACTGAAGAGCTGATGAGCTCTGCTTTTGTGGCCTGGCACTATTCACTGTTTCTTAAAGCTTAAGAAAAAGGTGAAAAACAAAACAGTGTTTCTGCTCTTCGAAGTGAAATGGTTATTGTGCATCATAGAACCATTTCAAGAGGATTCATTCCAGCTTTCATTGAAGAAAACTGCCAGCTTGAAGAATCTAGACAGCTCCTAGAAACATTTTCTCTACAATTTAACCTCAAACTATCCACTATTGACCTCACCCCATTCCTAAGAGGTCTGTAAAGGGCGTGCATAAGTGCACAATCATGCCTACAGTCCCTGTCCTTTTGTCCCCATTTATTCATACCTATTTCCTGTATTCTTAGTCATGTTTATAAGCGCACCAATGTGCCTACTGTCCCTGTCCCATTGTTTCTTTTTATTTTTCTTATATGTATCCATTTCATGTATTCATAACTATGTTTATACTTATACCTGTTGCCTAATAATTGCTTGTCAAAATAAAATAAATAAATAAATGTTTATACTTATACCTATTATCTTGTAAGTGATTGACAAATCAAATCAAATAAATAAATAAATAAATAAATGGAAGCCTTTTCAATATGTTTTGTTTACTCTGAAAACAAATGCCTTTTAAAGCTGGAAGTATATGTTAAATTACATTAAAAAAAATCCCTTGAAATGTCTGTAATGATTATTTAGTCACCCTTTAGATCACAGTCTTGGCTTCTTTAAATTCATCTTCTTTGGGGGGGTGAGAGAAAGAGAGAGAAAGAGAGAGAAGAGAAAAAAAGAGGGAGAGAGAAAGAGAGAGAGAGAGGAAAAAAGAGAAAGAGAAGATAGATAGATAGATAGATAGATAGATAGATAGATAGATAGATAGATAGATAGATAGATAGATAGATATAGATATAGATATAGATATAGATATAGATATAGATATAGATATAGATATAGATATAGATATAGATGATATAGATATAGATATAGATATAGATATAGATATAGATATAGATATAGATATAGATATTTGTTTTCTGAGGTTTTCGCGGGTATTTGTATGTGGATCTTTGGTTATTCGGGATTTGAGCTGATCCTCCAAAAACACAACATTAAAATAGCATTCTGCACAAACAGAAAAATATCCACCATCCTAAGAAACCCTAAAGACAAAATTGAGTTAGAAAACCAAGTAGTATACAAAATCCCTTTCACCGCCTGCCCCACCACACACATTGGACAAACTAACAGAAGAATAAGTGCACGCATTGAAGAACACAAGAACTCAATCAAAAAAGAAGAACCGACCTCTTCCCTGGTCCAACACCTCAAAGCCACAGGACATGAGATTGACTTTAAAAATACCAGAACTATCACCAAAACCGAACACTTCAACAACAGAATAATCAGAGAAGCCATAGAGATAGAAAAATGCCCACACAGCATGAATAAATGAGATGATATCTCCCACCTACCAGCCATTTGGAAACCCGCCCTCATTAACAAACGAGTACCTAACATGAAGAATGACACCAGACCACACCCACGAGGGCCACACAAGATGCTACTACCACACTTCCACATAGAAAGCAGACTCACACCCACACAGAAGATGAGACAAGACCACGGACCAGAAGCCGTACTGCAGCTGCATCACTACCCGCTTCAAACCCCTCCGACCCATACATGAAGTGAACTGATGCCCACCATGAAGATGTGGCACAACCACGAACGTGAAGCCAAACAACAGGATCACAGCTCACCAGCTCAAATCCCCCGGCAACTAAGACTAACCTGAGCACAACCAAGCCCCCACCTGAACAGAACACACCCCCAGCCAATCAGAACACAGCCAATCCCCCAACCAATCAGAACACAGCCAAACCCCCAACCAATGAGAACACACCACCACCCAATCAGAACACAGCCAAGCCCCCACCCAATCAAGTCACACACCCCACTAGCAGTTAAAAGGAAGAAGCAGCTGCAAGCTCACATTACTCTGAGAAGCACAAAGCCGAAGACACAAGCCTGAAGATGATGAATGAGACTTCATCGAAACGTCGCCTAGATACTTCCAATTTTACGTGGGAGAAATACTGGTGGTGGGGGCTGGTGTGCTTGACTGGTTGGCTGCACTGCTGCCTCTTGATTGGTTGATGGAGTTGATGTTGGTTGATGTTGGCCCCTCTTCTTTGTGGCAGCCCCTCAAATACTGGATTACTGATATCATGTCACCCATACTCCTTCTTTCTTCTAGAGTAGCCATACCCAATTACCACAACTGTTCTTCATATGTTTTAGTCTCCAGGCTTTTAATCATCTTAGTTGCTCTTCTCTGCACTTTTTCCAAAATTTCAACATCTTTTTTGTAATGTGGTGAACAAAACTGGATGCAGTACTCTAGGTGTGGTCTTAGTAAGGATTTATAAAATGGTACTAATAATATTTTTCTTCTCCTGTAACAAAATGTGTCATATGTTATGAAAGCAATAACCTGGAAAGTTCTTGCAAATGAAATATTGTCTAATTTACTATTCCTGTTGAACATTTAATTAAGGTAATAATAAACCAAATAAACAATAACCATGGTCTGCCTTTTTGGCCCATGATCTACAATCTAGTTTAAACAGTATGTTGTGAATAACAAAGAGCTTAATTAGTAAAATCCAGTTTAGCACATATTAAACAAAGAGAGAGAGAGAGAAAACAAGAATCCCAACAAAAAGCTGATACTATACAATCCAGTTTTATTGGATAGAAGTGTTCATTATGGTCTTTTTAATATAATTTGGATTATTTTAAATTCCATAACAATGTTATAGTAATCATCTATTATTCTATTCTATCCAGCATCTCAGGAAATCATTAAAAAATGTAACATCAAGTGTTATCATATGGATTTTAAATGTATCTTCCGCTATTACACAAATTTTCATAATAACGCATAATTAAACTTTTAGATTAGATTTAATAGAAAAGCACAAGTAATCTTAACATCTTTATCAAGAGGAAGCAGGATTAAATGGTGCGTATTTTTTATTCTAATTATTACACATGTAAACTGTATATTTTTATGCTTATGGATCTTTGGTTATTCGGGTTTTCTCCCACGTAAAATTGGAAGTATCTAGGCGACATTTCGATGAAGTCTCATTCATCATCTTCAGGCTTGTGTCTTCAGCTTTGTGTTTCTCGGAGTAATGTGAACTTGCAGCTGCTTCTTCCTTTTAACTGCTAGTGGGGTGTGTGACTTGATTGGGTGGGGACTTGGCTGTGTTCTGATTGGGTGGGGGTGTGTTCTCATTGGTTGGGGGTTTGGCTGTGTTCTGATTGGGTGGGGGTTGGCTGTGTTCTGATTGGATGGGGGGGTTTTCTGTTCAGGTGGGGGCTTGGTTGTGCTCAGGTTAGTCTTAGGTTTAAAGTAGCAGTGTATTACTACTGTGAGAAAGTAGAAACAGAGTAAGGCTGCAGATACAGGTGATGTAACCAAATAAATTTGAAAATATGAATAAATTTCACTTCTAGAATTACTGTGACTCATTTAATATGTGTGTGAAATCTTCATCTGTGCCTGACAATTATAAGAGAATCTTTAGATTTTTCCTAAGCAATGGGAAAAGTAGAAAGAATTAATTCAGAAAAAAAAATATTTTATTTAGTGTGCCTGAAAAGATATTTGGCTGAATTATGTTTGTAAGGTTGTAAAAAATGGCAATCCACAAAGTTTGGGAAATGCAGAAAGCATTATATTGTGTCAAATCAAGTATTTGTTCTTCAGCAAGACACTGAAAAATATATGGCTATATATTGCATGTTTATTGATTCAGGAAAATGGTATGTCAAAATGCATGGGATTGAATTATGGAACCTTTTCTGCAACTGTGGAGTTGAAGGTTGGCTATAGAATGCAATGTGCAAAAATAAATGAAATGCTTCAGTTCAACACTGTACAAGGAGTTTGGAGGAAGGCGGAGCCACGTCGCCGCGTTACAGCTGTAATTTCGGGGCTCCGAAGTTACAGCTGATATCCCCGCTCCTGGTCGGTCCCAACGGACCTAAACCGTCCCGTAGAGACGGTGACAGTAAGGGGCGCGTTCTGTCGATCACAGGGACACCGCAAGTCCCTGGTTGATCCAGAAGAAGCCCTTTTACCATCAGCGGGGAGGCAGCCATTAAGCTGCTGAAGCAGGGACAGCTCCGGAAGGAAGAGAAGAAAGAAAGAGAAAGTGTATCGGCTGGTGAGAATTTTTTTTTATTTATTTGGGATAAGGACACCCTAGAAGAAGAAGGAATCTGTAAGATTTTTGACAGAATTTGATAAGATGGACTTAGTGGCGATTTTTTAGGCTTGGCTTTTTACTTTTTTTTTTTCTAGCGAACTTCTATTGTGATTAGTAATTGTAACCAGACTGGTTTTTTCTTTTATAATTACCTATTTTCTTTTTCCTTTTTGACTGTTTATATTTTTAATAGAGGCTTCCTTTAGTAATTTTTTCTTTTTTTAAATTTTTTAAATATATACATATATATACACATATTTTCTTTTTCTGCTGGATTTTTTTTTTGGGGAAGAAGGGCGAGTGGAGTAGAGAAACTTTGTAACTCTGTAACACTGCCAACTAGAGGCTTGGAAATACTTTACTTGAAGTTGAGAGAACTGTGAGAAACTCTTTCCCAAGGACACTGAGTTGATAAGAGAGAGGAACTCTGGAGAATGTTTTCACAGGTGTCTCTTTGGGATTTCTACAATCAACTGAATATTTGAAGCTTGGCTTTGAAACTTGTGGAGAAGCCATAATAAGAGCCTTGGACATTTAAATAAAATGCAGTGTGCTCCTTGCTTTATTTGTTGTTAGCTTTTATCCCTCCTCCTCAACCCTATAGTATTTTGTAATATTTTTACACTTTTGCTTATTACTATTATCATTATTTTTCTTTTTTTTTTTTTAAAGAGAAAGCCTCAGAATATTTTTTCTTTTTTTCCTTTTCCTTTTCCTTTTGGGGGGGGACTTTTGATTTTTTCACCTTTATATGTATATATTCATTTTTTATGGCTATGTTTTATTTTCTTGAGATCTCGCAATTGGATTAAGGTGTGAAGAACCTGAAGAATTTTTTTTTCTTTTTTTCCCTATTATTATTATTATTATTATTATTATTATTATTATTATTATTATTATTATTTTAATATTATTGGGTTTTATTCTCCTTCTGACTATCGTAACTGAGGATTAAGGTCTAGAAGAACCTGAAGAAATCTTTCTTTTTTCCTGGAAATTTTTTTCTTTTTTTAAATTTTGGGCTTTTTATTTTTTATTGATTTTTCTTTTTCACGCTTTTTCTTTCCCTAATTGGATTACAATTGCCACTCTGCCAACTGGATTAAAAGAGTGGGAAGATTCTGTGTTATTCAAATGAGTAAGAAAATTCTACCTTCTGGTACCTCAACTTCCGCTCCTGCCTCCCCATCAACTGGAGGACGACTATCAACAATGGCGAAGCAAGATAAAGGACAAATGGATTTAACGATGGTTATGCAAGGAATTCAAGAACTTAAAATGAGTATTGAACAAAGGATGGGGAGTATTGAACAAAAAATTGAAAACGTCCAACAAATGATGGTGAAATATGATGAGAGACTGCAAAAAATGGAAGAGAAAGACAATCAAAGAGATGAGAAAATTGGAAATATTGATGACAGAGTGACAACGCTTGAACAAAACAAGAATGAGATGTTGAAGTGGGAGATGGACAGATCAGAATATTACCTCAGATTTCAAAATATAGAGGAAGAAAAAGGACAAGATCTTGCTGCAGTAATGATAGAAATCTTGGCTGAAACTCTGGAAATAACAGAGGAAAAGATGATGGATGGAATAGATGAGATATACCGAGTATTTACAAGATATGCGTCGAGGAATAAGCTACCAAGAGAAGTTCATGTCAGATTTACTAAAAAATCTATTAAAACACAGATATTACAAGCGGCAAGAGAGAAGGCATTGAAATATGGAGATAAAGAGATTGTGGTTTTAAAACAAGTACCCAGAAAAATTAGAGAGATGAGGAGAGAATATCATTTCCTGACTAAAATATTATTGGAAAAGGAGGTGAATTACAGATGGTTGATTCCAGAAGGATTAATGGTTACATGGAAAGAACAGAGATACAGAATTGGCTCAATTGACGAAGCAGAATCGTTTTATAATGAATTCTTTAAAAGAAGAGAAACAGAGATAGAAAAAGAGACTACCCTAACTGAATTTCAAGAGGACCAAATAGAGATGGGAAAAGAAGAAGGTGCAGTAGGTGGGCAAGTGGAGACTAAAGAACAGCGTGAAGTAAGATCAAGCGAGAGCTGTTAGACATAAATATAAATCATAACTATGGAGGAAAAAAATTGATTTCTTTGAATATAAATGGACTGAATTCAGCTACTAAAAGAAGGAAAACCTTTCATAAAATAGAGAAATTAAAATTTGATATAATTTGCTTACAAGAAGTACATATTAAAAAATAACATCAACAATTATTGGTGCGACCAAAAATAGGGAAATTTTTTACTTCTTTGGCCCATTGTAAGAAAAGAGGAGTGGTTTTGTATATTAAAGAAACCATTCCAGCAAAACTGATTTATACTGATGAAGATGGAAGAGTATTAATGGTTGAAATTGTGGATAATAACACAAAGATACTCTTGGTTGCAATCTATGCTCCGAATGATAAACAAAAAAGATTTTATAAAAAACTACATATGAAAATAATTGAATTGGACTACGCTAATATATTTATAATGGGAGATTTTAATGGAATTGTAGATAATGAATTGGACCACACAGCAAAAATAGCACGACAAAATAGGAAGATTCTCCCTAAATCCTTTTTTGAAATGATAGAGGAACTAAATTTAAAAGATATATGGAGGGAAAGAAATACTAAAACTCAACAATATACTTTCTATTCGAATAGGCATTCATCATGGTCCAGAATAGATATGATTTGGACGTCAACAGAATTATTATCTAATATTCAAGAAATAAATATTGAAACAAGTACATGGGCAGATCATAACCCAATGACAATTAAATGGAAAGGACAAAAAAGAAGATCTAGATGGACATTAAATAATACTATCTTAAAGGAAAAAGATTTTACACAATGGATGGAAAAAGAACTGGCCTTCTTCTTTAATGAAAATAGAAAAGAAGATACTTCAATACAGAATGTTTGGGACACAATGAAGGCATATGCAAGAGGATTGATAATGGAATATACAAAGAAAAGAATATTAGGAAGAGGCAAATGATTAAAACTTTAGGAGATGATTATAAAAAATTGGAAAAAGAATTACAGAGAACGCCACAGAAAAAAGATATTAAATTTAAAATGGACATAATTAAACATAAAATGGATCAAACAGAGAAAGAAGAATTGGCACAAAAAATCAGAAGCGCCAAACAGAACTATTTTGAGGATGCAAACAGGCCAGGTAGATGGTTAGCATACAAACTGAGAAAAGAGAAAGAATCAAGGAGAATACTACAGTTAAAGGATGAACAAGGTCAAGTTTGTCATGGTAATAAGGAGAAAAAGAGAATTATTCGAGACTTTTATGCACAATTATATAAGCAGGAGGATTTTGATGAGGGGAAAATCAAACAGTATTTACAAAATGCTAACCTACCTAAGATACCTGATGAAATTGGGAAAATGTTAGAAAACCCTATAACAATGATGGAATTAACTGAAGCACTCAATAGGCAGAATAACGGGAAAGCACCAGGACCAGATGGTTTCCCGGCAGAATTTTATAAAACATTACAAGAATCGTTGAGTATTTCATTGTTAGAAATTATGAATGAAGTTATGATAAATAAGAAAATACCTAAAACATGGTCAGAAGCTTATATTACACTTATCCCAAAAGAAGGGGCTGACCCATCACAAATTAAGAACTATAGACCTATTTCTTTATTGAATGCAGATTACAAAATATTTGCTTCAATTTTGGCAGAAAGGCTTAAAAAATACCTAAATAATTTTATTCATCCTGATCAGAATGGATTTCTACCAAAGAGACAAATTAAAGACAACATGAGAGTAATTTTGGACACGTTGGAATATTATGAGGCACACCCTGAAAAACAAATGGCTTTGATATTTCTAGATGCTCAAAAGGCATTTGATAATGTGAATTGGAGATTTATGTTATTATTATTGGAACAGATGGGTTTTGCTAGAAAATTTATTCAAGCAATAGAAGCTATATACTATAAGCAAACAGCAAAAGTGATGATAGAGGGAGAATTTACAGACTCTATTAACATTAAAAAAGGCACAAGACAAGGATGTCCACTATCCCCTTTGTTATTTGTATTGACTTTGGAAGTGTTAAATAGAAATATTAGAGAGGATACAAATATAAAAGGAATGAAAGTTAAAAAGGAGGAATTTAAATTGCAAGCCTTTGCGGACGATTTGGTCTTTATTCTGGAAGACCCTCTAGAGACAGCTTTAAAATTACTGGAAAAGATAGAGACGTATGGTGAGATGGCTGGCTTGAAAATAAATAAAGACAAAACAAAGATTCTGACAAAAAATATGTTATTAAGGCAAAGAGAAGAGTTGGCAGACCTATTGAACATTCAAGTTACGAATAAAGTTAAATACTTGGGGATATTTTTGACGTCAAGATGCTCTGTCTTACATATTGGCAAAAAAAATCAGAAAATAAAATACAAGCTGAATAGTCAAGATCTTGTTGATGACCCAAGCTCTGTAAAGGACCTTGGAATACTCACCTCTAATGATCTAAGTGCTAGAGCCCACTGCAACTACATAGCCAAAAAGGCATTAAGAGTTGTTAACCTAATCCTACGTAGCTTTTTCTCTGGTAATATCACACTACTAACCAGAGCATACAAAACATTTGCTAGACCAATACTCGAATACAGTTCATCAGTCTGGAACCCACATTACGTATCTGATATTAGCACAATTGAGAAAGTCCAAAAATATTTCACAAGAAGAGTTCTCCACTCCTCTACTCGTTGTAGAATACCTTATGCCACCAGACTTGAAATTCTAGAACTAGAAAACCTTGAATTACGCCGTCTTCGGTCTGATCATGGTATATAAAATCATACATTGCAATGTCCTACCTGTCAATGAATACTTCAGCTTCAACCATAACAACACAAGAGCACACAATAGATACAAACTCAAAGTTAACCGCACCAAACTTGATTGCAGGAAATATGACTTCAGCAATAGAGTGGTCAATGCCTGGAATACTCTACCTGACTCTGTAGTTTCTTCCCCAAACCCCAAAAACTTTAAGCTTAGACTGTCTACTATTGACCTCACCCCTTTCCTAAGAGGTCTGTAGGGGGCGTGCATAAGCGCACCAACGTGCCTACCGTCCCTGTCCTATTGTTTCTCTTATTCTTCTTTTATTTTTCTTATATGTACCCATTTCATGTATTCACAACTATGTATACACTTATACTTATTATCTTGTAAACAATTGGCAAATCAAATAAATAAATAAATAAATAGAATAACTATATTAAACTTAAACAGCAGATAGCATCTGACTTGAAAAAATGGGAAAACCTACAATTATCTTTGATAGGTAGAATTTCAACAATTAAAATGAATATTTTACCCAGAATTTTATATTTGTTTCAAACAATACCAATTAGGCTTGGTAAAGGCTACTTTGATGAATTAAATAAAATGGTGTTGAAGTATATATGGCAAGGTAAGAAAGCGAGAATAAAACTAAAACTTTTACAGGATGCTAGAACTAGAGGAGGATTTGGCCTTCCTAATTGGGAGTTGTATTATCAAGCTGCAAATTTAATGTGGGTTAAAGAATGGATAACGTTAAGAAAGTCTAGATTACTGGCATTGGAAGGACATGACTTATTATTTGGTTGGCATGCCTTTTTATGGTATAAGGGAACTAAATCGCAGGGTTATTTCAGAAGGCATTATATACGGGAATCGTTATGGTTGAATTGGGAGAAAATTAAGAAACAATGTTATTTGAAAATACCAGTCTGGTTATCAACTATCGAAGCTTTTTCCTATCCCATAATCTATAAGGAGGAACAAACAGTTAGATATGGGGAAATACTGGATGAAAAGGGTGAATTTAAAACGATGCAAAAGCTAGAAGAACAAGATATAAAGATGAATTGGTTTTCATATGCGCAAATACACTCAAGGTATCTTAAAGATTCCAAAACAGAAGGATTTTATGATAAATTGACTGATCTAGATAGGATTTTGACAGGTTCTGATGAAAAAGTGATTAAAAAACTATATAGTTATTTGTTGGAAATTAAATTAGAGGAAGAACAAGTCAAAGAAACAATGATTGTTTGGGGGAAGAACTTTGGATATGGGATTGATTTAGAGAAATGGCAAAAATTGTGGTCTCAAAATTATAAAATGACAATGTCAGTAGCATATAAAGAAAATTTGTATAAGATGTTTTACAGGTGGCATTTTCCCCCGACAAGAATAGCAAGAATGTTCAAGAACAAATCTGAAAAGTGCTGGAAATGTCATCAGATCCCTGGCTCATATTACCATATGTGGTGGACTTGTGAGGAGGCCAGGAAATACTGGACTAGAATTCGCATATGGTTGGAAGAAATGACAAAAGAACATATAGATTTGAAACCGGAGATTTTTCTATTGGGAATCTTACCTGATACATTCAATAAAAACTTAAAGTATTTGATTGTAAATGTGTTAACAGAGGCTAGGATTGTATTTGCTAAAAATTGGAAGAGTGAGAAAATACCATTAGAGGAAGAAATTATTAAGAAAATACTGGAATGTGCTGAAATGAGTAGATTGACATTTGAAATTAGAGAACAAGAAGATAAACAATTTTATGAAGTTTGGGATCTTTTTTATCAATGGTTAGATAAAACAATATAATAATAGAATATTTAGAAACCTAGGAAACAATGAATATATATATATTTTTGGTTTTGATAATATTTTTAGAATATTTTATTAAGATAGATTTGGTATGATTTTACGATTTGTTATAAAATAAATTAACTAAATTATAGTTATCTCGCTTAAGTATGAATTAGTAAAATTATAGTCAAATGATTGTTTAATAATGATATTAGGATATATAATTGTTGATTGATAATATGAGTTATTATGTAACATAATTATTATGATGACTACGAAATGGATGCACAAAAAGGAGTGGTAAACCAACCGATACACTGTCTGTAAATTTATGAAGAATGATGATGTTCTTATGTTATGTTTTATGTTTTATGTGTTTTTATTTGTTGTTAAAATCAATAAAAAATTTATATAAACACTGTACAAGGAGTTAGGCAGATGTTTCCTTCATTGACTAAGTTATGGAAAAAACTTTGTGGAAATCTCATAATGATAGGAAATGCACGTTAGATGGGATGTGAATTTAAACCTGTTATTGATTGAGAAACTGAATGTTTTGCAGTGAATGTTATACTGTAGATACAATGAAGCATATGGATCTAAAACCTAATGTTATGAAATCCACTCTTGTTATGTTGATATGGTAGATGGACTGAAAATTGCCAATTGTAAATATATGGTAAAAGATTAGAGAAAATAGATAAATTTGTGTGAATGAATGTTTAAAACAGATGGTGAACAAAAGACGAAGGAATGTTAAGATGGGCAATTGCTGGTAGAATGAATGTTATCTGTTGAGGGAAATGAATGTCTAAAAATATTAAAATAATAAAACGAAATCTACCAGGGTGAAAAAGTGTAGGCGAGAAAATAAACCTAGCAAACTAAATGATGCCTGGACCCTTTTTCCTCCTTGTCTTTTGGATATGACCAGGATTAAAATCAAGTTCATCTCTGCTTAATTTTAACAGAGCCTTGTTTGTTTGTTTACAAAATTTATTGGACCCTTTTTCCTCCCTGTCTTTTGGATATGATCAGGATTGAAATCAAGTTCATCTCTGCTTAATTCTATCAAATTTATTTATTTATGTACTTATTTACTTATTTATTTATAAAATTTATTGGCCACTCATTTTACCATAGGGTAACTCTGGGTGGCTTACAGTCATAAAAATGTATCTTTACATATACATTAAAATATAAATAAATTAAACCCAAACATTAAAGGATGGGGAGGACAGGGATGGAGTAAGGAGTAGGTGGGATATGTGTTTACTTGATCAACCACCTCCATTGTGCTGTTCACCTCCCTGCCCTTAGACAAACCTTCCCAGCTAACCCAAAGATAGAAGTCTCCTCTCCTGCTCACCATGCAACACAACACCTTTCAAGGGAATTGCAGCCTAGAGAAGCCGCAGCATTTCATCTTCAACATTCCATTTCCTTCAGTGGACTTCCTCAGCAATCCTGTGCCCTGGAAAGGCCCATTTTGCCTAACAACTCACTTCAGTTATTTAGGCAAGGTCTTCCCTACCTTTCCCAAACTGACCAGAAAATCACAGATCCCGAATGTTCTACCTTGTACCCCTCAACTTCTAGAAAATCTGTGCTTTTTCCATGTTTCAGAGTCCCACTTTCTTGCAATGTAGGCACCTAAGAATCATTTCAGTCAAGCTTGGTTCTTCTTTTCAGGGTTGTGCTCCTCCTTCAGATTGAATCCACAACAAAGCAGTGGTGGGATTCAGCTGGTTCTCACTGGTTCTGGCAAACCAGGTGTTAAATACCTACCCCCGCTATCAAAGTGGATCCTGGGCGCTGTGCTGCACTGCAATGGAGAAACAGACAATGGAGCAACCAGCGTGAGGGAAGGAGAAGGTCGCTTCCCTTCTTTCATCTCCCTGCTCCTCTTCCTTCCCTTTTGCCAGCCATTCCATTGCCCATTTCTCCATTGCAGCACCCAGGATCCACTTTGATAGTAGGGCAGGGATATTTAATAACCAGTCCGCCCAGGGTCAGGTTGGCCATCATAAGAGGCTCATCCCACATTTGCAGTGGAACTGGAGGATAGGGATGGTCCGTGCCTCCTGACCCTGGGCGGACTGGTTGTTAAATTATTTGAATCCAACCACTGCAATAAAGGTAATAAAGTAACTGATGTTACTACTAGGTTTAGCTGTAGTTCCTTTTCTTATCTCAGGTCCCTTATTTCTTTGGCTGTTTCTTATTCTCTGCATTTCACACAACCTTAGTTATCATGAAAGGTGTATGGTTTTGTGTGCATTCAAGCCACTAAATCCTTTTGATCAGTTTCAGGAAAACTTATTGACATCTGACAAAATAAGTTCCATACTCAGCATCCAAATACCTCTTTAAAGTTAGATCCACCACAATTAAGCAATGGATTTTCTAAAAATCTGTTCATCAGTTAAAACTAATTCCTTGGAGAATCATACTTTACAATGAATATACAGGTTATGAAAATTTCTAAGGCTGGTTTTACCTTTTGAAGTGACTGGTCTTTCTTAAAATAAAATAAAAAGGTGTTGCATTTGGCATAGTTGCAGTAAGACCACTATTTATGTTTGCTTCCTGCCACTGGTTTGACATAAGCTGGCTTGATCCCCATTGAATAGCTGTATGAAATACAAGACTAAAAAAAAAAAAAAAACTTGTCCTGAATTAGCATAATCTTAGCCAAAAGGAAACAAATAAATTGAGAGTTGTCAACTTATCTCCAGCAGGTGGAGAAAGGGGACAGAACAGAGGGAGAGAAAGGAGGTTGGAAGGGGAGATAGCATTTTCCTAACAAGATAAAATGTGTTTATAGATTATAGTTACAGTTTCTACTTCATCCTGTTTGGGGATGGAGAATAAGATGGGGAAGCAAAAGATAACCAGTCAATATGCATCACTGGTGAACTGTAGGTTGTTGTTGAGGAGGAGGAGGAGGAGGAGGAGGAGGAGGAGGATTACAAGCAGTGAAAAGAATCAGATGATATAAAAATGTGATCTTTTCAATCTTTTTTGCAAAACAAATCAGACAGTGCTGGTAACTGTGCCAAGATCAATACAGATTTCTGCTTTTGCGAGCAAGCTCAAATAGGAGTTTGAGAAGAGGTAAATAAGATTAAAAGATTTAAAGGACCAAAGTAAAAAATAGATGGCTGGATTTCTTGTTCTAGTCCTGAAAATATTATTCTTGCATTTCTAGTAGAAAGCCATTTGTGAAAGGCAATAGGACTTTGAGACTTATATATCTTATCAAATCAGTGGACAGTTTTAAATTTCTGGGTGTTACCATAAAAGAGGACCTGACCTGGGGTGCTCACATTGCAGCACTGGTCAAAAGGGCCCAGTAGAGATTATACTACCTGAGACTTCTCAGAAAACAACTACTGAATGAAAAACTGCTGGTGACAGTCTACCGCTGCACCATAGAGAGTATTTTAACTTACTGTACCTCTGTATGATTTGCCAATTTCACAGTGGCAGATAGGAAAGCACTCCAGAGGGTTAACATCATTGCCCAGAAGATCATTGGTTGCCCTCTCCCCTCTTTGGAAGAGCTTTATAGTTCCCGCTGCTTTAAGGAAGTTCAAAACATTCTCAAAGATCCATCTTATCCTGGGAACCCTTTTTTGAACTATTACCATCTGTCAGATGGTACAGAAAAATAAAAACAAGGACAAATAGGCTGAAAAACAGCTTCTATCCCAGGGCAGTAGCTCTTTTGAATTCTGCTATTCCGTGCAGTGTTGGTGCAGTGTCGAAGGTTTTTGGTTCAATGTGTGAAGAGTGAAGGAGGGGTGTTCATGTTTATTTTCAGGTCATGGTCATGATGTACACTGAAGATGGTGTTTGATTTCATTGTACGAGGTGCAATGACAATAAAGTAAACTAATTAATCTTGTTCAAAGAAAGGAGAATGAGTAGCTATCACTTTCTTCACAACTTATGCAAACTAACATATAGATGCTAGAGATATAGAGAAGGTTGTTCTCACCTGCATCTCAAAAAAGATACAATCTTCTTTTTCTTATTAGCATTTTTCTGCAGGCACTGGATCTTTTTATGTTTTTTAGATCAGCCAAGTTATCCATTCTTTAAATCTAAATTAGGGCTGCATATGCTTTGCCAAGGATTTTGGAACCCATGAGAGCATATTATTGCTCTTGTGTTAATTAAAACAAAAGTCTTTTCAAAAGTCCACACTACCTGAAAAATGCAACAATTCTAAGAAACATACTGATGAATTAATGTGATTGCAAGCAACAGCCTTTTTTAAAAGCTCATGAAGACGCTTGGAAAAGAATCTAGAATAGCAGATTTTATTGAACAGCAAGATATGGTGCATTTGCGCTGACATGAAGCTTGAAGTACTTTTTCTGAAGTGATTGGTTGACTGCATGAATTTATATAGCTGCTTATTTGACCTTTGTGGCTCTGGGTGACTCACAATAAAAAAGCCATAAAAACACAGAATATCGTAAAAATATAATTACAATGTAGCCATAGCATCCCAAGAAATTATCTCACAATCAAAATCCTACATACGCTGGGTTCCTTTAATAGCCTGGGCTAACACTTGAAGGCAAAGGTCAGGTGTTCAGTTTATGACACATGCAGAGCTCTAGTATTAGTGTATGTATGGTCATAGCAAATGGCAAGACCCAATCAAGCTTAAAAATGCTAAGCAGTTCTAGAATTGATTATTATTAGCATGGGGGACTCTAAAGAAATTCCAGAGTTGTAGAGTGAGCTGAAAATAATACAAAACACAAACTGAAGGCAGCAGTGAATCACTTCAAAAAAATAACAACATGGACTTATCCATGTAATTACCAAGGGAACACCTTACAAATATATACTATTGCTAATTATTATCATTATTATTTGGATTACACATTATACCAAACACAGTTTCCATTCTATATCCTTTACATATCACGTTGTGATGATAAATGTCTTCACTGGTGTTTAGATCTCCCCCCACAATTATACAGGTAGTCCCCGACTTACAAAAGTTCACTTAGTGATCTTTCAAAGTAACAATGGCATAGAAAAAAGGGACTTATGATTGTCTTTCACACTTGCAACTGTTGCAGTATCCCCATAGTCACGTGATTCAGCCACTTGGCAATTGACTCATATTTATGATGGTTGCAGTGTCCCAGAGACATATGATCAGCTTTTGAGATCTTCCAATAAGCAAAGTCAATGGGGAAACCAGATTCATTTAACATTCGTGTTAGTAACTTAACAAGTGCAATGATTCACTTAACAACTGTGGCAAGAAAAGGCATAAAATGGGATGAAATTCACTTAGCAACAAGGGTGGGATTCAAATTTCTTAACAACTGGTTCTGTGGGTGTGGCCTAATTTGTGGGTGTGGCTTGGTGGTTATGTGACTGGCTGGGCATGACTTGTATGTAAATATTACAAATATTTATGTAAATATTGATTTTTTTTATTAAAAAAGAGCAACTTTTACCCAAAATCAGGCAAAGCAGACAGGCAGATTTTGAGTTGCAGATTTTGAGTTGCTCACAAAATCACAGATTCATTCAGAGATCTATCTTTCTGCCATTGGCTACCTGAGTCTCTCACATAAAATTTGCTTGCAAGCAAACTCATAAAATTTACTAGTAAGCAAACTCACAAAATTAACTCACAACACACTATGTATGTAAATTTTGATTTTTTTTATAAAAAAAGAGAACAACTTTTGCCCAAAATCAGGCAGAGCAGGCAGGTAGAGTGAGTTGCTCACAGAATCACAGATTCACTTAGAGATCTGTGTTTCTGTCATCTGCTACCTGAATCTGCACTGAATAAAAGAAGTTTCAGTCCTAGAAGGTTCAGCTCTGCTTTTAGATTAGTTAGAAAGCAAGAAATCTGATGATTTCCTGCTTTCTAGCTAATCTAAATCTCCTAGCACAGCAGAACAGCTGATGGTCAGGGGAAAAAAAGGAAAAATAGCAACTTAGTAGGCAAGTTTGATGGCACGCATGCCAGATAAGGAGTGAGTGGGCAGGGCGGGGTGGGGCAGGTGAGCGAGTGGTGCAATTTTCTGGTTCTCCAGCAAGTAGAACCTCAGCTCTGGTGAGAGTGTGTTTTGCATGCGTGTGTAGACCATTTCCAAAAAACCTCAGCTGTGCCACTTGGACAGCTGACAAGTATTGTGCGCAGATGCGTAGCATTTCAAACTCCTCTTCTTTCCTGCTTTTTCAATGTCAGCTGTGCCATGCAAAGCAGCTGAGGTTGAAAAAGCAAGAAATAAAGGACAGCCAAGAGTCTCGGTGGGCGGCTGGGCCAAACAGAGTAGCAGACATTGAACCAGTTCGGTGTCTGCTGCTCTTCAGAGCTACCGGTTCTATAGAACCAGGGTGAACCGATAACATCCCACCCTTGCTTAGCAACAAAAATGTTGGGCTCAATTATGGTCATAATTCAAGGACTACCTGTACTCCATACGTATACTTTGTGCAAAGTAGAAAAATGCCTCTTTTTGCAAGCAATTATTTCTCTGATATTTCCTTTCTCCCACGTGCATGTTTTTGCCTACCTTTTAAATTAAAAAGTTCTGTAAATTATAGAAATCTGAGGCATTTTGAGTTCCCCCATACTATAGTGTTATAATTTTTAGTGAGACATTCATTTTCAATTGTGATACAACATATCTTATTTAATCTTAAACATGCTCAGAGATTTCCCAAAACTTAATGCACAGTTTTGCTAATGTCCCCTCTGTTCCTTATTTGTTAAATTGTATTTATCAACATGTCAACTAGGAATATTAGAATGAATGTATTGATTAATGGACTAGGAAATAAGAGTTAATTAATGAAACCAAGTTGTGATAAAATAAAATCTGGAGATTCTTAGAGGTTAAATTGTATGATGAATGGCTAGGGGAAGAAAGTATGTTTAGCCTAACGAAGAGAAGGTTTGAGGAAACATGCTAGCCATTTTCCAATATTTGAAGGGCCTGCAAGGGAATAGGCATTGGTTTATTTTCCATAGTACCAAAGGATAAGAAGCAATGGGCAGAAGTTCATCAGAGTGAGATCCTGGAATTGTATGGATTCTATGAAAAACTGCCTTGCTCACTTGTAATATTTGACCTCAAGTAGATTTCCACAATTTGAAATAGCTATGATCCCATATTGCTTTCATATATCCCTCTACTTTTCTGATTGTCTTAATATACAGGTGACAGTTCACAAGTGTTATGAGAATGAGGACACATGATAACAAGTTTAAAAAAACTGTAAAAGAGGGATTGTAGCTTAATGGTACAGCATAGACTTTGCATGTCAATGGTTCCCAACCTAGTCCTTAATCTCCAGCAACTACTGGGCTCTGCAAAACAGAGGAGACTAAACTGGGCATGATGGATTTATAAACTGTCAGGAAAGACAGTTTCATTTATTCACATATGTGACAAATTGCAATTGCTTTTTCCAAAGAGATTTTCATTCTAAAACTGTAGGTGTAACTAGAAAGCATTCAACTTGATCTTTCCTACCGAGGAAAAAGAACTTAATGTGGATTATGTTCTGTTGGTATGAGCTAACTAAAAGAGTATGAGAGTGGAAGACCCACTACACTCCTTAATGGAAGGAAAAGGCATTTATCTGAAGCATTAACTACCTCTTTGATCTCTGTAATCACATAATTCAAAAGAAACTGATTTCATGACCATTCAGGGAAAAAGCTGCAAATGATTAAGTCATTCTCTGAAAGGACTTGTCTTAACCTCATTTGCTTAGAGGGAGCCTGCTTTTAACTTGGCTGCAATGTTGCTTTATTCAATTCATTTTCATTCTGATTTGCACACTGTGTGTTTCATTAAACATCACTCTATTTAATAAGACTGCAGAGCGAGTGTACTCTGTAGACTTTTCTTCAATCAACAGTCTGCTACAAATTCTATCCAAAGTATTTAAAAGGAGAACACCTGGACCAGATCTTTGGAAATGGCACACAGGAGGTTTGGTATCGATAATACCAAATATAGACCATTAGAAGCATATAAAATTTCAAAAATTGCAAATAAATAAATTGATGCATAAAAGAATACAAAGCCATGAGATCATGTCAATTAATCACTCTTAATATTTCCTCCTAAATGTGCAACTGTGTGAATCTGAATTAGCTATTCCTCTTACAAAGCTGTTGGTTTGGAAATTGTAAGAGATTAATCATAGTCTTCATTTGCAATATTAAATCACTCAAATTACCCAAATACTGACACTGTACTTTTTAAAAAGTATATAATATTACAGGAAGGAAGGAAGGAAGGAAGGAAGGAAGGAAGGAAGGAAGGAAGGAAGGAAGGAAGGAAGGAAGGAAGGAAGGAAGGAAGGGCTTTGATTCAGAATTAAAAACCAGTGTACGGTATTGCTTTCTTCCATTTCATTTTGTGAGAAGTGAATAATATCTTAGCCATTAAAAGAAAAGTTTTGCCAATTTGTACTATTCATCAGCCATCCTGTTATTTTCCCCCATTTCCAACTTGCTTTCTGAAGATTTAAAGAAGGGAGGGAGGAAGAATGATTTTCTGCATCTTGATTTAGTAAAGCAATGTGTAATATAATGAGGATGATAGCTGGTTTACCAGACAAACAAAAGTGCTTTAATCAAGCATGAAGAGACAAAGACTCTACATTGCACAGATGGGCAGTTAATTTATTTTCCATTGCATTTGCAATGTTCTTTGTGATATTGTAGCAGCTGTGACGAAAATGGTGGCTGTCCCCAATCCATGCTCCATTTAACTCCTGGAATTCTAAAAGCCTCACATTGTGTAGGAAATGAAAATGTCATTTTAACAATGAAAATGTGGCATCCCAAAGCAATGTTACACATTTTTAATAATTTTTGGATTTATGGTTGTTTTTGTGGTTTTTTTTTCAAATACTCAGTAGGCATTCACGTTGCTCTAATCCTAATTCAGAGTCCATAGATTTCCAACATGTACTTCCAAATGCTTTGTCTTCTCACATAAATAACTGTAAATATTTCATTTTTCTTTCAAGGAACAAAATAACTTGCAAGCCTTACTTTAAAAAGAAAACCAACCTTGGGAGATAGATTGTGTTGGGACATTTCCAACATTATATTGAAGAAAATTACTTAAAGAGGAAACAAAGCTGAAACTTAATGCATTCTCTAGAATATATTTAGGTCTCCTTTTAACTTCCATGGTACTAAAAATAAGGACTTAATCAAAACTTAACAAAAGAAGGGATTCTTCTAGTTTGAGCTTCTTCGGCGACAGACCGAAACCTCGTCTCTCCGAGGCTTCGATCCGTGCTCGCCACTGGAGCGCCCCAAGCCGGCCGGTTTCGGGGCTAAGCCACCCTGTAGAGGTGGTGAAGAGGGGGAAGACTGCCTGCAGGGTTGAGGAGAGCCACATCTCTCCTCCCCAGCTGGCTATTATTCCCTTTCCCGAAGGCGGTTGTAGCGGTGGTCAGAAATGGCCACCACAAAGAAGAACTTGACCAGAAAAGAATGTGCAGGAGGAAGATAAGAAGAGAAAGTTTTGGTTCACTGGGTCAAACAGCAAAAGCAACAAATAAGGTACTCTAGAATTTAAACTTAACAACATTGTTCCCAAAGAAAATTTTGAAGCTGCGAAGGAGAGAGAGAGAAGGGAAAGGATTAGGTTTTTTTCTTCCCTTCCTTATACTGACAGCTAAGAGACTTAAGCAAGAAACTGGAAAAAAAAATCAACTTTGACATTAATAGGCATCTAAGCTGAAAATAAAAGTCAAAGGATAAATAAAGATTTCTGGACATTTAAAAGTTTTTAAAAGCTGGAAAGGAAAAAAGAAGAAGAAGAGAAGGGCAGGATCTGGAAAAATGGAGGATACTGCCTGGAATTAAGGGATGGAACTGTAATTAAAAGGAACTTATAGTGAAATTTTAACAAGATTCCTCAAAGATACATTTTAATGGAAACTTGGTAACAAAATAATAGAACCCCATGAAGAGAAAGTGGAAAAAAGAAGCAGAAAGAAACAGCCTTGGATTATTTGGATTACTTGGTGATTTTTGGTCTTTGCATCTAGATGACTAAAATTAACTGGGTGGTTGTTTAAAAGTTTTTAAAATGGTATCACTCTTAGAAGAACTGAAAACGGAACTTAAAAAATGGAAAGAAGACGCACAAGAAGGGAGAAGTTCTTTTGGCTTCGTGTTTCAATTCTTAGAAATGGAGATCTGGAACTATGAGAAGCAACAAGAAACGCTTGCAGAACAAGAAGATTGGGACAAAGAAGAAGCCATCTTTAATGATCAAATAATTTTAAGTTGTGGGGGGGAGAAAAGGGGGGAAAGAGAGTGAAAGGTTTAAGATTAGAAAAAAAAGCAACCAAAAAGAAGAAGAACAATGTGAAATATAAGTATAATATTAGAAAGCAACAGAAGAGGGGATTACAGATGAGAGAGTTAGAAGTAGAGAGACGAGGGGGTAAAAAGGGGAGGGAGAAGAAGAGGGTGGTGTCTAGCAAAAGAGCTACAGCCCCATGATGAAACAGCAGCTTCTCATGTACAAAACTCATACCACTTCTTGGAAATGATCAAAAATCTACACGTGGAGCAAGAAGATCTGCTTGTAAGTTTTGACGTGGTTTCACTATTCACTCAAGTCCCGATAAAAGAGACCCTTGAAATCATCAAAAATAAATACCAACCAGCTAAACACCTCATGGAACTAACAGAACACTGCTTAACCAACACATATTTCATATACAAAGGACAAAGATACAAACAAATAGAAGGAGCCCCCATGGGATCACCACTGTCACCTGTCATTGCAAACCTGTTCATGGAAGAATTCGAATCTAGAGCCCTGGCCAATGCCATCCTCAAACCCAAACTATGGTTAAGATACATCGATGACACATTCGTGATTTGGCCCCATGGACAAGAAAACCTAAACAATTTCCTAACACACCTAAACAGCGCACACCCCAAAATCAAGTTCACCATGGAAACAGAAACAAACAAACAACTACCATTCCTAGATGTACTAATCTACAAAAAAAACAGATGGCACACTAGGACACACCATATACCAGAAGAAAACACACACCAACCGCTACCTCAACGCCAATCCCACCACCACCCAGCACAGATAAACTCCGTGGCTAAAACACTAATTACTAGAACCAAACGCCTGGCAGACAAGACACACATTAAGACTGAACTATGCACCCTGACTAAAATATTGACAGCCAACGGCTTCCACAAAAGCAAAATCACCAACTTGATCCACAAAAACACACTGAGACATAATAGAGACCCAGAAGATGAACAGACCCATGGAACAGCTGTCCTGCCCTACATAAGAGGCACTACAGACAAAATTAGTAAGATACTATACAGACACCACATCAAGACTGCCTTCAAAACAGACAGAAAAATAGCAGCCATCCTCAGAAACCCCAAAGACAAAATTGACCTGGAAAACCAAGGCATATACGAAGTCCCCTGTGCATCATGCCCGGCCACATACATTGGACAGACCAATAGAAGAATAAGCACCCGCCTGGATGAACACAAAAATGCAGTCAAAAAGCTGGAACACACTTCCTCACTAGTCCAACACATGGAAGCCACAGGTCATAGCATCAACTTCCATGGCACCAAAACCCTAGCCACTATAGAAAATTCCAGCTACAGAATCATCAGAGAAGCCATAGAGATTGAAAAAAGACCAGAAAGCATGAACAGAAGAGATGATTCCACCAGGCTGTCAATCATTTGGAAGCCTGCACTCACAAACAAAAAAATCTCCACACCACAAGCCAGGCAAACACCTGGGCACAAACAGATCCCCCCTGATACCTCCAGCTCAAACACATCCCAACCAGGCACCCAGATGAAACCCAGCTTCCTAACTAATGATAGCTGTCCATTTACCCGAAGCCAAGCTGCACTAAAGACCTCCAATAAAGTAACACAATGCTGCCAGCCAATCAAGATACAAAAAGAGCCAAAAAACAGACAGAAGATATTAGAGGCACCAATCAAGCAGAACACAGCAAACTCCGAGACCAATAAACACAGACCAAGACTCCCAACCAATCAGGATGAAGAAAAACCATTCTGGCACAGCAATAGGCTGCCCCAAATTTAAATCTGAAACCACTGTAAAGTCTGACTCACAGACGGACACAATATAGAAGCCTGATGATGGCAGATGAGATTCTGCTGAAACGTTGCTACAACTTTAAAAGCACAACTATAATGACGTGGGAAAATACCGAACAAAGCTGAAGGCCATACATGTAAGTACCTGAAAACTTAAGAATATATATATATATATATATATATATATATATATATATATATATATATATATATATATATATATATATATATATATATATATAATTTTTCTTTTTAAGAATATAGTGTCTATTTTAAGAATGTACCAAGCAGAATTCGATTGGAAGTTATGTATTATATTGAATGCTATAATCTTAAAGCTATACATTGAAGCTTAAATAAGAGCTTGAATGGATAAAATTAAAGGATATAAAGGTGTCATACTCTAATTGGTAACTACAGGGAAAATTTGTTTAATAAGAAAAGATAATGTGAAATTGTAACAGGACAGACAAAAGTATAAATATAATGATTTGAATTGAGATAATCAAAACAAAGTTGAGAAAATTAGAAGAGGGGAAAAACTATGTAGAAAATATAAAATGGAAATAAGATATGGAATAGAATATAAAAATGAGCATGAAATTGAGTTTTGTGTCTGTATGAAGAAGTGATAACCTGGGACCATGCTATTTTCAGAAAAGATGTTTTATTTTTATTTTGTTTTTGTGAAAACCCAAATAAAATTAAAAAAAAAAAAAACTTAACGAAAGAAAACCACAAGCAGCTATAATAATTCACAAAGAAAAAACAACAACAAAATAACAAACAATTACATTCTAATATCAGAAAAAAATATTTATAAAAGTAACAATGGACATTTTCAAGTATTGCTATTATTGCCATTTTTAAAAAATCCTGAGTTATAACTTTAACAATACAATCATTTTTAAATTAGTACCTTCCTCCTAAGAATTTGGGTATTTTAGTTTGGTGATACTGTTGAAATTTTTCTGATAGGATAGAAGTATTATTTTCCCTCTTCAAGAAACTATAATACCCAGGTGATATTTAAGATTAGTAAAATAAATTCAAGGCTTCAATTTACTAAGGCTGTTTGTGTGTGTGTGTGTGTGTGTGTGTGTGTGTGTGTGTGTTCCCCTTCAAGTCAGTGTTGATGTTCAAGTGTAGATAGATAGATAGATAGATAGATAGATAGATAGATAGATAGATGATAGATAGATAGATAGATAGATAGATAGATAGATAGATAGATAGATAGATAGATAGATAGATAGATAGATAGATAGACCAGACAGACAGAAAGAAAGACAGACTGGTTTCTTTATTGGCCAAGTGCAATTGGACATATGAGGAATTTGTCTTGGTGCAAATGCTCTCAGTGTACATAAAAGAAAAGATACATTTATCAAGAGTCAAGAATGATAAGGTACAACACTTAACAATAGTCATAGGATACAATAAGCAATCAAATCATATTAGGAAGCAGTCAATAAAAATCATTAGGATACAAGTAACAAGGTTACAGTCATACAATTATAAATGGGAGAGGATGGTGATGAGGAGTGATGAGAAGATTAATAGTAATAGCAATATGGACCTAGTAAATAGTTTGACAGTGTTGAGGGAATTATTTGTTTAGCAGAGTGATGGCATTCGGAGAAAAAACTGTTCTTGTATTTAGTTGTTCTGGTGTGCAGTGCTCAATAGTGTCACTTTGAGGGTAGGAATTGAAACAATTTATGGGTTCAGTGTTCAGAAGTGGTTTTCCATTCCCTCCTTCCTCGGGGTCAGAGAAAATGACCAGTCCAAGGTCACCCAACTAGCTTTGCACTAGTGGTAGGATTCATTTTTTTTTTTTACTACCGGTTCTGTGGGCGTGACATAGCTTGGTGGGCATGGCAGGGGAAGGATACTGTAAAATCTCCATTCCCTCCCCACTCCTGGGGGAAAGTTACCACCGGTTCTCCGAACAACTCAAAATTTCTGCTATCGGTTCTCCAGAACTGGTCAGAACCTGCTGAATACCACCTCTATTTTGCACCAAAGGCAGAATTCAAAGGAATCAGTCTCGTGAATCCTAGTCCGATGTCTTAACAATTGCATTTAACTGGCTGTCAAAACAAAAATTGTGGACTTCAATAATACATTTTTATGGTCTCATGAATATGCTGTTTTGTACTTTCTACATGCAGGACTTCTTAATCCTAACAATGTTCATTTTATGTCTGCTACTTTGGCAGAAACTGATACTAGCAGAAATTGGTAAATCAGCCTATTATTTGCAACGCATTCATTTTCTTTCTTTCTCCCTCAGTGTAAGTGGTGTCCAGCATAAAAATTGGTTGGAAAGAAAAGAAATCCATCTGAATGACCTTTCTCCCCCTCAAGGATATTAGAGGGGAGGGAGAAGAATCTCAGAATAGTTTATTTGCCAATAAATTAAGTAATTGATACAGATTGAGAGATATGACAATTGTTTCATCAATAACGATGGCTATCATATACAGTAATCAGAATCAGAAATCGACATTATAACTTTGACATTATATTAAATGCAGCATAAAAGGCAATAATGCATAGAATTAATGCCAGCATCCCATACTTAATTTTACTTAGTTATTTAATGGCAGTTTTGGGCTGCCCCACTCCCAACAGACTCTGGCAAATAAGCAATCAATAAAATTAAAACAAACCACTAATTCAGTGAAATAGGCCCTGAATATATTGAAGATCACCTTTAGTTAACAGTTTCTACCCATAGTACTCAAACTATGAGAGTGAACTTGATAAAAGTGTCTACAAACCAAGAGATAAATGAAAAATTACTTTGTTTCTTATTACAATAGGGCATAATGAATTAGAAATGTTAAAAAATGAGTGTCAAAACCAGAAGGACTTATACGCCCAATATTTCCTCAATTAAATAAACTTCCAGTTTTCACAGTTCTAACAGTTTCTTTTTAACTTTCATGACATAGGAAATAACAATGAGCACAGCACTTCAGATCCATCCACCCAAAACTCTGTAATTGGAGACTCCTCTAAAATTATCATTCACTATGAACAAACTAGAACTGTCAGTCACATTGTCATCTCTTTTCGTTTCCATTGCTTTCCTAACACAGATAAATTTATAAGAAATGTTTCACTTTCTAAAGATTCACGCTTTGTTTCTTTGTGTCACTACAAATCTCCAAAATTCTAATTAAGGGCTCAAAGTCAGTTTTGATCCACATCAGAGGAAACCAATTATAATTTGGGCATTTACTCAGCATATATATGCATCAGCCACTTTCTGTTGGAGATTCATGCAAATTAGATCATTTATTGAAAGTGTGATGCAAGTTTCCCATGTGCTTTACAGTGTTTTCTCTTAAAAGGCATAGGCTGTAATGGGTATTTCTTCTCCTGTGATGGAGAAATGATAATATAGAGCTTTGGTGGTGCAGTGGTTAGAATGTAGTATTGCAGGCTAACTCTGCTTACAGCAAGGAGTTTGATCCTGACCAGTTCAAGTTTCACTCAGCCTTCCATCCTTCTGAAGTCAGTAAAATGAGGAGTCAGATCGTCAGCGTCAATATTCTAACTCTGTAAACTACACAAACAGTGCTATAAAGCACTATGAAGCAGTATATAAGTTTAAAGTGTTATTGCTATATTCAGAGCTACCTGTTCCTCATAAGAAAGCAGAAAATCCAATATCCAGGTGTTGGATATAAGGATATCTTTTTATCTGATAAGCAAGAAGTGATTGGTTAGCAAATTTCTGAATTACAGTTCCCTTGTTATTTGCGTGTAGATCTGAAATTTACCATTTTTGTAGGTTTTTTCCCAGAGAGGTTTGGTTGTGTCATACAGGCTAACCTGAAGAATGAAGTTACAAGCATGCAGATGCAAAGATGCTAATAACTGTTGCTTAATCCAGATCACTCTCATCACAAGCCTTTCATATTAACATTTTAAAGCCGGACAAGAAGCCATGGATAGAAACTAATCACAGAGAGAAGCAACCTAGAACAAAGGAAAACTTTCCTAACAGAACAATTAATGAGTGGAATGTCTTATCTTCAGAAGTTGTGAGTGCTCTATCATTGGAGGTCTTCAAGAAGAGATTGGACAGCCATTTGTCCAGAATTCTACAGGATTTCCTGGCTGAGAAGTGGGTTGGACTAGAAGACCTCCAAGGTCTCTTCCAACTCTGTTATTCTGTTATTTGGTCATCAAGTAAGTTGGGGACATGAAGAATTTTGTCAGGAGATGTTCTATGCATATACTAAATTGTCTATTTCTTAACCATGGGGCCAGAATTTCTGCCTGGTTGCAATGTGAACAGTGAACAGTACACTGCCTGGAGACTGGAAAAGAGGAGAGGAGATAAGAGAGGCAAAGGGAAGAAAAGGGAAAGAAGAGGAGGGAGGGAAGGGGAAGGGACAGAAGAGGAGAAGAGAGGAGAGGAGAGGAGAGGAGAGGAGAGGAGAGGAGAAGAGAAGAGAAGAGAAGAGAAGAGAAGAGAAGAGAAGAGAAGAAAATTGCAAAATATAAATATTTGTAAATAGAAATGGAATGACTATGGCAAAATAAAGTAAGGATCATATCAATATTAGTAGACGCCTTGGAAGCCATCCCAAAACATCTGGACCACCACTTGAATACCATTAGTTAATTACAAAAGGTAGCTTTTACTTAGAACAGCTTACATTTTGTGAGCTTAGTTTTATTAAACAACAACAGCTGTCTATCTCAGGTCTGAACCAAAATGCCAAATTCTGTCTAAACATTTGGCTGACTGGGCAATCAACAATATCACCATTATAATTTACAGCCCTAGAGTTCCCTGCTATGGGGATATCTTTGGAGACCGGCAACCCTATATGGAACTTTGAGACCATGTCATAGGTATTCATAGAAAATGGCTCCCCCATTTGAGGTGTGGCCATCACAAAACATGTATTATCATATGGGAAAGAACTGAGATTTTTTTTCCCAACCTGTTCTACCCCACGAGTTAGTTTCACCCATTGTGGTTTCTCTTTTTCTTTTTCCTTTTTCTAGGGAGGAGATATTATTTGTTCATTCATCATTTTTGCTTGGAAAAAAATGCTTTTCAAAGAAAATTATTAGAGCTAATAGATATCCCTATGCATAAATAAATACAATGTTTAATGGTGATGTTTCAAAGCCTGCTTCTTTCTTTCTTTCTTTCTTTCTTTCTTTCTTTCTTTCTTTCTTTCTTTCTTTCTTTCTTTCTTTCTTTCTTTCTTTCTTTCTTCTTCTTCTTCTTCTTCTTCTTCTTCTTCTTCTTCTTCTTCTTCTTCTTCTTCTTCTTCTTCTTCTTCCTCTTCCTCTTCCTCTTCCTCTTCCTCCTCCTCCTCCTCCTCCTCCTCCTCCTCCTCCTCTTCCAATATAATCAAGTAGATCATAACCCACAGTGAGCAAAAAAGGGGATACAAAATAAAATATTAATATCCCCATTGTTTGGGGACCCAAACAATAGTAGGTCTCAAATTGTGCAGTAATAACTAAGTTCTGCACTCGTTCACCTGGAAATCCTCTTCTTCCATTTCAGTCTGTTGATTACAGTTAAGACAGCCTACTCAGAAATTTAATGGGGGGAAAATGTGACATTTTATGCAAGCAGAAATGTAAACAGCTATCTATCCCTCAATATACACAGATAGATACTCATCCCTGTCAATCACATACAAAGCTCTGAGCCAATTCATGCATATGGAAAACTTCAGATGATTTATGCACAAATAACAGTACATACAAATGCAGTTTTCTGCCTGCTCAAATATTTTTTTTTCCTGAAATTTGAATTTATGTAGACTAATGAACTTTCTTTCTGTGATGCAACCAGGTTTATGTGTTTTGAAGTGGCATAATTTCTTCTAGGTTTGGAAGGATAAATGTAATTGAAAATCTTGCTATCACGATAACAAGCTAGGAACAAGCTGGGTGTTATTTTATGCTTTATACCAGAATTTTTCCCAGAAATAAAGGGTTTGGAGGAAGAAATACATTGTATGTCCCTTTATTTTTTGAACACATCATGTGGATATCATTTGTTTCAAAAGTTGCAGAAGCGTCTACCTGAGTTATGCATGTCAAATTATGAGGGTTTAATTGCAATGTGCATACAATGCAGTGGTAGGATTCATATTTTTTTTACTACTGGTTCTGTGGGTGTGGCTTGGTGGGCATGCTCAGGGGGTGTGATTCAATTGCTGTAACAACCAGTTTGGTGAGCGTGTGCTTTGCACATGTGCAGAGGATTTGCTACTGACCTTCTCCTGCAATCCTGCAATCTCCCTGTATGTTAAACAGCTGACATGCGGCAATCCGCTGTGTCACAAGAAGCAGCTGAGCTTGAAAACTATAAATAAAGATCAGAATAGAGGTGCGGCGGGCAGGCAGGCCGATCATTGGACCAAACTGATCATTGGACCAAACTGATTCGCTCACAGATAATCCTCGGAGCCACCACTGATACAAATGTCAACATATATACAAACGGGGCAGGGCTCTGATTATGTAATGATGACCATCGTTGTGAAATCTTTGAGCCCATCCTCCCCAGATATTCTGGAGGAGCTGTCTCTCTCAGAGATACCTCAAGTAGAATCCTTTTTAACAATTTTATTATGTTATGTATAGGTAGTTCTTAGCTTACAACTGATCGTTTCGCAATGGTTTGAAGCTATAATGTATCTCCTGAGGGCTACTCTATGACCCAGATTCAATGTTCTGCATTTCCTCCATCATGGTCACATGGTCACATTTTAGACACTCAACAACTGGTCTGCATTTATGGCCATTTGCAGTCTCCTGCAGTCATGTGACCACGATTTATGAAAAACAAAGGATTCACTTAATAATTGTGGCATTTGCTTAACAACCACCTCAAAATGAGTTTTTCTTCCTCTCTCCTGGAGCATTCAGTAGAAAAAAAATACCCATGCTTTACTTATAAACAGAGAAGAAAAACTTTGCTGCATGCATCAAAAAGTACCCACCATACAAATATAAGTGCAATATCATAAACTTTTGAATTCACTGAGATGGCATATTTTGTGTCCTTCATAAAGGTTTCCTTAAAGCTAGCAGATGGCTCTGTCTCCTAAAGTACAAAGTACATTTCAGAAGCACTGTACATTCTTAAACTTTTCCATTTTCCCTTCTCTTGCAGCTGTTATCCCTGTAAAAAAAAATGTCCTACAGCAGGTTTTCTGGCTGCTTGAACCTCCCAAAATGGTCTGATTTTCTCCCAACTGAATTCAGTTTTGCTACTTTTTTCAGTCACCAAATATCCCCTGGCCAATTCACTGGATGATTTCCTTAAGGGTTGAAAATGCAAGCTTCTCTTTATCCATGTTGGTTGAACTGATAACTCTTGAATCTTCTGTGCTCCCCCAAGTGGCTTTTCTCTCCATATTAATTATCAGAAGTGGAATCCCACCTGGGCAAAATGCTGCAGAGGGATATAAGGCTTGGCTTTATCATCTTTCTATCTTTCTTACTCACAAGTAGGATTTTTCCTTCCATTTCTTTTTTTTCCTTACACTAACTTTTTTTAAATCCTTTTCCTTTCTGCCTTCTTCTAATTTTCCTAGTTCTCCTTTCCAGGTTAACGTCCGCTCTTCTCCTTTCTTCCTATGTGTGATCTTCACATCCAGAGTTCCACAGATTTTTATTCTTTTCCCCAACCATTCTAAGTCTCGTTTTCTTGCCTCTTTATTTCTTGGGATAGACTCCTTCCCTTCTGAAGATCTCAGTTTTAGGAACATGGTGATGCACAAGGTAAGGATACTAAGTTGGAGGTTAACAAGCTGCATTTGAGACCTCAGTGCCGCTGTGGGGGTGGGGTGGGGTGAGCTTCTCATTCTTTGCTCCAGTTCCTGCCGGGGACATGGAGCCCCCAGCTGGGTGCCCTCCTGAGCAATGGTGGTGTCACCAGCTATTGCCTTGGTGTTCTGAAATGAGTGCTAACTAATCTCAGTTATGCTTTCTTTACTTGACTCCAAACTGTCTAACAAACTTCTTATCACATCCCTTGATTGTGGCCTCTGTGTCAGTGGTGAGATGCTACAGGTTCAGCCTGGTTCAGCCAAACTGATAGCAAAAAAAAATGCTACTGGTTCAACAGAACTGGTAGTAAAAAAAAAAAAAAAAAAGCTCAGATGATCAGCTGAGAGGATAAAGAAGAGAAAAGTGCAGGAGAGGCCCTCCCACCTGGCTCTGTGCTTTATCCTCTCAGCTGATTGGTGTGGCAGGGCCTCAGCTGGTGTTTGGAAAGCTGCAGGCGCATGTTAGGTACATGCACCTGCATTACGTGTGTGCACGCTCACACACAAAGTGAACCGGTAGGGAAACTGGTAGAATTCCACCACTGTTCTGTGCACTTTATCATCTTTGAGACATTTCTTTTTATTCCAATTTGAAGAAGCAATCCCTTGGGAGATAATATAATTTCTTTATTTCTCCTGGCAAGTTTCTGCAGGTTAGTACCAGATTTCATTCTCCTCCCGTCCCAGCTCTCATCTCTCCAACCTATTCCCTCAATTAACTGGTCCTCACTAGTAAACCTGAGTGGTGCTTCAGTTCCTTAAAAGGTGCTTGTTGTGGCCCCGATTCCCGAGCCTATGCTGTCAGAGGAAGAGGACCTGGAAGATGAGGAGGAGGAACTGGGAATGCCTTCCTCCCCAGGACCTTCCTCTCTGGCAGTGCCTTCCTCCCCAGGACCTTCCTCCCTGATAATGCCTCAGGTTCCATCAGACAACCGAGAGGAACAGGCTGAGATTAATCAGGAGGAAGGCATATCGGAGCAGTCCCTGACAGGGAGTAAAGAGGAAGAGTGTTGGCTCAATCCTAAGCAGCGTCGTAGGGAGAAACGTGAGCAGCAGTGTAGGAGGCGTGGGAGTGTCAGAGAGTGAGCTGAGTCATTGAGCCACACCCCACAGGGCATAAAAGTGGGTGTGTTTTCTCCTGAAACTTTGTACGGGACAAAGTTTAAACTTACTTCAGATTTTCTTCGTGAATGACTATTTTTGTGGACTGCCTTGTGATTTTCTGTGAGTAAAACTTTATCAGTTCGGACTTGGCAGGCAGGACATTTGGGAATGCCAAGAATATTATCAGTTCCAAAGAATTAACTCTGTGAAGTCCGAGCCAGCTTGCCTGCCTGTGTTGGTGTGAGTTTGTACTCTTTCATATTTTGGGAAAGAGGAAAGGCGAGACAGAACAGGTGCTTAAGAACATTCAGGGCACAAATGTAGCTTCTCTTTGCAACTCTTAAAAGCAAACACATCTTTCTTGTTCTTGTGAAGCTAGAATGGAATTTTATCTGAATCATCACCCTATTGACTTTCTGCTTTTTCTTTTTACTGTGTCACCAGTTCTCATCTCTCCAACCCATTTATATTTCCTTTTAGGAAAGTGTCAATGTGTCCAATTAACCCTTTAACATGTCACCATATGTCCAATCAGTCAGACCATTGGCTCAGCCAGTTGAATGATCTTTACAGATGGACCCAAAATTTTCCAAAGTCTGAATTCTTCCTGTTAAGGATTTAAGATTGTGAAAATCTATTCCTAAAGTTGCAAATAAAAAGTCTTAACTCTATGATTCAGGGATGTGTAGAACCACATATAAAGTGTAAAAACATTAGAAAGAGGGATAGTCCTCTTTTAACACAATAAAATGGCAAATTCATCTGCATCTTTAACTATAAGCCAACCAAAGTCACTTAAGTGAGATGGACTGTATAAAACATGATAAAGTTAGAAACAAAATAAAAACCATGTAATCATCAGAATATTCTCTGAGAGCAGCTTCTTTTTAAACTATCATGCAAGTTTTTTTAAAGACTAAATTAAAATGATTTGATAAAAAAACAAAAAAATTAATGGACAATTAACTTTACCCTAGCAGTAAGAGCTGCCATTTAATTTTGCCACTTTTAAATTTGGGTTTTGAAATAACTACTTCTTTCATTCAGCAGAGGTTTTGCCACACTCTCTAAAATAACTATGTTGGTATTTTGGGTTTTTTTTCTCTTGAAAGCCTGGGGGGTGTGAGGTGGTGGAAAGAGGGCGCCTTAAGCTTGCAGGCTCCCCTCTCCGGTGGAAGTGGCAGAGGCGCGCCAGAAGTCCCAAAAGCAAAACCCTCCCAAAGTGCGCAGTGAAAGGGGTGGGTGGTCCGGCGTTAGAGCCCCCTTTCCCGGAGGAGAACAAGGGAGTGCGCAGCGCCCACCCGGCCTCCGCCTCTCCAGCCAGCCGGGCTTGCATGCAGGTTGCAGGTGGGTGCAGCTGCGGCTCTCCAAGCCTGGCTCGGTTCAGTTCGACTCTACATGGCTGCCCTGGACCTAGAACCTAGCCTCCCTCTGCAGCCCGGTTCTTCCGACTGAGCCCTGCGCTTGCTTGCTTGCTTGCTTGCTTGCTTAGTTTCCAAGCAATCATTCCCTCCGCCTCCGCTGGTCTGGGCTGTTTCTGCACTCCTTCCTCCTCCTGGGCAGAGTATAAAGATGGGCGGAACGCTTCACTGAAGTTGGGAGTCTCTGAGCATGTGCAGAGTACCTCCCCTTGCTTGGCCCGATGGAAGTGGACCTTGGGTTGAAGCAAAGAGGATGAGGTCGGCTGCATTGCTGCCCCAGGGAGGTTGGCATTGCAAAATTGGATGCCAAAGGGGGCTGGAGAAGGGGCAGAGGGGCAGCTGCAGGGGGCTGGAGAAGGGGCAGAGGGGCAGCTGCATTAAGGAGCAGGAAGATCTTAGCCATGGTTTATTCATTGACTAAGCCAGAATCAAACAGCATAATGAGATACAAATAAAACAAATCAACAAGAATTGGCAAAGCATCTCTGATTAGATTTTATTCACTGCTAGAATCTAATCAGAGATGCTTTGCCGATTCTAGTGCAATGACCTGCTCCAGCAGGGTTAGAAGGGAGTGTGTCACGTGTATGTTTGTGCATGGCTGTCAAAACTCCAAAAACGGGTTAAGTATCTCTGGGGAGGCCAGTCATAAATTAGAACACTTGCTAAACAACTGGCCATTAAGTGAGGACCACTTGTATTTGGTTTGCCAGTCACCAGGCCATGCCCACCCAGTCACATGACCACCAAATCACACCTACCCATGTGACCAGCAAGCCATGCCCAGCCAGCAAGCCATGCCAGCCAGTCACATGACCAGAAAGCCACACCCACCCAGTCACATGACCAGCAAGCCACGCCCACCCAGTCACGTGACCAGCAAGCTACACCCTCAAATTAGGCCACACCTACAGAAATTTGAATCCCATCCCTGGGTGGGGGGCACCGAGGATGAATTTGTAGCACCAAGGGGGCGGTGGACTGAAAAGGTTTGGGAACCACTGCATTAGAACATGTGGAATTAGCACCTGTTACCATCTTCATAAAGAGGTATTGTTGTGAATCAATAAAAGTAACTTGGACCAAATGCAAAGCAGGTTTTGAAAGCCTGCACACCTGATTGGTCCTTAAACAATGAACAAGGATTGGTCCATAACAAGCCCCTGATTGGCCAATACTAGGACACTTCTTATTGGGTTTTAGTTGAACTTGTTGCATATGTTATTGGTTAATAGGGTAGCAGCCAACCCTATAAAAAGGGTTACTGCTGCCCATAGCCTTGCTCTGTTCTGTTCTATTTACTGTTATTAAAGAGTTGAAGTCACTGGTCAGATGTCTGGTCTCCATTACTCTCCAAACGTAACAGGTATTTTTCCAGGAAATGAGGCAACTGCAGAAAGTAGTTGCATAACCCTTTAAAAAAGCATGCAACTATTGTAATACTATTGTAATGCTATTGTATTGTACACAACAAACTACTCCTAAAACTAATATCTTATAGTATCTCTGGACACCTGCATAACTGGATAGAAGCATTCCTGTCAAACAGACAACAAAGGGTCAAAATTGGGAGCGTCCTATCAAATTCTGTACCTGTCAACAGTGGTGTTCCCCAAGGCAGTGTTCTAGGACCAACTCTTTTCATACTCTACATAAATGACCTCTGTGCTCATATTAAAAACAACTGCGTTCTCTTCGCTGATGATGTAAAGCTATTCAACACCACAGACAGTACTGCTACCCTTCAGAAAGACTTGACTTTGTATCAGAATGGTCAATCAAATGGCAACTTCAAATCTCAACAAATACATGCTCTGTCTTACATATTGGCAAAAAAAAAATCAGAAAATAAAATACAAGCTGAATAGTCAAGACCTTGTTGATGATCCAAGCTCTGTAAAGGACCTTGGAGTACTCATCTCTGATGATCTAAGTGCTAGAGCCCACTGCAACTACATAGCCAAAAAGGCGTTAAGAGTTGTTAACCTAATCCTGCATAGCTTTTTCTCTGGTAATATCACACTACTAACTAGAGCATACAAAACATTTGCTAGACCAATACTTGAATACAGCTCTTTAGTCTGGAAACCACATTACATATCTGATATTAATATAGTTGAGAAAGTCCAGAAATATTTCACAAGAAGAGTTCTTCACTCCTCTACTCATCGCAGAATACCTTATGCCACCAGACTTGAAATTCTAGACCTAAACAACCTAGAACTACGCCACCTTCAGTCCGATCTAAGTATAGTACATAAAATTATATATTGCAATGCCCTACCTGTCAATGAATACTTCAGCTTCAACCATAACAATACAAGAGCACACAATAGATACAAACTTAAGGTAAACTGCACCAAACTTGATTGCAGGAAATATGGCTTCAGCAACAGAGTAGTCAATGTCTGGAATACTCTACCTGACTCTGTGGTTTCTTCCCCAAACCCCCAAAACTTTAACCTCAAACTGTCTACTATTGACCTCACCCTTTCCTAAGAGGTCTGTAGGGGGTGTGCATAAACGCACCAAGGTGCCTACCATCCCTGTCCTATTGTTTCTTTTTTTTTTTCTTATGTGTATCCATTTCATGTATTCATAATCATGCTTATACTTATACCTGTTATCTTATAATCACTTGACAAAATAATAAAACATAAAATAAAACTATTGTAAAGTGCTGGCAGTTTTACCAGAAGCCTGACAAAATTGTACAGTGAGAGAAGGACCTTTTCTTTCTCTATTTATTCCTGTGTAATAGCTGAATATGTAATATGGAATTAAGCAAATCTTTAGAGGTACTTAACATCCAGTTATTTAGCAACTGTTTGAAGTTACAACAGACCTCTCCAGAGCTATTTATGATCTGGTTCTGGAGTTCTGATGGCCACATCACCTCCTGCAGCCATGTGATTGTATTTTGGGTGTTTGGCAACTAGTTTTCATTTACATCAATTTTCAGTGTGCCACACTCACAAGACAATGTTGTCTTTTGACAGTTTCTGGAGTTTATTGCCAGTTTCCCAGGAAAAAAACAACCCTGTTTAACAATTGTCATGTTTCTGTAACAAAGTTGGCATTTGCTTAATGACCACAGCATTCACTTTACATCCATTAAAAAAACAAGTCATAAAATTGGGTATGATGATACAGTGACTCATGACTGCCATGACCTAAAACCATAATTCTGGCTCAGTTATGGTCCTAAGTCAAGGACTCCCTGTGTTTTAGTTACCAAAGTGGCCATACTTTGTTTTCCCCTATTTTTGGCAGGATTCCCATCTGAAATATTATAAATTCCAGAACCTTGAGAAACAAATACTCTTTAATTTGAGTAAACCCATTTCAAAAGTAAACTTCCTGTACCATACATTTATAAGCAAACGCCCTTTATTTATATTCCTTTATAGGGGTCACGTGGTATCATGTTTAAGTGATAAGTGATTATTATGTTTCTTTCATGAAGGTAAACAACTTTCCTACTTCAATGACACCTCAAGGGCCTACAGAATTTGTGAGCTATTAGTATCACTTACATGGAATACATATTCCTGGCAAAATATTCAAGTGTTATTATGAGAAATAGTTTATTGATCCCCATTCTGAGTACAGAAGGCAGCTGCTAATAATCTACAAGGGACTTTTTTTTTTGCCAATTTTCCCAATTTTTTTGTGGTTTACAAATAGAGTCTACAAACAGAGATTAGAAATGGATAATATAATTATGGACAACAGATTGCAGTATAGCATAGCCAGTGACCCATGAAACTGAGCATGTTTACAATTTATTTATGAATGCCTACCAAGGTCCAATTAACCCTTCTCAATTGGAAACACCTAGAAAGACAAAGATGGCTGGGGGAAGGACAGATTGCATTGTATAGTATATGCAGAATAGGAGCTATTTTTTCCCCTGTTTTCTTAATTACAGAAGAATTACAAGTAGCATTATTTATTATTTAGCATGCCATCATATTTTGTTACTCAAAACTCTTGCCAACAGGATTTGGGAAACAGTGGGGTGTCAGTAGTAGGATGGGTTAGGTAGGGTGAAAGGCAGTTAATGTCATGCATACAGTGCCATCATCAGACACAGAACAGAAATTGTGTAGTATATGACATTGGCATCATGACATCATGCCACAGTTAACATGAATTTATGAATGCATATCATCTTCTCAATGTATGTGACAGAATACTAGCTCCTACAGGATGTCTTTGATGGGTTAATAATAAAATGGCTTAGATTGAACCATGTGTGTTAGTAATAGAGATCAAAACAGCCATTAATATAATTGTGATCAAAGCAATTGCCAATGGCTGAGGCATAAGGAGAGACACTTGCATTCTTTAAAGTATTCCAAACGTTAAATTTATCTCTTTTACTCACCCATGGTTCCCAGTCACTATTTTCTTCCCTGTCCTCTCTTAAATGATATCCTATATATTTTAATATTTTTGAATTGCATTTTGACAGCTATGGACTAATGGCAGATTTCAGTGCTTTTTTTCCCTTCTCAGAACCTCAGACAAGACTGTTCAAAGTCATTAAAATATATATGTCTAGCTTAGCTTCCACAAAGGACTGCTAAAGTATTTATCACTTGTTCAACATCCCAAATCAGCTATTTAATGATAACCAAGGTATGATGTTACAATTTCATTGGTTTACGTTTGTTCTTTGAAATAGTGTCCAAGAGAACTAATGAATCTTAAGAATACACATTAAGACTGAGAGGAAGAAGAGATTGGATTCAGGATAATGTATTTATACTCCTGTTAAGATCATAATTTATTTAGAAGCCTTTTTTTCACCTTCAGGGAAAAGAGAAAGCTCTGAAAGACATAAAGAGCTTCTGATATTTCAATTCCCTTTCAAGGGTTATTGTTGCAAAAATAAGAGCAATTGGTATGCACTCAGTGTTCAATGTACAGAATGCATTACTTTGTAACAATTGCCCTGATATTATTTGGCTTTAGCCAGCTCATCTGCAATGCACACCAATGCTTCCTTAAGAAATTTTTGGTTACTTTCTTTTCCAACTCTCTGAAATCAAAGGGTCGGTAATCAAACAAACTTCTTTGGGTTGTGTTCTAACCACACGGCTTATAACTATGGCAACTGGGCCATTGACATGGCAATGATATAGAGACACAGATCAAGATATTTGTCTGGTTTTTCTTTTAGAAGAATCTTTTAGAAGTTAGAGCTACAGTATATTGCTATTTTGGTTCTTCCACTCTCAGGATTTTTAAAGAAAGGTTCTGTCAAAAATGGCATTTTCTTTCACTGAAAATGCTATTGTGAGCCTCTATAGGTTGCAGAAATAAGGCAAGGATGCTATAAATGATTTTTAGACCATAGATTACTGAATTAGGGGTGGCACTTAAAATATGACTAGTTAATTCTAAGAATGCATACTGTTATCAATTTTTTTCCAATTTTCTTTCTTCCTTTCATTTTTTCTCCT
Organism: Notechis scutatus; assembly: GCF_049901735.1. Classification (NCBI taxonomy): domain Eukaryota; kingdom Metazoa; phylum Chordata; class Lepidosauria; order Squamata; family Elapidae; genus Notechis; species Notechis scutatus. The sequence continues at coordinate 149,688,214 of NC_142012.1, forward strand.
TCCTTCCTTCCTTCCTTCCTTCCTTCCTTCCTTCCTTCCTTCCTTCCTTCCTTCCTTCCTTCCTTCCTTCCTTCCTTCTTTCCTTCCTTCCTTCCTTCCTTCCTTCCTCCATTATCTTTCTTTCTTTTTTTTTGCTATTAGACTTTCATTATCTTCTTCACTCATGATTCTTTTCCTCCTTACCATTGATTTATTCTGGACCCAGTTTAGGTTATTTGTTCTTTCTTTCAAAAAAATCTGGAAGCTGTCTTGTAAATAGTCATCAACCACATACCTGGAGGCAAATGCTAATGGCATTTCAGTGTTAACAAGCTCTGTGCTACCTCTGGTGGGTTCAAAAGAAAATCCCACAAAGATACACTGGAGCTTGCAACAACTGAACTTGTGTTTTTAAAGGTGTGCTCAAGATGAAACATCACAACTTGTTGCCGCTTCAACAATTTGTTAAGCTTTCTTCTTTTTGAGCTTTCACAGTTTGAGTAGTAATGATGCCAAAGTTGCCTTTACAAGAATGTTACTTAACCAAGGTATGATGTTACAATTTCATTGGTTTACGTTTGTTCTTTGAAATAGTGTCCAAGAGAACTAATGAATCTTAAGAATACACATTAAGACTGAGAGGAAGAAGAGATTGGATTCAGGATAATGTATTTATACTCCTGTTAAGATCATAATTTATTTAGAAGCCTTTTTTTCACCTTCAGGGAAAAGAAAGCTCTGAAAGACATAAAGAGCTTCTGATATTTCAATTCCCTTTCAAGGGTTATTGTTGCAAAAATAAGAGCAATTGGTATGCACTCAGTGTTCAATGTACAGAATGCATTACTTTGTAACAATTGCCCTGATATTATTTGGCTTTAGCCAGCTCATCTGCAATGCACACCAATGCTTCCTTAAGAAATTTTTGGTTACTTTCTTTTCCAACTCTCTGAAATCAAAGGGTCGGTAATCAAACAAACTTCTTTGGGTTGTGTTCTAACCACACGGCTTATAACTATGGCAACTGGGCCATTGACATGGCAATGATATAGAGACACAGATCAAGATATTTGTCTGGTTTTTCTTTTAGAAGAATCTTTTAGAAGTTAGAGCTACAGTATATTGCTATTTTGGTTCTTCCACTCTCAGGATTTTTAAAGAAAGGTTCTGTCAAAAATGGCATTTTCTTTCACTGAAAATGCTATTGTGAGCCTCTATAGGTTGCAGAAATAAGGCAAGGATGCTATAAATGATTTTTAGACCATAGATTACTGAATTAGGGGGTGGCACTTAAAATATGACTAGTTAATTCTAAGAATGCATACTGTTATCAATTTTTTTCCAATTTTCTTTCTTCCTTTCATTTTTTTTCTCCTTCCTTCCTTCCTTCCTTCCTTCCTTCCTTCCTTCCTTCCTTCCTTCCTTCCTTCCTTCCTTCCTTCCTTCCTTCCTTCTTTCCTTCCTTCCTTCCTTCCTTCCTTCCTCCATTATCTTTCTTTCTTTTTTTTTGCTATTAGACTTTCATTATCTTCTTCACTCATGATTCTTTTCCTCCTTACCATTGATTTATTCTGGACCCAGTTTAGGTTATTTGTTCTTTCTTTCAAAAAAATCTGGAAGCTGTCTTGTAAATATACATCAACCACATACCTGGAGGCAAATGCTAATGGCATTTCAGTGTTAACAAGCTCTGTGCTACCTCTGGTGGGTTCAAAAGAAAATCCCGACAAAGATACACTGGAAAGCTTGCAACAACTGAACTTGTGTTTTTTAAAAAGGTGTGCTCAAGATGAAACATCACAAGCTATTGTAATTGCCGCTTCAACAATTTGTTAAGCTTTCTTCTTTTTGAGCTTTCACAGTTTGAGTAGTAATGATGCCAAAGTTGCCTTTACAAGAATGTTACACTCCATCTCTGACTGACACTTTAGTTGCTCTCATGGATATATTGAATAAATGCTTAAAAAGCAACTAGGGAGCTACATATAGGTTCTGTTTGTGAAAATACAGTTAATCTAGAGAGTTGAAGACCTGGTTGCATTTGTATATTGTCCTAAGTTTACTTATATCTTTTTCTTCTTTGCAGTTTAGTATGTTATGCCAGTGGTCCCAACCTTTTCGGCTTGGTGGCTTGGTGGAGGGGAGAGGGGATGCTTCAATGTGAATGGTAGGCATGTATGCAAGAGTGCACAGTTCCATTTGCACAAGTGACAGATGTGTGCACCTGCCGCTCATGCAAATGAAGCTTCACACATGAGTGCATACATGGCCCGGTTCCTAGTGAGGCATGGCCCGGAGTTGGGGACTCCTGAGTTATGCCAACCTGTCCAATAGTGTTATGTTCATTGTATTCTATGAATCTACTAACCACCTATAAAGGAGAATATTTGTAGCTCAGGGTTGAAATGAGGGATCTTTAATGCTCTCTGTGTTTGGTTGTTCTCTGTAGATGTTGCATTACCCAAGCTAGGTAAAATCATCAGTGCTCTGATGATGTTACCTAGTTTCATTTATGAAACATCTGCAAGAAAACAACCAAGCCCAGAGAGCACCAATGGAGAGGAGTCTCCATTGACTACATCAACTAAGCATGATGACTTCAAAATAACAAAACATTTTAGTTACTATATTTCATTCAAGTGCATAAAGGTAGAGTTTGCATCACAATGCCACTAGAGAGATTGTTGTCACTTGCATTACCCTGTGGAGGACAATGCCTGAACCCAATTCAGGAACAAATTTAAGCATGACATGAATTCAGCTATTATGTCCACATGCTAATTTTTCTGGGGTGTTGAGGTATTCCCCGTTAGGAGAATGAGTGCACTCAAGGAAATGTGAGGAATAACACACAACCAGCATATAGATACACTGAATAGTAAAATGTAGGTTTTACTTCCAGTAAACGGGTAAACAAAGTCCAACAAACAGTCCAAATCATACACGGTTAAAGCAGGTAATATTCAATACAATCAGTCCAGGGATAATCCAAAAACAAAGTCCAGTATCATAAACAAAGTTCAGTAAACGGAGTTTGCTAACAGTTTGCAAGACTCACAGCAATTCAAGCAGAATGACAATCAGGCAAAAGGCAATAGGGAAATGCAAGAAGAAGAGCAAACCAGGTTTCTGGCTCCATCCTATAGCCATCGGAGGAACCTCAGCCAATCACAATTACAGCACTTTCTTAAAGATACAACAGTATTAAATAATTATCCTGGTTTATATGTTGCCAACCCAACTGTTAGGTGACTATCATTCCTAACATTGGGAGAGAGGCAAATCTAGAAATAGTAATGAATAGAATACATTGGATGATATATGACTATTTGTGGGGAAGAGATTGGACAAATAAATTATGTATAATGATGAATAGCCTTACATTTGTTTTGCTTCTTTCTGCTTACATATTTATTTATTTTTATTTATTCATTTGATTTGTCAATCGCTTACAAGGTAATAGATATAAGTATAAACATGAGTAAGAATACAGGAAATACATACAAATAAATGGGGACAATAGTACAGGGATGGTAGGCATGATGGTGCACTCATGCATCATCTTATGAATATATCCTTACCTACCTGCTGGTCTACCTGTAAGCCACTGGGACTTGTTTAATGACCTGAAATCTTGCTTAACAACAGCAATGCTGAATGTTGGAGTTGTAAGCAATGCAGTTATATGACATTGTACTTTATTATCACATTGCTTAGTTATGGAACTTGGGATTCCAATCCCAATTACCATTGTTAACCAATGACTACTTAAATACTGACCAACCATGTAAACCCATTCCAGGTATAAGCAATAGACATTTGCAATTCATAGCCTGGAAAAGAGAAAATGGCATATTATTTCCTCCAAAAAAATTAATTACAGTCTCATTCACTTGGTTTTACCATCCAATTTTCTTTCATTTTTATCAGATGATTTCCCCATGTCTCTACCCTCTGCCTGCTTTTGCAATTGCTCACCTTCCCAATTCAGTAAACTCCAAACATCCTCATTTCTTTAATCACTGCGTTTAAAAATAGCAGTTTCTCCCTCCATATCTGAGAGCACCGAAGAACAAAATATTTACGTCTCTCCAATCATTAGGTATTTCAGGGAAAGATCATCAGTTTCAAAGTGACTAATGAACTTCTGAAAGTTATTAAGTTAGTCAACTATCAATGCCAAATCTTTGTCTTCAGTCAGGAAAACAGGGAGGAGGGGGTAGAAAATCACTAGAATTAGAGATGGAAAATTAGAGATGGAAAATCCATTATGTTTTCCCCACTCATCTTTCTAACTGAGAAATGTGCCAACTGTCATGTCTTATGGCCTAATTAAAGGTATTATTCTTAATGGAGTCCTTTATGATGACTTACAAAATAATTACTTTGGTAGCTATTATCTGAGATTGCATTGCATTTCATCTTATCGGACACATATAACCTCAGGTGGAAATACATGTATAGGAGGATTTCAAACTGCACAGTATCTGCATTAAAAACAAATGGAAAAAGAGGTTCAGGCTCAAATCTGGAATTCCTTACCTTAAATCTGGATTATGCATAAAAAGCTTGAGGAAGTGATTTAATCTGAAGAATCTGAAAAAGAGTTCCTTTTGAATCAGACTAATTGAACTAGAGCATTGAATTGAATTGCCAAGATGATTTGAGGTATCAGGTGAGGACTTTGCATAACTCTGGAGAAACTGGTGTGTAAATTGAAGATTTGCTGGATCTCCTGGGGTTTCTAGTTCTGAAGAGTCTCCAACATTATCACACTTTGTCTTCCCAATAAGGAAGGAGTAGAGGTTGTGTCCTGTAATCTTGTATTACCATGACTGAGAGCCACTTTGGTGTACTGGTTAAGGCACTAGCCTAGAAGCCAAGAGATAATTAGGCACAAAGTCAGCTGAGTGATCCAGTCACTCTCCCTCAGTTCTAGGAAGCAATCAATGGCAAACCACTTCCAAAATCCTTATTTTGAAAATAAGGATTTTTTTTTTTGCATGGACTAGCTTCCAGGCGTGAAAAACTGATCTGAAAGCCATAATGTAAGCAATTGCCCATAATTTCAGTCATAAATTCATTATAGTCATTAAGTGAGTCGCAAAGCACCATGACCAACTTTGCTACAGTTGTAAAGCAAAGCTATGGGGCATTTTTTTCAGGAAACCAGAAGTAAATGCCAATTTCTGGGGGGGGGGGAGTATAAACTGTGGTCACATGACCATGGAGCCCTGCAAACGACCATAAATGCAGACTGGTTGCTCAGTGCACAAAATATGGTCGCATGACTGCAGAGGACAGCTATCAGACTTCAAATCTAGATCATAGATTTCTTTTTAGTAGTCTGTCATAGTTTCAAACACTTGCTAAATGACAACCTATAAAAAGATATTTCCTCATTGAAGACAGGCTGCTACAGGGGTTAAAAAAAATGAGCTATTGCAACTGATGTTCTCCTTCTATAAAACTTGATTCCCCCAAAAATTGACAAGTTCCTAACCCATTGTGTTTTACAAAAGCCGTTAAAATTAAATTTAATTAAATATATAGCCAATAAAGAAATAAGTGGTGTGGCCATTCCACCATTTTAGGACTGTTAATGTTAAGTTTGGAGAATAATGGAGACCAGACATCTGACCAGTGACTTCAACTCTTTAATAACAGTAGATAAATAGAACAGAGCAAGAGCTATGGGCAGCAGTAACCCTTTTATAGGGTTGGCTGCTACCCTATTAACCAATAATATGTGCAACAAGTTAAACTAATACCCAATAAGAAGTGCCCTAATATTGGCCAATCAGGGACTTGTTGTGGACCAATCCTTGTTCGTTGTTTAAGGACCAATCAGGTGTGCAGGCTTTCAAAACCCGCTTTGCATTTGGGCTTAGTTACTTTTTATTGATTCACAACACCCCTCCCCCTTGGGCTCCGTTTGAGGGGAGCTGTAACAAAATCCTCAAGATAGACAGGCCGTTTGGTCTGTCTGGATGATTTCCGTGGTTCCACCGGGTTTGGCCTAAAGTCCGGTTCCAGTGGAGCGTTTGGATGATCTCTGTTAAGCTCTGTTTCGCTGCACGGAAATTCCGTGCTGCTTTCGTTGTGGTTGTCCCCACCAATCAGTGTTTCTTCGGGGTTTCGCAGTTCGGTTTCCCCGTGTTCACGTCCCATGGGAAAGTCAACTCCCTCCTGCTTCGATTCCCGGTACTTCGCTGGGCAGTAGGGTTTCCGTTGGCCTGCTATCTGACATATCGAAGTCAATTTCCTCGATATTTCCTCCCCCTCAGTTGGTGAACCCGGGAGCCATGGGCGCTGGGTGGTAATCTCGAACGGAGTTGGTCTATGTAGCGTTCCACACCCTCCCATCGTCTGTTAGCAGGCGGTAAGATCTAGGCCCTGTGAGGTGGGTGACGGTTGCGGGTATCCATAAAGGGTCGCTGGAGAAGTTTTTGGCAAAGATTAAATCGCCTACCTTAAATTCCCGGCATTTGCTGCTGGAGCCGAAAGGCTTTTCGGTGCGTATGCGGGGTGGAGCCGGTCAAGGTGCGATCGTAGTTTCCGCCCCATGAGAAGTTGGCGGGCGTTTTGTTGGTAACGCTGTGGGCGTGATGTGCTGCAACAATAAAATTCGATTGATTTTTCATCGATGTCGCGAATTCCATTTTGTGGAGGGTCTTTTTTACAAACTGTACCATGCGCTCTGCACGTCCGTTCGCTGCAGGGTGCACGGGCGAGGTTAGCGCATGGCGGATGCCCCGGTCAGCAAGATATTGTTCAAATGGTAATGCTGTGAACTGTGGGCCGTTATCTGAAACCAGAACGTCCGGAAAACCATGTGTGGCAAATAGTCTGTTTAATTTGTTGATAACTGAGTCCGTTGTAGTTGTGTTCATTTGATGGATCTCGAGCCAATTTGAATAGGCGTCGACTGTAATAAGGAAAGTGTGCCCTTTTGTAGGCCCGCAAAGTCAATATGAATACAGGACCATGGTCCCCTCGGAGTTTCCCATTCGGTTGGGCTTGCTTTAGGTGGGGCGTTGCTGACGTCCTGGCAACGTTGACAAGTAGCGACCCAGGCCTCGATTCTTTTGTCGATTCCGGCCACCAGGCGTAGCTCCATGCGAGTGCTTTCATTCGCACGATGCCCAGATGTCCGTCGTGCAATACCGCTAAAACAGTTCGTTGCAGTTTGCCCGGGATTACGACTCTATCGCCCCACAAGATGCAGCCCTTTTGAGAAAACAGTTCGGTTTGGCGGGCTTTGAAAGGCGCCCATTCAGGTGATAGTTGTTCTGTTGGCCAACCACGTTCAACCCAGCGTAGAATGTGTTGCAGGACCGGATCTTGTTTTGTTTCGAGAGCAATGTCTCTCGCCGTCAATGGCGGCGCGTGTAGAGCCTCAATTTGCAGCGTTGTGATGGTTGGGGCTGGATCTTCAACCGATTCTGGGAGTGGTGTTCTGCTCAATGCATCAGCGTGGAGAATTGATTTCCCGGCGGTGTTGCAAGGTGTAGTTGTACGCCGCCAAGAATTCAGACCAGCGGGTCATTCTGGGGGACAATATATACGGGTTGGTTTATTACCCGCAATAATCCCCAGTAGTGGTTTATGATCAGTAATTATTGTAAACGCACGCCCATACACATATTCATGAAATCGTTTAACTGCAGCCACAATAGCTAAAGCTTCTTTATCAAGCTGACTGTAATTTCTTTCAGCTTTAGCTAAAGTTCGCGAAAAAAACGCGACGGGAGCTTCTGCTCCATTTGGTAATACGTGGGCCAGGATTGCTCCAACCCCAAAAGGTGAGGCGTCACAGGTAATAGTTAACGGCAGAGTCTCGTTGTACTGCATAAGTACAGAATCAGAAGTTAGCAATTTCTTTACTTGTTGGAAAGCGTATTGTTCACGTTGTCCCCAAACCCACGTTGCTTTTTTGTCTAAGAGTCTATGTAATGGTTCAGCTACCGTTGCTTTATTGGGTAAAAAGACGTTATAAAAATTGATAAGTCCAAGGAACGCCTGTAGATCTGCCTTGTTCCTTGGAGTGGGGGCCTTCTTAATTGCCTTTAATTTGTCCTCAGTGGGATGTATTCCTTGACTGTCCAGGAGGTATCCCAAGAACTCCACCCTTTCGGTACATAACTGGCATTTATTTTTTTTGACTTTGAGGCCGGTGTCTTGGAACCTTTTTAAGACCATTCGGAGTCGTTTTTCTAGAATGTCTCTGTTAGGGGCGGCGATGAGTACATCGTCGAAATACGGTACGACCCCTCTTATTCCTTGTAACAGCCTTTCCATTAAGCTCTGAAAGATTCCTGGAGTGACGCTCACCCCGAACTGTAGCCGGTTGCATTTAAATGCGCCCCTATGCGTGACGATAGTTTGCGCCTCCGCGGTGGCCGGATCTACAGGCAATTGTTGATACGCCTGCGCTAGATCTAATTTAGTGAAAACTTTCCCGCCGCCCAGGGAATGGAGCAGGTGTTGCACTACCGGCACTGGATATGCACTTTGCTGAAGTGCGTGGTTTAGGGTGGCCCGGTAGTCTCCGCAAATTCTCAGTGACCCATCAGGCTTGATAGGCGTCACTATTGGGGTTTCCCACCGGGCGTGGTCGGTGGGTTCCAGCATGCCCTGTGCTATTAGCTTATCGAGTTGTTCGTCAATTTTAGGTTTCAGGGGGAACGGCACCCGACGCGGCTTAAGGCGGATGGGTGCTACCTCAGGGTTCAAGTTAAATGAGATCGGGGTACCCTTGTACTTGCCTAGTCCGTTCGCGAAAACGTCTTGGAATTCTTGCACGAGGGCTTCCTCCCAATCGTTGCTCTTGGCACGGTGGACTCCGGCTACAGTGATTCTGAGCGGTCTGAACCATTGCAGGCCCAAAAGACTAGGCCGGTCACGGTCAACGACAGTCAGTGGCAGTGCGACGGTGCGGTCCTTGAAAGAGACCTGGAATCGGCGGGACCCGACAACGGGAATTCAGTTACCCTGGTAATCCTTGAGTATAACCCTTTGAGGGTTGAGGTCTTGGCGGCGAATCGTCGGAACGAGCTGTTGGAGCGTCTTCCAGGACACCATCGAGAGGGATGATCCTGAGTCCACCTCCATCACACAAGGTTTGTTTTCGATAGCGACCTTCACTCTGATTTTCCCGGCATCTAGGGATGTAGCGTGGCCTATGGTAATTGTCTGGTGGGTCTCTTCCCGCCTGGTTTCTTCCTGCCTGGTGGAAGTGGTGGACGGTTTGTTTCTGTAGGAGTGGCTTCCCCATTGGTGATTCAGTTTGTCTCGGGGTGTGCCGATGAATCCTGAAGACTGGCATTCGGCCTGTCGGGGTTTGGAGTTGGAGTTTTGTTTGCTTCTGCAAACCTTTGCGATGTGACCTCTTTTCCCGCAAACGCGGCAGAGTGCGTCGAGGAATTTACAGCTGGATCATGGGTGATTCGCTCCACATCCTGCACAAGGTCGAAGTGAGCGTTGTGTGAACTGGTCTCGTTCAGTTCGGAGTCGGTTGACCTCTTCCTCATCACTTTCTGACGGGGATTCTAGGTCTTCGTGGTGAGTCAATACCGGGTGTCTCTCTGAGCGAGGCGAGGTATCATTGGCGAGTTGACATAGCAGTGCGCTGGTGCGGCGTATTCGGGCTGCCGACTTCTTGGTTGCTTCTGCTGCAGTGGCTTCTTTAAGGGCATCGGTGAGGCTGATGTCCCCCTTAGCCATGATTTTGCTCTGGATCGTGCAGTCTTCTAGGCCCAGAACTAGGCGGTCTCGGAGGGCTTCTTCTAAGTTAGAGAATCCGCAGAGGCCTCCAAGGTTTCGGAGGTCTGCGACGTAGTTGACAAGGCTTTCTCCTTTCCGCTGGACCCTCTGGTAAAATCCGTGCCTTCTGACTATAAGGTTGGCACGGTGGGGCGTGAGTGGGCCCGTAGCAAAGGCTCGAGGACGTCCCAGTCCATCGCTTTTACTTCGGCTGGCTTGGCAAGTGATTTTGCCATTTTAAACACGGTAGGCCCGCAGTGGGTTAGAAATACAGCTCTTTTTTTGCTGGCTGTTGCATCTTTCAAGTTGTTGGTCTCCAGAAACATCTGGAACCTATCCATGTACGACTCCCAGTCTTCGGTTTCTGGGTCGAATGGAGCGGGTGGTACGGCACCGCTGGCCATGTTGCCGTTGAAAGTGCGTGTTCGACCATGTGCTCTGTTGGTTGCTCTGTAGATCAGTCAGCTCTTCGGTCTCCGCATCCCACCCTCGTCGCCAGTGTTAAGTTTGGAGAATAATGGAGACCAGACATCTGACCAGTGACTTCAACTCTTTAATAACAGTAGATAAACAGAACAGAGCAAGAGCTATGGGCAGCAGTAACCCTTTTATAGGGTTGGCTGCTACCCTATTAACCAATAATATGTGCAACAAGTTAAACTAATACCCAATAAGAAGTGCCCTAATATTGGTCAATCAGGGACTTGTTGTGGACCAATCCTTGTTCGTTGTTTAAGGACCAATCAGGTGTGCAGGCTTTCAAAACCCGCTTTGCATTTGGGCTTAGTTACTTTTTATTGATTCACAACAGTTAAGACCTCACCATTATTGTGAGCTCTATACCGGAGTGTCAAACTGGCAGCCCACAGGCCAGATGCATCACACACAGGCCATGCCCATCCCAGCTCTGCAACGAGGAAAACATTGCAACATGATATGGGGAGTTTGACACCCATATTCTAAATAGTATTGGTAGTGCAAAAATAATGCTGCTTGTACAATTTTTTGCTCAGTAAATGTGGAACACTCTTCTGCAGCTGTGGTATTTCCCTCTTAGGGCCTGCAATTATCATACTGCAGGAGCCAAATCTACACCATTCCCCTTCCAATTTGCAGCCATAAGCTTCCAATATATCCACTTTAATGAATCAAATTCAAGTATTCTTTAAATGGGGAAGGTGGAACTTGTAACACACACACACATACACCTAAAATCAAAATCAAAAGAATTCTTACTGTTGACACATTGTTTTTTATCCTCCTCAGAAATTATTCTTGTCTGGGTTTGGTTATTTTTCTTTTTCTTTTGATCATTTGCCAAAAGAGTCAGAAAGTAACATATATTTATTTTGTCTGAATTAATCAGTGTGTCGTAGGTATATAAAGAGTTTATGTAATTATTAATAGTTGACAAAATTCATTGAGTTCATTTGACAGGAGCTCTTTTATCAAGGAAAAGAGGTATAGAATTAAGTATTTTGAAAATGCTTTGTTTTAATTTCCAAATTATAAGATGGATTCTTTCCCCCACCCCTCAAGTATTTTCTTGTAGACTGTAGAATGTATAAATTCTACAGTTATAATTTGACCAACATTCATACTGCAGAATCTTTGCTAAATTGTGATGGGAATTTTGCTCATCACTTTATAATTTGATTCAAATGGATTGTGTGTATGTGTGTGTATTGTGAGCAAATTGTGGATAATCTACCTTAAGAAAGAGTTAAGGCAAAGTCTTAGAGCTGTTCAAAGAGCTTTTGCCAAATGGTTAGCACACAGCAAATCTACTGTTGTCAGGCCAACCAGCCATTCTCCTGAGTAGAAATGGGAGGCAATTGTGTTCCCTGGAGAAACATCCTATGCTATGTTAGGTATATCTTTAAGTGGCACAAAGTTATTTCGGTTGGCCAAAAAAGTTGACTCAGTTTGACAAACTATATGAGCACAGGATGGATAGCAGAAATGGTGAGAGATAATAACAGAGAACTTTAATTGAATTAAAAGGATTTTTATTTATGGTTTCTTCCCATAACCACAAATGCTTTAACCTCAGACTGTCTACTGTTGACCTCACCCCACTTCTAAGAGGTCTGTAAGGGGTGTGCATAAGTGTACCAATGTGCCTAACATCCTGTCTTAATGTTCCTTTTATTTGTATCTATTTCATGTATTAATAATCATGTTTTACTTATATTATCAAATGCATGCTTAACAAAATAAATAAATAAACATAAAATAAAATTTTAAAGATAAGTTATCCTAAAAAGAAGCAGAAAGTACATATGGCAGGACAGAGAAGCAGTAATGACAACTAGAAGCTATAAGTTTACTTGAACCTAAGAAAATCCATAGAACAACTCCATTCACAGAAGACTGTCTTCTATCCCCAGCTCTCCAGAAAAATCTGATTTGACAAGTTCCTTCTCTCTTGGTATATCTGGTTCATTTTGCAAATAAGTGTATAGGGAATTGTTTAGTAAGAGATTTCAGTTGTGCATGAGTTCATTCAGAAGCAAGAAGACCTGAATTCAAATCCCAAATCATTCATGAAGTTAACTTAAGCAGGACCTCATTTCTAAGGCAAATTTATGTCATACACCAGTCCCAGTGATAAAAAGAAAATAGAGAAATAGTGTGAGTTAGCACAAGTTTTCTAACCTTGTTTCTGAAGTAATCTATATGGGACGGTGAAAGAAGACCAGAAAATAAACTAGCTCAGTGGGCTGAATTTGCATGACATGTTAAGTCATGAAAAATACAAAACCCCATGTTTAAACATAATTTAGCCTGCCCCCATTGAGGTATTTTGTTATTTTGACTTTTGCTTCTCAGTCACTTAATTCAGTAACTGCATATTAGAAATATGTTTATGGCTTTGTAAAGGATTTAACAAAATCAAATAATAGATCTTGGACAGAGTTGGGTTGATCATGTGTCAAATACATGTAATCCTCAATTTATGACTGATTACTTAACTGTTCAAAGTGATGATGGATCCTGGAAAAAGGTACTAACACCCAGTTATGATGGTCTTAGGATCAGATTTCATGAGCTTAGCAACAAACCTGTATTTATAGCAGTGGTGGAATATAAAAACTTTTATTACTGGTTCCCTGGGCATGGCTTGGTAGACTTGGTATGACTTGGTGGATGTGGCTTGGTGGGCGTGGATACTGTAAAACCCACATTCCCTCCCCACTCCAAGGGAAAGTTACTATAAAATCTCATTTCCTCCCCAGCCCACTAACCTGCTTTCCAGTTCCCTTCTCCTGTGCAGGGCAACAAAAGAAGCCCCAGCCAATCAGCTGGGACTCGGGAGGCTGAGAATAGATGGGGTGGGGACAATTTACGAGTTCTCTGAACTACTCAAAATTTCTGCTACCAGTTGTCCAGAACTGGTCAGAACCTGCTGAATAACACCTCTGATTTATAGATGTGGCCATGGCTTTTATTTCTGATTTTCAGCAAAAACACTCCATAACTAGCAATGGGGTGACTTAATGATTACTTAACAACCATAACACTCACTTGGCAACAACTGCACTTGCTTAACAATTACAAAAACGATTGTAAAATTGGGTCAGTCACTTGGGCGATCCACTTTAACCATCATGACTTACAACAGGGGTGTCAAACTGGTGGCCCATGGGCCATATGTATCACACAGGCCACACCCACCCCAGTTCCACAAAGGGAAAAATCATATCACATGATAGTAACATGATGCTGCATGTTTGACACCTGTGACTTACAAAATAAGTTAAGGACTAGCTATATGCAATGTTGTTTTCAAATAGATCAGGGCTGTCAAATTCCCAACCTACAGGCCAAATGGGTCATATGATGGCCATGCCCACGCCCAGGTTAGCGATGGGGGAAAAAAGTCCCAATATGTCACATGATGCCACTGTGATGACATGAGTTTGACACCCCTGGCATAGATAAATACTTCCTGTACAAGGAATTTTAAAACAAGGAAACATGGTTGCAAATGTTGAGTGAGATTTCTTAGAAAAATAGTTTAGAATTTCTACAATATCATTGCTTTCTCTCAAAACCACCTGGAAAGTCATCTACAATTATCTTTGAATCCACTGACCTCCAGATGTTGAGAAGGAGAAATGGGACTTGAAGCTGCTACAAGTCCTATAATTAACAAAAAATCTTCCCACCTGAACTCCATTTAAAAAGAAAAGAAAATACATGTCTTATATACTTCTTCATGCTTTGTGCACTTGTGAGAAAAAGAAAAACATTATGAGAGGCAGCTAAAAAGAAACCAAGTAACTTCTTTTTGGAAGATTTTAAAAAAATAGCAGCACTATTTTTAAAGACTAAGCTTATTGTAGCTTCAAATGTATCATAGATGAGCTAGAAATAAATTGGCTTAGCCACCATATCAGCACAGAACTAATAACTATTAGGTGTCCAAGTGTGTGTGTGTGTAATTTTATCAAAGATACCTTGGGAAAAATACTTAACTCAATAGCTATTTATAAATTATGGTTAATCTACTATTACACTATTATTATTTTACCATGAAATTAGTAAAATCCAGCTATTGCAGATCTTGTTAACTTCCTGCTAATCTCTTAAGAATCCTTCCATCTGACAACTATTATAGTAGTTGTATAATAGTTATACTATTGATATTAGCTTCAGGGTTAGCAGTCCTGCTTTAATATTCTCCTATATATATAGGTATGTGGATGTGTTGCATCAACATATCAAACATTTCTTACTTCTTAAAGATATTAGGATATAATTATTAATTCCCCCAAAATTGGAAAAAATGTGAATATTGTTGTATGATGGGCTATTTATTTGTCTTAACTAACACTTAGAGAGAGATGCTACGGTAGTTAGCTATACATAAATGATAGACAGAGATGAGACAGACAGATATATTCCTTTTACAGTTTAGCCTGTGAGAAACCTATGGTCAGAAAATCAAAGATTTATATTGTTTTCTCTTGATTATCATTTCAAGTATAGTTGCTCAGTTGACTAAATCATAATGTCAGGTAGCTTAGACTTGTCTTAGTGGACTGTGCTGAAGCTATTAAGTGCACCTTTGCTTAGAACAATTAAAATTGAATGGCATATTATTTTGGTTTTAAGAACTCACAGATGTGTCCTATTTTATACTCATGGATTCAACATTCACCTCTACTCCCTTGCAAAAGCTAGAGGACCTTCAAAGCATGTTATGAACACAGGGGAAAAGTAAACTATGGGAAATCGTAAGAAGTGAGACAAAATATTATGAATAAATAAAAATAGCCATACATATCTGATAGGTATACTGGCCATCGGATGGTTTCATTGCCCCAAAGACAAAACAATCTGGAAGTTATAAGAATTCTCTAAAGGCCAATACTATGAAAAACAAGTTACTTAGTTAGAAAGGAGTAGCTGTACTGGTGATGCATCAAACTGTCAAGTAGTCAAGAATATTTAACTAAGAAGAAATTGTGTGGATTTTTTTTTCTATGTTGGATCTTTTAACTGTGCATGAAATGAAGTCTGAAATAAACATTCCTGGGGCTACTACTTGAATAAAGAAACATTAATTTATATTCATGTACCCTGCTTCTGCTATGTGAAAGCAAAAATTAGTGTGGCCTAGTTTTCAGTTTCACTATATTGATCCTTTTCACTGGACTTTTTTCTTGACTTCCAGATGCACATTCAGTAGAATAAAAATCCAAAGTTTTATGTTGAATAAAGGATCACAGTACCTTATTGTATCCAATTCCAGATACTTCATTTTTAAAAATTAACACCTTATTCTATCTTTTAAAACTCTGTATGTTATATTTTTTTTGTTTGATTGGTTATTTGGTAGCCATCTTGAGTGTCTACTTGCATGTGTAGACAAAGTGGCAGATGGAAGAAAGAATTCAAACAAGCTAAATTATTTAGGAAAAGGCGAACATTGTCTATAAATGAAGTCTAATAAGCTGTGATTGAAGAACTAGGTGTGTTTGTTCTAACTGAGCAAACCTCTTCGTGAAGTGCAATGTGGAATGTATTAAAAATGCACTGGCAACTATATTTTGGGGAGGTAAAGTCTACCTATCTTAAAGCTGTCAAAGCTGAGAAACACTATTTTATTTAATCAAACCAAAGAAAATGAAGACTTTCATAATATTCCAGTACTGTATTTGCCTGCAATTCTCCTTGAAAATTGGGAGTGGGAGGGAATGCATGAACAAACTAGGGCACATTATTGTATTCATTGGTTTCATTTTAGAAAGAAGATTGTCAATTCATAATTGAAAAACTCAGGGAGATGCTGCACTGAAAACAAAATTAAAATTATCCTAACGCATGAGTTATGTCACTATTCAGAGTATGCAATCACACGGTATCTTCATTATTCTTCATAACTGGTAAGAGCAATGGATTATCGTTATAATATTATGACAATATATTTTAGGCAGAACTGATTTTATTGGGCAATACTAATTTTGAGTTCCAACTGATAATTAACACTGGACAGGGCACGCAGTTTTTCTACAAAGGAAAAGTCCATTTGTGGCTACTCTAAAGTCCTCCCCTTCAATAATTGAATTCAGAATGCATTTTATCACTGCCGTTAAGTTGTAGGGAAATTACTGAAAATGAGAAAATTTTCAGATACTTAAAATCATAAAGGGGTCCAGAATAAGGTTCTAAACTATTTATCTCCAATTACATTGTACTGAAATTCCTTAAGATTATAAGTCTTAATGAATAAAAAACCAATGGTTAAAAATAGTTAGTTGGTTTAATTGTACTAAAAGACCTTTCGTACAAAACATATTTATAAAAGATATTAAACTCAGTTGAGTTTAACTCTGAGTTAACATCCTCTTGGAAATACATGTTTTGGAATATCCATAATATTGCAGAACTACTGAAATCTTAAATATGTGAACACTGAAATATTATGTTGATGAATAACTTTTTGCATTCTTTCTTCTACAAACAAAATTAAATACCAATAAAGTACCTTTTCTCTCTCACCTCCAATATTCTATAATTAAATATATCACGTTGGCTTCTTTGCTGATTAATGGACTCCAAAACAATAATGAAAAATTATGTTTACCATATTGATCACACATGACATTTCAAGCCACAAACAATACAGTACATTTCCCCCCAAGGGGAAAATGCATTTGCATCATTGAATTCATGAACAGAATGAATAGTCAGGTAAAGTTAGCATTTATGCATGAAAATACAGTTCATGTTTATGTTGGAGACAAATTTTTAACTGATTTTTTTTCTTTTTCCCCCTTTTTGGTGACCCTTTGATCTCTGCCATTAAATATTTAAGCATTAACAGAAATAATAGGTTGACTCAGGAATCTGACACCTGGGATTAAAATAAAACTTGTCATATTGCTACTTAGAAAAATATCTGAAATTCAGAATCTTTCATTAGAAACCCGAGAAGTTAGTTCATATTTCAGGATCTGCATTGGCTGGAAGAATTTCACAGCAAAAGCCTTGCTCTTAAATAAGGTAAAAGTAAAGGAATCCCTGCAGATTTTCTTCTCTTGTTATAGCCAACTCTAGGGGATGGTGCTTATCTGTTTCAAGGCCACTGTCCGAAAATGTTTCTGTGGTCCTGTAGCCAGCATGATGTCATGGAGCACTGTTTCCTTCCTTCTGAAGTGCTACCTATTTATGTACTTTCATTTGCATGTTTTCAAACTGCTAGGTTGGTAGGAGCTGGAGCTGAGGAGCTGAGAACAGGAGCTCATCCCATCGCGTCCCATTGGGTCTCAATCCCAGGCTGCCAGCTTTCCAGCTGATAGGCCTACATTTTAACCACCAAGCCATTGTGCTCCTTGTTCTTGAATATTCTATATAAAATTGTGATTGGGGAGGAACCATGCAAGGAATGCATTTTGAAGACTACTTATTTTATTTTGTCTATCTCATGACAACACTACTGTCAGTAGTTTTAACAGAACCCCCATGCATGAATACCTAGTAAAGAAAATATTGTAATTATTGAAACAAAACGATTTGGATTCAGTGGGTGATTTAATATAGTGCAGTATGGTCAAGGATTTTTGATATGTTTGTATTCATATCCAACAACTGTAAACATGCATTCATATACTCTTCTGTACACTCTTCTGTATCAAGCCAATTCCCAAAAATTGTGCATCCATATATTCATTACAGGGATAATGAGAAAAGAGACTTCATCCTTCTCAGCAATTAATCCTTTTTCAGATTATTGCTTCTTAGTTACTATTAGCAGTGAAAAAAGTATACCGGGTTATTTGTCTCCCAGCTACAGTTTGCTGTATTGAAGGATAGAAAAAAAGAGGAGCTCTCTTTGACTCCCTAGACCAGAGGTTCCTAACCACCAGCTGCAGCCCGCTAGTGGACCGCAGCCCATTTGGAACCAGGCTGTGTGAGCAGGGGATGAGCATGCACATGGATAACTATCCTGGGTTTTATCTGGATTGTATGCTTTCTGTGGTGATTTTGAATTTGGATATTGTTCTAATTTACTTATTATAATAGCTAGCCCTCAATTTATGATTGTAATGGAGCCTGCCCATTTACAACAGTCATAAATTGTGTTGGTTATAAAGCAGGTCATCTCCATGACCAATCTGACCTATTTGTATGAAGTGAATATGGGGTCATAAAATGATGACAAAATGATAAAGTGATGTTGCAGTCATTAAATGAAATGTTCACGGTGGATATTTTTGTTAAATGTTGGACATAAATGCTAAATTTGGTCAAAAATGGTATAAATCACAGTCAAATGACAACGGGATGCTCTAAATAGCCATAAATGTGATCTGGTTGCCAGTCCCCCCAAAATGCCGTCATGTGACCTCAGGAAGGCCTAGCCATTGGAACTTTAGAACTAGTTTGTAAGTTCCTTTTTGGAGGGATCCATTATAATTTAAGTGGCTGCTAAACATCTGGTGGTAAGTCAAGGACTGCCTGTATTATTATTTTTATATTGGTGTTGTTGATGCTGTGGCCTTTTGTGATTGGGCAGAATATAAATAAAAGTTCATTATGAATAAAAGTTTGTGACTTTTTTCTGTTCTGACCAAGGCTTCCTGAGACAGTAACAACCACACGCTGTTCTCCAAACCCCCTTTTTTAATCATTTCAATGGCTGTGAATTAAATGCATTCACATCCCTTAATGAGTCCCAAGCAGTTTATGAATAATCCAACAGAAGTTTGCCACAGTCTTTCGGGATAAGGCTGATAAGCACCCACCTTTATCTCCCTCGAAATGCTGCCAATGACTAAATTGCCAATTAGCTGTACAAGGCCAAATGGAGCACAAAGTCAACACAGAGCTTCAGATTTTAAACCAACCAGAATGAACAAAGTTGTTTCCTGCAAAGGCTCATGTCTCTTTGCTCCTCCTTTGTGTCTTATGGGAGGAGCCAAACATCTCCAAGCCTTACTCCTGAGTCACCCCTTTTGTCTTAACTGTTCTTGCCTTCTGAAAGCTCTGCGCAAGCGCACACTGGGAACAGGCTCCCCTTGTTCCTCTGCCTCACTGATGTCAGATTCTGAGCTTCCAGAGTCAACACACAACTGTCAGATGGCCCTGGCCCCATATCTGTGTTGGATGCAGATCCCTCATCCGAGCCCTCCTCAGACTCCAGAACTGGCCCATGTTCCTCCCCACTGTCAGACTCTGTGGCCAGGTTCATAAGCTGCTGGTGGACCACAACATTTTCCTTCCTATCCCATAATAATATAAAGCAAGTTCTTTTAATGATGAAAATTTGCAATAGCAAAAACAAAAATAGGGGTTAAAAAACTCCAAGAGCAACAAAGAAGATAAATACTACTGTTAATTTTTAACGGGATTGTAAACTTGATTTGCTTTGTTCCCAAGAACAGGTGAATCCTGATTTTTTTCAAGGAGGCAAAAGGCTGTTCCCTCCTAATAGTTGCTGGAACAGTGCATTTCATACACATTACATTATCTCATTCCATAATGTTTTCTAATTAATTTGAATGGTGAAGCATTGTAAAAATAAAAACAGAAAACACGCCATGCAACATTTGGTTCCACTGAGCCATTCAATTGTTAACAGTTCTTCCACATTCTCAAATCTCTTACTTGGTTACTGACTACAGATGGTCCTATTTTTGTGGTGCAGTTAAACCCATCCTGTCATAAACTAGTTACTGCTGTGTTATGAGCCCCGAAATTTAAAAAAAAAATCATTTGCAAAGGAAAATTAATTGATATTTTCCTCATTTCTTTGGAACATTTATCTTTGAATACATGTTGCATGTTGAATCTGGGCCTGAGGAAGAAAGGAAGATTGAAATGTGGTTTAAAAGCAACAAAACTCTGAAGAGAATTAAGAACCATTACCCATGAAAAATGTAGATGCAACTGTAAGTGGGTGATGAATAGGTTGCTGTGCAGTCAATTTCCATAGTCCTTTCATACTGATTCTCTTTGATCATTTATTAGTCTGAAGCAGGGGTGTCAAACTCAAGGCCCACATGCTTGTGGGCCCGTCCTGATCTACCCAATGCAAAGAGGAAACATGCCAGCAGTTTGGGGAGTGGCATCAAACTAGCCACACCCACCCAGTTGGCCACACCCACCCAGTTGGCCACATACCCCTGCCCCCCCGAGGTCAACCACAGCCCTGATGCAGCCCTCAATGAAATTGAGTTTGACACATCTGGTCTAAAGATTCAAACCTAGATTTCCTGGTTTGGCACTGTATTTTTTACAGTATTATGCCAGGCCATGTCCTTACTATAGCTATAAAACTTATAACATTTTTTAAAAGGAAATAAAGGCATCCAACCTGAATTCATCTAGAAGCCTTGTAAGGTCGAACGGGTTATCCTAAAAAAATCTATTTTATTGTTCAAAGCTCATAGATTCTCCTCTATTTTGTCTCCTTCCATAATTTAGTATTTTCTTTATTACCATGTCATGAAACAATTTAAAATATTGTCTGATCACTCTAGCAAGTTTCAGAGAACAGAAAAGTCCAGCACTGATGTTGACCTGCTCTTGAATTATCCACCTATGTTTTATGCTATCCTTTATTCTAATTTTTTTAATTAGTTAGCTTCAATCATTAAAAGTAGAAACTTTTCTTATTCTCTCTTCTTCAGCAAAAGGATGAAAAACTTCTAAAGGTGAAAGAAGTCTACTTTACAAGAATTTTAATTATTTACTAAGGAAAAAGAAATATTTACCTATCAATAAGAAAGTAGTTCGTTTTATGGGAAGCTTCCAGTTGTTTCTTTGACCATAATATGCTAATTAGTCCTAAAGCAAAAATATAACAGTGATTTTTTTTAAGAATAAAAAAATGTCCTGCAGAAAGAAAACTGTGTTTTACCTTGTTGTTATTTGGAAGTAATTTGACTTTCCCCTTTGCAGCTTGACACCCAAGCCATATAAGCTAGAAGGAAGTACAAGCAAGTTTGAAAGAATTCCGATATTTGCAAGATAGAAAAAAAATAGTGCAAAGAGGCATGCAAATCTTATAAAAATTATGTTTCATGGATATAAATAAAAACTACTGACTGGGGAATGGGGAAAGAAAGAGAGGAAGGGATAGGGAAAGTATTGTTTGTCCAAATCCTTGAACTACAGCATTCCACTTGTGATGACTAGCTTGGAATAGTAACAAAGAATGTCTTAGTTGAAGCCCACATTCCATTTTGTGATGACTAATTTACTTCTTTTGTAGGAACTTTGTTTCCACGTGTGCATATAAACTATAAATCAGAACTTCTTTCAATGTCAGAATTGCATTATATTTTCTGATCATTTAATTATTCCTTCCTTCCTTCTCAGATAGTGCCACCATACAAAGGCTAGCAAAAACTAGGTAAGCGTTGGATGGGAAGAAAGAGTTAGCATCATCAATATCAATTTGCTGCCATCTGTCAATCATCTGAATTTTTGCACCTGGAAATGGTAGACTTTATCTCAAAAATGTACAATAGATGCTTATATGATTGGTTTTGAAGTACTTCTCTTTCAAGGCAATAATAGCCTATCTTAATGAAAAGGAACAGTTGTTTTTTGTTCTTAGAATTAATCAGCTTATTAAACTTTCATAAATAAAAAAAGTTATGTGAAAAGTCATTCTCGTGTGGTTTAGAGCTGTAAAAATGCCAGTGGTACTTAAGAAAACGAAAAGAATGCTTCCATTTTACACATTGTTTTTCACCACTTCTGCTTGAAGGGTTGATACTGACAACCTAAAGGTGGGAATTGTAGAATGACAGAGGTCTGTTACTCATAACCTTGGTTTTTTGGTTCAGTGTCTGAAAGTCAATCTCTATCTTTTTCTAGAGTGAGATTTATTTATTTGTTTGTTTGTTTGTTTATTTATTGATTTGATTTTTCAATCGCTTACAAAATAATAGGTATAAGTATATGCATAGTTATGAATACATGAAATGGGTACATATAAGAAAAATAAAAGAAACAATAGGACAGGGATGGTAGGCACGTTGGTGCGCTTATGCACGCCCCCTACAGACCTCTTAGGAAAGGGGTGAGGTCAATAGTAGACAGTTTGACGTTAAAGTTTTGGGGTTTGGGGAAGAAACCACAGAGTCAGGTAGAGTATTCCAGACATTGACCACTCTGTTGCTGAAGTCATATTTCCTGAAATCAAGTTTGATATGGTTAACCTTGAGTTTGTATCTATTGTGTGCTCTTGTGTTGTTATGGTTGAAGCTGAAGTATTCATTGACAGGTAAGTCATTGCAATGTATGATTTTATATACCATACTTAGATCAGACCGAAGATGGCGTAATTCAAGGTTTTCTAGGTCTAGAATTTCAAGTCTGGTGGCATAAGGTATTCTGTGACGAGTAGAGGAGTGGAGAACTCTTCTTGTGAAATATTTCTGGACTTTCTCAACTGTGCTAATATCAGATACGTAATGAGCGTTCCAGACTGATGAGCTGTATTCGAGTATTGGTCTAGCAAATGTTTTGCATGCTCTAGTTAGTAATGTGATATTACCAGAGAAAAAGCTATGTAGGATTAGGTTAACAACTCTTAACACCTTTTTGGCTATGTAGTTACAGTGGGCTCTAGCACTTAGATCATCAGAGATGAGTATTCCAAGGTCCTTTACAGAGCTTGAATTATTTCATCCACGACTTTTCCCTTTAGCCCTGTCTGATTCCCTAGTTCTGGCAGTGGATACATTCTTGTAGGAGTTAAAAGCCGTGCACTACATGGTCCGCGATCAACTGCACCTGGAAATGGTAGACCTTTATCATCAAAAATGTACAATAGATGCTTATATGATTGGTTTTGAAGTACTTCTCCTTCAAGGCAATAATATCCTATCTTAATGAAAAGGAACAGTTGTTTTTGTTCTTAGAATTAATCAGCTTATTAAACTTTCACCATAAATAAAAAAAGTTATGTGAAAAGTCATTCTCGTGTGGTTTAGAGCTGTAAAAATGCCAGTGGTACTTAAGAAAACGAAAAGAATGCTTCCATTTTACACATTGTTTTTCACCACTTCTGCTTGAAGGGTTGATACTGACAACCTAAAGGTGGGAATTGTAGAATGACAGAGGTCTGTTACTCATAACCTTGGTTTTTTGGTTCAGTGTCTGAAAGTCAATCTCTATCTTTTTCTAGAGTGAGATTTATTTATTTGTTTGTTTGTTTGTTTATTTATTGATTTGATTTTTCAATCGCTTACAAAATAATAGGTATAAGTATATGCATAGTTATGAATACATGAAATGGGTACATATAAGAAAAATAAAAGAAACAATAGGACAGGGATGGTAGGCACGTTGGTGCGCTTATGCACGCCCCCTACAGACCTCTTAGGAAAGGGGTGAGGTCAATAGTAGACAGTTTGACGTTAAAGTTTTGGGGGTTTGGGGAAGAAACCACAGAGTCAGGTAGAGTATTCCAGACATTGACCACTCTGTTGCTGAAGTCATATTTCCTGAAATCAAGTTTGATATGGTTAACCTTGAGTTTGTATCTATTGTGTGCTCTTGTGTTGTTATGGTTGAAGCTGAAGTATTCATTGACAGGTAAATCATTGCAATGTATGATTTTATATACCATACTTAGATCAGACCGAAGATGGCGTAATTCAAGGTTTTCTAGGTCTAGAATTTCAAGTCTGGTGGCATAAGGTATTCTGTGACGAGTAGAGGAGTGGAGAACTCTTCTTGTGAAATATTTCTGGACTTTCTCAACTGTGCTAATATCAGATACGTAATGAGCGTTCCAGACTGATGAGCTGTATTCGAGTATTGGTCTAGCAAATGTTTTGCATGCTCTAGTTAGTAATGTGATATTACCAGAGAAAAAGCTATGTAGGATTAGGTTAACAACTCTTAACACCTTTTTGGCTATGTAGTTACAGTGGGCTCTAGCACTTAGATCATCAGAGATGAGTATTCCAAGGTCCTTTACAGAGCTTGAATTATTTCATCCACGACTTTTCCCTTTAGCCCTGTCTGATTCCCTAGTTCTGGCAGTGGATACATTCTTGTAGGAGTTAAAAGCCGTGCACTACATGGTCCGCGATCAACTAGAGAGAGCTAAGGAGGACTATAAACGGTTTGCAGACCAACATCATTGCGAAGTTCCGCCTTTAGCGGTAGGCGATCGGGTTTGGCTCTCTCCTCGACACTTACCAATGACACGACCATCAAAAAAGCTCGATCACCTTTTCCAGTTGAGGCGGTGATCAATCCTGTGGCTTATCGTCTCTCCCTGCCACGGATCATGCATATCCATCCTGTTTTTCATCGTTCCCTGTTAGTCCCTGCCTCGGCTGACAGTCCGCATAGACTGGCTCCATCACAGCCGGCCCCAGTAACCCCTCTGGGAGAGGAGGAGTACAAAGTGGATAGCATCTGAGATTCATGCCAGTTGTGAGGCCGATTTCAGTATTTGGTGGCATGGAAAGGTTATGGACCAGAGGACTTCACCTGGGTCAATGCCACTGATGTTCATGCTCCTCGTTTGGTCCAGGACTTTCACGCTCGGTTTCCTCAATGTCCTCGTCTGCCTGGTCCTGGGGGAGGGGGCCCTGCAGGGGAGATAGTGTCATGCCCCTGGTGGAGACTGACTCTGAGGAAGAGGAGGAACAGCCAACAGGGAGTGGGAGTGTGGCTCCAGAGGTGGTGGAGGAGGCTGGGGAAGGACAGAGGCCGGCTGAGCAGTCAGAGGAGGATCCAGACTCATCCCCTATCTATCCTAGGTCATGCAGGGAGAAAAGGATCAGGGAAAAGTGAGGTCTACTCAAGAGGAGATTACCATGATCCTCCTCGTGGCTTGCAGGTGGGAGCTATGTATATAAGTTTTCAGCTTAGTTAGAATTGCTGGAGTCAATTAGTCTTTACCTTGAAAGAGGTTTATCTTTGCTGACGTTCTTCCCATGGACTTTTCTCGGTTATTTTCCTGGAGTTTATGATTAGTTATCTCGGCTTGCTTCAGTACTCTCATCAATGTGGTTTGTTTTGGTTTTCTTTTTGCCTAATTATTTACTTTTGTGACTTTAAACTGTGCCTAATAAAACAGTGAAGTTAAGTTGAAGACATTACCGGACTTTAATGTATGTTTTGGGTTTTGGGTTATTTTGAGAGACTACGGGTCCTCACAGAAGCATACTTTTGAAAATAAGGGAAATATCAGGGGTAAACCCTATGCATTTGGTTATCACTATACTTTCATGTGGCTAAATTTGTGCCAAGTATATGCAACAGATGGCAAGGTGCAGGGCAATCATTCGGCTTTCCACTTTAATAGCAGAGCAGCAGCTGAAAAGGCAGGCACAGAGAAAATGAGCCAGCTCACAGTTATTTCAGTACTTAGAAACAGCAGAAACTATGCAGGCATACTACAAAATATTATGGCAATATCTCATATTCATTTTTGAAGTTTTTCCCAAAAAGTGAGGAAAACACTGTTTCTTGGATTAATGTGTCTGTCTATTTATCTCTCTGTGTGTGCAGTATGCAAGAATGCATATGTTTATAAATATATCTATAGTACATCTTGATATAGGGACACACATAAGTGGGGGAGGGGAATTGTTAACTCTTAATTCAAATTAGGATATAGACTATATTCCTAGGCTCTGATTGGTTCCAAATCTTTTCCGTTTTGAGTTTTGTTTCAGGATTGACTTTCTTGAACAAGTTGTTCAATTTTCAGGCCATAAGGTTTGGTTTTAAAAAAATCTCCTCCATGCTATTTTTACAGTGAAATTTTGCTGGAACCTGAACAACTGTTGTCATTCCTTTTTATTGTGATGTTTACATTCTCTCTATTACTAGTGTTAGCTCTTCACTTGTTTGCATCAAGATTTCTAGCTCAGGCAGTAAGAATTCATAAAGAAAGCTTAGCCAAGAGTCATGATTCTCTCAACAAATGTTATGTTGCATTTTTACAAAAACCTCAATACTGTACAAGTTTACTATGTCGCTTGAGAAATTGTTATTTTTGCTATACATAAGAATTTACTAAAATTGTTAAAATATAAAATTTAAATCAGTCATTTGTTCTTATTCCTATGTAATCTTCGTGTGGGCGGGCAGCGACGGCTTGGATGTTGACCTCGGCATTGGTGGGGCACTTTGTATCGGGGTCAACGCAGGCAGCACCATATCCGGGGTGTGCAACAAAAGTACTTCCTAATGGCAAGCCCCCCCACCATTCCCCCCCCCCCATTTCACATGTTTTAATATAGGCCTTAATTTGGGGGGGAGGGGCTTAATTTCATTTCATGCCTATAAAACATGCTGGGATTTCCTATTGGGGGAGGCCGTATTGTTGGAGAAACAGGGTGGTATATTATATAAAAATACGTATACATCTCAAATTTAGTCAGGCTTCCCAGTGCTCTTAGATTGGGAAAGATGGTGCTGACATTTTAAAAGAACTTCTACTACTTTAAAGGCTACCTTTCAATTTCCATGCATTTCCTGATTCAGTCTGGTGGGAAATGTGCTACTTATTTTCCAAAGTAATGATCAGAAGAGGTCATCAAGAGCCACTGAAACAAAGCACTGCACAAAGCTGTGGAACATTAATTTAATTTAATTTAATTTAACTAATCAATATAGTGGCCCCCTGACTCCTAATGACTCTGGCAGTTTACAATTAAAAAGCAAAAATAGTACAGCAGAAAAAGAGTTCCCAAAGCATACATATATAAACAACAATAATTCTGAGTCATCAATTTTCCCCAAGGCCTGGGAAAATAACTGTTTTCAGTATCCCTGGAGCATTATCAGGGTTGGACCCATTTGGATCTGCAGGAGTATATTATTCCAAAGGGCAGGTGCTATGATAAAGAAACCATACTACTGTTCTGGCCAAGGCTTCCTGAGACATCAACAAACACACATAAAATCCAAAACTCTTTTATTTTAGTTCAATGGTTGTGAATTATTGTCATTCACAGCCTAGAATGAGACTTAACCAGCTTTAATTAGTCCCAGGGACGTCTGCCAAAGTTCTTCGAGGGACGTCTAATAAAAACGCAATTAGACTGAAGTCCCAATTAGTCTTTCAAAACCAAACAGAGAAAAAAGTTACCATGGAACTTTCAGAATCCAAACCGATCAGAGCGAACGACGTTGCTTCCTGCAAAGATTTTCCTACCTTTGCACTTCCTTTATACCTTATGGGAGGGGCAATCACCTCCAAGCCTTACTCCCAAGTTGCCCCTTTTTTCTTAGCTGCTCTTGCCTTCTGGCAGCTCTATGCACATGTGCACTGGGAACAGGGTTCCCTTGTTCCTACGCCTCATTGCTGCCAGATTCTGGAGGCTCCAGAATCAGTACATAACTCCCAGATGGTCCTGACCCCATCTCTGTATCAGACACAGGACCCTAGACTCCCGGGCTGGTCCCTGTTCTTCCCCACTGTCCAATTCTGCTGCTGTCTGCACAGGCTGCCAGTGAACCACAACAACTTCCAGGGTCTCATTAGATGGCATTGCTTAATTGTTGGCACCCAAAACACACCCATTCTGCCCCATTTCATCAGACAGAGAGAAAGAGCTGGAGGTGGGATCTCACTGAAGTAATATAGTCCTAGCTGTGAAGGACTTTATAAGTGATAATCAACACTGTGACCCAAAAGTCAACTGGTAATCAATGCAATTCAAGAAGCTATGGAGTTACATGGGCAGAATAAGGCATGTCCAAAACTGCTTGTGTGTCTTTAGTTTTGGAAATACAGACAGGATAGCTTTGAAAAAAGATAAAGTTGTTGTGATGAACGTGGAGGAACAGTAGATAAGAGTTTTAGTAACACAAAGCTTTCCCAGAGAGAGAACTGGATGAACAAACAGCATTTCTGAATTAGATAAAGGAAGCAGAAGAGGTTCAGGTTAGTTACAGACTAGAATATCTCAGAATATATATAGTAGGTTAGAAGGTCATAGCTTTTATCTGGCAAGATTCTGTCCATTCCATTAAGTGTAAGCAAATAAAGAATTGAAGTGAGTTGGACTTTGCTGTGTTGTCTCTAAACTTAGGCCTGACAGATGTAACTATTAATAAATTCCTTCTTTTGTCAACCACCCTTCCTTTTAGGGAAGTTTATTTCTGTGCCTACCATTTTCTGTTTATCAGAAAGCTCATTCTGCATTCCTCTTTTTTTAATGCATTCAATGCATGTTAGACTCAATGACTAGTATAAATCTGTGGCCCTTCTGTTCTTATTTTGAACTTTTCCCATCACAGACATGGCTTTTCTCTTACTTAAAATTGGCATTGGACCAGTGTGTCTTGGCAGCTTTTCTGTTCCATCTCAATCACACGCTTCTGGCATTATGTGCTTTTAAGTCTATGTTCGTGTATCTCTGAGTTCTGGAAAATAATTGTATTTCCAGTTGTCCCAAAGGTGTTTTTTTCAAGAGGCAACTGGACTTTCTGGTTTTTCTTTGAAGACATTTCGCTTCTCATCCAAGAAGCTTCTTTAGAGCTGACTTCAGAAAGTCCAGTTGCCTCTTGAAAAAAGCACCTTTGGGACAACCATGACCTGGATGACTGAGAATCTCCATAGACATGTTTTACCAGTTTTTTTTCCATTTGTCTTCTTATTGTGTTCTTTTCATTCAGTTTTTGATAGGTTCCATAGGGAGGAATTGACATCCCTATTTATTGGACAACCAATCAGCTTACTTAAATTATTATGTTTTCTTTCTCTCCCTTCTTCCCTTCCTCCCCAGCTTAAATAAGACAGGAAGGTTGGTCTATCTCTGTTGCCAAGATGCTAGGTCAATACAGCAAGAGCTGTGTTAAATTGAAGAGGAAATGGTCGAATATTTGGAAACCAAATGCAATTTGTTGCAACTTAAGACCTGGGATGGGTGCCTGAAAAATCTAAAAAGCATTTTAGTTGAATCTTAATTCCCATGGTAATGCCATTAATTATTCTTCTATATGAACCATTTGAGCGAGTTACAGTCTGTCATGCAGAGATACTCCAAATGAGACACATTTTAAGATCAGATGATAAATTAGCATATTCTAGCCAAGACAGAATTTTATCCCAGCACTAATAGCATTATGCAATATTTGGGTTTCGACTTAAATTATAAATGCCTGCTGGCTGGTTTCAATAGGATTAGCATACAAGGCCAGGGAAACTACAATATTTACAAGTGATAAAGTTGGTATGAAATGAAGAGTAATGTTCTTTCTTAGAAATCAAATGCTTTTGGAGTATTTATTTTCTTCTGACAAAAACCTAAACATTGACTGGGATTACAGGATTATTATTTTTTTGCAATGTTTGTTGTTCTCTTCCATATATTATTAGTTTTATCATTAACTTTTAATACTTATTATACATGATTGACACAGAAATTGCCACCTATTCCCAGGGATTTCAAACAGTGAGAATTTCAAGGTTTTTTTTTCAGCTTCTTTTGCAAATGTGATGTGATAACCAAGAGATTGTTTCCTCATGAGTCAGCATGTAAAACATCTTGTTGACTCTTTGACAGTTTTGTTTGCATGGTATCAAAATTGCCACTGCTGGTTATGTATAATGTTATGAATATTGAATTTGACTGTCTATGATATTCCCTGTCTTTAGTTTTCAAGAAAAAAAAAAGTTCTGCTAAAACATTGATTTATTGGCTCTCCTCCAGTGAAATTATTTTAAACAAAATCCCTAGACTCAAATACCAGCAATAACAGGAAGCTACAGTAGGTCTCTTCAAGTAGAAAAGGAGCCACTTGTTTATAACAGTGTTTTTTTCCTGATGCCTGGATTAGAATATATATCAAGAAATTTATATTTCATGCTTTTTCTTCCTTTGATACCTATTGAAAAGGCATCTGAAGTGAAAAGCCTAATCTTGACTGTATGCAATATTTTTAAAATGTGAACTATGGTCTAGTCCCTAGGAAAATTTGAGGATCACCTCTAATGTAGCATAAGAGCTGTAGGCTCATAACAAGCTGGGATGTAATCATACCAAGACAGTTGTCACTGAACTAAATTATTATTTTATTTGTAGTTAGCTGTTTCTTCCTCACTACAAAGAGCTTAGTCTGCAAGAGGGACCATATTAAGTTCATATGATCAAGAGGGAAAGTCACTGAATCCTTCAATGTCATTCATGTATCTAGAGTTTGTAAACTCTTGAAGCCTTTTTATTGCTGGGAAATTAATCTGCATTACTTTGGTTTATATGCCAATATACATTATATTTCCTCTGATTTTTGTCTTCTTGAGCATCAGATGTTCATGTTGCAAGATTTCCATTCAATGAACAATATTAAAATAATCAGCTGGACATTACTTCTTCATCATTTCTGCTAATAGTAGACTTCTTTCCAAACATGTAAAGTTACATATAAACATAGAGTTGGACATTATCATTTACTGTATGTCCATGAGATCCATTTGTCAGAGTTCTGGCAGTTACTCCAATTAAATAATGAGCCTCGAGCCATTCTATGTCTGGTACTAACCCGGATGTAGCCAACTCTGAGATACGTAATTCACTGTCACCCTTGATCCTGCCTTCTTCCCACCCCTCTGGGTATATCATTCAATGAAAAACGTCCATAGCCAAGAGTCATCAATCATGCTCTCCAATTAGATTTTTTTGTGGCAGGAGCTTCAGTCATGTAATCAGTCTTTGAAGAAAATATGAATTGAATGTACTTTCGATTCCACACTGCTGCCTGCTCTTTGAAACTCCCCCCATCTTTCTACTGTCAGCTATAAAACGTGTATACAAAATGTTTTATGAGTTGACATCATTCTGATCAATTCAGGATCCTGGATCATAGTATTCCTGTTAAAAGACTTCAAGATGTCAAGATATATCTAATAAAAAGAACCAATTACTATTGAACTACACAAATTGTAATACTTTTTACAATCCGAGTGGAATCTACTTTCTTATAACTGAAACATATAGTCCTACATCTGTCCTAATTTCTGGAATTATAATATACCTGCCTCCAGGTATTCGAAAATATCTCATTTCAAAGATAATGACAATAAGAAAGATTGGATTACATTTTCCAACATAATACGAACATAATAAATAGATTAGAGGGACAACAAAAATAGTTTCATATAGGAAGAAATCTATAGTGGTTAATTTATTTGGCAATAATTTGAAAAATAAAAAGTGGGCTTGAGGAAGAAGGAGGGACCTTGAGAAAGTTTTTTTTAATAGTTATAACAGAATCAATATTATTTATTAGAATGTTTTTATAAATTGCTACTTAAATATGATACATAATTAGAACAAATAAAAATTATATGATAACATGGATGCAAAATTTCAATTTTAAGGAAGCCAGACATTGGATGAGAAGCTCAAGTGTTATGGGTACTTTACAATATATCTTTGCAACAATTGATCAAGGCTGATTCCTTTTGCTATAAATCCTGCTTGCAAAACGCAAGGGAGAAGGTTGATATAGAAAGAAATATGCTGGTTTGTTTGTTTGTTTGTAATTATTATGATAAATCTCTCTCCATTGAGATTGCTTCCTTCTCCAAAACAAAGCCATTTATGGAAATTCACCTTACAATCAATCATGAGAGCATCTGGGACTTTGATTTACATGCACTGCAGGGATGACTTGTTCACCCACCAAAGATTTAGTGCTGTTGTTAAACATCTGCCTAATATACACCTTAGAAGATGTTGTCATTGGGATCCAAAATGCATTGAAAGTATCACAATCACACTAATATACTTTTAACATTTTTGTAAATGTTAAGCAACAAATGTAAAGCAACAAAATGGATTTTCACACTACAGAATGTCTTCAGCTGAGAACATAATTCACTTAGGAGAACACAAGCATCGTACATCACTAGAAACTTCTATCCTGAAGATGATAGCTGAATGTATGAACTGACTCCATTCCAAAGCTTGGTGATAGAAGTCATGTGAAATCAGACCTTATCTCACACTTGATCTATTCAATGTAAATTCATATCAGAATCAAGCAAATGCCACATTCCATATTTCTAACTTGTCCTGCCTTCACACTTTGCAACAGGCATCTTCAGATGGGGGCAGACTCTCCCTATTGAAATCCACACAAACTTGATATAGTGATATTCATGGATAGTCTGCAACTTTTCTGTTATTTGTCTCCAGTTAGGTTTAGTTGAAGTGCAGTGGCACAGTGGTTAGAGTGCAGTACTGCAGGCTACTTCTGCTGACTGCCTGGCTACTTCTTCTGACTGCCTGTAATTTGGCAGTTCAAATCTCACCAGGCTCAAGGTTGACTCAGCCTTCCATCCTTCCAAGGTGGGTAAAATGAGGAACCAAAATTGTTGGCAGCAATATGCTGACTCTGTAAACTACTTAGAGAGGGCTGTAAAGCACTGTAAAGCAGTATATAAGTCTAAGTGCTAATGCTATTTATTCATCTACTTACTGTCAAATTTAAGTTTGCATACCTCAGCAAGCCAGCCCTCAGTGATTTTCAAATTAAATTTGAAAATCAGTATGAAGAGGTAACTTCAATTAAAACAGTATCAATACCAAATAAAATAATCAATAATGTAATAAAAACATACCTCAAAGCCAAACCAGTCATCACCTAAAATCATACAAGGTACAAGTTTAGGGAAAGGAATGTGTGTTTATAAAAGAAGGCCTCCATATTTCTCTTAAAATCCGGCAGTGAAAGAAGAATGGTACTCTAAGAGAAAATAATTCCACAAAATTTGGATTTGGCTGCCATGTGATATTTGTTACAGATTTAACTAAGTTTAGTCTAGTCACATTGGACTTTTGTCTAGGGCAGGCCTGTCAGACTGACAGTTCATGGGCCTGATGCATCATGCACAGGCCACACGCACCCCAGTTCTGCAAAGGCAAAAAACATCATGATACATCACAATATGTCACGTAACACGACCCATTGTCTAGGGAGTAGACCACCTAGAACTTTTCAGATCCTTTGGATTGTGGTCTTCTCAATATTGTCCATTGGCCATATTAGCAGAACCCGAAATTTCATACTAAGCCACCTGGAAAATAACATTTGTGTTCTTAACAGAATAATAGAGTTGGAAGAGACCTTGGAGGTCTTCTAGTCCAACTCCCTGATCAAGCAGCAAACCCTGTATCATTTCAGACAAATGGTTGTCCAATCTCTTCTTAAAAACTTCCAGTGTTGGAGCACCCACAATTTCTGGAAGCAAGTCATTCCACTGATTGATTGTTCTGTCAGGAAATTTCTTCTTACTTCTCCATTTATTTTCCCCCTAATTCAGAACCAATTGCCCAAAGAGTAGCCTTCTCCCATGCCCAGTCCTATTATTGTTGCCCACTCACATTTCCACATCTGGGCAGAGAAACAAAAGTTTGCAAATTAAAATAGTTAAAATCCTGCAGAAACATTTCTAAATGGCAGGTATCCGTGTGTTGCACACCTTGAATGAAAAACTACATTGTGAGGGATCTGTAATTTGTCATTGCTAGTCAGCAAACCTACTGAGTAGTTTCATCTGATCCCATTTACTGATAGGAATGAATGTGTTTTGTCTGACTTTTTCCCAGCATGGAATGCTATCTCCATCTCAAGGGTAGTTCCATTTGCAAAAGCTTTTAATCTTACTTTATTTATTTAATGTCACTAAGGCAGCAACAATACATTTCTTAACATGATAACTTGCATTTCTGTTCTTTGGGGGACCTTTTAATTATTACCATACAAATGTATTAATAATGTTGATTGATTCTTAGACAATGAGATATAGTGGGATTAATATCTCCTTCTCTCATGAGTAAAATGTCAAGAAAAGTGAAGAATAATTATTTTCAGTTTTAATATTTGGCAATAGTTTCTCATTTATTTATTCCTTACCAATGGAAATCATGCACTGAAGAGTATATGAGCATCTGTCCCAGGGGTGTTCAACTCAATTTCACTGAGGCCACATCAGAGTTGTGTTTGACCTCAGGGGCAGGCTGGGCATAGCCAGCTCAACACCATTCATGTCAGGGGGACCCAGACTCTCATTATCATTCACCATATATCCTTTCCCTTAGATTTACTAATTCATGGTAAATAATTCCATAATGGAGATTTGAAAAAACTACCTATAGCAGAGAGTCCCTCATCAGGTATGATTTTTTTTCCTTTGATTCACAAGCACAAATGTTGATAAAAAGTCATAGATGAAAACCCACCAAGTGTTGTGGTTTGCCGGCAGCTGGTGCAGACGGCAGAGGTTTCAGACGGTGAGGACGAAAGGGAACCAGTTAGGGATTCTGGAGAGGACTTGAACGAGGGTCCTGCAACTGATGCAGGGATGGGACCAGGACCATCTGGGAGTGGGGTGATGCCTTCGGTGTCTGGCAGCAGCGAAGCGGAGGACCCGTGTGCGCGGAGATGGTAAAAGGCGAGAGCAGCTAAGCAGAAGGGGTGACTCAGGAGTAAGGCTGGGAGGTTATTGCCCCTCCCAACAGGGATAAATGTCAGACCTCAGTGACAAAACCTTTGCAGGAAGCAAAGCAGTTCAAGCCACAGTCATCCCCATCTTCAAAAAGGGAGACCCAAGCCTAGTTGAAAATTACAGGCCAATCTCCTTATGCTGCGTCACCTGTAAAGTCATGGAATCAATTATTAACCAATCCATCATCCTTCACTTAGAGACAAATAACCTACTCTCCAATAAACAATTTGAAAACTATCAGAAAAAAACTATCCTGTAATCTGCAACTCTTACACTGCAAAAACATATGGACGACACAACTCGACCAGGGCAAAGCAATAGACGCAATCTACATAGACTTCTGTAAAGCCTTTGATTCAGTGGTACACGACAAACTACTCCTAAAAATAAAATCCTATGGTATCTCTGGACAACTGAATAACTGGATAGAAGCATTCCTGTCAAACAGACAACAAATGGTCAAAATCGGGAGCGTACTATCAAATCCAGTACCTGTCAATAGTGGTGTTCCCCAAGGCAGTGTTCTAGGACCAACTCTCTTCATACTCTACATAAACGACCTCTGTGATCATATTAAGAGCAATTGCGTTCTCTTCGCTGATGATGTAAAGCTGTTCAATACCACAGACAATACTGCTACCCTACAAAAGATCTTGACTATGTATCAGAGTGGTCAAACAAGTGGCAACTTCAAATCTCAACAAATAAATGCTCTGTCTTACATATTGGCAAAAAAAAAATCAGAAAATAAAATACAAGCTGAATAGTCAAGATCTTGTTGATGACCCAAGCTCTGTAAAGGACCTTGGAATACTCACCTCTAATGATCTAAGTGCTAGAGCCCACTGCAACTACATAGCCAAAAAGGCATTAAGAATTGTTAACCTAATCCTACGTAGCTTTTTCTCTGGTAATATCACACTACTAACCAGAGCATACAAAACATTTGCTAGACCAATACTCGAATACAGTTCATCAGTCTGGAACCCACACTACGTATCTGATATTAGCACAATTGAGAAAGTCCAGAAATATTTCACAAGAAGAGTTCTCCACTCCTCTACTCGTTGTAGAATACCTTATGCCACCAGACTTGAAATTCTAGAACTAGAAAACCTTGAATTACGCCGTCTTCGGTCTGACTTAAGCATGGTATATAAAATCATACATTGCAATGTCCTACCTGTCAATGAATACTTCAGCTTCAACCATAACAACACAAGAGCACACAATAGATACAAACTCAAAGTAAACCGCACCAAACTTGATTGCAGGAAATACGACTTCAGCAATAGAGTGGTCAATGTCTGGAATACTCTACCCGACTCTGTAGTTTCTTCCCAAACCCCAAAAACTTTAACCTTAGACTGTCTACTATTGACCTCACCCCTTTCCTAAGAGGCCTGTAGGGGCGTGCATAAGCGCACCAACGTGCCTACCGTCCCTGTCCTATTGTTTCTCTTATTCTTTTATTTTTCTTATATGTACCCATTTCATGTATTCACAACTATGTATACATTTATACTTATTATCTTGTAAACAATTGGCAAATCAAATAAATAAATAAATAAAATAAATATTCTGAGTCCTTCTTGAAGCTCTGCATATTCTGGTCATTTTTTTCTAGTACTGTTATAGTTACTTTGGAGACTTCTGTTTTTGGCAGTATTCCACAGTACTGACAGGCATGTTCTTATCTTGGAGAACTATTTAAGTTACTTTTGGCTGTGAATGAAAATAATTCTCAATGTTGCATTAAAATAGGTTTTGCTTTTAAAACAAGTTTGTGTTTCATTAAGTTTGATGAAGTCTGGGTCAGAACACCAAGAGCATTTTCATCATAATCACCATCATCTTGATTTTGAGACTTTTGGGTTATTTGAATTCCTGGTTTTGTGTTAGAGCTTCACCAGCTCTATTCAATAATGAAATATCAGGACTGGGGAAACCAAAAGTTTGCAGAAGGGCACAATTTAACCTTTAGGCTAATTATAGACATAGTGCCACAGCAGGGCAAAAACTGGAAGAAGGATATAGCTAGAAGTTTAAACAATCATATTGTACAATGCAATATTATGTGATCTGAGAAAATAATGGCAATGTCAAAAATATGTAGGCAACCATGCAAGACTACCATGATATAATTGACATAGGCACTATGTTTTTCCATAGTAATCTCATTAATTTAGATTGCTCACTTGGGTGCTTACTCTGAAACTTCTGCCTAAATTAAGTAAGGTGACTATTTGAATTAAGGACCTTTTTCGGGAATTTAAGGTTAATGGCCTTTGTAATAAATATAAAAGTTCATGATTGACAAGGAAATTCAAACAATTTAAAATATATATTTCACAGCAGCAAGCTAGACTCCCGATTTTAATAGGGGCAGCCCAATTAACTATTGACATTTAGATGCCTGATTGCACTGAGATATTTTCAACTGAATAATTCAACTGAGTTAATATAGCCCAATAATATAACTATTCTTGTCCTCATCCAAACCCCATGTTTGTTCAATTCCAGAATCTCATAAAATTTGGGCAAGGATTCTTCTCACACAATTTTAGAGTGAATTTAGACAATTTATTCAAACGTTATTCTTCATTCCATTGTGCAGTACTTTTCCTGGTACTTAATCCTTTTTAATGTTGTGAGGTAATGGCATTATCAATAAGCTTTTCAGAATTTAAGTGACAGTGGAAATCTGACATTTTTCCTTAATTATAATAAAACAAGTAATGTTTTAGCTACATACTCAGGTTCAGTGTTAGGAAAGAAAATAGAAACCCTCAGGGGTGGGATTCAAATTTTTTAACAACCAGTTCTGTGGGTGTGGCTTAGTTGATGGGTGTGATTTGGTGATCATGTGACTGGGTGGCATGGCTCAATTCACTGGGTGGCATCACTCAATTCAAGGGGCACTTCTCCTTGCCTGGCCTCTCATGCAAGTGGTGATGCTGCAACGGTTGTAAGTGTGAAAAACAGTAATAAGTCACTTTTTTCAGTGCCATCGTAACTTTGAATGGTCACTAAATGAACTGTTGTAAGTCAAGGATTATCTTTACAAAAAGCTTCTTTGCTTGCAAAAAGCTGCCCTAAATACCAATCATTGGATTAAAAATATCTGCAAACCGAAGTTACAAATCAGGCAGGGTTCCAGAGCACCTTGAGGAATTAAAATAGTTCCAGAGCACCTTGAGGAATTAAAATAGTTAAAATGCAATGATAACTATCAGCAGCCAACTTTTGCTCATAAAGTGAAACCCTTTTGCAGAGAGGTCATTTAAGCTCTCCAGAAAGAGCACACCCAGGAAAAGCAAGCCTTAGATCCATTTGTACCACTTAAAGACCAGCTGGTCTCACTCATCTCACAAGATACCCTAAGGAAATCATCCAGATTTAAGGAAAGGGGACATGCCCCCAAGAAAGGCAGTAAAAAATCAGTGCCAAGCTTGCATCCTGCCTCTTGGAAGTACACCCCAAAAGGACAGTGGAGGATACCACTAAAGCAGTGAAGGAAGACCTCCTCCCCATATAGAAAAAGAAATCCCGAAAAAATTCAAACACTATACAAATAATGAAATCACAACAGTAGCTGTTGCTTGTTAAATCAATTACCAGAACAAATAGACACAGGAATAGCCAGATTTCTCAACCCAGTTTCTTTTCAGGAATAGGGATTAACCTTTTTCTTTCCAAACAGCTGAATAGGGAAAATTATCCCATCAATAAACACGGGATTAAAAATCACCAAGGACAGAATTAAACTTCACCAAAAAACAGTTTTAGATCAAAACTCAGAAAGGGTATGTAAACTCACGTTTGAATGTCCATCTTTCTAGCTAGCCATGAAGCCTTGCTGAATGTCATTCATCTTGGTTCCTTGTCATTAAAAAGCTTCTTTCCTCAGCTCTGTTTCATTATTCAATTATTTCTTCAAAGTGCTGATCATTGCATACTGGCTGGAAGTATTTCCAGGGGAGTATTTCCTCCCAATAGCAGTGTAAAAAGCTTAAAACAGGCCTTCCCCTTTAAGAAAGTTCCAGGAAAGAAAGAAAAGAAAACCTCTCCTTCAGAGACAGTAAGTCTAGGCATACTGCCAAGAATGTAATAAGGATGGAAAAACAAAACAAAAGGAGATTGCTTCTAACTACTGGGTCTCCGAATTGCTTAGAAAGTTAACAAGGGGGTTCTATAGAACCAGTCAGAACTGGTAGAATCCCACCCCTGGAAACCCTGCCATGTTATTTCAAGTGTGGTGTCTTTCCCTGTAGCAATCCAAAAAGGTAATGAAGACAGATGGAGATTAGTTGGCACAGAGGTACGAATGTACACACAGATTTGGTAAAAGAACCATTAAATCAACAGAATTTTTATGCAGCTTTTCCATTACTGCTCAAGTACAGAATTGGCCAAGAATCCCAAGAATTAACCAAACTCTAAATCCCAAATTACAGTTTTCATCTATGTCAGTCTGGTTCCATAAAATTAAAATAATATCATGAATTTAAAATGGTTATTTTTAAAAAAAGATGTAACATTGTTGATGTTATAAAAAATTGAAAGAAAGCAACAGAAACAGAATATTTTGCAACAAAAAAGACGTACAAACATGACTCAAGCAAATGAGCTCCATTGAATTCACCATGCCATTCTATTTTTAATCCAAAGCCAATTACTTACCCACCCAGAAATATTGTACTGCCAGACATTATTCAATTCCAAATAATGCTTTATATGTATTACATAGAATGGACAATTCACATTTCTGACCATGTCATATTGTCATGAAATGGAATATGAATTTGAGACATATGGGTTTGCATTGATCTAGCCTGAGTTATATTGGAAGTGGGGGAAAGGCAATATCAAGAAATGTTGCCTATGACATAAACTCAAGTGATTTAGTTACTTTGTTTACAAAGAGAATCCCCTAATTTCAGATTTTGAAGAGCCTTGTATCTATTGCTTTCCTTGTATCCATGGTGGCACAGTGGTTAGAATGCAGTATTACAGGCTACTTCTGCTGGCTGCCAGCTGCCTACAATTTGGCAGTTCGAATCTCACCAGGCTCAAGGTTGACTCAGCCTTCCAT
The DNA here is from genome assembly GCF_049901735.1 of Notechis scutatus. Classification (NCBI taxonomy): domain Eukaryota; kingdom Metazoa; phylum Chordata; class Lepidosauria; order Squamata; family Elapidae; genus Notechis; species Notechis scutatus. The sequence continues at coordinate 149,728,008 of NC_142012.1, forward strand.
CCTTCTACATTGGGTAAAATGATGACCCAGATTGTTGGGGGCAATAGGCTGACTCTGTAAACCACCTAGAGAGGGTTGTAAAGCACAATGAAACGGTATATAAGTCTAAGTGCTATTGCGATTTGATCAACCTATTGTCAAAATGTGATAAAAGATGAGGAGCTTTATTATAAAATCCTTGACCAAACACTATTACCATCCTTGCTTGTTAAATCAGTTTGTTGTCTACTTTGTCCTATGGTCTGCTTATGTCAAAGAAACTTTACTCCCCAAACAATTGAACCAAATTTTTATTAAGCAGGATTCTTTAAACTTAAGTCTTCATTTTTTTTTTATAAAGGGCCATCATATTCCTCTTTCACATGAATTATATTCACTCATGAATATAACTCTGTAGGAGAGAAATGTGATAAGCCATACATCCATATTACAGCAATTCTTAAACATGGTTCTGTTAAAATATATTCAGGGAACTGTTTAAAAAAAGAACAGGCACTCAGTTCCTCACAGTAGCTATGAAAAATATATACAGCCAGACTTCATAATGAATCAAGGCTCTTGCTTTTAATAACTGGTAGTTATTTTAGTTAGAGTGAAACTAACACAGTTAATTTTAAAAAGGCCAGACGTTAGAGATGAAGAGGGTGGTGCTTTCATTTTAATTTGGCAACATTACAGAGAAGAATAAGGACTTTAAAATGTGATTATAAATTAAAAAGAACTTTTATATCACTATATGAATGATTCATGTTATTGCATTGTAAAAACATGAAGAATTTTCAGTTGCATGTGTGAAACTTTTCATAAAACATATTTTTCATAAAACATAACTTTTCATAAAACACGTGGTTAATCAATTACTAAGATTCTTCAAAATTAGAATTATTTCTTAGCAGTCTGAATATGCGATAGATATGAATTTTCTTCACTTACGATCAGCCAGGTTATTCTCTCCCCACCCCACCCATTGATATTACTTAGAATACATTCCAATTTAAAACAATGTTAGAAAAATTTAGAACAACTAGAATAACTTTTATCCAGGATCTGCTGAAAAATGGCAACCAAGAGAAGCTGATCATATGAGGAATGCTTTCATCAGAAGTGTTTATAATGTGTGTGATGTAGACTTTCCCAGCAAGAAGATCCTTGAAAGGCTATTTCTTTACCATTAGCATTTATCCAAAATATGTATCTGTTGCAGAAGGTTTGGCAATAGTTCAGCTCTGGAGCAGGGGTGGGATTCAATTTTTTAACAACCGGTCCTGTGGGCGTGGCTTAGTTGGTGAGTGTGGCTTGGTGGTCATGTGACTGGGTGGGTGTGGCTTAGTGGTCGTGTTATTGGCTGGGTGTGGCCAACTCAACATCACTCACATCGAGGCATGCATCTCCTCGCCTGGCCTCTCATGACTGTGGGGATGCTGCAACAGTCGTAAGTGTGAAAAACGGTCATAAGTCACTTTTTTCAGTGCCATGGTAACTTTGAATGGTCACTCCACACAAGCAAAGTACCAGCAAAGGAGGAAAAAAACTCCAGAGAGGTTCCTGAGACAGGAAGTCTAGTCCTGCCAAGAATGTAATAAGAGTTAACGGAGAAGCAGTTTCTGTAAGCAACACCAGAATGTTTCCTTCCTGCCTTCCTTACAGGATTAGGCCAGTAATTTCTTCTAACAACCGGTTCTCCGAACTGCTTAGAATGTTAACAACCGGTTCTAGAGAATAGGTGCGAACTGGTAGAATCCCACCCCTGCTCTGGAGTCTATCCTTCAAGATACATTGTAAATGGACTCATTCTTGGCATGAGACATGCTAGAACTTTTCTTAAAGTGGCAAATGATACACAGCCCACTTAAAATCAAACTGTACAAGTACACAAAGTTAATTAGGTATGAAACAATAATCTCCAGGCACTTATCACCTTCCTTCATCATAAAAATTATAATAATAAATTAAATCAATAATTTGCTCATCATAAGGTAAGTCTAGTCATCCATAACTGGGAAAGATATGTATAAGTGTATGAGGATGTAAACATGAGAGGATATATATGATGCATCATATAACAAACAGGAAGCATGACATTAGAGCAAGGCTGTCAAACTCCTGGGCTATGGGCCAGATATGTCATGTGCTGGCCATGCCCAGTTTAGTGAATGGGGAAAAAAGTCCCGATACATCATGTGATGATGCCATGATGCTGTGTTTGACACCCCTGCATTAGACACTTACAAATAAGACAGGAAGGTGCTAGCTATCACAACATCCTTTTTTCCTTTCTATTTTTAGATTATTTAATCATCAAGGAACTATCAGATCATCATGGAAGTTTCACATGCTCATTTTATTGTTCTACTGTGAATCTATGCTTGGGGTTTTTATGATATTAGGTCCCAGTTATAATTGCTAAGATGTGTCACTGAATTAAATATTTAATTATTTGCTACCCTTTCATGATATCCAAGATGTATTCCCTCAAGAGATAACCAATTGTCTCTAGATAGAACAAGGACATCTTGTGTCCTCTCTCAAGGTAAGAACCAAGGTAAGTACAGTGGAAAGAGTTCAGTTTTCTGTTTTCTCCTGCCTAGCAATGCAATCTAGGAATGCAAACCATAAAAATTATCTGAGGATACTTTTATTTTATGATCTTCTAGCTGTACAATGAAAAACAATGTTTTACAATAAGAAACATAATTCTGATATGGAATAAGAATGTTATTTATCACCAAGAGTTCATGCAGGAAAAGATATTTGCAAAGAACACTTTTTGTATTTCATGCAAAATTAACATTGCAACTTAGTCCAAAATCTGGGATAACATGCATAACCTTCAGTCTCAATCAATCCAATCACACATATGAAGGACATCTCCCTGATTTATGGACTACTACATATATTAAGATATAAGACAGTGATAAACTGGTATGCTTAAGTCATCCATATAGCCTAAAGGGCACATTTATTCTTATTCAAGGTCAAGTGAGTTTGTTCTGATATATATACAGCATATTCAGAAGATATTGTGCAGAGCCCTCAAACTTCCAGACTTCTGGAAAAGGATCTGAGATTGAAAAATACACATACCACCCATTTGGAATCTTTCATATTAGCTTATATAAGAAAAAGTTGAACTGTTGCAAATTTTTAAAAAGAAATTAATAGTCATAAAGATTTATTTGACAGATAAAATTCAGTCCTGTTATAAATTAGCAAAATTAGCTTAGATTTGATCCTAGATTTCTTTTTTCCTCTACTGTGTTTATATAATTTAATCATCAGTCCTGTTCATTCAGGCCTTTCAACAGAAATCTTCATAGAAATCTTTACTGACAGATAGTGTGCAATCACTTCCCATTGTCGGTGATATGATTGGCTTTTATAAGATCTAGGCATAATTATGCTGCAAGTGAAAAATTCAATGTCATATAAAAGGCTTCTGCCTCAATTTACATGGAAAGAAGAAAAAAGGTTATGATGTTGAATGGATTTTTTTTAAAGGAACTGTTTATGGTCAGATACAGTTCTACTGAATTTATATAAATCCTCATTCTTGATGCCACTACCCCAAGGATCAATGCCAATCTTGACTGCCAAACATTTGATACATACCAAAATGCACTATTGAATTGACTTTGAAAAGAATCTGCATTTTCATTTCTCCAGTTCTCATTCAGATTGATGAATGAGAATTTTGTCTCAAATTTCTTTCATAGGAGAAAAATGTTTTGGTGAAATCTCCATGTACAATGAACTTAGTTAGTTACAAGGAGTTCAAGATTGTGTTTGAAGGTCTTGTTTGTCACTATACAATGTGAACAGAACAAAGTCTATTGCAGTCATCATTGGACAGAGTTATGCTAGAAGCAAAATATAAATTTAGAATATATGAAAAAAGAAAAAGAAAACAAAATAAAACAAAAATAGTAATGTGGTAGATTGCAGGGAATTTTACAGAAAATAAAACATAATTTGACCACATTCAAATTTGGTTAAAATGGAATTATAGTACCTTGCCCAATATCAAATGACAGTACCTGAGCCATTTTTCCAATTGCCCCTTTGACCTTTTCTGACCTAGGCTTCCTTGTCACACTTGGAATGTGGCCAGAGAACTAATTGCCAGACGCAGGACAAAGCCAAACTTGACACAGAGTCAAACAGGATTTTTCAATTTAATTTCGAACTAATTGCTTCCTGCAAAAGCCCATGTCCCATTCGCTCCTCTTTTATGTTCTATGGAAGGGCCAATCATCTCCAAGGTGTGACCTTACTCCTGAGTCAACCCTGCTTTCTCAATTGTTCTTGTCTTCTGCTAGCTCTGCACATGCGCAGGCTGGGAATTGGTTCCATGAGCTCCCCCGCATCACTGCTGTCTGAGTCTGAAAACATTTGCTGACTGCCAGCCTGCCCTGGCCCCATCTCTGCCCCTGATACAGCATCCTCCTCTAGATCTTCCTCAGCCTCCAGACCCAGCCCAGGTTCCTCCCAACCTCCTTGCTACTGTACAACTCTGCTGCCAGCTCCGTCAGCCACCGGTGGGCCACAACATGACCAAAGGGCAGAATCTACTTCAAGAATAGTGTACATTAAAATATACAATGATTAATCATCTCACCAGTGTACCCATCCTGGTTTTCCATATTTCTTATACTCAAATGAAACAAAAGAAATCATGAATGAATTATTGTTTTTCGCCCCATACTGAGATGTTTAGGCAGTCAAAGAGGCTTCAGAGCAATGCAGAAGGTTAATAGAAAGCAACATCAGTACCAATAGCTTTGCCTGCCAGTAAGCACTAAAACTAAGAAAATTTTAAATTAAATTTCCAAATAAGCTGTGAACAAGATAAAAAAAGGTGATGCTTCCCAAGTACAGAAAACTTTTGAAAAACTGCACAGTAGATTTCAACAAAGGATTAGCGAGTTTTTTTTTTTTTTTTAAGAAGCTTTGTTGGCTTTGTTACAAGTCAGCAGAGAATAATCTTCTCTATTACAACAATATAAATCTCAGAATAAAGCAGGGGGGGTTTAATTTGTCACCTTTATAGCAATGCTAATTTTGTACAAAATAATCACACAATGTCCTTAGTGAATTAAATTGGAGAAAGAATAATAACACTGAACTCCCTCTTTTTCTCCTGAACTTCTTGTCCATTTCATTAAGTTCTGAAAAATTGGCCACTTCTTAAAATGAGTATAATCAAAAAGTGCATCGTTTAAATGAATGAAGATTGGCATATGGGTTGTGTAGCATGGCTGGTATTGTGGGTGAATGAAAAGGTCAATTGCATTTTCCCCTTGCCCATCTTTTAAACCAACTGACATTGTTTTTTTCAAGAAAACATACAAATCATTGCCAACAAAGAAACAGGATAGAACAATGAATAGAAAATAGTAATGCATTTTATAAATACTTAAAGGAGAATAATTATTGGTTTTCTACTGGTACAAAACAAGCAAGTCATACAAGAATGAACTGAAGTAGAGTCAATAGGATAAAGTGATTAAAATGTTGAATTAAGAACTGAAACTACCAAATGCTTTCAGAAATTTCTCTTCAGTAATGCAAATTTATGGGATTGCTGTTTGGGAGAAAATGAGAAAAAGAAATCCATGCAAACTGCTATGTGTTCTGGAGAAAGTGGAATATAAATCCAATACAGACAATCCTGAGATTGTGCAAGCATTCTGGTTTGTGAACTCTTTGTAACATATTGTTTTTAAATGTCAGATGTACATGCACATCAATGATAACCACTTGCATAATAAGAGGTCTATGAAAATTAGAGACTGCATAACTTAAGAACTGCCTGTCAGCAGCATCTTCAATCATCATCAGCCTTCTAATGATTGACTTAAGAGATAATAAAAACCTCAAAATTACTTGACTCAGTGGGAACTGAAACTCAATATATTAAGTCTTAACTTTGCTTTGTCATTCCTACTGATAGAAAATAAATAGCAATAGCACTTAGACTTATATTCCACTTTTCAGTGCTTTACAGCCCTCTCTAAGAGGTTTACATGTCAGTATATTGCTCGCCCCCAACAATCTGCCTCCTCATTTTACTGACTTTGAAAAGAAGAGGGCTGAAATCAACCTTGAGCTGGTGAGACTTGAACTGCCAAACTTCTGGCAGCTGGCAGTCAGCAGAATTAATCTGCAGTACTGCATTCTAACCACTGCACTGCCATGGCGCCATTGTTTTTTGAAAATAAAAATAGATTTGGAAAGGTTCTCATGGACTTGATAACAAGTTCTTGCAAGTGTGCCAAGAGGTATTTATTTATAGTTAGCTAGTTAGTTAGTTAGTTAGTTAGTTATATCCCATCTTTATTATTTTGATAAATAACTATCACACTGTCCTTCTATTTTCCCCACAGCAGCAACACTGTGAGGTGATTTGAGCTGAGAGAGTGACTGACCCAAAAATGACTGACCCAAAAGTCACCCAGCTGGCTTTCATAGCTAAAGTGGGACTAGAACTCATAGTCTCCCAATTTCTAGTTTGGTACCTTAACCACTAGATCAAACTGAACATCGTTTACTTAACTGTTCAATTATCTCTACAGATTTTTCCCCATGCTTCAGTTAAATTCAAAGAGAAAACAGAATAAAACAAAATAGAAGGAGAAACACATTATGTTTCTAAAAGGAAATCAACTTATCTCATACAGAGATCATAAGAAGAGAAAACTATGTTTGATGAATCAAACAAAGGCCCATTTTAAATCAACATTTTGTTTCCTACAGAGGATACTGGGTGGAAGCTCCCAATCATTGTTCCACTGCAGTTCCTTTGCTAGAAACAAAACATCTCGCCTGAAAGCCCACACACATGCATATTTTCATAGCACTCACAATCTCATTAATGAGTCAGGTCTTTGAATGCAGACTCCCTAATTCAATGCCAAGATTGTGTCCCTGACCATATTGATTTGAATCCGGAACCAGGAACAGGGCACTAACTATATCAGACCTCTGTGGATCTAAAGACTCCAATTAGTTAGATAACTAAAGAAAACTGCTGGGAGAGGTAGAATGCCCTGAACATCTGTCTCCAAGTGACCTCAATCAAGTGAACTCTGCAAGCGAACGTTGGCATTAGAATAGTCATAGATTAGCCTCATGCAAGTAATGAAAACTTTGGAGAACTTGACAGCAATTTATACTTGGCTACACTGAAGATGATTTAACATTGGAGGTCATGTAGCTTTAGTGAAATTGTTCTCTGATGGTTCAAAGGAAAAAACACCATAATTTAGTTTTTTTCTCCTTTCCTTAAATTGAATTGTTGCTGGCAAATGAGGAAGACAGGCAAGCAGGCAGGCAAAAGGATATTTTAGTCCTTGTGCTTATTTGTTTTTATAAAACAGTGTAAATATTAAGAAAAATAGTGGTGTTTTCTCCTGTTGTATTTTTAGTTCCTAGTTGTCTGTTAGCCTTGAGATCTTGTCAAGATAGACTTTAGAAACATATTTCTATTCAAGATGAAAAAAAAACCAGCAGAAAGCTCAGGAGTAAATTAGAGATTCAGAGGTACCATCTTGGTGGGAAGCACCTTACCGAGCATTATGTTAAAATAGAGAAATGCAAATCCAGTGACTCTTGAAAATCACACATAATGACGCAATGGCCATTGATAATGAGGTCATTAGTGCATATAGTCAGTCACACCAAGCGTGCCATTCCACTTATTTACCAATATGTTGCGGGAATTCACAGTGGCCATTGATATGAATGTCGCTATGATGTGACAAGTGATGGGTCAGTTTGAATTATCTAGTGAAAGGTGATAATCTCTTTGTCTCATGTAGAAATTAGTGGGAATGAATTTCACAATGAATCTGGAGTTGTGCCAACATTTATGTTTTTCTTCTTTAAAGAAGTCAGTTAAATAACCAGTGGCTGCATTTGCACAACAGCAAAGCTTAGTCTCAAAGAGTACTTTTTGAAAAAAACAACTGGACTGTGTTTTCCAGTTGTGATGAAGCTTCTTGGATGAGAATTGGAGAATTGGATGACCAACGATGAAGCTTCTTGGATCAGAAGCAAAATATCTTCTTCAAGGAAAATATAGTGCAGCTGCTTTTCAAACAGCACCTTTGAGACAACTATGACTTGGATCACTGATAAACTCCATAGACGTTCCGTATGGCTTAGTGTTCACTGGTTAAATTTAGTTAGCTTCTGTTTCTGTCTGTGTCTGTGTCTGTGTCGCTGTCGCTGTCGCTGTCTCTCTCTCTCTCTGTCTGTCTGTCTGTCTCCCTTTGATTCACTGTATTGTATATACCTGGAAAAATTGGTTAATTCACTAATCAAGTTATGTATGTCAGGAGAATGCTGTCCTTTCCATAAGGATGTGGTTAGAAACTGAAGTCTGTTTAATATTGTCTAATAATTGGAACTGAAGCTCTCGTCGCCCCAAATAAACTGTTCTTGTTAATCATATCAGGAAACTTGAATTCCAGACTTAAGTAACCCCAATTACTGAGATATAATAGGGGCAAAACTAATAAAAAAATGAAGAGAGGTAAAAGAGCACATAAAGAGATGCTTGCTATTTGCTTACTTGTTACAGAAAATAAGAAGAATAATTTCCCCCCAAAATAATTCATTTGTAGAAGGAATTTCTGCAAGAGCTTGTTTCATTAATTATATTTTTTATATACTTTGCTTATCCACTACATTTATTCTTTTTCAATAATAAAAGAGTTAAAATGAAGGAAATATATAAATATTCTATATAAAAGTATGCATGTTCTTTTATCATTTAATCTAGGTATATCATTTTGAGTGGAAGCACTATTGACAGGAGACCCATTGCCCTGAATAAAGTAAAGCTATTGAAGTTGGCTGGCTTAATTGTTTAATGTTCTTAGCGTAATATCTGTGTGACATAGAAGGATTATATCATATCAACTTCTGAAAGTTGGAATGGATGCCATACAGAATCATTCACTACTGGAGCATTTGGATAAAAGCTGATGTCATCATCTTAAATCAACTGCTATGTAATGACTGTTTTAAGAATGTTTCCCATCTCCAAACTGAATTTTGTCTTCCCAATTTACAGCAATGGGGGTAACTTTAGCAGGTTCTTTTTTTTTTTTTTGGGAAAAATACTTTATTAGTTTTACCTTTAAAAGAACAACACAACTACAAATTATGTACAACAAAAAGAAAAATAGGCCTTGGCATAGACCAAGAGGGGAAGAGAGGAAAGCCTAAGAGAGGGGAAAGGGAAGAGTAAGGGAGGGGAAGGATAGAGTAGGGAAAACAGTTAAAATAAAACCATATTTTGTGACTGTCTGTAAGATCCTTTCTTCTTCAAAAGTATCATCGGCGGTGCTTTTCTTTATCTCTGCTTCGGAGGCCCTCGGCCATAATTTTCCTAGAGATGATCTATCTTTGGTTTAGCCAATTATACAAAGGATTCCAATTGTTGTAATATGATGAGGATTCTTTATTTTTTAGTGCTTGGGTTAGTTTGTCCATTTCGGCGCATTGTAAAATTTTCTGAATAACCATATGTTCAGAGGGAATGGAAGATAATTTCCAGCACTGGGCAAATGCCAGTCTGGCTGCGGTTAAGATATGAATTACAATATACTTCGATTTTTGGGTATTTGTTTATCGAAAATTCCTAGAAGGAAGGACTCTGGTTTGTACTCTATTTGTTCCTTGGTTATTTCCTCTAGCCAGCGCCTAATTTTTTGCCAGTACTTCTGGGTTTCCTTGCACGACCACCACAAATGGAAGAAGGTACCTTCTATGCTTTGACATTTCCAACAATTGGGGCTCGTGTTGGGGTGCATCTTCGCCAATCTCGAAGGGGGCAGGTGCCATCTATAAAACATTTTATATGCGTTTTCTTTATAAGCTGCTGATTTCGTGATCTTAATGTTCCTGTTCCAGATCCTTTCCCATTCTGCTAGCGTAATGCTCCGTCCCACGTTTCTGCTCCACGCAATCATATTTCCTTTGACAATTTCTTGTTCTAATTCAGTTTCTAATAAATGTTTGTAAAATTTAGATATATTTTTTTTTGCTCGATCCTAATAGAATTTTGTCTAAAGTCTGTAATTTATTGTAGATTCCAAATTCCTTAATATCTTGTTTATATCTACTATGAATTTGAAGGTACACCCACTGATCAATTTTAAATCCTCGCTCTTGTAATTCTTGTCGGGTTTTCAATTTTCCTTGTGGGTCTAATAAATTTTCGTACTTAATCATTTTAGTTATATCCAAATTATTAGGGTGTACTATCGCTTCCATTGGAGATAGCCAAATCGGTATTTTTAGATAAAGTTTTTTACGTACTTTTTTCCAATTGGTTAATAGAGAGTCCCTGATAAGATGCCTATGGAAATATGATTGCCTGGGTTTCCCAGTTTCCCACAGAAAGGCATGCCATCCTTTCTGCATATCGTGGCCTTCTAATATTAGTGTTCTTTTGTTAGTTAAATTCACCCATTCCTTTATCCATAGTAGGGTGGCTGCCTTGTAATATACTTCCCAGTTTGGCAGGCCTAACCCTCCTCTGCTTTTCAAATCTTGCAGGGCTTTTACATTAATCCTAGCTTTTTTCCCCTGCCAAATAAATTTCAGTGTTATCTTGTTTAATTCCATAAAAAATTTTTTATTTAATTTGATTGGAATTGTCTGGAATAGATATAGAAATTTTGGCAGAATATTCATCTTAATCAGAGCAATCCTGCCCAATAAGGAAAGTTGTAATGTACTCCAGGAATCTAAATCTTTCTTGGATTGTTGGAGAAGTTTGTCATAGTTGTTTTCTTTTAATGATTTGCTTTGTGGAGTAAGCCAAATTCCTAAGTATTTAATTTTTTTTGTCACCTGTATTCCCATTATTGTCTCTAGTTCTTTATTCTGGTCTCCTGTTAAATTTTTAGACATTAATTTCGTTTTACCCCTATTAATTTTAAATCCTGCGACTTCTCCAAATCGTTCTAGTTCTTCTAATAAGTTATGTCCTTTTTCTATAGGCTCCTCCAGAAAAAAAACCAAATCATCAGCGAAGGCTTGTACTTTGTACTCTTCTGATTTAATCCTCAGTCCTCTAATTCTCGAATTTTGCCTAATATACGTCAAAAGAGATTCTAGGGCGAATATGAAAAGCAGAGGAGAGAGAGGGCAACCCTGTCTAACCCCTTTTTCTATTTTTATCGGGTCAGTTTGTTCCCCATTTATTAGAATATTTGCCTGTTGAGTATGGTAAATTGTAGTGACGACGTTTTCGAATCTAGTGCCAAGGTTCATATTGTATATTTTTTGAATTAAAAAATGCCAATTTAAATTGTCGAATGCTTTTTCAGCGTCCAAAAACATAAAAGCAAATTGTTTTTCCGGATGGGCTTCATAGTATTCTGAAATGTCTATCACTGTTCTTAGATTATTCTTAATTTGTCGAAATGGGAGAAATCCATTTTGATCTTCATGGATATGTGTGTTTAGAACCTGTTTTAGTCTATTAGCTATTATAGAAGAGAATAGTTTGTAATCTGCATTCAGGAGCGAGATTGGTCTATAATTATTAATAAGTCTATGGTCTAGGTCCTCCTTCGGGATCAGCGAAATTAAGGCTCCCCTCCACGAGTCCGGCATCTTGGCTGCTAGGAGTACCTCATTGAATACTTCCAGCATCAGTGGTCCAATTTGTTCTATGATTGTTTTGTAAAGTTCTACAGGTATCCCGTCCGGTCCTGGCGCTTTATTGTTACTTTGCTTCTCTATTGCTGACTTCAGTTCGGACCATGTTATATTTTTGTTTAATAATTCTATCTCTTCCTCTCCAATTGCTTTTTTGTTTGCTTCCTCTAGATATTTCATTATTTTGTCCTCACAAACGTCTTCCTTTTTGTATAATTTCCTGAAGTATTTAAAAGTGATCTCTTTTTTCTTCTCTATCTCCTCTTGCAAATTGCCCCTCTCGTCCATTAATTGGTGTATCAATCTTTTTTCTTTCATTTTCTTAAGTTTGTGGGCTAACCATCTCCCTGGCTTGTTTGCGTGCTCAAAATAAATTTGTTTAGTCATTTTCAGACTACTCTCCAATTTTTCTTGTTCCAATAAATTTAGATTGTGTTTAGTTGTTATTAACTGATTCTGTATTCTTTGATTTTTGGGGTTCTTTTGTAGTTGGGTTTCTAAATCCTTAATTTCTTGTTGTAAGTTACTTTGTTGGGCATACTTTCTTTTATTTCTCATAGCATTGTAAGAGATAGTTGTTCCTCTTATAAATGCCTTCATTGTGTCCCATATATTTTGTTTGAAGTTAGTTCATTATTATTTTCTTTTAAGAAGAAGTTCAGTTCTTCTTTCAATTTATTAGTGTATTCTTCTTCTTTTATTAAGTGAGTGTTAAGAGTCCATCTTCTTTTTGGTTTTCTTCTACCTCTCCAGGTTATTTGAATTGGGTTGTGATCAGCCCAGTCGTTTGGTAAGATTTCGCTATCTTTGATTTCATTAATTAATTCACCATTTATCCAAGCCATATCTATTCTTGTCCAAATTTTGTGTGGGTTAGAGTAAAAGGTAAACTGTTCTTTTTTGGGTTTAGTTTTCTCCAAATATCTACCAGATTCAGTTCGTACATCATATCCTTACATGGCTTCGAAAATTCTCTTTTTCCTTTTTTATTCTTACTCATGTTACTATGATCCTTCCGGTAGTCAGCAATAGAGTTAAAATCGCCAATCAGAAAAATATTGCCATTTCCGAAATCTATTATTTTTTGGTGAAGATGTTTGAAAAATTTACCTTGATCATCATTTGGGGCATAGATTACTACCAGTAAAAATGTAATGCCATTAATCGAAGTTTGTACCACCAGGGTTCTTCCTTCAGGATCCACCCAGATTAACTCCGCTTTTAAATCATCTCTCACATATATTGCAATACCTTTCTTTTTGTGCTCATCTGCTGGTGCTGTGAATAATTTTCCCAGTTTCGGACAATCTAGAAATTTCTCCTCACTTTTCCTAATGTGTGTTTCTTGTATGCAAACTATATCAACGTTTTGTTTTATTAGTTTATTTAGAATCCTCTTCCTTTTAGCTCTTGAATTTAGGCCGTTTATGTTGATGGAAAGGATTTTACTTCCTTCCTCCATTTACTTAAGTCTGCCTCGCTTTTTGTCTCGTAATTATACGGCTCTCTTCTTGTAGGAGGTATGGGGATGTTTCTACTCTTTCTTGTGTAAGTTGTCTTTTCCTTGAGTTTGGACGGGTCTTTCTTCCTTGTTCCTATGGCGGTTCCGATCTTCCTGCATGTTCCCTTGGGTTTCCTCCTTAGTGTGTTGATCCTCCGTGGTTGTTAGCTGTTCTAGAAAGTCTTGTGCTTGTTCTATTGAATCTATTTTAATTTTCCTTCCCTTCCACCATATTAGCATCCCTTCTGGAATTTGCCATTTAAATGAAATTTCTTTTTATTTAAGTGGTTAGCTAAAAATTTATATTCTTGCCTTAAGGCCCTCACTTTTCTTGGAATCTGCTTGAGAACTATGATCTCTTTGCCCATATATAATACTCTCTCATCTCTGGCCATTCTAAGTATTAGGTCTCTCACGCATCTTCTTGAAAAGCGGATATGGATCTCCCTTGGGCACTTGTGACGCCTTGCGTAACTGGTATTCACCCTATAGACTTCGTCGAATTCTTTGAGTAAGTCATCTTTTTCTTTTCCAACTAGATCAGCCAACAAACCTGCCATTAATTGCGCTAGTTCTTCATTTTTGGATTCCTCCACGTTTTGGAACCTTAGGTATGCCGCTGCTCTGTCCATCTCAAGTTGGACCAAGGAATCTTCCATTTCTCTATTAATACTTTTAAAGCCTTCTTCAGTCCTTTCTAGGTTCCTCTCCGCTCGTTCTGTCCTCCTCTCTATTTCTTTTATTTTTATTTCAGTTCTTTCCATAGCCAATTGCATTGTCCCCACCTTATCTTCGACTTTTTGTATATCTGCTCTCATCTCCTCTTTTAATTTCCCCATTTCTTCCTTCAGTTCGCTAATATCGGCTCTGGTCTCATTGTGATTCCTAATCATAATCTCCTGCATTCTAGACATTGACTCTTGCAGGGATAATAGTGTCGCTTGCAGATTGGCATTAGTGACGGTCGGTTGTTTTTCTCCTGTCAAGGTCTCTTCTATAGTTTTCTGCGTTGTTGGGAGGCAGTTGCCAAAGTTGTCGTCAAGGTCTGGGTGTTCTTCCTTCCCGTTTTCAGGGCCGTGGTTGTTGTGGAAGTCATCTCTGATAAGATTTCTTTTTGCAATTGGATAATGTTAAGAATATTTTCCCAAATCACCATTCGATGTAATAGCCCTTTAAATGTGATTGCAAGTCTATTTACTAAGCTTACACACCAAGTTATTTTAGATCTCTTTCTTTGACCCAATTTGTCGCTTATGCAGTTTAAATTCCAATTCAATAAAGTGTTATCACATACTATAAATAGAATATTATCAAATATTATATATTAAGTATTATATATTGTTCTCTATACTAAGTTCATATACCAAAATTCATTAATTATATTTAACCCCTAATAAATCAATATCATATCAAATCAAACTTATTTACAGCTAACAAACAACTCTAAAATTTCTCACTCTATATATACCTTTGTCCTATAATGTAATTAATATTCAAGGTTCCAGTTAATCTAAGTCAACCCAATTTAACAGACCTTCCAATTTTTGTGTATTCAAAAGACTCTAATCAGTAAACCCTAATAACAATAATAAGCAGTTTGCCTTTACATCTATATTTATAATTGTTATAGAGAGAAAGGAAAGACTAAGAGAGAAAGGGAGAGAGAAAGGGTGCGGGAAGAGAAGGGTCTTTTAGATTTCAGGGAATCACTAGACACGTATCTGTGGGATTAGTTCCATAGAAAAACAAGTCTGAGTTGGGGCTGGTGTTATAGTCTTATAGCCTTTCTTCCTGGCCGCACCGAAGGAGCAGGGGGAGGAAGTGCTGACTAATTGCTGTCAGCACTCAGCACTCAGTCTTTACCAGTCTTTACCAGGATTCCGTCTGTCTCTTCCTTCTTCTTCTTCCCTCTTCTTCCTTTCTGTCAGCAATTGTCAGTCCACAATCACTTTGAGTGTCCGCCTCAAATCGATCCCTTTTAGAAATCAGTTTTGTAGGCAGTGTAGCTATAAGGAAGAGGACCTTACATATAAAAGTCAGTGCGTCACTATCTCGCCCTCTGCAGCTCGCTCTGCCCTCCTTCGCAGCTATAGTTCTCCCCTAGTCTTCTAGTCTTCTCAGGCGCTGATCCCAGATGGCAATCCACTCCCGAGCTTCTTAAAGATCCCACCGCCTTCCTCTCTCCTCGACAATCTTCTTCCAAACACTCCAATCCACACTTTCATGTTAAGTGTTGAGCCATTCTGTCTGCATTAATCCCCCTTTCACTTTTCGAATCGCTTTTCTAGCCGCTTGTCTCCAGCTTTCCCCCACTGTTACTCACAATGAAAGAGGGAGAGTCAGACCAATCTCACTCACGGCTTTTGTAGTCCTTCTGCCCTTTTCAGCTCGGATCTTTCAGGCTGTCACTTTTCGCTTCATCAATTCAGTGACAGACGGGACTTTGGAGCCGCCATTAGCTGGCGGCTGGCTCAATCGCGCTGGTCTTAGAGGCTCTTCCTTCGTTGCTGGGGAGTTGCCTTCCCCCAAACAGCAACCCGGGGGTCCTCTTTTCTGACACGAAGCTCTACGGGTTTCGTGTATCCACTGGGGATCCCTCCAAACGCGAGAAGAGGTGATCGAAAGCCACAGCTGGGCTTCTCCACCTCTGGACGTCCCTGTCCTGCCACCGGAAGTCTCTAGCAGGTTCTAATGGACCATTATGGACCAGATCCTGTGTCTGCCTCAAAGACTCTAGAGCTACTCTCTTATTTTATGGCAACCATAACAGAATTAAAACCTATAACATAGCTGAAGAATGTTTTTAAAATGGGCACTTGGGTGATATTTAAAGCACGGACTAAAGGAAGTGCAATCTATGATAAAACCTCATCAATGGATTTATATCCTTAAAAATGTGAAAATGACACAACAGGTCTGAGATTAAATTTCATTCATCAAAAAAGGCACTAGACATGTACTAGATTCCCCAAAGAATGTACTTTAAAGATTGGTTATTGGATTTTCTTTGCTGAAGGTGAAAAAAAATGAAGGTTCACTGACCTATATGATAGAAAGAAGAGACAATGCTGGTGTTCCACAGAGCTCAAATTTGGCCAAACATGGATTAAATCTGTTGCTAAGGTCTATTTTGTCATAGTAACAGCAAAGAAGTATAAATACTTTTCTGCCCTTATTACATGGTGGATAGCTGTCCTGTGCCCCTGCTTTTGGTGACATCTGCCCTCTTGGTTAGAAGGAGCTTGGAGAATCCCTTGCAAGGGTTTGCAGAAGAATTTGTTCAGCTTGTGGCAGACAAAGCCACTTGAATTTGGATGGTGCCTTTATTGCATATCTCAGGGAGGCTGCTGGAGAAAGGTCTTCCTTGGTTAGCTGGAAATGGTTTGAACCTGTTAGACCTGATGAAGTGGACAAGGTTCTTATGGTTGTAAACTCAGCCACCTGCTCTTTAGATCTGTGCTCCTCATAACCTGTTAAAGTGTGTTTATTCAGTGTGCTTGGTTCATCCTCTTCATAGGAATCCATCACTGGACCACACTATCGTGGACAATTTTTGTCCAATTCTAACTTGCCCCTTTGGGAAAAGATGAAGAAGATGATTGTACAACAGCTTCAAAAATCTTGAATACAGTCAGTTATCTGGTTTTTTTTTTTTTTTTGGTTTTTTTTTCATTTAGGATTCAGACCCAGATATGGGATGGAAATGACACGAGTTATGCTTTTGGATGATTTCTGATACTGGTGGGATGGAGTATGTGCACCCATTCTTTCCTTACTTTAATATAATCAACCATAGTAGCCTTCTGGATTGACTCAGGAGATTGGGAGTTGGTGGCACAGTGCTATGCTGGTTACCTTCTATTTTCAGGGTTAGTTCTAGTCAGTTATGGTCCTTATTGGGCGGAGTCCTCCAGGGGATGCTGCTATCTCCACTCTTATTCAGTATATACATGAGGCCACTTCATGATCAGTATGCTGATTATACCTGATTATATATTTCTGCCTTGGTGAATTAAGTGAAGCCGTTTATATCTTGAGATCTGGATAGGAAGCAACAAGCTTCAGCAAATCTGAGTAACAAATCTGAATGGGTTTTGGTTTTGGAGTCCTTTGGTTGTAGGACTATGCCATTTTTTGTGATAAATGGGATTAGACATCTCAAACATACCTCATACATAATCTGGGTGTCCTCCTAGATTCACAATTCCTGCTTGAAGAAGGTAGCCTTTGCACAACTTTATATTGAGTGTCAACATTGCACCCATTTCTGTATTGAAGGTTCTTCTCACAGTTACTCATGCCCTAGTCCAGGGGTGGGCAAACTACGGCCCGCGGGCCACATCCGGCCCGTTGGTCTGTCCAATGCGGCCCGCCCCTGAAAAAAAATCGCTGCCATTGGTCTGTCCAATCCGGCCCGCCCCTGAAAAAAAATTGCTGGGCGTGGCGTATTGCCCTGTGCCGCGTGGCCCCCAAAGCTGCAAAACAGTGTGGAGCGATCTAGGGGTAGGAAAGAAAAGAAATTTGCAAAGGCCTCGGCTGGGAGTTCGAAATCACCTTCGAGTGCGACCTCTCCGAAGGTGAGTCCCCGCCGATCCCCCTTTTTTTTCCGGGGCTTCCAGGCTTAAACTTTGCAAAGGCAAAGCTCGCAGGCTGGAGCGTCTTCCCGCCGAGGAGCGGGAAGGGTTCCACCCGGCGGGCGGGGTGGGCTGCTTGGAGCCACCTAAAGCTAGGCCGCTGCTGGTGGAGCCTTGCCCTGCCTTGGTGCCCCGTTTCCCGGCTTGGCGGTCCTGCTCGGGCAGCACTTTAAAAGCCTGCTCCCAGCACCCGTGCAATTTCCCAGCAACTTTCGGCTTCGTTTTAACTCGCGGGCGCTCGCGCCTGGCCCCGAGCCACACGGCGGAGGGGAAGCCTGGTGGGCGGGCGGTCAGGCGGGCTGCTTGGAGGAGGCGACCGGCGGCGCTCCGGGCTTCCCCTCCGCCGTGTGGCTCGGGGCCAGGTGCAAGCGCCCGCGAGTTAAAACAAAGCCGAAAGTTGCTGGGAAGTTGCTCGGTTTTCCGGGGCTTCCAGGCTTAAACTTTGCAAAGGCAAAGTTTGCAGGCTGGAGCGTCTTCCCGCCAAGGAGCGGGAAGGGTTCCGCCCGGTGGGCGGGCGGGCTGCTTAAACTTTGCTCGGGCGGCACTTTAAAAGCCTGCTCCCAGCACCCAAGCAACTTCCCAGCAACTTTCGGCTTCCTTTTAACTCGCGGGCGCTCGCGCCTGGCCCCGAGCCGCGTGGCGAAAGGGAAGCCCGGCGGGCGGGCAGGCAGGCTGCTTGGAGGAGGAAAGTTGCTGGGAAGTTGCTCGGGTTTCCGGGGCTTCCAGGGCTTTGCAAAGGCAAAGTTTGCAGGCGGGAGCGTCTTCCCGCCGAGGAGCAGGAAGCGTTCCGCCTGGCGGGCGGGGAGGGCTGCTTGGAGCAGGCTGCCGTGTGGCTCGGGGCCAGATGCTTCAGCCTGCAAACTTTGCCTTTGCAAAGCCCTGGAAGCCCTGGAAACCCGAGCAACTTCCCAGCAATTTCGGCTTCCTTTTAACTCGGGCGCTCGCGCCTGGCCCCGAGCCGCGGTGGAGGGGAAACCCGGAGCACCGCCGGGTCACCTCCTCCAAGCAGCCCGCAAGCCCGCTGGGCGGAACCCTTCCCGCTCCTCGGCGGGAAGATGCTCCCGCCTGCAAACTTTGCCTGTGCAAAATTTAAGCCTGGAAGCCCCGGAAACCCGAGCAACTTCCCAGCAACTTTCGGCTTCCTTTTAACTTGCGGGCGCTCGCACCTGGCCCCGAGCCGCGTGGCAGAGGGAAGCCCAGCGGGCGGGCGGGCTGCTTGGAGAAGGCGACCCGGCGGTGCTCCGGCAGCAGCAACGGGCAGTTCCGCCCGGGCTCCGCTCAGGTGTCCAGCTGGGGCTGTCAGGAGTTGCTACCGCCGGCGCAGCTCCGCGCGGCTCCAGTCCTGCGTTGCCTTGGGAAGGAAAAGGCAAAACCAGGAGCCGCTGAGCCTGAGCCTCCGGTGCCGCTGCTGCCGTTGCAAAGCACCGCCGCAGCTCTTCCTTTTTGCCTTTCCCTTCCCGAGGCAACGCAGGACTGGAGCCGCGCGGAGCCGCACTGGCGGTAGCAACTCCTGACTCAGGGGGCCTCCGAGGGGAGGGGAAGGAGGAGAAGAGGGGGGGGGAAGGGTGGGGGGGCGATTCCCAAAAAATCTTGTGCTGACCCGGCCCGTCTGTCAAATTTTAAAAGTCAATGCGGCCCCCGAGCCAAAAAGTTTGCCCACCCCTGCCCTAGTCACTTCCCAATTGGACTATTATAATCAGCTCTATATGGAACTACCCTTGAGGGAGTATCTGGAAACTTTAACTGGTGCAAAATGCAGCAGTGAGGGCAGTTAGTTGTATTTCTAGAACAAAACATGTTATTTCTCTGCTCTGTAAGCTGAACTGATAACCAGTATGCTTCCAAGTCCAATTCAAGGTTATAACTTTTAATTATCTGGTTTTGACCTTTAATTATCTCAAGATGATCTTTCTATAAGAAACATGATAGCTGCAATGTTCTATGAATGATACCTAGAGTTTTTTGAATGAAGCATTCAAATGTTTTTTCATCTATAAACAAGGAAACATAGCACAGAATTTAAGTCTTGTTTTACTCCCCAAGAACTGTTTCACATCTTCTGTTTGTACAACAAAAGAAGAATAGATCTAATCAGAGCATTTGCAACTCATAACTGTACAGCTGAATTCCTATCTTAATGCTGGCAAAGATGCAGTGTATGGATTATACAAATGAATTCTATAACAGTTGTCTTCTCAATGAGAGCATCAAGAACATAATAATGATGTGTTGACATCTTCAGAAATTTTCAGATGCATGCAAAATCACATTATTCAGAAAAGTCTTTTCCTTTTTGCTTCTTTTTTTCCTGTAGCCCAAGTTATCCTTATGCATATGTAATAAGCAATGTACAGAGCTGGGCCACATTACTGAATGGTATATGGTCAGTTTGCCCATGCCCTTAGTGAAGGTTATCTGAACAGAAATCTACACACAAGCCATTCTTCTCTTTCCAGTGTTGTTAGAAAATACCCTTTCATTCCTACAAACACTAGTCAGTTTTATGTAGCCTTTCTTTTAATTTTGTTTTAGAATTGGCCTGGACAACTCATAGAAATGTAAAGGACAGTTTAATAAATGAAAAACAATTATGGGCTGCAAATTGCATGCCACAAAACAAGTGGTGTTGATGAGGTCTGGAGGCATTGGGAGTGCTCAGAAGTGTGTATTTTGGGGCAGTGGCAGCGGTTCCTTTCTGGAAGGGACACTATTTGGTGGCAGTGAATTTATTGAATAATTGAAAATGCCAGCAGGCCACACAAAGCTACTTGACAGGGCACATGCTGTCTACGCAGCCATAGATTCTGCAGGAATCCCCAAACTTTTAGCTTAATATTAGGCGTGCATTCTAATTCCAGTCCCATCTAAACATATTTGGCACTGTAGCTCGCCAAGTTCCTAATAGCATGGAATCTCTTTCCCCAAAGCTAGGAATCTATAATCCAAAAATTTCCATTGGCTGACCAAATAGAAATTGAATAAATCCAGCGGTTCTTAATTTTTTACCATCACATTTCCCTTTGTTGTTATTTAAATATATACACATACACCCTAAAATTCCAAAACACACACAAAAAAGCACAGATGAGCAATGCAAAATACACTTTGAGAAAGGTGGATTTAGGTATAACTAAAAAGTTGCTCATTTTTTTCTTGAACTTGAAGATGTCTGTTGTGCTTTCTCATGAATTATCTGATTCCAGATAGCCTTCTAGTACACCTAGGAGTCAGTGGTGGGATTCAATTTTTTTTTACTACCGGTTCTTGTGGGCGTGGCTTGGTGGGTGTGGCAGGGGAAGGATACTGTAAAATCTCCAGTCAGAGATGGCATTTGCTGGTTCTCCAAACTACTCAAAATTTCCACTACCAGTTCTTCAGAACTGGTCAGAACCTGCAAAATACTACCTCTGCTAGGAGTTGTATACCAGTTTAATCAAGATATCTCCATCTGTGTGATCTACTACCACTACAAAGTGATTGTGGATCACAGGATAAAAAGGAATTCTATGACACTCAACCATAAAGGCTCTCCAGAACCAGCCAACATACAGCCAAATGAGGAAATGGTAGACCAGGGAAGCTGCCAAATGATAGTAGGTGAGTTGTCCCAGACAAAAGTTGAAAGAGAGAGAGGAACTGCCTTCTCCTTCTACATCTATACTACAGGATTTTTGTAGTGATTCTGGAGAAATGCAAAGTGGGAATGTGTCAGAAGTGGTATTCAGCAGATTCTGACCAGTTCTGAATAACTGGTAGCAGACCTTTTGAGCAGTTCAGAGAACTGGCAAATACCACCTCTGACTGGCCCCAGCCACATCTATTCTCTGCCTCCCAAGTCCCAGCTGATTGTCTGGGTCTTCTTTTGTTACCCTGCAGAGAAGAGCAGAGCTGGAAATCAGGTTAGAAAGGTGGGGAGGAAATGGGATTTTGCAGTAACCTTTCCCCAGGAGTGGGGAGGGAACAGGGATTTTGAAATATCCTTCCCCTGGAGTCGGGTGGGAATGGAGATTTTGCAGTATCCTTCCCCTGCCACGCCCACCAAGCCACGCCCACAGAACCGTTAGTAAAAAAAAATTGAATCCCACCACTGGAATGTGGTCATTGTCCTGACTCCATCTGGATGTTTTCTTTGTGTGTAGAAGACAAGACTGAGTCTAACAGGAAGGGTAATGTAGAGAGGTGAACTTTAAGAAATTATGCAATAGCAGCTGCTGAAACAAAAAAAAAAAAGAATATGTTTTAAAGAGAAACATATGAAAAATGAGAAAAGCATTTAAAAATCCTTGTTTCATAACTGAGATTACCTTTTAAGCAAAGGACTGAGGGTGGGGGTTTTGGAGGGTATTTTTTTCATTCATTAAAAATCTCAATTTATTCTAAGACTTAACCTTCTTGGCCCAATCCTTACAGATTCAGAGTATTTTCTGATATATTTTACATGCTTTTGTTACATGTTCCTCTTTCCATTTTTAAAATCTTGTCCTTTTCATCTGTTTATCAGGCAGCTCTTTATGCACCCACAAAAGTTTCATCAATTATATCCCCCCCCATTTTCTTTTTCTTTGGTATTGTTTAATTATCTTTTTTTTTTCTGAATTTCCCAACTGTTAAGCCTGGGCGGTGGGTCCCAAGGAGAGACAAGACTTGAAGTAGTGACAACAGCTCTTTATTAGGAAACCAGATACTGAGACAAGACTCCCAGCCGAGGCAGCTCCTTTTATAGAGCTGGCTGTGGCTAGGCAGCCTATGACATGCATTTGAGCTTGCCGCGCTTGGTTTTACCCAATCGCGGCAGCCGAATAAGAACCAATCAGAACGCTTAGTTTTGTCTTATCACGGCCCGGCTTTTCCGGACCAATAGGAATGCAGGCCTACAAGCCTGCTAGTATGGAACACCCCTCCCCTCTTGGTTCCGTCCAAGGGGCGGGGTAACGTAATCACGCAAGTAGGCGGGTCTTCGTACCTGCCTACTAGACTTGCACAGTTCACAATGTCTCTGTTCACCATCGGGTTCGGACAGGCTCTGCGTCGCTCTCAAGCTGCAAGATGGAACTGCCTGGAAGGGTGAGCCGGTCCTCTGGCTGCGACTCCCGCATGGTGATTCCGGGTCGGTTGAGTCGTTTGCTCTGCTGCTCCCTCCTGGGCTCTCTGGGCTGGTGGAGCTTGTCTGGCTGCTGCTTCCAGGCGAAGTGCCCGTCTGCCATGACTCCCTTTTGGCTGGTAAGTATTGTTGGTTTTTGCTTGATGTCTGTGGGGGGTGTTCTACTAGTACAGATGTTCGTTCATTTTCTGAACTTGAGGTTCCCCCCCCTCTGATTTCTTGGTTAGAGTCTATGAGGGGGGAAGTGGCCAGCCTGGATCTTAGCTGGTCAATATGACGTTTCCACGACCTCCCATCGGTGGTCTCGAGCCGGTAGGAGCGGGGGCCTGTGACTTGGGTGATTTTTGCAGGGATCCAAAGTGGGTCCCCTGTAAAGTTTTTGGCAAATACAGTGTCTCCTACCTTGAAGGCGCGGTGCTTGCTGCTGGAACCAAGGGTTTTTTCTGGAGTGTAAGCAGAGTGCAGGCGGTCTAGAGGTGACCTGAGTCTTCTGCCCATTAATAGCTCTGCTGGGCTCTTGTTGGTGGTGGTATTTGGTGTGATATGCTGTAGAAGAAGCATCCTGGTGATCTTCTCGTGGATGTTGCCATGTTCCATTTTGTGCAGAGTTTTTTTGTAAATTGAATTCAGCTCTACCATTTGCCGCCGGGTGAGCTGGCGATGTCAATGCGTGTCGGATGCCATGGTCTGCCAAGTATTGTTCAAAAGCCAAGGCGGTAAATTGTGGCCCATTGTCAGAAACGATAACATCTGGCAGACCATGCGTTGCGAAAAGTCTATTTAATTTCTTGATGACAGCTTCCGTGGTGGTTGTCTTCATTGTGCTCACCTCGAGCCAATTTGAATAAGTATCAACAGTGATTAAGAAGGTGTGCCCCTTGGTTGGCCCTGCGAAGTCAATATGGATGCGCGACCAAGGGCCTCTGGGTGTTTCCCATTCTAATGGTGGGGCCTTAGGAGGAGCCGAGCGAGTCTCTTGGCATCTGTTACAAGCGGCAACCCAGGTTTCAATTTGCTTGTCCATGCCTGGCCACCAAGCGTAGCTCCTGGCCAGGGCTTTCATGCACACAATACCAGGGTGCCCGTCATGCAGCAAGTCTAAAACTTTTTTCTGTAGTGTCTCTGGTATTAATACCTGGTCTCCCCACAACATGCAACCTCTTTGCGAAAAGAGTTCAGTTTGCCGGTTTTTAAACGGTTTAAAAAGTTTGTTTGGCTCGGTTTCTGGCCATCCCCTCTCCACCCAGCTGAGAACTCGCGCCAAGCGTCTGTCCTTCCTAGTTTCGTGGGTGATGTCTTGCGCGGTTACTGGTGGCATGGGGATCGTTTCAATTTGCAAGACTGGTAATGTGGGTGCTGGGTCCTCTTGCAAGTCTGGCAACGGGGAGCGGCTTAAGGCGTCGGCGTGCGAGATTGTCTTGCCAGGGCGATGTATCAATTTGTAATTATAAGCGGCAAGAAATTCAGACCATCTTGTCATTCTAGGTGACAAGATGTGTGGAGTGGGCTTGTCACCCGCCAATATGCCAAGTAGGGGCTTATGGTCTGTAATAATGGAAAATGTCCTACCATAAATGTATTCGTGGAATCTCTTTACTGCTGAAACGATGGTGAGGGCTTCTTTGTTCAGCTGGCTATAGTTCCTCTCTGGCTTGGACAATGTTCTGGAAAAGAATGCAATGGGGGCTTCCGTTCCATTTGGTAAAACGTGGCTCAGGATGGCGCCAACCCCGAAAGGCGATGCGTCGCAAGTAACAGTCAGAGGTAGCGTTTCATTGTATTGCATGAGGACTGCGTCTGAAGTCAAAAGGTTTTTTATCTGGTGAAAAGCGTGCTCTTCTTGCCGTCCCCATATCCAGGAAGCCTTTTTATCAAGGAGTCTATGCAGAGGTTCTGCGACAGTCGCTTTCTGGGGTAGAAAAATGTTATAGAAATTAATGAGTCCGAGGAAGGCTTGGAGTTCCGTTTTGTTCTTTGGTCTGGGGGCGTTTTTGATGGCTTTCAATTTTTTATCTGTGGGGTGAATTCCTTGTTTGTCAAGGAGGTAGCCAAGAAATTCAACCCTTTCAGTGCATAATTGGCACTTTTCCTTTTTCACCTTGAGGCCAGCGTCTTTGAATTTCTGTAGGACCGCCCTCAGTCGTTTTTCCAATTGCTTTTTGGTAGGGGCTGCTACCAGAACATCGTCAAAATAGGGCACGACTCCTTTAATTCCCTGCAGCAATCTCTCCATTAGACTTTGAAAAATGCCCGGTGCGACGCTGACCCCAAACTGGAGCCGGTTACATTTGAACGCCCCTCTATGTGTCACCATTGTTTGGGCTTCGGCAGTTTCAGCATCGACTGGCAGTTGTTGATAAGCTTGAGCCAGGTCGAGCTTTGCAAAGATCTTGCCACCCCCTAGTGCAGGGGTGGGCAAACTACGGCCCGCAGGCCACATCCGGCCCATTGGTCTTTTTAATCCGGCCCGCTGAAGATTGGTACAGAATTAAGGATTGATGTGAATGATTGAATGATTGCATTCATTTGATTTTGACTTGTAATGACAGGCATTTCGACACCAGGTGGTGGCCCGTCTGTCAAATTTTAAAAGTCAATGAGGCCCCCGAGCCAAAAAGTTTGCCCACCCCTGCCCTAGTGAGTGCAGGAGATGTTGGACTACTGGCACCGGGTAGGCACTCTGCTGCAATGCGCGGTTGAGGGTGGCCTTGTAGTCACCACAAATTCTCAGGGAGCCATCGGGTTTGATGGGGATGACAATTGGGGTCTCCCAACGGGCATGATCGATGGGTTCTAACACGCCTTGCGCTATTAGTTTGTCTAATTGTTCGTCTATTTTAGGCTTGAGTGCAAAAGGCACTCGGCGCGGCTTGAGACGGATGGGAGCGATGTCAGGGCTGAGATTAAAGGAGATAGGGGACCCCTTGTACTTGCCTAGATGTTCACTTAAGACTTCATGGAAGTCCTGGATGAGCGTTGCTTCCCAGTTTTTGTCTTCTGTGTGGTTGATGCCTGCCATCTCGATCCCCAATGGTGCGAACCACTGCAACCCGAGTAGGCTGGGTCTGTCTTTATCGACGATTGTGAGTGGTAGGATGGTGGTGTGGTTTCTGAACGAAACTTGAAAATGTCCAGTGCCAACGACCGGAATGCGATTACCTTTGATAGTCTCTTAATATTAGCTTCTGGTCGCTTAGCTCTTGGCGGCGGATGCTGGGAATTAGTCTTTTGATGTTCCTCCAGGAGACCATAGAGGGATGAACCGGAGTCTACCTCCATGGTGCAAGGCTGATTCTCGATGTTGACCTCTACACGTATCTTTCGTGCGTCTATTGATGAAGCGTGGCCGATGGTGACTGTTTGGTGCGTTTCTTCTCTTCTGGGTACTTCGATGAACTTCCTGGGTCGGCTGTCCCAGTTCCATCGGCTGTCATTATGGCGGTCCCGGTTTATGGTGGGGGTGCCATCTCTTCTTCTTTGGCTGTTTCCCCATCATCGGGGGCTGGAATTTCGTTTGTTATGGCATACTTTGGCAATATGCCCTCGTTTCCGTTTGAATGCTGCATTCGCACCACTGACTTATGGGTGGCCTCGGCTGCGGTGGCTTCGGCTACAGCATCGGCGAGGGAGATGTCCCCTTTAGCCATCAGTCTGCTTTGGAGAGTTGGGTCTTTCAGGCCGAGGATGACTTGGTCACACATGGCCTCGTCTAGATTGGCGAATCCACACAAGCCTCCTAGGTCCCTCAGGTCGGCTACGAACTCTCCAACGCTCTCGCCCTCACACTGATCCCTCTGGTAAAAGTCATGCCAACGGATGAGAATTGGCACCGCCGGGGCGTAGTGGTTCTGGAGGATGGGAGCTAGGGTATCCCAATCCATGGTCTTGATGTCTGTTGGCTTCGTGAGTGCCTTGGCCATTTTAAAAACGGCGGGTCCACAGTGTGTTAGAAAAACCGCTCACTTCTTGCTGCCGGTGGCGTCCTTCAGGTTGTTTGATTCCAAGAACATTTGGAAACGATCAATGTAGGACTCCCAGTCCTCGCTGGCCGGATTGAATGGTGCGGGTGGCACGGCGTTGCTGGCCATCTTGCAGGTCATCTATGCGCTATCTGCCACGTGCTAGTCAGCTCTGTTGTCTCAGTATCCCATCCTCGTCACCAGTGTTAAGTCTGGGCGGTGGGTCCCAAGGAGAGACGAGACTCGAAGTAGTGACAACAGCTCTTTATTAGGAAACCAGATACTGAGACAAAAACTCCCAGCCGAGGCAGCTCCTTTTATAGAGTTGGCTGCGGCTAGGCAGCCTATGACATTCATTTGAGCTTGCCGCGCTTGGTTTTACCCAATCACAGCAGCCGAATAAGAACCAATCAGAACGCTTAGTTTTCTCCAATCACGGCTTTTCCGGACCAATAGGAATGCAGGCCTACAAGCCTGCTAGTATGGAACACCAACCATTCTGAACTATTTCCCCTTTCCAGATGTTTCCATTTCAAAAACAGTCCTACCTCCTCCCATTCTCATAAAAAGAAAAATAATATATCAGCCCTCTGGAGTAAACCAGATAGGAAACAGATCCAGATGCACCAATTCTACTTTATTGTAAGGTTAATTAACAGAATCTTGCAAATTTAAAAGTACAGACTTACTATCATCACATTTCATTGTTTGATCAATCAGGGTGCATCCTTCCCAAGTTTTTGCCTCTGACTGTTAAGCCTCTTGGGCTCCTGCCTCTCTTGTCTGATGTCTAGGCAGCATTTCTTCCTCTGTTTTCCCAAGGTCATCCACCCAATCCATTGCAGACTATAGTATAATGAGAAGCTAGTATGTGAGAGATGGTGCCTACTGAAGGAGAGTGGGTATGATGGACTACAGTAAAGAGACAGATATCCTAAAAAGAGGGAGCACATTCCAAAAAGAGGAGGGGGGGAAAAGACAGCCCAGCTCAGAGCTACATAAAGAGGAAGAGAATAAGAATAGCCACTCCTTACAATTTCTCAGGATATATATTGTTAATGATGAGAATAGAAGTGTTTAGTCTGGCAAAATTCTGCCTATTGTACATAAGTAAATAGAGAACTGAACTTTGGCTAAATTGTTCTATGTCCTTCTTGGACTAAGCCTAACTTATTCTGAACTCTAAATACAAAGAGAAGTGGTAGAAATATCTGACCATATTACTGTGAGCTGTAACATAGCCAAACATTTATTTTAAAACTTCTTTCAAATGACCTCTGACAGTTTACAGTGCAGTGCCACAGATTCAGATCTTCAACAGATATTACTCTGGAAAACTTTTCTTACCCATATAATAAAACAAGTAGCCAAGGTTAAAGCTGGTAATATATTATTAAAACAGACTATGCAAGCATTTGACACTTGCTAGTTAAGCATTCATTAGTTGAGTAAAAACAGTTTTGGGTTTTACTAATGTTTCAGCATTTGTGATTTTTTTATCCTCATGGCTTATCAGTTGTGCTAATACAGCTTAAATGTATAGTTTCTGTTTTTTTTTAACCTATAGCATTTCCAGAAATATATTTGTAGAAAGTAATTCATCTAAAAGAGCTTATTCTGAAAATCTCCCAAGAATATAAAAATGGGCGTTAGATGTTGCACGGTCTCAACCAATAAAAGTAACATTTCTAATATGCTGAAATGAAACAACTCCAGAGGGTAGATGCAAATTTTTAAATGGGTTATCTGAATGCCAAATCGCTATCATAGGTTTCAACTACTATAAATCAAGGAGGGACACCTGATGTAGTGGTTGACCATGGGCCTATACAAGAAACACAATAATAAAAATTCTCTCTCTAAACAGAAAGAAATGGGAGGGGACATTGAAATCCTATTCATTTTGTGATGTTATCCCTTTCATCACAATTAACTGCGATGTGAACCAGATTAGCAACACCACCTCCTCTACGAATTTCATGATCTGATCGGTAAACATGATAGTCTCTTACTGTGGTAATGGAGTCAGGGAGAGATGCGTCGAGCCATGTTTCACAGACAAATATAATGTCAAATTTAGCCATATTTAGTAAGAGGAGAAATTCGGGTATTTTATTTACAAGGCTTCTTGCATTGAGTAGCTTGCATTTAAGGCCAGCAGTAGTTGGAATTGAGGTAGTTAGGGGCGTGCGTGCCTAGTCTTGGGTGATGGTGGATTGGTTGAGGTAGGGTTGTGGTTGAAGGTTAAAGCTGAGTTGCAGGTTGTGTGACTTACTTTTGATACAGTCAGCATGGTAGTCAATGTACAGGTCCTTCTCTCCATTGTCTAGATGTTTTTTGAGTTCATTGCGGAGTACACGGGAGCGGGCACGTTGCTGTATGGTTAGGTCAGGGCGACAATGGAGGTTCTTATGGTTGGTGTTGGTTTTTGCGAGTGAATTTATAGTGAAAATGAATTTACGTTTGCTTGATGAATTTTTGCAAATGACCCTTCAGAAGCGTGGGGCCACAGAGCCGTCTCTGTTTTTGAGCTCTCGGCCAATGTGGGAAATGTCAAGTATTTCATCAGGGGAGATGGTTGATGCTTGATAATCACTGATGATGTTTCGGACAGTTGTGATGTCATCATTATCATTGATGTCCTCTAGACCAAATAAGATGGCATTTGGATGTTTCCGTTCCCGCTCAACAGCTTCTCTGGTGAGGATTGGGATATCATTATTTGTCTGGCTTATGTTTTTTTGTGGATTGGGTTGTGGATTGGGGTGTGGTTGTTGGGTAGAGATGTGGTTTGTAGCTATTGGATGTTCAGGTTTTTGCGTTGTGTCTTTTTTTTTCAAGGTTGGATAATCTTTCTTTTAAGGCGTCCAGGGATGCTACTATGGTGTCAAGGGATGTTATTTGTGTTTCCATGGTGAGTGATATTGAGTGAGTGATATTTATTTATTTATTTATTTTATTTATTTGATTTGCCAATTGTTTACAAGATAATAAGTATAAGTGTATACATAGTTGTGAATACATGAAATGGGTACATATAAGAAAAATAAAAGAATAAGAGAAACAATAGGACAGGGACGGTAGGCACGTTAGTGCGCTTATGCACGCCCCCTACAGACCTCTTAGACCTTTCCTCTTAGGAAAGGGGTGATATTGAGTGAGTGATATTGCGTGAGTGATATTGAATGATAATGGTGAGTGATATCAATGTGAGTGATATTGAGTTGGCCACGCCCAGCCAATAACATAACCACCAAGCCACACCCACCAACTAAGCCACGGCCACCAACTAAGTCATGCCCACATAATGGTTGTTAAAAAATTTGAATCCCACCCTTGGATCAGGGCACTAAATGAGCCCATATTTAAAAATATTAATCAGTTAGGTAGGAGAAGAGCCCTGAGCTGATGTGTTTTTGTTTGGTATCTATCTTTGTTACTGTAACCTGATGTTAGCTGATTAAATTCAAATTTGCAAATTAGTCAGCCATCTAAACTGAATCTATTCCCAACTGTTGCTTAAACATTGTTTGTTTTGGATGCTAAATTACTGTCACACTTCCATATCATTGACATGGATGTGGATTACTTTTTTTCCTTGCCTGATGCAGGACCATTAGATTTAAAATTCTCTTCCTCTGCTTTCTATACACTAAAAATTAAACAAGTTAAAGCACCAGATTAGAAACCAGGAGACTGTGAGATCTAGCCTGACATGAAAGGCAGCTGGATAACAGCCCAACCATCTCAGGGGTTGTTATGAGAAAAATAGGAGGAAGAAGAAGCATGAGGCATGAGGAAGAAGGAGCATTGAGTTACTTATGAAAAAATAATAAAGGTAGGCTAAAAAATATTGTTTTTTCCTGATAACTGCACTATAAATGACTGTGTATGTGTGTACTTGTAGAAATGTGTGCTCATACTAGGAAGTCTTGAAATCACAATCCTTTTGGTACTTGTCCTTTCTCTCTATCCTCCTCTACTTTCCTGTGCTATCAGGCTTCTATCCTGTTAGCAGCAAAGCATGATGCAAGCTGGGCACTGCGCACTAATAATTCATGTTCCTAAATTTAATTCTGAGTACCAGACAGAAGAAGCAGGCCAATAAATCTGGACAGAAGCTGAAAAGCAAGTCAAGGATATCTTGTGGGTGTTTCTAATCAAACACACATGTCTATGAGGGTGAGCGGTTGCTCCTTGTCTATCATACATGGTCCTCCATCTACCAATTTGTACACTTAAATACATTTGTTTGGGAAGGGAGAATAGGAACCTTCCATTAAATCAATATTCTCACTGGTCTTGTTTGTCAACTATAATATCTTTATGAAACTCAGTATTTTTTAAAAGAAAATGGATATTTCCTGTCCAGGGAACATTCCCCAAAAGAAATGGGATATTGAAGCCATATATCTGGTTTCTCTCACAAACAAAGTCAAAATGACCATGGAAGGCAGTGCATAGCAACTAGACAAGGAGATATTCCCAAAGCAGATTTATGTGACCATTAGTATTTGAGAAGTTTACAGCTCCGGGCTTATTACCAACATAATGTCTGTGATGGAAAATTAATTTAATTTAATCAATTAAATTTAATTTTACAATGTAGAGGTTATCCAATTCCACAAGATTCTGGGTTGTTTTCAATTTTAAAAGCAAGAAAGAATAATATAAGAATATAAATCATATCTGTTCAGTAAAACTAATCCACAGATAAGTCCACAAAATTCTGCATCATGTTTCATGATGGACAAAGATCTCTAAACTGGTATTCAGATGTGTCCTGCTCGATTATTGATCCTGAAGTTCTTTGATGTGCAACAATGAAGGATTTGTACCAAGCACAGCTAGAAAACACACTCTCTTAGCTTTACATTTTCAAGCATACATAATATAGTTAGATTAATGGCTTTGCTATAAGGAATCAGTAGGTCATGCATATCAACAAATCTTTGTACAGCACAAAGGAAATCTGCCTTATATATTTATGTCAGTCCCAAATTTCAAAACCTTGGGCTTCTTCATCTCACCTTTTTGAGAACAATGAATTTTAGGCTATTTTTTTCTTCCATGTGAAATAAAATTTTCCTTCCTTCCTTCTTTCCTTCCTCTGTCCCTCCCTTCCTTAACAGATAACAACAGATAATCAGAGTTGGAAGGGACCTTATAGGTCATCTAGATTCTAGTCCAATCCCCCACCCAAGCGGGAGACCCTACACCATTTCTGATAAACAGTAGTTCAATCTCTTCTTGAAAGTCTCAAGTGATGGCACTCCCACAACTTCCAAGGGCAAGCTGTTCCATTGGTTGATTGTTTTCACTGTCAGAAAGTTTCTCCTTATTTCCAGCTTAAATCTCTCCTTGTTCAGTTTCCAACCATGTCTGTCCTACAGGTGCTTTAGAAAATAGATTCACCCAGTGGTGGGATTCTGTGGGCGTAGCTTGGTGGGCGTGGCAAGGGAAGGATACTGTAAAATCTCCAGTCAGAGGGGGCATTTGCTGGTTCTCCGAACTACTCAAAATTTCTGCTACTGGATCTTCAGAACTGGTCAGAACCTGCTGAATACCACCTCTGGATTGACCCCTCCCTCTTTGTGGCAGCCCCTTCCTTCCCTCCTTCCTTCTTCTCTGCCTCTTTCAAGTTCCATTGTAATCAAGTTTCTTCCATTTTTCCCATTGTTAGTTTCATGGTTCCTATTACTCTGATTTCCATTCCAAACACATGTCTTTTACTCAGGTAACCTCTTTGTATTCTCACCATCATCCACTGATTCTTTAGCCACCACAGTTTCACCTTAGAAATGACTTGGAAGGACTGATTGAAGAAATAATATTTTTATGGGCCTTGACAAAACATTGTGATTTTCCTACCCTGACTCCTGGCCCTTCTTGACTTTTTACATGGCATGGTTTGTGGTTTCTTTATCACTTTTTCTTCCTGCTATTTTTCTGCCCTCCCCCTCATAAATTCTGTCCTTGATGGATGTACCAGTCATCCATAGCCATAGAAAAAAAATTAGCAGTCATAAGAGAATACTAGCTAGTAACTCATTATTACAGCAGAATACCAAACTTCTTCAAACTATAGAAAAGAAAGAGATGATATATGTTGTATAAAATGAATCTGCACACCTGAATGAGAAACTGTGGGAAGTATAGTTTCATAGGAGAATTTTAAGTGCTGAGATTTTTTTTTAGAGATGACCTGGATCTTGATGGTAAAATATCAAAACTCAAGTGGCTCTGAAGAAACCTGGAATTTTTATTACAGAAGATGGATTTGATCACTCTTTTTCCAATCAATTTTTATTTTCAGATTTCAGATGCTGAATGTTTCATGACAAATTCTTGAAACATTTCTGGTGACCCATCAAAATGGGGCATGTTAAAATAAATTGATATGGAGATTAGAAAAGTAACTTTAAAGGTTTGGGGCTCTTCTGAATTATCCTCCTATGATCTGAAAGCAAGTAATCAATAAACAGATAATCAGAGTTGGAAAGGATCTAGTCCAACCCCCACCCAAGCAGGAGACCCTACACCATTTCTGACAAATGGCAGTCCAATCTCTTCTTGAAAGTCTCAACTGATGGTGCTCCCACAACTTCAAAGGGTAAGGTGTTTCATTGGTTGATTGTTCTTACTGTCAGAAAGTCTCTCCTTATTTCCAGGTTAAATCTCTCCTTGTTGAGTTTCCATCCATTATTCCTTGTCTGGCCTACAGGCACTTTAGAAAATAGATTGACCCCCTCCTCTCTGTGACAGCCCTTCAAATATTGGAAGACAGCTATCATGTTTCCCCCGGGCCTTCTCTTTACTAGACTAGCCAAGCCCAGTTTCTGTAACCGTTCTCCATATGTTTTAGTTTCCATTCCCTTAATCATCCTGGTTGCTCTTCTCTGTACTTTTTCTAGAGTCTCAACGTCTTTTTTATAATGTGGTGAACAAAACTGGATGCAGTACTCTAGGTGTGGTCTTACTAAGGCTTTATAGGGTGGCATTAGTATCTGCCTTGATCTTGACTGTATCCCTCTGTTAATACAATTTAGGATTGCATTAGCTTTTTTGGCTGCTCCTGCACACTGCTGACTCATACCAGTAGCTGGTTGTCCACTAAGACTCCAAGATCCCTCTCACAGTTACTGCTATTGAGCCTGGTTTCACCCAGTCTATATGTGTACCTTTGGTTTTTCTTGCCTAAGTGTAGGAGTTTACTTTTCTCTACATTGAATTTCATTTTGTTAGATATGGCCCAGTGTTCTAGTCTGTCAAGATCTATCTTGATCTTGAGCCTATCTTCTTGGGTGTTAAGCTATTCCTGCCAGCTTAGTATCATCTGCAAATTTGTTAAGTTCCCCTTCTATTCCCTCATCTAAGTCGTTAATGAAGATATTGAAGAGTACTGGGCCTAAGACGGAACCTTGTGGCATCCCACTGCTTACTTCCCTCCATGTAGACTTAGACCCATTAATGACTACTCATTGAGTACAGTTTGTCAGCCAGTTGCAAATCCATCCAGTGGTGGTGCTATCTATTCCACTTTTTTCTAGCTTACTAAGAAGTAAGTTGTGGTCTAATTTGTCGAATGCCTTGCTGAAATCTAAATATATTATGTCTACAGTATTTTGCTGGTCTGCTAATTTAGTCACTATGTTGAAAAATGAAAAAAGATTGGTTTGGCATGATCTGTTCTTAACAAACCCGTGCTGACTGATAGTTATTACTTTACTTGTTTCTAGATGTTGGCAGATCTGTTTTTTTATTATCTTTTCCAGTATCTTCCTGGGTATGTTAGACTGATTGGTCTATTGTTTCTTTGGTCTGTTTTTTTCCCCTTTTTTGAAGATGGGAACCACATCAGCTCTTTTCCAGTCCTCTGGTAGTTCCCTGGTGCTCCAGGATTTTTGAAAGATATGGTGCAGTGGTTCTGAGATGACCTCTGCCAGCACCTTTAAAACTTTGGGATGTAATCCATCAGGCCCCGGTGATTTGTGTTCATCAAGATCACACAGGTGTTCTCTTACTATTTTTTGCTTATTTTAACTTTTATTTCTGGTCTGTTTTTTACAGTTATGTTTTTGGTGGGTTGATCTATAATTTCTTTTTGCGTGAAGACTAATGCAAAGAATGAGTTAAGCAACTCTGCTTTCTCTCTGTTGTCTGTTACTTCCTTGTCATCTTCTCTCTTTAGTGGCCTGTTTCCTTGATTTTTTTCTTGTTATTTATATGTTGGAAGAAACTTTTTTTTTATTATCTTTGACTTTTGTTGCAAGTCTTTGTTCGTTCTGAGCCTTTGCTATCCTGACTTTGTCTTTGCAGATTCTGGCTATCTGCTGATATTCTGCCTTAGTTGTATGTCCTTCTTTCCATTTTTTGTACTTGTCCTTTTTTTCTTTCAATTTGCCAGAGAGATCTTTGTGCAGCCGTGCTGGCTTCTTCTTGGATTTCTTGTTTTTTCTTTGTTAGTGGTATTGTGCTTGTCTGGGCTTCTATGATCATACTTTTCAGGGTTTCCCAAGATTCTTGAGTTGTTTTCCCCTTTAGAATTTTCATCCATGGAATCTTTCCCAAGCTCTGTAAAGGACCTTGGAATACTCACCTCTAATGATCTAAGTGCTAGAGCCCACTGCAACTACATAGCCAAAAAGGCATTAAGAGTTGTTAACCTAATCCTACGTAGCTTTTTCTCTGGTAATATCACACTACTAACCAGAGCATACAAAACATTTGCTAGACCAATACTCTTATACAGTTCATCAGTCTGGAACCCTCATTACGTATCTGATATTAACACAATTGAGAAAGTCCAGAAATATTTCACAAGAAGAGTTCTCCACTCTTCTACTCGTTGTAGAATACCTTATGCCACCAGACTTGAAATTCTAGAACTAGAAAACCTTGAATTACGCCGTCTTCGGTCTGACTTAAGCATGGTATATAAAATCATACATTGCAATGTCCTACCTGTCAATGAATACTTCAGCTTCAACCATAACAACACAAGAGCACACAATAGATACAAACTCAAAGTAAACCGCACCAAACTTGATTGCAGGAAATACGACTTCAGCAATAGAGTGGTCAATGTCTGGAATACTCTACCCGACTCTGTAGTCTCTTCCCCAAACCCCAAAAACTTTAGCCTTAGACTGTCTACTATTGACCTCACCCCTTTCCTAAGAGGTCTGTAGGGGGCGTGCATAAGCGCACCAACGTGCCTACCGTCCCTGTCCTATTGTTTCTCTTATTCTTTTATTTTTCTTATATGTACCCATTTCATGTATTCACAACTATGTATACACTTATACTTATTATCTTGTAAACAATTGGCAAATCAAATAAATAAATAAATAAATAAAATAAGTACTCTCTGAGTTTATTAAAATCAGCTCTTTTAAAATCCAAGACTCTGGTATCATTGTGTTCTATTGCTTGTGTTTGTGTTATGTTGAATTCTAGTATGACATGGTCACTCTCACCCTAAGTTCCTGCAGTTTCAACTCCCTCTATCACTTCTTCTCTGTTTGTAAGAATTACATCCAGTATGGCCGTCTCTCTAGTTTCACCCTCTACCTTTTGGACAACCAAGTTGTCAGCTAGGTTGGTTAGGAACTTATCTGATTTCTCACTTGGTGCAGAATTAGTTTTCCAATTGATATCAGGATAATTGAAGTCTCCTATTACTATTGTTGTGTGTTTCCTGCATATGTTTGTTAGTTAGTTGGCAAAAAGGACATCTATTTTTTCTGCTTGATTGGGTAGCCTATAATATATACCTATGGCCATGTCATTCCTTTTTTCTTTTATATTGACCCATATGCATTCTAGGAGGTTTTCATCTTTGGTTTCATGCATTTTTGTAGCAATATACAGTGCAACTCCACCTCCTCTTTTATGGGGTCTGGTGTGTTTTTTTAATAGTTTGTATCCTTCTACCAGTATGTTCCAATCATGGGTTTCATCCCACCAAGTTTCTGTTATTCCAACTATATCGTATCTACTTTCATGTATTCATAGTTCGAGTTCACCCTGTTTGTTCCCCAGACTTTGTACATTTGTACATAGGCACTTGAGATCTTTATGTCTGACACTGTATTTACTGTCTACA
Organism: Notechis scutatus; assembly: GCF_049901735.1. NCBI lineage: Eukaryota > Metazoa > Chordata > Lepidosauria > Squamata > Elapidae > Notechis > Notechis scutatus. The sequence continues at coordinate 149,764,987 of NC_142012.1, forward strand.
TAACCTGTATTGTGCCTGCCTGCCCCTACTTTCTTGCCACCTGTTTGATTAACGCACATGTTATGGCACTCACTATTAAATGCTTGGTTTTGGTTGACAGCAAGGTTGATAATCTTACCTGCACAAGCATCTATTTTGCATGCACTGATATCCTTATTAATTTTAGGTTGCTGGGGACAGAAATGTTCTGTATCAATTAATTCTCTGTCCCCGGGGTTCAGTTTAAATGTTTATCCAGGAAATCTGTGAATTTAATGCCAAGTAACTCAGTCCCTTTCTTTGATGAATGCAAACCATCTCTTTTGTACAGTTTTTCATTGGACCAGCTGCAGACATCATGACTAATAAAACCAAAGCCTTCCCTTTTACACCACTCCTTTAGCCACACATTAAACTCCTCTACACACTGGCCTTTCCCTTTTTGTTCCTTGTATATTGGTAGAACTTCTGAAAGATAAGCCTACAGCTCATATTACTAAGTTCATACCCCAAGCTCTGGAAGTCTTTCTGAACAGAAAGTACATCCTTCTGGGACAGATCATTTGTACCAAGATGTATAATAGCATCAACATCACAGTCCTTGCTGGCATTCTTGACTATCTTAAGAATACGCCTCTTGTCTCTGCTGGCAGTAGCACTTGGCACCTCTTGACACCTGACCTCTTTCAAAACCTCCGTATCCTTTCCTAAATTTACATCCCTTACAATTGAGCCCCCAGAGGATGGAGAGAATCTTCTTTTGCAACTGAATAACGTTTTTTTTCTTGCAAAGATAGAGGCGATTCCTTTGAAATGGTTTCCATGCTCACATCTGACAAGCCGTTGTATATGTTTCTTGATAGATTGCAGCTGACCCAGGAACAATATTTACCATTTCAAAAATAGAAGATAAAATAAGATTATTTTTAGTTACCGGTTTCATTTTCCTCCACCTTGGATTCTTGTTCTTTTAGTCTGTCTTTTTTTATCAGTTTATATTTGAGGTGTCCAGCATTCTCTGTTTCATCATGTGTCTTTTTGCAAATTTCCTATTCCTTTTATTTTTTATTTTTTTAGTATTCTCACTAGTCTTCATTTAGTTCTTCCTTTCTTCTCAGGAGAAACCCCATGTTAATCTAGTTAGTTCCATCTCCCTATTGTTCATTATGGTATTTGTTTTCACTTGTTCTATATTCCAAGATTTTCCTTTTCTATAAACAGTTTCTTTGTATTTCCTGGTTAATCCTGCACTCACATTGTGTCTATTTTCTTCAGGGTGATATACTAGCAGCACATGTTTCCCAGAACAAGAATGGTGAAAATGCCAACATCTAACTAATTCCTATCTGGCATGTGGGATAGGAAAAGTATGGTTTCCTTTATGCACTGGAGGAAAAGGTGCTGTTTTTAAATCAAGTGAAGTATTTAGGAATCAATGTCTTAATTGTCTGAAATAAACAATTGTTTGAAGAGGCTGAAATTCTGGAGATATAATAAATATTCATTATCAGCCATGCTGCATTCCTTCAGCCAAATTCAGGCTGACCAAAGGAATCCTGACATTCCCATCAGAGCTTTGCCAAAAGTACTCATGATATAGTAGCCCTTGATGATCCAAACAACTGCTTAGAAAAGTTTTGACAAAACCAGGAGTAATCCACTTGGTTTGTCCTTGCCACCACTACTGATGCAACACACCTAGTCATAAAGCTATAAGGTTTGAAGGAAGGTCTTCTGATCCAAAACCTCTTTAATGTTATGAGTAAAGATGACCAAATCATGTAGGTCAGAAGCATTGAATAAGTGCAGAACACACAGTCAAATCAGAAAACAGCTCAGGGGACTTGCCCAGAATACCTAATTGTGGCACTCCTCCACTCACAATAGAATTTCCTATGCTTCCAGGCTTGAAATTTTGACCTCGGACAATCTGGAACTGCGCCATCTGTGGTCCGATCTAAGCATAGTTCAGTAAATTGTCTGATATAACATCTTGCCTGTCAATGACTTCTTCAGCTTCAATCACAATAATACACAAGCAAACAACTGATACAAACTCAAGGTAAACCACTCCAAACTCGATTGCAGAATATACAACTTCAGCAACAGAGTGATCAATGCCTAGAATGCCCTACCCGACTGCTGTTACAGCCTCAACCCCTCACAGCTTCAACCTCAAACTGACTACCATGGACCTCACCCCATTCCTAAGAGGTTCTTAAAGGGGGCATGCATAAATGCACCAGAGTGTCTACCGTCCCTGTCTCACTGTTCCTATTTATCTGTATTTACTCCCTTTGTTCTTGTTTATGTTCATACTTATACTTGTTTTCTTGTACATGTTTGATGAATAAATATTTTTTTTAAAATAAAAATGATCAGAAATATGGGGACAAAGTCAAAAACTGCATAGCGGTAAGGGGGGATCAGAGCCCCATCCCTTTTTTGCATACATGTACATACATGTGACATACACATAAAAAGAATGGGACTTGTACTGAGACTTCACCAATCATCTTAGTTTTTATTTCCTTTTAAGGAAATGAGAATCAGTAATTATTATTTTATGTCATGTCCTCATATGTTACCTTAAAGTTTTCCTTAACTTCACCAAATTTAATGTAGAGGTTCCTTGTTTCTCCACAATGTTTTTTGAGGGGGGGGGGCAGGTCTGGATGTGATCTAGCAAACTTTGTGAGCAATGTGGTCAGGGTTCAGATTTGCCAAGCTCTTATTGAATATTTTAGATTAGTATAGGAACATCCCTTTTCCTCTAGTTATTTGTAGCTATCCTCTCTCTGGCCAGTTTGATTTGAGCTACAAAACAGACAGAAGACTTGTTCAGAGAGACTGAACATTTGTTTTCTGCAGGGGGTTCTGCTAACTAATTTAATTCCTGAACAGTATTTTAAAAAGTGTTTGTCAGGACTTACATGTGAACTTTTTATATATGGGTATAGTATTACTCTAGAAAAAGTGCTAGACTTGCATTTAAAAAACAAAATTATTGGTATTGTCAGTAAATCTTTGTCCAGCTGCTCAGAAGTTCTGTTAGCTTATAGACTACATGTGGGTACTGCTGACCAGAGCTAATCATTACCATCACTGCCAAGCAGTGCTAATTAAAGATAGAACTAGCTATCATTTATAGTTGCCTGCAATCTGTCAGCCAAGCTATTTTGGAATGTGGGATTAACACCTTTTCAAACTAGATATATTTGAAGAATAGCTCAATCAACAAAAACAAATGCAGAGGCACCTTTGTCTCTGTGACCTGTTAGTTGGGTAGTTGAATTGTGACTAAATCAACCATTCTAAGCAATTCTTGATTGCTCCCTTTCACACATTAAGGAGAACAATAATTAGATGTTTTCCCTGCTACAGTTGATGCTTAATGGGAAAATGAATGAACTTTTATTATTATTATTATTTTTATTGTCAGAGTATAACATGTACAATGAGATTGGCTGAATCTCCCTTCGTATAACCCCGCCACAACTCACAGTGAGGACAGAAGTCTCTAACCCAGACCCGATCTTATTACCCTATGTGATCTTGTTGCACAATGTTCCAGACCCATAGGTCTATCATACTATGTTGACATGAAGTTATTTTCTGTTCATAAGTCTGACAGCTCATGACTAGAAACTGTTCTTCAGCCTGTTGGTGCGGCTGGCTATGCTTCTATATCTCCTACCCGATGGTAGGACAGTGAAGAAGTGCTGACCAGGAATGTGAATCATCCCTGAGAATTTTCCTCACTCTTCTAAGGCAGCGAGACCTAGCGATGTCATCTAGTGATATCAAGGAACAGCCCACAATGTTTGGTGCTGTGCTCACCACCCTCTATAATAGCTTTCTATCTGCGGCTGTCAAGCTAGCATACCACACTGTAATGCAATATGAAAGGATGCTTTCTATTGTGGACTGGTAAAAGGAGGTCATCAGTCGTTGTTCCACTTTATTCTTTCACAAGATCCTAAGGAAATAAAGTCTCTGTTGGGCCTTTCTGGCTACCTGGATTGTATTGATTTTCCAGGTAAGATCTTCACTGAGGTAGACTCCCAGGAATTTAAATGAGGAAACTTTCTCCACACAGCCCCCCTCGATGTAAAGTGGGGCGGGTTCTTCTCTCTTCTTCCAGAAGTCTAACACGATCTCCTTTGCTTTAGGGTTTTCCAGGAGACCATGGATAGGGAAGACCCGGAGGCCACTTCCATGATGCATGGTTGATTTTCGATGGTGACCTCTACACGGATTTTTTTGGTGTCCAAGGATGAAGCCTGGCCAATGGTGATAGTCTGATGTGCTTCTTCCCATCTGGGTGCGCCAGTAAACTTCCGGGGTCTGTTGTACTGGTTTCACTGGTTGTTTGGGCGGTCCCGATTTGTGGTGGGGGTGCCATCGGTTTTTCTGGGACTGTTTTCTCTCCATCTGGGGCTGGAACCTCTTTTGTTCCGGCATACTTTAGCAATATGCCCTCGTTTTTCACAAAAACGACAGATGGCATCTAGGAATCTGCATTCGGATCGTGGGTGGTTCCCACCGCACCCGGCGCATTGGAAGTTCGATTTACGACCCTGCCGGTCTCGTTGCTCGTGTTCTGACCGGAGTCTGTGGACTTCTTCCTCTTCACTATCCGATGAGGATTCGATGTCTTCATGACGGGTGGCTGACGTGTATTTCTCTGATGGCGTCGCCGTATCGTTGGTGGGTTGGCGGCTGGCCCCATTTGCCCGGCACATTCGTGCTGCTGATTTATGGGTGGCTTCAGCTGCAGTGGCGTCGGCTATGGAATCCGCGAGGGAGATGTCTCCCTTGGCCATGATCTTGCTTTGGACCGTTGGATCTCTTAGGCCAAGGATGACTCGATCCCGCATGGCTTCTTCTAGATTAGCGAAGCCACACAATCTACCTAAATTCCTTAGGTCAGCCACAAAATGCCCGATGCTCTCACCTTCTCGTTGATCCCTTTGGTAAAATTCGTGTCTGCGGATGAGAGTCAGTACTGCTGGGGCGTAATGGTTGCGAAGGATGGGAGCAAGGGTATCTCAGTCCATTGATTTGACTTCAGCTGGTTTTGCAAGTGCTTTGGCCATCTTAAAGATGGCGGGTCCGCAATGCGTCAGGAAAACTGCTCGTTTTTTGCTGGGAGTGGCATCCTTCAGATTGTTGGACTCTAGGAACATTTGAAACCTGTCCATATATGAGTCCCAGTCCTCGCTGGCTGGATCGAACGGGGTGGGTGGTATAGCGCTGCTGGCCATTCTGCCGATGTCTGCGCGCTGTCAGCCACGTGCTCTGTCAATCTTCTGTGAGTGTTCAGTCAGCTCTGCTGTCTCCATATCCCACCCTCGTCGCCAGTGTTAAGTCTGGAAGGATGGGTCCAAGAACGGAGACGAGACTCAGATAGCAACAACAGCTCTTTATTAGTGACTTCAGATCTGAGCGAAATATCCTAGCCGCAGCGGCCCCTTTTATAGAGCTGGCTGCGGCTGAGCAGCCAATGACATCGATTTGAGCTTGCCGCAATTGGTTTGCCCAATCGCGGCAGCCCGTTAACTAGCCAATCGGATCAGTCTGGAGCGACCAATCACGACCCGCTGTTAGCGGACCAATCCGAATGCAGGCTTTCAAGCCTGCTAGTCCAGAACAGATTTGTCCACAAATAGCTACCTTTTGTTTCTCCTCTTCTGCAATAATCTATTTTCCCTTCCTTGTCCTTTTCTCAATTTGACCTATGCTTTGCATGAGTCAAAAGCTATGGTCTTTGGCAGAACAAGCCAAGACATCTTGCTGCCTGAGGAAAAGAAGAAAAGTTGTTTTCATTCATCTTTCCGTGTAGTAAAAGTACATAAAACCCAAAGCCAGACAAATCCTTTAGACATCTAAGGCAGACAGTTCCATAGATAATTTATCTATTCCCTAGCTGTGCACATACAAAAACACTGCAGGAACTGCAATGAATTCAGTAATTAAACATTTGCACCTCTTTTACACTCTAAATTGTGTCCTGAAACAGACTGCCACTTTATACTCAGAGGTTAGGTCCTTGTCACTGCCATCAACAATAGAGACTCTTAATAAAGCATTATAATGTACATCATTATAATGTACATCATCAAGATCAGGAACTCATATGCTACCAGGATTGCAATAAAAATATCGGCTTCTACTGTAACAGCAGCAGGAATCAATGTTTTTCAGGAGTTGGTGCTGGAATACTGTCAGCATGAAATAAAATTTCTTGTCAACCTATATCTAAAGTATAAATATATCTGTTGCCCATTCCACCATTGCTTTTCTTTGGGCCTATATTTACACATGCAATTAGCCCTCATTTCCTAGATACATTGCCAAGAGATTAGTAAAAGTTATAATACTCAATATATACATATTTGTAGAACTGTTGATTTGCACACCAATGCCAGTTATTTAGATGAATCAATCAAAGCATATACGTAATAAAGGCTGCTCCAGAATATTTATCCAGACTCTGAAGACTCTGCCAAGCTTTCCATTTTTAGTTTTGAAGTTTCATTTGTGTTGTTACAGTATTCCATCTAGGTCATTTTATTAGCATGTCTAGACAGATGAAATCTTCACTCTGCGAAACAACTAATTCCTACAACACTGTCTTGTGCCCTAAGATGTCAAATCACATAGTAGGGCTCTATTATTATTATGCTTCTCAGGTTTCCTGTTATCTTTTCTTTAGCATCTTATGACTGTAATTTTGTTGTTTGTGTCTTATGATTTCTATTGATTGCCTTATTTAGTATCCTATGACTATCACTGTGTTCTATCTTATGATTTATGATTGTATTTTATGATTATGATCATTATTTATCATTTGTTGCTTGCATGTACACTGAGAGCTTATGCACTGTAGACAAATTCCTTATGTGTCCAATCACACTTAGCCAATAAAGAATTCATTCTATTCTATTCTATTCTATTCTATTCTATTCTATTCTATTCTATTCTATTCTATTCTATTCTATTCTACTCTACTCTATTCCATTCCATTCCATTCCATTCCCCGCTTCCCATCCCATCCCATCCCATCTAATCCCACTCCACTCCATTCCATTCCATTCATCATCCCATCCCATCCCATCCCATCCCATCCCATCCCATCCCATCCCATCCCATTCCATTCCATTCCATTCTATTCTATTCTATTCTGTTCTATTATTATCCTATCCTATCCATAAATAAATCATATAATTTGGCTGAATTCATGTAATTTGCTAAATGTTTAACCAAGTTTAGTGCAACATAAAGCTGGATTCATGGATTATGCCATGTACAAATAAAGAAGCCATATTTTATTATATGAGAGCATTTGCACCAAGACAAATTCCTTGTGTGTCCAATCACACTTGGCCAATAAAGAATTCTAATTAGAGCCTAATATGATGGCCTGCTTCACAACATGCTCAAATAAAAGTTAGGGTTGTATAGCTTGCTGAATCACAAGCTACCTGTGCCATTTCATTTTTGTCTCACCTATCATATGATTTAAATTCAATCTTTGAGTACTGTGTATACATTTGTTTAGCTGAATAGCCCTCAGGTCCTGAAGAAGGAATCAGCATTTATAAAATCATGAAGCTGGTAGGGAGCATTGGCCCATGAACCTCAATTTGGATCAAAGTGTAGGAGTCCAGTTAAAACATTTGTTGAGCAAAGAATATTTTAAATAAAGGGGAAACTACCACCTGCATAAGTTATTGGTTCTACTATCATATTACTTTTATCATTAGCTATATTTTTTCTTAACATTCATTTGCAAGCTATCTTCCTGCAGTTTAAAATGGTTATCCTACATCCTGCAATTTAAGATAACAGAGAGCCAATATGGTCTTCATTTTTGCCATTACTCTTTTGGTACTTGAAAGTGTAATTATTTCTTCCTAACTCCCTCATTTTTTTTCTCTTTTCCCCTAAGGCTCAACAGATTTTGTTCCTGATATCTTACTCTTGTGCAACTATTGCACTGCCAGACCAGAGTCCCTCAATTTTAATGCAAATTTACCAAATTTTATACTGCCAAATCAACCTGAAAAGTGAAATTCTATTTTCCTTTGAGGCTTGCACTTCCCTAAACAATATGACACAATTTTCCAGTTTAAACATCCACTGATATGGGAAAATGAAAATAAAATGTTAGCATTTGCAAATATGAAAATCTATTCATTAAAATAGCATTCTGTGTTATTTACGCATAAATCACAAATACCCCATCTGCCTCTAAAATATTTCTTTCAATGACTTTCTTTGGGCCAGTATTTAATAGACATTCAAAGAAAAAGAACTCCAATATTGCCTAAGTAGACTTCTTTGGTGACATGCATGCCGCAGTTCTAGTTCATTAAATTAAATCAAATCAATCAAGTAGATCTGCTAAAAGAAAGGTAACTGGTAGCTGCATTCTCACAAATTGCTACTCAACTAATGAAATGTCAGGTTAAATAAGAAATGAGAAAACAATAATCCACCCCACCCACCCCAAATGTGCTTGGAAATATCAGAATTGATCCAGGCTGATAAGCATCGTGCAACAAAAAAGGCAACCTCTTAATAAACAATAAAACTTTCCAATCTGAAAGATTGCTGCAACAAATTACATTGTTCAAGGAAAAGATTGCAAATGTATAAGGTATTATAAGCTCACAGTTATTCTTTTTGTTCTTATAGTGCTATCTAATCTATTGGTTACAATGCTAAATGTCAGATAAGCTACACATGCAGGAAGTAATTGGAATCGGTATTCTATTAAGTGTTTCAATGTGTTTGTTTTTATTTTGGGCTTGGGCTTTGGTATTGGAACAGGCTATGCTAGGCGGAGATTGCAACAAAATGTTATAATAAGCAATGGACTTATTCAAAGTGCAAGACATCAACTTACCAGCACAATTCTATTAACTTTTTTCAGGCTTATGTTTCTTCCAATAGAAGAGAATATCTACTGCAGAGGGCTGAACTGTGGATTTCCTGCTTTTTGAATTTTGCTGTTTGCTTACAAAAATGTTGTTATTCAACAAGGTAACATATCAGTTCAAGGGAATGTGGGTTTGCTGCTTGTCTATTTTCTATCAATTTTGGTGTGGCTGTAGTCTCACCCTTGGCTCCAGTGTTGTTTTCTGCCTGATCGTTTGTCTGGTGCTGATCTCTGTTTATCTGAATGTTGGCTGCTGTTGGGGCTGCTGTGTTCTAGTCTTTTTTGATTCCTTCTTAAGCTTTTTACTGTCTTTTTTGAATGTTACATAAATCTGATTTATCTCTATGTGCCTCTTGATGACTGATTTGTCTGCATGCAAAGCTTCCAGGAATTCCTTAGCATTTTGGATTTAGTTTTGTGTAAGCTACTTATAGAAAAGGTACAAGTACAGATGACACATGAAATAATCAATAACATCATCAAAGGAATACAATTTATAAAGGAATTTTATGAATTTGCAAGAAGTGTCTGCATTCTGGATTCATGTTTTGGTTGCATTGTGGGAATGCTGGAGCTTCTAGGTGTTTTTATCATGTTTTCTTCTATGGATCCTAAGAATGGAAATCCCATGGCTGTTCTTTTGATTTGTTGGTATATTTGTGCATCAAAGTAAAAGACAATAATAAGGCAAAGGTTGATGAGATCTGTTTGTTTCAGTCTTGGTGTATTCATCCATTTGTATTTCTTAATTGTCAATCAATGTTAACTAAATACAGAAAACAACATATTTTTAATTGTTTAACAGATATATAACTGCCCAATTACATTTTTCTTCTAACGTTTTTATTACTTTTGCACATTGACAGATTTCCCTGTGTGTGTGTGTGTGTGTGTGTGTGTGTGTGTGTACACACGTGTGTGTATATACATATACATGTGTGTATATGACATTTGCTAAACGTAAATAGAGAAAGGTGAGCGAGTAGAATTATTTCTCTACTCAGAGACTTATATTTTTAATGGAAGAGCTTCCAAAGTGGTAGGGGACAAAAATCAAATTCTTATACTGCAAAACCCCTCTCTCCAGCAGCAAAAAAACATTCCTTAATTCCCACTTCAAAGAATACATCTTTTGGGGCACTATCTGTAAGCAAAGTAATACACTTGGTATTGCTTTTAGGTTAAGTGAAAACTGCTTCATTAAATGGTCAGATGGCTGATCATCCACATTTTCTTAAGTGCTCAGCAGTGATTTGCAAGGAGCACCATAATCTCTTAATGGGTCATCAGTGCATTCAATTGGACAAGCTGCATCCTTTGAGAACTGCAGGAGAGTTGAGATGATTTTGGATGAGTGGGAATTCTCCAGCTAAATCCTTCTGATTAAGTTTCCCTAGTGATAGTGTAGGTTTTTGCCAACTCACTGCTTACAAAGTCACAAGAAGCTTACAAGGTCACTCCTTAAATACTGAAATCGAAATCCTATCAGAACATGGGGTGTCAACTAATCTGTCCTCATTATGAGGACAGTATAGCATCAGATGTGGTTGCAATCAATCAAGAGGTCCTTCTGTCAATGCACATTATTCAGAGCTCTTCACAAGCTCTTACCCAATGGCCTTTTTAAAACACTCTGCAAAACTTTCATCGTTAGTGTTTCTGTTAATGTTTATTATATGGATACATTAATCAGTATAGTTTTATAGTTTAACTGTACCTTCTAGTTTGGGGGTGTGATGGCTGACAGCCCAGGTTCATGACCCAAGTGCTGCAAAATGGGTGAGCTCCCTTTCCTGCTGCAGCTCCTTTCCACCTAGCAATTCCAAAGCATGCAAATGCAAATAGATAAATAGGTATTGATTTGGTGGAAGGGAACAGCATTCTGTGCACCTCAGTGTATATTCATGCTGGCTACATGACCACAGAAATATCTTCAGACAATGCTGGCTCCCTTGGCTAAGAAACGGAGATGAGCACTATCCCCTCTAGAGTCAGAAATGACTGGACAGGGGAAACCTTTACCTTTAGCAATAGACTTATATATCACTTCACAGTGCTTTACAGCCCTCTCTAAGAAGTTTACAGAGTCAGCATATTGCCCCCAACAATTTGGATCTTCATTTTACCAACCTCGGAAGGATGGAAAATTGAGTCAACCTTGAGCCTGGTGAGATTTGAACTGCCAAATTGCAGGCAGCCAGCAGCCAGCAGCCAACAGAGGTAGCCTGCAGTACTGCATTCTGACCACTGCACCACCATGAATACAAGGATAACAATTGATACAAGGCTCTTCAAAATCTGAAATTAGAGGACTTCTTTAACCACTGCACTCTAACCACTGCACCACTGCAGCTCATATGTTACCTTCTAGTTTGTTTTGTTATATTTTGTGTATGATTTAGGATTATTTTAATGATAAACGTCTTAGAAATGTTAACTTTCTTACTTAATTGAAAGACTACTTTTAAACATGAAAACTATTTTTGCTGTACTGTATAAAGTTGGGAAAAGGCAGGAAAAGATGCATGAACAATTAAAAATGTCTTAAAATCCTAGTCTGTTTCTTTTGAACTAGTAGCCAAGACTTTGGGCCAATAAGAAAACTGGCATGGTTATCCTATGGATAACCTCTTTTCAAATGTCACCCTCTTACATGTAGAACTGGGAAATGCTTGCTGCCTGATATCTAGAGAATCCTAATTTTCCTGGCTTATTTCTTCCATTAAACCACATATATTAGTCGGCCCCTTGTTAGTGTTTTCCAGATAAGTGCTAAATCTTTCAGAATTTCACAATATTATTCCAGAAATGAGAGGCAGGGGTAAGAGGTTTATGTAAAAGGGTAAGAGGGGCAGGGATTTCTGAGAAATGCACAAGGAAAGGGTGTAAAGCTGCTAGAGAATGAATTACATAAATGTTAGGATTAAGTTTTTTCCCCAGTGTCAAACTGTATGTTCTACTGTCTAAGTCCTTGTAATTTCCCATGATCAAGTTCTGGACATGTTTTTGGAAAGTTATCCAGATCTTAAAAATATATCAAATGAAAATGACCACTGTGTTGATGAGCCAGGCTGTGAAATAAATTCTGTGATTTAATTTTAAGTTCCCAGAAGATTGTTTAGAATAAGTGACCAGTTCATAGCCTGTGGCAGCATTTCTCAGCTTGGCAACTTTAAGATATTAGATGTTATTCCCAGAATTTTCCACTACCCTTGACTTAAATCTGAGATAAATGCTTTTTGCAGTAAAGAACAAATGTGCAGCTCTGTAAACTTGCTCTTTCAAGAAGTCCATAATAAAAAGAAAAGAGATATTGTATGTTCATATAAATATGATCAGAACCAAAAAGATCTTTCCTCTTGGGTCACATATAAATGAGATAATGAATGTTAGAATTCCTATGATGTGCCTGGTATGTCACTTACTGAATGATGACTGTGAATAACTATACCACCCATGAAATTTTAAACTGTTTTCTACTTAGTTTTTTTTTTTAAATAATCTCCATGAAAGTGATTTTTTGTGTGTGCCAATACTGTCTCAATCTTGAATGCTGAAAATTCCACAGAGGCTAGTTAGCTTTACACAATGTCCAGCTGAAGATCAACTTTGATTGAAAATATATGTGTTTTCTATCCTACCAGATAATTTTTTTTAGAAATAATTCAAATCAGCAAATTGACCTAATATTCCTTCGTCCTCTCATTTTTCCATAAGAAGTCCATGAACTGAGTTGGGCTGAGAAAAAAATAACTGGCCCCAAATCACCCACCATGCCGAAAGCAGGACTAGAATTCAGTCACTTGGTGTTTAAGATGGTATCTTGACCACTAGACCAGGCTGGCTCTGTGGTTGTCTCTGTATACGTGGCTATCCCTACATATACATACATACTCAAGGTAAACCGCTCCAAACTCGATTGCAGAAAATACGACTTCAGCAACAGAGTGATCGATGCCTGGAACACCTTACCTGACTTCTTGTTACAGCCTCAACCCCTCACAGTTTCAACTTCAAACTGTCTACCATGGACCTCACCCCATTCCTAAGAGGTCCTCAAAGGGGGCATGCATAAATGCACTAGTGTGTCTACTGTCCCTGTCTCCCTGTTCCCATTTATCTGTATTTACTTCCTTTGTTTATGTTTATGTTCCTACCTATACATGCTATCTTGTACTTGTTTGACAAACAAACAGACAAATAAATAAATATACTGAAGTTGTTCCCAATCCCAAGATTTAGATATGATAATAGAAAGTTATTGTTCTCATCTGAGAGCAAATAGAGTAGTTTGTCAAATACCAAAAACCGGAGTGATGATTCTCATCATTATTCTTTTTGCAATAACTTATGCCTTTCAAACTCTTATCTTTGCAGTCTTTAAGAAAAATCCAAAACATCTTTTTTTGTTATCTTCACCACATATTAAGGTTTATTTCAAAAGCCTTTTAAAAATAATTATTTCAGCAATATCTGACTTGTCTGTCCACTTATTATTTGCCAGCTTTTATAAATCTGACTGACCATTGTTGTTTGTTTATGGTATTGCGTTTTCAACTGACAAACCTAAATAAATAAAGTCTGTGGGTAACTGAAAACTGAATAAATTGGCAAACACAAATGATCAGAAGAGCTTCACGATCATCGTATCTCCCCTGCCAGATAAATGTCTTTTTACACTCTCCTATGCTTACCAAATTATGAGAGAAAGTTGTGGATATATAAATATGATTGTGCAACAAAAACTAAAATTTTCAGAAGATTATATTCTCTTGAATTACTTACCTATTACTTCCAACAAGTGCACAATATCAGTGGATTCTTCGGCCCCTATTGTAGTTAAAAGAATGATATTGCAACTTTGGAAAGATAAACGTATTGAAGACTGGATTACACTTGCCACCTATGAGTGGATTGCTTTTAGATATAGACCTTGTTTGTAGACCTAGTATGGACAAATATAATGGAATATAGAATTTATTTACATAAAAGGTTCCAAAAGGTTCCAAAAGAATGGAATATAAGTGTATAAGAAATAAATGTGTATTTACTTAAATAATTATATATTTAATATATATAGCAGTAACAAATATAGCTGTTATAACAATATATTAGTTTCATTTTTCTGTTTTTAAGCACTTTTTATGTGTGTCCTTTTTAGAAGGTACAGAATGTATTTGCTTCATAATTATTTTAGCGTTTTGTGCCTTTTCCTTTTGTTATTTATTTTGAAAGCAATAAAAATAATGACTGAACAGGAGTTTCTATCCTGCCATGCTTTGTTGCATGTTCCCTTAATAATAATAAAAATGATTGTCCTAGGTTTCTTTTAGTTAAAGTATAATGATCAAAACAGCTTCTCCCAAGGCAACAGTTCACAGGTACTTAGGGTTCAGTTGAGTGTATTTGTATGTGTAGGTTCACTTCATTGGTCTATTTTGTATTGCTAATCTGCATCAAGAGGACAATAGCAAATAAGTATCCCTGTCACAGGACAGCATATAGTGCAACGAACGACAAAAGACAAGGAAGGAAATGTGAAAGAGAAAGGGAAGAGATTGCCTTTTCATATAGCCATATTGTCAAGCCCAGCCCAAATACAACATAGAACAATCCAGCCAAAGTTTAATTGTTTACCCATTCAGATCATATAGACAGTCTTGCCAGATGAAACCTATACTACTTTAACCCTAATAGATATACCTTAGGAGATTCTAAGAAGTCATTTTCTCTTTCTTCAATCCAGTTCTTGGTTGTGTTGTCTCTTGTCTTGCCTCCCCCTCCTCCTTGGAATATAATCCCAGCTTCCTGGCAAACTGCCACTTCACTGTCCATCATTCCACCTCTCATTTCATAGACATAATCAATCACTTCAATGGAGAATAGAGAGGGCATCAAGGCTTCACCATTTGAGAAGAAATTTTGACGCTAAAATTTAAAGCAATTCAAGCGCTTCAGAGGCCTGAAAGAAGCAGGCATGGAGGTAAAGATGGCACAAAGTATTGAATATCTACATAAATAGTATTCAAACTGATTCAAACTGATTTTCCAAAGCAATTATTCAAACATTAGATTTTTATTTTATTTTTTGTATCTTGGGTTTTGGACAAAGAGCTGAACATTCAGAGTTGGGTTTCCGTAGTTAGTTTCTCTAATCATGTTCAGCTTCAAAGGGATGAGTAGGAAGAAGGTCAGGAAAATGTATGTACCATAGTTTTTATAACCATCTGGAATGGCACCACTTGAAAGAAAGACCCAAGTGGCATTGATCTGTTAGCATATCCAATGGCAGGTATTTGCTTGCTGCAGCCAAGTAAAATAGCTGATGCCCAATGCAGGAGGAGGACTGATCAAATGAAGCCGGTTGCAGGTACATCTTTCACTCAGTTAAAACAGCTTTCCTTCTTTCACCTCTTTATCTTTGGACATATTCAGTATTTCCTTACTGAATTCATACATTGTCCATGGCCCAACAATGCAGACTTGAAGCAGCTAAAAGGAATAATACAAATAGTAAATTGATTAAAAACACTGTTTGAAACATGTTCCCAAAAGGGAAAGAATTCACCTAAAAGTTTGACTCAGCCTTTCATTCCTCCAAGGTTGGTAAAATGAGGACCCAAATTGTTGGGGACAATATGCTGACTCTGTAAACCACTTAGAGAGGGCTGTAAAGCACTGTAAAGCGGTAAATAAATCTAAGTGCTATTGTTATTGCTACTTTGCAGAAGATGGAAATAATCCATTTTCTGCTGTAGAGAGAATAAATAAAGGTCTGGAAGGAATGGTGTGACCTACCTTATCAGAGAATTACAATATTTTGGAGCCACTACCAAAAAGTCTTATCTTCCTATTAACTGCACATTTAGTGTAAACAGAACTAACAGAAGGTCCTATTTCAAAGATTTTAAAGTGCCAGCAGGATCATAAGGGAATAAACAGTGTTTCAAATTGTTTGAGTTGACTAAGCATACTTGTTACCAGACTTAGGGCATGGGGTTCATTGAGACCTTTAGATTTTTGTTTTGCCATGTCTATTATTAAAAAAAATACTTTGAGAACATTGTAGTCATTTTGAGACTTAGCATGAAAGTGTTAATCTTAATGACAGACAGTCTGTTCAGAGTAACACAGCTTGATGTTGCATTAGCAGTAATTGCATCTAGTAGTAGTAGTAGTATTAGTAGTAGTTGCATCTAGCAGGAGTTGCTCTGTTGATGAAAATACAATTCCTAAATTGAATTAAGCACAATAAAATGATGCAGTGTAATGTTAACAGGCATTGACAAGTGGGACTCTGTTTTCCAATGAGATTTTTTTTTAAGAATATAGAGAATCAATGAGGCAGAGAGATGAAGAGAGCCTGTTCCAGATGGCGAGATCTTCTGGGAAAGGGTTTGCACATCAGATAGTCAGGTTTGACAATGAAGATAATGGCCATGGGAAAAGAAGATGGAGTCCAAAGGGACAACCAGAGAAATGAAACATCACATGGCCCACTGAATTAATCTTAGGAGATAGAAGTTACTAGTTGACCTTGGGCAACTACCTTCAATTCAATCGTTTTCCTGAATTACATAAAGGATTATACTTTGCAGTGACTGGCACAGCGAGACATTGGATTCAGCTGTGGAAATTCAAACATTCGTAAACGTATGAATTACTCAAGTAGAGAATGGTGATGGAGAAAAACCTTTTTGTAACATTGAGATCTCTTCATTGGAAGCTTTATTATTTTTTTTCCTTTTGGGGGGGAGGGGGGATTTCTTCAGATTGTTCATCAAAGGAATATTTGTTTTAAATTTGTTTAAATATTTGTTTCACTTTCCTTTATTCGATTTATCAAAATTTGGTGAACGTTCAAATGCTGACAGTTCTAAGCTTGAAACTATCACTATTTTGCTCAAATGCAGATTGGGCAACTACATATTTCTCATGAACCTCCCTAACTATCCTTATGAATAAATTTTAAAAATGAAAGTAAAAAACTTAATAAATCCTGTCTAATCATCAGAACCATAACTCATAAGTTTATTTTTTTTCCTGTTTTATGCAAAAAGTACACTCTTGCCCATTTTTTAAGGGAAATTTTTTTCCTATCTTATTTTTCACCCAAAACAGAAACATTTTCATAGATTTGTTTTTTTAATGGGGAACTGTATTGCAAAATTCAATGAAGAAGTGAATTCTGTAGAATTACCCTGTTTCTACAACTATACGGCCTCCCCCAATAGGAAGTCCCAGCATGTTTTATAGGCATGAAATGAAATTAAGTCCCACCCCCCCAAATTAAGGCCTATATTAAAACATGTGAAATGGGGGGGGATGGTGGGGGGGGGGCTTGCTGCAGCATTTGGAGCAACGCCGTGGTGTTTGGCGCAGCCATGTGGTGTTTGGCGCAGCCACGTGCGGCCGACCAGGGCTCCTCCCTGCAACCAGAGCCTGGCAGAGACACTCGGCTTCAGGTGCTGCTTCCCTGGCCGGCAGGAGAGAGCCCGAAGCTGCCCATCCTTTCCACCCCTCACCCAGCCCGTCCCTGTCCCCATGCATCTCCAAATGCACTGGCAGCTCCAAATGCTGCAGCGGTACAGGCATCAGGCAGAGGCACTCACTCGGCGGGGCTCAGACCGGAGGAGGACACGGTGCGGGCCATCGCCTGGCCTCCCTGTCCACGGATGGGTGGGCTCTATCACTGCCTCGGGCGGCCTCTCCCAGTGGCCCCTTCAGGGTCGGGCTGGAGGGACTTGGGAAGGAAGCCAAGCTCGGGTCGGCCTGGCTCTTTCGCTTGGCAGGCGGGTGCGCACCAGCGGCTCACTTTCCCGGCTCTGCCAAGCCCGCCCGGCTCCGGTGCGGCCCTGGCAGGATGAGTGGAGGGTCCGGTGGGCTCTCGCTGCTTTGGCCAGAGTTCCACCACCAGGCAGGAGGGCCCGCCTGTCAGCTGCGCTGGGCGCCCCAGGCGTAGCTCTTCACGCTCTGCCTGGCGCCAGGCAGGGATGGTGGCTGGGCACTTCTCCCGGGGTGGGCCAATCCTGCGCTGCGGCCCCGGGAGATTTACCTCCCCATTTGGGGTTGGGCTGCCCTCTCAGGCAGGGGAGGCTTTGTCATATTGGTAGTAGGGCATCGTTTTTAAAGAATGGGCTTTGCCTTCAAACAATGCCTGGGAAGGTGGCGACAGGAACACCTGAAGCTGAGTGTCTCTGCCGGGCTCCGGTTGCAGGAAGGAGCCCTGGCTGGCCCCGCGTGTCTGCACCAAATGCTATGTGGCTGCACCAAATGCCACGGCGTTGCTCCAAATGCCATGGCAGCACGGGGAGAAGGGAAAGCAACGGTGGTGGAAAGTCTCCTGATATGAAGTGCCCCACCAATGCCGAGGTCAACATCCAAGCTGTTGCCACCCTCCTGCCTGAGGATGCAAGGGGGGAAATTAAATCACCCCCGAAAAGACGGCCTAGCCATTTGTTCGGGGCTCAAAAAAAAAAAAAAAAAAGACCTGGCCTTATTATATGAGAAACACGCTAGTTCAAAATTGGGGAACTTGAATAAAGATGTGGATCAAGTGAATTTCTCTCTACTTCTTTCCCTGTTTTAGAAATTCTGGGGAAGGATATTCATCAATAAAACAGAGAAAACCCTCAAAAGTATGAAATACTGTGTATGATGAACTGCTCTGTACTAATTGAAACTCTAGCATAGTCCTGACTTATTTTGCAGTTCACTTATATTCAATTCCACTTTGCTGTATTTACATTTAAGAGCTAATATTAAAGGTCTCCACCTCTCTTGATCTTGGTTAAATTTCTTTTTGTCTTATCATGAACCCTTTAATTAAATAATAATCAGAAGTGTCTGGTAGCACCTTTCAGAGAAACAAGGTCCCTTCCAACTCTGTTAATCTGTATCTGTATCCCTTTTAATTTATGAATTACATAAAAAAGAAGTGGATTTCTACTTACTGTTCTTCTTCCAACTCAATTTGTTCAAGAGATAAGTTCAAAAGAGGATGAGGGGAATCTGTGAGGTAAAAATGGTTGTGGGAGATTAAGAATGGAAGGACAACATAACCAAATTATTATGTAAAAATACCATTTATCTGTATCTGAAAAGTCATAGGAACATAAAGTGGAAAAAATTGTCAAAAATGAGAAGGTAAAGATCTTGTGGGACAGATTGTCATTTGGAACACAATACACCAGATATCACAGTTATCGAAAACAGAAGCATACAATTTATTGATATCGCTGTACCAGGAGATGCCAGATTTGATGAAAAAGAACATGGAAAAAATAATGAAACATCATGATCTGACTATCAAAACTATGTGATTATGGATGAAACATGTAACAGTGATACCCACTGTCATCAGGACACTTGGTACCATGTCCAATAATTTTATAAAATACATCAAGAAATTGCAACTTCCTGCAATAACACCAGCGGAACTGTAAAAAACTGTGCTACTCGGAACATTGTACATTTTAAGAAGATATTTGGTTGATAACTAGGATGCTGGCAGCAACCTGTATCAACCATCAGTGCCAATCAATAATATCTGTGATACATTTTTAAATGTTCAGTTGATTGAGTTTTACATTTAATGAATAAAAGAGATAACAACAACAACAACAACAACAACAACAACTGGTGGGACCATAAAATAGAAAAAGTCATAGAAAATGAAACAGTTAAATTGCTCTGGGACTTCAGAATCCAGACAGAGAGGCATCTGCCACATAACACTCCAGACTTAACAGTTGTTGATAAGAAAGACAAAAAAGTCTGAATAGTGCATGTGGCAGTGCCTGGAGACAGCAGAATAGAAGAGAAAGAACTGGAGAAGATAACAAAATACAAAGACCTACAAATAGAAATAGAACGATGATGGCAAAGGCAAGCAAAGGTAGTACCAATAGTAATAGACACCTTGGGTGCAGTCCCAAGACAACTGGAGCACCACTTGAATGTCATAGGCATTGACAAATTTGCCACCAGTCAATTGCAGAAGGCAGCTTTACTTGGAACAGCTTCCATCCTGCAGTGATATCTATAACACCATCCATCATCCAGATTTGCTTATCCCAGATCCTTGATAAGAACTCGATAGGTAGAAAAAAAGGCCAAACTCAGTCTGAACATCTGGCTGACTGTGCTAATAATCATAATAATCATAATAATCATAATAATCATAATAATCATAATCCCAAAACAACTGGAACACTACTTGAACACCATTTACATTGACAAGATTAATATTATGGATGAAGGCAAACATATGTATCCCAGGATAATGTTGCAAGGTACAATTTGAGTCAGTTACCAGGACTAGAGGTCCAGTCTTCTGAGTTTTCAGACTCATGCTGGAGACCATCCTCAGGGAACACCTGGTACCACTTTCTGATAGAAAGAAGTTCCCTGAGGATGGGCTCCAGCATGAGTTTGAAAATTTGGAAGGCTAAACCTTTGGTCCCAATACCTGAGCCATATTGGATACTGCAAAATTAGTCAATTGCCAAAGGCAGCTTCATTGCAACACTTACATCCTCTGACAATACATTTAACTCCATCAAACAATAACATTTGCCTATTCCAGGTTCTTGGGTAGGACTTGATACTGTAGGTGACAAAAATGCCAGATCCAGTCTAAATGTTTGGATGACAGACCAGACTAATAATTCAACAATAATTTTATTGTCGAGATGGAGGGGGCGGAGCTGGCATCGCGATGATACGGCATGCGATCTTGGAGATCTGAGATCACTGCTGATATCTTTGCTCCTGGATGGTCCTATTGGATCTAAACCGTCCCGTGATGAGAATTGCTTGGAATCCTTCTTTAACCTCAAATAATCCCCAAACAAATTAACCTCAAATCCCCCTCCCATCCCAGACAGTGCATTTTTCATGAACCACCTTTTCTAGTTTTCTGCAAGCCTTCCTGTTCTCTTTGTTGATTACTACTAGCTGTGTTCTGATCAGTATGATTTGACTCATATTTTGCCTTCATTGTTCTGAATATTTTTTTCAGATAAAGAAGGCAAATTGAATATTACATAAAATAATGATATTGGGATCCATGCCACAAACAGCATGAATTATTCTGCAAGTAAAGGGAAATTTGAAATGAGATTGTATTTTCAGTGCATTCCTCTCATAAAATGTAACTTCCAATTCCCTCCTTAAAAATAATTAGTATTTGTATGTAATTTTTCTGCTTACAGATGTTGTCCTTCCATTCTTCATCTCCCACAACCATTTTTACATCACAGCTTCCCCTCATCCTCTTTTGAACTTATCTCTTGAACAAATAGAACAGTAAGTAGAAATCCACTTCTTTTTTATGTAATTCATAAATTAAAAGGGATACAGATACAGATTAACAGAGTTGGAAGGGACCTTGCAGATCATCTAGTCCAACTCCACTCAAGCAGACCCTACACCATTTTTGACAGATGGTAGTCCAGTGATGAAGCTCCCACAACTTCTGAAAGCAAGCTGTTTTATTTGTTAATTGTTCTTACTGTCAGAAAATTTCTCCTTATTTCCAGGTTGAATCTTTCCTTGTTCAGTTTCCATCCATTATTCCTTGTCTGGCCTTCAGGTGCTTTGGAAAATAGCTTGGAGCCCTCGTCTCTTTGGCAGCCCCTCAAATATTGGAATGACTAGTAGATACTACTGGTTTGATTCTATAGTTCAAACAAGTTGCTTGATTGTGTGATGGGTGGCATAAAAACGTAATAGATAAATACAAATAAAATATACTAATCTCAAATATTAAAGAGTACCAAATTATTGTGGGTTTGTATTTATTCTCTATGTAAAGTTTGGCCCACAGAATACAGGTCTCACGCAAATCACTGATTTTACAATTCCACAAAACTCCACCCTGACACTACAGTATCAAACTATAATGACAAGCTGCAAATTTTGGGCTGGAAATCTTGTTAACAAATTTTATTCTTATAAGCCTTCTAAATGCCAAACAAATCAAAAAGGGATGAAAATTCTATCTCATCTCCTGGTGATGTCCCCATATCATATGTCCCATATGCCAAGCCATTTTACTTAACATAGTACTTAACAACAACAGCAAAACATTTAGAAAATTATGACCAATGTGTCAGAACAAAAAGAACTAATAAACAATGACAAAGGTATAATAAAAGTGAACCAATGGAACAGATATGTAGTGTACAAAATGTATATTACATATGGATGTCTTACTAAATAGGAAAGTTTGCTAAGATGGAAAGTTCAACATTTTAAATGCAAAGGTCTTATATTTGACATATGGTGAAACATATGGAATCTCAAATGTGAAGTTTCATATTAAACTTTATAGTTACATGCAGGGGAGCCATCTCCCTTAAATTGGGACTAATCAGAATGAATACCACATTTAAAATATGATTAAAGAAACTAATAGATTAAACTGAATGATTATGTTTATTTCCCCACATATAATAATTTTCCTTTCTGAGACATTAAAGTTTATACTTTTTCCCAGTTTGGTTTAATACTTTAGTCAGTTTGGTGTAGTGGTTAAGTCATCAGGATAGAAAGTGGGAGACCAAATAGAAGTTAAGTCCCATCTTAGTATGAAAGCCAACTGTATGACTTTGGGACAGTCATTCTTTTTCAGCCCAACCAACATGCGGTTATTATTATGGGGAAAGTAGGAAGAAAAAAGTATGTTGGATACATTTGCCACTATGAGTGATTGTAAAAATAATAAGGGAAGGATACAAACATATACATATATATGCATAGATGCATAGATGCATAGATGCATAGATGCATACATACATACATACATACATACATACATACATACATACATACATACATACTTGGAGAATGGTAACAAGAAGGAAAAATATTGCCTTTTAAAAGCAACTTTGTCTAAATATGCAAAACCTTCTTATATAATCCTATACTGTACAGTCTCTAGTAAATACCAGACTTCTGAGATAAAAATTTCCAGTGGCACTTATCTTACTTAACTGACTGATCCTTTTAAATGAGCAAACCTGAGGTCTTAGGAGAAACAGACCTGTCTACTTCTTCTATATTGCTTTCACACATATGTCCCTTTGTGTTAATTAAACTTTCCATTATTTTTACTAAAAAAGTTGCATGGAAATTCACCAGTCCTATAGGTGTTTCTGTAGCATCTTTTTTTTTTTTCTCAAATTCTAAATTTCTAAATTCACGTTATCCTTAAAAATGCTTCTAGATTTTTGAGCTGAGTATGTTTTGGGGTATATTTTGAGCTAAAAACAAAATTGCAAAATTCAAAGAAGGATGAAAGCAGGATAATAACCATTCTGTTCCACATATTACTTTATGAGGTGCAAAGATCAGGTCAGCTGCATTTGAATGGAGAAAGATCGAATTATTGCAGTTTATTCTTTAAATAAAGCATGCCTGATTCTGCTAAGTGGTGAACTCCCATGTGGTTCCAAATAAATCCAATAAATTGGTTAGAGGTCTGTCATTCTGCTCTGTAAAGCATTCTGGGTCCCATATTGAAAAAAATAATAATGCATTGAATGATCTTTCTATTAAAAAGACAAAAAGGGAAAAACATTATTTGTCTAAATAGAAATATTGAAAGGTAGAATGTTCTAGGCACCCAGCCATATCTTCCTCTATACTATTCTATTTTCTTTTCTTTTTTCTGTTTTTTTCAAATATTTTTTCCTTTTGTCCCTGACTGTAAATTGGCATTTTATAACCACTGTGCGAGAATTTATTTTTGCCTGTCCTGTCCTGAATTCCTTTAAGAAGATGACTTCTCCTTTTGCAAACTTTGGAATTCCATGCACATGCAGGCTTACATTAGGCCTGTGGATACTTAGGAACAGGGGTAGGACTCAAAAATCCCAGCAACCAGTTCACTGCCTGGTTGCTGGGTGGGCCATGGTGGGCGTGGCCTAATGGAACTTCCTGTTTCCTGCTTCCAGTGGGCCTCCAGAGCCCAGGGTAGGCCGTTTTTGCCCTCCCAAGGATCCAGAGACTTCCCTCGAGCATCTGGGAGGGCGAAAATAGCCTCCCCCAGGCTCTGGAGGCCCATCAGAAGCCAGAAACGGGCCCGTTCTGCAACTTTAGGAAGGCCTGTTTTTCACCCTCCCAGAGTCTCCACGCAGACCCTGCACTTACCTCCATTGAAAATGACCGTGTGGAGACTCCTGGGAGGGGAGGGGTAGGCAGGACCAGCCAGTCGGTTGAAATACCGGTTCGGCAAACCAGATGTAACTTTAACTAACACCCAGTTTGCCTGAACCGGTCCAAACCAGTAGAATCCCACCCCTGCTTAGGAATGTCTCATATGTGAATAGTACCTATAGGGCTTTATTAGAAACAATGTCCATCAGCACAACATAGGAAAAGAGCCATGCAGAAAATTACTCCCTTTCAGTGATCATGCACAGACTTATATACAGTAGAGAAAGTTATAATTTACATTTCTGGATGTCCTATCAGACATCATAGCTCCCAAGCTATAGGACCATATGCACCAGTGTACAAGCTCAAAATACCAGTTTTTCAGTGGTGGGATTCAAAAATTTACTGCCGGTTCTGTGGGCATGGCTTAGTGGGCATGGCATGGCTTGGTGGGTGTGGTAGGGGAAGAATACTGTAAAACCTCCATTCCCACCCCATTCCTGGAGGAAGGATACTGCAAAATCCCATTCTCTCCCCACCCCACTAACCTGCTTTCCAGCTCTGTTCTCCTGTGCAGGGCAACAAGAGAAGACCCAGCCAAACAGCTGGGACTCGGGAGGCAGAGAATAGATGGGGGCGGAGCCAGTCAGAGGTGATATTTGCTGGTTCTCAAAATTTGTGCTACCAATTCTCCAGAACTGGTCAGAATCTGCTGAATACCACCTCTGCAGTTCTTCCTATATAAAGTAATCAGTCAAGACATAAAGCAGGCATAGAGAGCAGCTAGAAGTATCTTAGTTTCTAGAGTTACATGAAACCACAATGACGAGGCAAGGAGGACAGCGATATCCAAGTAACACTAAAGAATAAGAAGATCCAAAAAAGTCAACTCAGTTGAAGAACAAGATCTATACCATCCATCTTGCCAGTCATCAGATACCCTGCTGCTCACCAAAGGACACAGAGGTTCCCTATGTGAAGACCTAGAAGCTCCTCACAATATACAAGGGTTGCTTACCCTATCCATAGGGATAAGAAAGGATTTTTTAAAATACACATAATTGTCATCTAGATCTTGTTTATGCACATTTTTTTTTCTTTCGGCTTCTTAAAGTAAAGTGTCAAACAACTCACAAGACTTTTTTTCACTCACTTTAGTTGATAATCACGAATTGGCATTTTGATAAACATCAGCTTTTATTGAGATCAATCCTTTGGGTTAGACATTTTCTTAAAAATCAATATGCTTCACCATTTTAAAAAGGTAATATTATAGACACCCATTATGTCAGTGTTTCTGTTCAAGTCAGATATTGTGACTGGTGCAATCCACATACACAAGAATGCTAGGCAATTTAAAAAGGAGCCTTTTTTCCTCTTAAAAATAGTGGTTTGAGGATGCCATCTAGCTGTTAGTTTTGAAAATTACTGGGTGAAGATGTACAACAAATAATCTTGTGGCACTTTAAAATCAATTAAGTGTGGAATAATATTCCTACCTAGGAGTAAACCTCAATGAAATCAATAGTACCGAATAAACATTGAGAAGACTGATGCAATAATGACAATGAAGAAAATTCTCATTTGTTTGTGTGTGTATGTGTGTATGTGTGTGTGTGTGTGCGCGCGCATGTGTGTGTAGATCAGTTGCAGTATTTTGTTCTGCAAAAGATTTTTTTATATTAAAATCTGGTTTCTAAGATGCCATGTCTGAATCTGAACTGCAGTAAAAATATAAAATCATGAGGGTTCTCAGCCCCTGAGGTTTTCAGCAATTTACAGTAAAATCAAGCCCACTGTTATAATATTATAATGCTGTCAGTGAGACAGCCACCTCAAGTTCTACTGTAGACATGGAATTAGTATGAGAAAATAAGTATGAAGTGAAGAATGGGTATAATTATTGGGGGAAAGTATATATGATATATGCTAAAGCATATTGGGTGCAATTTTGTTTTGAGATGTGTAAACTGTTCCTGATTTGTTCTTGATATAATTGGATATTTTTTAAATAATTTGTTAGAATTGCTCAAAAGCAGTATTTAATCTCAAAGTTATTGTCAGTCACGAAGAATCAGAACCATTCATAAAGTGCAGCATAGATGATTTATTCAAACCTATGTACAAGAAACTAGTCAACTAACGATCAGCAATAAATTGATGCTAGATAAAGGTCAACAGAATTCATGGGGAGATGGACTTAGGTTTCTTGTGGCAACACAAGGACTCTAAACTGGTGACATGTTTAACTCCACCCCCAGTTCGGCCTGTTCTCCTACAGTTATAGTGATTAAGGTATTGGACCAGGCTCTGATTGCTGTCTATTCTCACCATGGAAATTCAGTGGGTGACTTTGAACTAGTTTCTATCTCTCAGCCCAAACTACTACACAGCATTGTTGTGGGGATAAAGTGAAGATTCCCTTATAAACTTTTTATTTATTTATTTATTTTGATTTGTCAATCGCTTACAAGATAATAGGTATAGTTATGAATACATGAAATGGGTACATATAAGAAAAATAAAAGAAACAATAGGACAGGAACGGTAGGCATGTTGGTGCGCTTATGCACGCCTCCTACAGACCTCTTAGGAAAGGGGTGAGGTCAATAGTAGACAGTCTAAGGTTAAAGTTTTTGGGGTTTGGGGAAGAAACCACAGAGTCAGGTAGAGTATTCCAAACATTGACCACTCTGTTGCTGAAGTCGTATTTCCTGCAATCAAGTTTGGTGCAGTTTACCTTGAGTTTGTATCTATTGTGTGCTCTTATGTTGTTATGGTTGAAGCTGAAGTATTCATTGACAGGTAAGTCATTATTTTATATACCATACTTAGATCAGACCGAAGATGGCATAATTCAAGGTTTTCTAGGTCTAGAATTTCAAGTCTGGTGGCATAAGGTATTCTACAACGAGTAGAGGAGTGGAGAACTCTTCTTGTGAAATATTTCTGGACTTTCTCAACTGTGCTAATATCAAGTACATAATGTGGGTTCCAGACTGGTGAGCTGTATTTGAGTATTGGTCTAGCAAATGTTTTGTATGCTCTATTTAGTAGTGTGATATTACCAGAGAAAAAGCTATGTAGGATTAGGTTAACAACTCTTAATGCCTTTTTAGCTATGTAGTTAAGTGGGCTCTAGCACTTAGATCATTAGAGATGAGTACTCCAAGATTCTTGACAGAGTTTGGATCATCAACAAGGTCTTGATGATTCAGCCTGTATTTTATTTTCTGATTCTTTTTGCCAATATGTAAAACAGAGCATTTATTTGATGAGATTTGAAGTTGCCATTTGTTTGACCATTCTGATACATAGTCAAGATCTTTTTGAAGGGTAGAAGTATTGTCTGTGGTATTGAACAGCTTTACATCATCAGTAAAGAGAACGCAGTTGCTCTTAATGTGATCACAGAGGTCATTTATGTTGAGTATGAAGATAGTTGGTCCTAGAACACTGCCTTGGGGGACACCACTATTGACAGGTACAGAATTTGATAGGACACTCCCAATTTTGACCATTTGTTGTCTGTTTGACAGGAATGCTTCTATCCAGTTATGCAGTTGTCCAGAGATACCATAAGATTTTAGTTTTAGGAGTAGTTTGTCGTTTACCACTGAATCAAAGGCTTTACAGAAGTCTATGTAGATTGCGTCTATTGCTTTGCCCTGATTGAGTTGTGTAGTCCATATGTTTTTGCAGTGTAAGAGTTGCAGATTACAGGATAGTTTTTTTCTGAAACCAAATTGTTTATTGGAGAGTAGGTTGTTTGTCTCTAAGTGGAGGATAATGGATTGGTTAATAATTGATTCCATGACTTTACAGGTGACGCAGCATTAGGAGATTGGTCTGTAATTTTCAACTAGGATGGGGTGTCCCTTTTTGAAGATGGGATGACTGTGGCTTGTGACCATAGGTTAGGCAAGGAGCTGGTCCTGAAAGATTTTTCAAAGATTATGCTTAGAGGTTCGGCTATGGCAGTGGATAGCTTTTTTAAGAAGGAGGCACATATTCCGTCTGGTCCAATAGATAGAGATAGTTTTAGATTGTGTAGTGCTATTTCAACATTGTCTTCTGTAAAATCAATATGTATTAGATCATTGTAGTTGTCTGTGGTTCGGCTAGAAAATACTGGGCATGATCCGTTGCTGTTTACAAATACTGAGCCAAATAATGTGTTAAAGACGTTGGCTTTAATGGTGTCGTTGTTGCAGTCTTTACCATTAGGTCCTATCAGGTGTGGGATGGACCTTGAGTCTTTTAGTTTGTTGTTTACAAAATTGTAAAAAGTGTGGGTGGAATTAGTGCATAGAAGGTTTTCCTCTTGTTTAATGTGATAATTGGTGCATTCAGTCTTTATCTGGTGGCATAAATTTTTGTATCAGCTTTTGAACTTGGCAACATGACCAGATTTGTTCTTTCACCAGAGTGATCTCTTTTTGGATTGAAGTTTCCTTATTGTTATGGGTAATCTGTTTTTTTTTTTTTTTTGGGGGGAGTTGTTATTGGTACATATAGTTTGATGACTCTTTTGACTTCAAGTAAAAATACGTTGTAATGTTCTTCAACAGTATTGCATCCAGTAAATAGAGATTGCCAATCAAGGGATGAGAGATCATTGTCTATAAGATCATAATTGCCTTTTTTGAAGTTATAATTGGGGATTACATCATTGTGATGATTTTTGTGTGGGCGTATGTTGAGACAAATGTCAATCATATTGTGGTCACTGTTAGAAAAGGGTTCTTTAGTTTGTATTCCGTGAATTAAATTCAAACTATTACAGAAGATGAGATCGAGGCAGTTGTTAAGTCTAGTATTATTGGTTACTAGTTGTTCCAGTCCCAGATTTGTAACAGCATTGTAGAAGGTTGCGTGTATGGGTTCAGTTGTACATTTGTTTAGGGTCCAGTTAATATGAGGTAAATTGAAGTCACCAAGAAAGATAAAAGTGTGTGGGCAGGATGTTGCCCATGTTACTAGTGAATTTAGCTTGTTTACATGTTCGATGTCATAATCAGGTGCTCTGTAACATAATAAGAATCAAAATGTGATATTTAAAGATAGTTCACAGATAATGGTCTCAGGAAGAGCAAGCTCCCAGGTAACTTGGATGTTTTTTAGATGTAAGGACTTTTTATAGAAGATAGCAACACCACCTCCTCTACGAATTTCACGATCTGATCGGTAAACATGATAGTCTCTTACTGTGGTAATGGAGTCAGGGAGAGATGCGTTGAGCCATGTTTCACAGACAAATATGATGTCAAATTTAGCCATATTTAGTAAGAGGAGAAATTCAGGTATTTTATTCACAAGGCTTCTTGCATTGAGTAGCTTGCATTTAAGGCCAGCAGTAATTGAAATTGAGGTAGTTAGGGGCGTGCGTGCCTAGTCTTGGGTGATGGTAGATTGGTTGAGGTAGGGTTGTGGTTGAAGGTCAAAGCTGAGTTGCGGGTTGTGTGACTTACTTTTGATACAGTCAGCACGGTAGTCAATGTACAGGTCCTTCTCTCCATTGTCTAGACGTTTTTTTTTAAATTCAGTGCGGAGTACACAGGAGCGGGCACGCTGCTGTATGGTTAGGTCAGGGCGAGAATGGAGGTTCTTATGGTTGGTGTTGCTTTTGGCAAGTGAATTTATAGTATAAATGAATTTACGTTTGCTTGATTCATTTTTGCAAATGACCCTGCAGAAGCGTGGGGCCACAGAGTCATCTCTGTGTTTGAGCTCTCGGCCAATGCAGGAAATGTCAAATATTTCATCAGGGGAGATGGTTGATGCTTGATAATCACTGATGATGTTTCGAACAGTTGTGATGTCATCATTGTCACTGATGTCTTCTAGACCAAATAAGATGGTGTTTGGACATTTCCGTTCACACTCAACAGCTTCTCTGGTGAGGATTGGGATATCATTATTTGTCTGATTTATGTTTTTTTGTGGATTGGGTTGTGGATTGGGTTGTGGTTGTTGGGTAGAGATGTGGTTTGTAGCTATTGGATGTTCAGGTTTTTGCGTTGTGTCTTTTTTTTCAGGGTTGGATAATCTTTCTTTTAAAGCGTCCAGGGATGCTACTATGGTGTCAAGGGATGTTATTTGTGTTTCTATGGTATCAACTCTTTCAAACAGATCCAGTTTGGGTCTGCATGATTTGCAGAGATATGGAAACTCATTGGATGATTCTAGGTATTGAATCATTTGCTCGGGTAATCCCAAGCAGTCATGATGAGCATATTTGTTACATAGAGAACATTTGATGGAATTTTCATTATCCTTTAGAGTTTTATAGCATTTAAGGAATGTGCAGGAGTCTTGTGGTTCATTGGTGGGGATTATTTTCTCTTTAGGTTGTGGTTTGGCATTGGATTTTTTTCTTGGCATGGTAGGTTTGTTAAGATGGTACGTTGTAAACTGCCTTGGATTTCCAGAAAAATGGAAGAACAGAAATCCAGCAAATGAAATAAAGTAACAACAATTATTAATAGTGTTTGGTGCTCCAAGCAAAGCCCACACACAATGTACCAATATCAAGTGGCATCTGTTCTATTTTGTGGTCATAGAAAGCCACCTTAAAGTTGCTTATTCCAATCTTGAAATGAAGATGCATTCCTTCAAAATGAAATATTAAAACTATGTATTCAAAATGAAATGCCTACAGCACTTGAACTAAACATTAAAGTTGCATCTAAAAGAAATATTTATTGTTGTTTTTTTTAAATAATCCACTTCTATTTTGGAGAGTATGTATTCCTCAGCAAACAGAGACAAACTGCTTTTATTTTTTTCAAACGGCATTTCTTTACTTTCTGCTCTCTACACTTCTAGGAAACTGCTGTAGCAATTTGCTTCCAATTCAGCTAGTCAAAGAGCAACTTTAAAGAAGTCTATCATCATGAAAATCCTTCTAGCTCAAGTAGGAATATCTTAATGCCTGGTTATTCACACTCTGTGATTCCTATTCTTTAGTCAGTGAACTATCTATTGTTGGAAGCTCAGTCTAATGACACCAATCCTTCAGCATCTCATGATCTACTGACTCCAAAGGCCACACTGCATTAAGGACATGAACTTGGTCTGTGCCCCTGTTGGCAAATCCCCATGCTTGCTTTTTGTCCAAGACACTCCTAATCTGAAGTCACCCCCTTCCTTTCTTCTTCAGCATCCAAGCACATGGAGCGCACAACTCTTCACCTGGTAGGATTCAGATGTCTAGGCTAGATAGTTTTGCCTGTTTCTATAATAGATTTATTATATTTATTAATGTATTTGCCTGTAATGTATTTATTTATTAACCAAATTTATATAGCTGCTTGTCTCACAAAAAGAACAAGAATTAAATAAAACAAGAAACAGATATAAACATATAAGAATCCAACAAATGATAATATTTTTTAGTTCAGGATTGAAATGAGGGGTCCTTGGTGCTCTCTAAGAACTGCTGGTGTTACCTCATTAGGATAATGAAACATCTACAAAAAAACAACCAAGCTGAGAGCGCATCAAATGCCCCTCATATAAAAATCCAAATTAAAAGACAAATATTCTAAAAGCAAATACATAGATCCTAGCGAAACAGAGAATAAGAATGGATATCTCAACAATGGTGCCATTGAAACTTGTCTCTAGTTTTCCAGGAACCCCAAGGCTGATAACATAACCAATTCTTGAGGGATTTCCAGAAAATCAAAAGAGATGTAGCGAATTTAATTTCAGGGGAAAGAATGTTCCCTAAAATGGGACGAGGGATATGATAGGTCTCTTGTTGATGATATGCAAAGCATGCCTTCTTTGCCAGAAAAACCCTGTTTCCCTGAAAATATGACTTACTCTGAAAGTAAATCCTAGCTTGACTTTTACATGTGTGCCCAATATAAGCCCTATCCCCGAAATAAGCCCTGATTAAGATTCTGCCCGCTTCAGAGTGGATGGTAAAAATTAAGCTAGGGTGAGGATGGGGGGTGGGGGGTGGAGTTGCCCTACTACTTACCTTTGGAGAGTTGTAGCCAAGCCTTGCACACCCCAACACCTGCCTTGCTGACCCATTTCTCCTGCAGCCAGCAAGGCTGGCAAGGCTTTCCTGAAGGCCT
Organism: Notechis scutatus; assembly: GCF_049901735.1. NCBI lineage: Eukaryota > Metazoa > Chordata > Lepidosauria > Squamata > Elapidae > Notechis > Notechis scutatus. The sequence continues at coordinate 149,797,165 of NC_142012.1, forward strand.
CTGTAGCTGATAACAAAGCTCCGGATCGATCCAAAGCTCTGTTATCGGCTGCAGAGGCCTTCAGGAAAGCCTTGCTGGCCACAGAAAAAGAAGTTCCTGAAGGCCTCTGATAGCAAAAAGGAGGTTGGGGGTGATGCACACAACTGAGGTTAGTCAGTGGATGAAATCCCCCCAAAATAAGACCTGGTGCCTTTTTTGGTGGCAAAAAACATAAGACAGCGTCTTATTTTCAGGAAAACATGGTAATAGGGCAGGTTGATGTAATAAGACAGAGGCAGTCCCTTAGAGCAGGGGTCCCCAACCTCTACTCTGTGGAGTGGCTCTGGGCCAGACAAACAAGCAAAGCCCCACCTGCAGGATGCAGGCAGCATGCAAAACCATATCTCCTCTGGTCTGTGGAAAAACCTTTCTCCACAGAACCAGTCTCTAGTGCCCAAAAGATTGGGGGCCACTGCCTTAGAGGAGGAGGAGGATGCTTTGGGGCTCATTACCAGCAGACATGCCCTCCCAGCATAGTCCTCAGTCCTTCATAGTCTCTTTGCAGCAAAAGAAGCAAAAGAAAAAGAGACTTGGTAAGGTGGTAGGCACTGCAACGAGCACACAGTTTGGTAGACAAGGAGAACAGTGTATCTTCACTGAGTTTTTCTCCTCTTTCAGTCACTGTAGCAGCTGCTATCTTTGCTTACCATATTCCTGTCCTATTCCTCTTTCATTGCCTGTCTGGCTCCATGCATTTAGACTCTACCAGAAAAAAGGCAGACAGCAACAAAATGGGTAGAATACATGGAAGAGATTAGCAGTGTCTGCAGGAAAGGAATGCTGCTTAGGCTGCAAATGCTGCAACACATCTAAACCAGTTCTACTTGAAACAGGACATTCTAAGTATTCTAACATTCTGTTATTTTAAGTCTCTTCTGAGAAGTTTGCTTTGAAATTGGAACAAAACATTGAGCCATTTCTACTTTTGTTTTAATGGAACACAGCTAACATAAAGGTTCCTGTGGAACTCTTTCAAATGAACTATTTCATTTCAAGCTTTGTAGACCTAACAACAACAACAACAATAACAACAACAACAACAAAACAAGCAGCAACTATTCCTTTTTCTTTCCATTCATCATTTGGGGTTTCATCTTTGAGAAAATGGAAACAAAGAAGATATGATTTCATTACCAGAAAGATCTTCTAAAACAACTATTAGCCATATCACAATTTCCGGTCAGAAATTTAGTCTAAGCAATGAGGATGAAATGCAAATCCCTTTTCAGATAAGGCTGACAGAGTAGCTTCATTTTATGTGCTATATTCCATTTTAGTTTCACAGTTCAAAGTATTCCATGGTCTTCCCTCTGTGATTGATACATCTTTCCCTGAATCTCTTCCATGGTGTTAGTTCTTTTTCTTTTGAAATGCCCCTTTCTTACAAAGCTTTAGTTTAAGTCATCAGTCTTTACCTTCTATTGAAGACAAGGATGAAAGGATATTTTTCAGCTGTGGTAGATGCATCTTTTATTAACTGTCTCCATCACAATAACAAATGTTTCAGAATGCAGTTAATGTGAGCGAAGATCACTTTGCAACCTTTTTGAATATATGCTTAACCCCACCCTCAGTTAAAATATTTTAGGCCAACATTTTTATTTTTCGTCCAAATGCCTTGTCTTCTTATCTCCTCTGCCTTAAAATATCTCCCCATTTCTAAATACATTTTAAAGATGTATTTGTATGTACAGTGCTCATTGCACTAAGTATCTCTGATCAAAAGTATTTACACCCCATATATGCATATTTGCAACAGTAGAAATCATTTTGAACAAGATGTCAACTAGTGAAGCATCCCTGACCTGTTTTCAAGTTGCCATTGACAAGGAGGATGGGGAATCGATCTTGCAACTGCATCAAGAAGCTTGCATTTCAGTCAAAACAAAGCAAATTCCAGCTGGCACATCAAGATCATCTCCACAGAAACCATAGTGGCCAGAGGGAGTGATTTCTACAACCCATGAAATTGCTTCATTGGGGAATGTGATTGATGACACATCTTGGGGGAGGAGGAAACAGAGTCAGAGCCAAAGTGCAAATTAAGTGAGGTCAGAATTGGCTGCACTTGGTTCATGCCAACATGAAGCTCCTAATAAATAACTGGATTTCTTTTGAAGCTTGGCCTGAGGCTTATGATTTAATTAGGGCATCGGTCAGAACCCTGACACAAGAAGGTTGTTGGAGAGCCAGTTTGTTATAGAGGTTAAGGTATTAACCTAGAAACTAGGAGACTGGTGAAAGATAAGCGATTAAGATATCAGACTAAAACCCAAATAACTAAGTTCTAGTCCCATTTTAGGAATGAAAGTCAGATGGGTCCCTTTAGTCAAATCACACACTCTCAGGCCAACCCATCTCACAAAGTTGTTGTCAGGAAAATAAGACGAAGAAGGAGTATTATATATATTCATCACCTTTAGTTACTTATAAATAACAAAGACAGGATCAAAATCTAACAATAAATCATATCATGGTCAGGTTTTTTGTGGATTAATTGAGTTTCAGTAAATGATGCACAACTTGAAGAGACATGCAATCCCATGAAGACAGTTCCAAAAAATGTCAGACTTCTTTGCATTATTATTATTATTATTATTATTATTATTATTATTATTATTATTATTATTATACACAAAAATGACAGTATAACCAGCAGACGAGATAACCATGCTGGGTTTCGAATCACAAATCACTAGTCGAACACTTCCCAAGTGTTTAGGACTGTGTGATGTATCGGCGGATTATGCGAGCAGATCCCAGTAAGGTGATCCAGATACCAATGGTGATTTTGTCAGCACCAATTCTTTTTAAGTACTCGCGTAGGTCTTTAGGCACAGCACCCAGTATGCCAAGTACCACTGGAACCACCTGCACTGGTTTATGCCAGAGTCTCTGTAGTTCAATTCTCAAGTCCTGATATCTGGTGACTTTTTCAAGTTGTTTCTCGTCGATTCTGCTGTCACCAGGTATGGCAATGTCGACGATCCACATTTTTTTTCTTCTCCACAATCATGATATCCAGGGTATTGTGTTCCAAAACTTTGTCAGTCTGTATTCGGAAGTCCCACAGTAGTTTTGCATGCTCATTTTCGACCACTTTTTCAGGCTTATGATCCCACCAGTTCTTTGTTACAGGCAGATGGTAGTTGTGACACAAGTTCCAGTGGACCATCTGAGCGACTGTGTTATGACATTGTTTGTAGTCAGTCTGAGCTATTGTCTTGCAACAGTTCAGTATATGATCAATGGTTTCATCCACTTCTTTGCAGAGTCTGCATTTGGGTCATCAGCAGATTTTTCTATTCTGGCTTTGATTATATTCATTCTGAAGGCTTGTTCTTGGGCTGCAAGAATCAGGCCTTCTGTTTCTTCAGTGTTCCGTTGGTCAGCCATAACCCCCTACGGGGTGCTGCCTTGATGTGGCAGGGGGCTTAACTGCTCCAATGAAGCTGAGAGCTGAGCTGGTGGTAGTGCAAACTACCAGCAGGTCCAACCATGTCAGAGAGGTCTACGCCGAGGAGCAGAACTGAGTGCACCCAACAACCCATGCAATGAATCATGGTGAAACACAACCAAACGAAGCCTATACCGGCTTGGTCACTGCCCGGGTTAACAAGGACCACGTTGGGTGTTGGGGAACCTGGGCATCCATCGACAAGTGGGCTATAGGCCACAGGTCTCATAGCTAAGCAACCAGGGCATGGGCCTGCAGGGCTACTGGAAGCTGAACAACCTCAGAAGCAGCAGAAATACACCATGTCAGAGAACTGCACTGTAATGAAATGCTACTACAAAGCAGAACCAGAAAAATGAGGCTACCAAAAAAGGATGTACAAATTATTATTATTATTATTATTATTATTATTATTATTATTATTATTATTATTATTATTATTATTATTATTATTATTATTATTTATTCCATGTTTCAGTCTTATGTTGCTATTCTACAAAACCCAGTGAAATTGTAAATCATTTGCAAGGAAGCAACCGTTGCTATCTGAAATTACGTAAAAATTACGGTAACCAGTATGATATTCTCAATTATAGAACAGGTGATGGTACAGGCCCTAATTTACTTAATTATTCCCTATAATTATCTTCCTGGTTTTATCAAGTAAGTATTTGAAGCTTTGAAGATCTAATGTTTGATGTAACAACCTTTCGTAGAAGTTGACGTTCATTGTAAAATGTATTTCCATTGGAATGCATTTCGATACTAGAGCTGTGCTTGCTTCAAAACTGAGTTGGCCAAAGTATTTCAGACTCCACATGAATAGGAGCAAAACACTTAATTGCCATTTTAAAAAGTAGCCTGGTAGGCTGAAAACCTGAAATGAAACACACACAAAAATAAAGCAATAAATATAAAGTTAAAGTTGCATGGATGGATCATTTCCTTAAAGATGCCCCTAATGTTAGAAATTGGGCTATCTGTATGCATGATAGGACTTTCATGCTGGTGTTCTCCAGGCTATGGAATGACCTCCACAAATAAATGCAGTTGTTAGTACACATTTGTGTAAGTACACATTTAATAATTAACGACAAATTGTTTTTTAAATAAATATTAGGGTAAGTTACTTGTATTCTTGCTGTTTCAGATCTGATCCCTGTTTCTCAGTGTTTTTGGTATCACCACCATCATTATCATGATTATCTGAGGGGGTTGCATAATCCCAAATGCTCAGGGACCACAGGATGACCACAGTGTAACCAGTCATATCTGATCATGTAACAATATAATTAATAACAACCACATTATCCTCAAATGAAAGAGAAAGAAGAAATTGAAACCGATGCTTTAAGTTTTACTACTCACTAACATTTCATAGGTAAACCCAGCTTGTAGCCATGGATATATATTTCTGTATGAAAATTTAGATTAGAAAGTAGAAAGTGACATGTTCTGAGACATATAACTTCAATTACTTTCTATCCAAACTAGTTAATCAAATATGTGTGATGGAATTTGGCCATGAAATGTTGGCATATGTTCTGTAATTGTATGTGCACAATGCAATTCAAAAAAAAAAAGTTACAAAAACCCATTTTGGTTTGGCGTTAATTTTTATCACCAAAATGGTAAGGTCCTGAGAATTGCCAGGAGACTTGAAGTTAATGGGCATTTTCGTAAGTGTTCATTCCCTTGTGTCTACTGCTTTGAGTTGAAGTGCAACTCAGCTCAAGAAACCAGGTTCCTTCTGTCTTAACAGGGTTACGGTCACTATGGAAACCAGTCTCTTTGTTTGTATCTTTGCATTTGGTACGCCTGTCTTATTCTGTCTGCAGCTCTCAAAGAGGAAACCTGCTGAGATATAACACAGGATAATAGGGAGAAATAAACAGAAGATGAGATGAAAATCTCAATCAGAAATGGGGAAAATTCCATGAAACTTAGCTAAACTATAACAGCTTATTATTTCTCCAGTCACTGATACAGAGTAAAAGAAATCCTAGAACTACGCCACCTTCGGTCTGATCTAAGAAAAGTATATAAAATCATACATTGCAACGTCCTACCTGTCAATGAATACTTCAGTTTCAACCATAACAACACAAGAGCAAACAATAGATACAAACTCAAGGTTAACCGCACCAAACTTGATTGCAGGAAATATGACTTCAGCAACAGAGTGGTCAATGTCTGGAATACTCTACCCGGCTCTGTGGTTTCTTCCCCAAACCCCAAAAACTTTAACCTTAGACTGTCTACTATTGACTTCACCCCTTTCCTAAGAGGTCTGTAGGGGGCGTGCATCATCATGCCTACCATCCCTGTGCTATTGTTTCTTTTATTTTTTTTCTTCTATGTATCCATGTATTCATAACTATGTTTTTACTTATACCTATTATTTTGTAAGCAATTGACAAAAATAAATAAATACATAAAAAAAAATAAAAAAAAAATAAAAGATCTTTTCCCCTCTAAATGTGTCTCACTGTAGTTGACATTAGTCATATATAATAGAAGGGTAGAGGGGTTATCTTTTTTTATACTGTATTTCATATTACCTTCAGTCATCTGAAGTCCTGGTAATAGTGGAGGGCAAGTTAGAAAAATCTGTAGGATCATTCCTCAGACTATTATTATCAGCAAACAGGTATCACAGTAGGAAAGCAATAGCAACCTTTAGCATTTGTACAACTTCCTCATTCAAAGCTTTAAAGTAGATTCATTAATTAAGACTTGCAAGTTATCCCTGAAAACAGCCAATAAATCCCTGTTTTGCAGAGACAATGCAAATTAAAGTAAAGCCTGATCTTCTAAAACCATTGACAGCTTCCTGGGTGACCACTATCCTGTGCACACTTCCTTAGAAATTAGTCCCATTGATCTCAATTAAATTGATGTCTGAACAAGTATGGATGACATTCTGCTGTAAGAATGACATTTCCAATGCTGCATCCTGAGAGATCAAGCTAACCATAGATCCCCTCTTTCACCCTTACCAGTTTCTTCTCTCTCTCCCCGCCCCTTGTATTTTAATCTTTTTGGACAATTATTTTACTATTAAGAAACTGAAAGCCAGAATCTGCAAAGCAAATTATCAATATTGGCATAGCATATTTATAATGTTCATTAAAGCAGCTGCCTCTTTTTTATGTTCAGGAAAGCCTGAAAAAATATAGATGCTGCCGCTTTAATATGTATCATCTCCTTAAAGTAAAGACATCTTTTCTAAACTTGTTAAGAAGCCTGAAAAAAAAAATTTATTTAGTAAGGAAAGAAATGTGTTTCACCCTCACTCAAGATGTGAAGCATCTTTCCAAACCATTTATAAAGTATATATAATTCTAATAAATAGCAGTAAGAGGAAGCTGAAAGAGCAAGTTCAAAAGAAGGAATCAGGTAATATCTGGGCTACCTGCTTTTTGAGTATGTATGCTCCCAATGACTGCTAATTTGTAACCCAACAGTTTTGAGTAACCCAACAACACTAGTTATTTTGCAAAAGAGGCTACAACATTTTAAAAATGTCAAGAAACCCAGAACCTAAATATTGGGGATACTTGTGATAAAAGAATATTTCTACTGCAAAATGTTTAGCTCAATGTGGTGCTGCTGTCCCTTTCAGTTATTTTTATTTTCCCTGTTTGAGTGTAGAAATAGTTTTGAGATTCTGCCACATCAGCTGGGTGGCTCATTTTTATGCTACTTTTAATCAGGATTAGGTTTGTTTTCTGATGTTCTCAGCACGCCTTTAGAATTGCTATGAGGAAAACTGTTAAGCGTAATGCTCTTTTTGTTGGACTAAAAATACCACTTCTTTTAAATGCATTTAATGTTCATTTGTAATGGATTTCTTATTTTTCTAAGTTCAAGCTGCCTCGGAGATGTGCTTTTTTGAGAAGTAGAAAAAAAATGAAGAGATAAATTGGAAGAATATGCTGCTGGAGTCAAAGAGATGCCCTATGCCCACTGGCGTATTATAGTATTGTAGTATCTTTCATTAATTTGATTACTAGAATAACAATTGCTTTTCTCTTGAACCCATTGACCAACCTTTTAGCCTGATGCTTGCTTAAAGAAAATTGGACCCATTCTAGGAAAATTGCACCAGTGTTTGATGGAAGGAACAATTCTCATAGATCTCTAACGTTGTGTATAGATCCACCAATTTTTCCGTTTCCCCAGGAATAGTTTCTTGCTTGTCATATAAAGATTAATGATTCACCTATATCAAATAAAGACAAGGGAATCATCAGAATAGGCCCATAATTGCTGCAATCTTGGATATTATATCTCAATGCTGCAGATTCTAATTTTAATATATAGAGACCTGTAATATCACTTTATATGGGAAACAACTGTCAAGGTGCTGACAAAGTTTTCATTAGCTTCCAGCCAGTATTTACAGTGGATGTTCAGTTCAAGGAAGAATGAAACCCCCAAAGGCTATCATATAGTAATATCTGTGTTTACAGAAAATGGCTTGGCTTGGTTGATTTAATATGCTGTGATTTCTGGGGGGTGGGGAATAGTCTATAAAATAAAGATTTATGTAGCATTATCTGTATTAAATACCATAGTAAAGGTGTATGTATAAGTTACAATAACATGATCTTGCAATTCTAAATGTGTCTCTTTCCACCCTCCCTTTACCTTTATGAAAATTAAGGAGTTTCATATTTGAGATGCTTTTTCAAATTGCATTTCTACCTTGGACTCAGATTTCTTTTATGTGACCATTGTCTTGGTTGCAGTTCTTCCTCCTGTCAGGGTTTTTCCTTCTGCTCATTATAGTAGTACTTTTCACCTTTGGCCGCCTACCTCTTCAAAGTCTTTTATCTTCTCCCTTCTTCATCAGTTGCCATACCCTAAATTATTTATTTCCATTAATAGATGTATCATAATTGTCACACACATGGTTTTTATTCAGGCATTTAGAAACAATTTGTTTCTGCAGACCCACAATGAAGCATCTCCAGAAGTCTCAGCCAAATGTCCAGAGTTGTTACCCAGCAATTGAATATAACAGGAGGATCCTAACTGGTGAGGCTGGTCTGAATTAGCTTAGCCTGACATTTTTCATTGTAATAATGTAGCTTCATCTAGCTTTTCACTTAGCTTGAAAAAATATGGTCCATCATGATATTAATCATGGTATCAACAGGGCAAAGCAAAATTAGCAATGCATTAATTCAGTATCACAGCTGTGAATTTAAATTAGCTCCTTGGTCAAAATAGGTACAATGTTACTGTGCCAACCTTGAGTTTACCTTATATAGGTGGATTTTTAATATGGCATATAGCATGTTTAACCACAGATCCATGGAAAACAATGTTTACATTGTTTTATTACCATAATTATATTACCATAATCTCATATATAAGGTGTTATACATGAGATTATGTTTAAATAAAGTTCTGGATATCACCCTTTAAAAAGAAAGTAGACTTGCAAAAATAACTTGAGTAAAGTAGAGATTCTGTAGCTACAACTCAAAATTAATTTAAATTCAGCAATGCAACTCAATGTGTCATATCATTGCTACTCCCCCCACATATACTCTTACCTCTATCCATCCTATTTCTCTAAAGGATTATTTAACAGTTAATAGAAAAATAAATATTTTAGTCCATCACCGAGATATGACATCTAATCTATTTTTCTTCTTTCTCACACTCAAAATAAAAAATTCTATTTGAAATGACTAAGCTTTTGATATATCATGGATGTGCCAATTTTGAAAAATACTGGAAGGTATTATCCTATTTGTAGTTATCAAATGTTTATATAATCTAAGTAGATGAAATACTGTAGATACCACTGAAAATGCAATAAAGGTATGTGAACTTCAGAAGTTCCTTTCTTTCTATAGTTTTTTGTTGTTGTTTGCATTCCCTAATTTTGTTGTTTCTCTTTTTGTTATCCCTTTTTTAAAACTCCTTTTCTCTGATTTTTTTTGTATTTTTTTTTAATTTAATAGTGTTTTGAATGAAAAAGAAATGGGTCTCCTTCCACAAGTAAAACTGTATCCAGTACTCACTGTCCTAATCACTGTCTGAAGAATAAGAGGAATGGGGAGTTAGGCACAGTTGCATCCATCCACTAGAGTGATCAAGCAGTCTCAAGGTCACCTTGCCATGCTGAAAAGTAATAACCAGATTGCTTGCTTAATTTTTTTGAGATTAAATCCAGAATAACAAAGTTGGAAGGGATCTTGGGGGTCTTCTAGTCCAACCCCCTGCACAAGCAGGAGACCCTATACCATTCCAGACAAGTGGTTGTCCAGTCTCTTCTTAAAAGCCTCTAGTGAAGGAGCACCCACAAGGTCTGAAGGCAAGCTGTTCCACTAGTTAATTGTTCTCATGGTTCGGAAATTTCTCCTTAGTTCTAGATTGCTTCTCTCCTTGATTAGTTTCTATCCATTCAATCTAAGATTGTAGGAGCTCCTTCAAATTTGTTCCATCGGGTAATAGGGACTTTCTTATCTCCCAGTTTATATCCCTGTGATGATTTTCAACCCAAGTCTGGTCCTGATTTGTATTTTGAAATTAGCTAAAGTCATCTTAGGCTTTCAATCAGTTGGACTACTGTGCTGATAGCAAAACGTGAGTCTAACTAGAACATTATTCATCACTTAACTTGCACTTAACTCTCCATTCCAAAGCAAAATTATGCATTTGTCTTTAATTCTGAAATTGTATCTCTAAATATATTGGTGCTTAGAGTGCTCTTGGATTTAATTCAGGCTTCAGAAGCAGACATTTCCATGTGCGCGATGAGCATTGGACACATTTCTGCATCTTTCTGAAGACTAAAAAAATTGCACTTTTCTTTTCTCTATATTCCCTATAGATGCTAATTTTCTAAATAATGAAACACTTCATCTTCTGTTTTTGCCTGCATCTGTAGCTTAATCATAACTCGTCTCAAAAGATTTTATTCATTCAAGCAATCATAACCACTACTGGTTTAACCTGCCACTACATCTCATAATTAATATGTAAACTGGTTTGCAGAAATGTACATTACTTTATGCTTGATGTACTAAATAGGACGAAATAGCCCTTATGAAATCCATTTGGTATGCATCACATGAAAATATTTACCAGAGATACAAAACTCTCAGGAGGGCAAATGGCTCAGAAGATTGCTAATGGGATATAAGCTTTTACATGAGTAAACTCTTGTACTGAATTTTGAACAAGTATTTTAAAACCCATTCTAAATTTGCTGCAAATTTCAGTTCAGGTGAAATTAAGCAGTTGATGTGAAGCTGTTGTCTTCTTCAATATTTACATGCAAATACCTAAACAGAGATGAGGAAGCTGTTTTGACCCAAAGTCCAAACTGGTTCTTTCAGCATGTAGCTATGTAGCTACATTCCAGTAATGGCCAAAGCCTAGAGCAGGGGTCTCCAAGCTTGGTATAGGAGATGACCAGGCTGAGCCTGAGGGAGTGGTCAAATGTATAATAAGTCATGTGTTCATGCATGACTGCAAGAGATCTAAGCCCATCCCACCTTGAATGCCTCTCTTATTTCCTGCTCATTCCTTTGACCATTAACTGGTCAGATTCTTGTATAGAGCATAAGCTTGCCATAAATCTTTATACTCATTTGAACTGCCTGAACCTCCTGATTTCCCTGGTGCTTGAAATTTGGTAACTTTAAGAACTTCAACTCCCAGAATTTCCCAGCCAGCAGATTTCCCAAATTTGGAAGGATGGAGGCTAAGTTAACCTTGAGCTGGTCAGAATGGAACTCCTGGTTGTGGGCAGATAACAGATAATCAGAGTTGGAAGGGTCCTTGCAGGTCATCTAGTCCAGTGATCCCCAACCCTTTTTATGCCGCTGCCCGGTACTGGCATCAGCTGGACGCCGCGCGCCCGGTGCCGGCATCAGCGGGCGCCGCCATCTTTTTTGATGAAAAAGTGCTTCCGGTGACCTCACCAGAAGCACTTTTTCATCAAAAAGATAGCGGCAGCGCTTAGCTCCGGTGAGCTTTTCCGGTAGAAATGGCTTTCTGCCGGAAAAGCTCACGAAAGCGCCATCTTTTTGATGAAAAAGTGCTTCCGGTGAGCTTTCTACCCGAAAAGCTCACCGGAAGCACTTTTTCATCAAAAAGATGGCGGCGCCCAGCAACCAGCGCCCGGTAGGACTTGTTCTGTGGACGGTGCCGGTCCGCGGACGTGGTTGGGGACCCCTGATCTAGTCCAACACCCCACCCAAGTGGGAAACCCTATACCATTTCTGACAAATGACAGTCCAATCTCTTCTTGAAAGTCTCAAGTGATGATGCTCCCACAACTTCTGAGGGAAAGCTGTTCCAGAATTAGCCTGAAATACTGCATTTTACCATCACAGTATTTCATTGGTATTTTAGCTGGAATATTCACTCCAACTAGTGAGCTTATTACCACCCAGAAAAGTCTGTTCCACAATGGATTGTTTTTAAAATTAAATAGCTTATATTTTTAAACAAAAGGAATGCATCCTTCTGTCCAATAAGAATAAAACTTTACTACAGAAATAAATGACAGCAGCATATAACCAGGCAATCAAAAGCTTGAATCGAAGTATAACAGTTATGATTGTAAAGGGATCTTAGATCTGAAAATAAAAGATGATAGCATAGATGCTCTTATTTTCATCTATGCAATATAATTGGGAAGAAAAAAATAAAAATAGATATGTTGTTGAATATAGAAAATAAATTAAATTCTGAACTATACATATTTTGTTCTAATGAAAATTATGCCTGGCCATATTGGCAAAAAATGCTTTTTAGTTTTCCATTCAATGCCTGGATGTTAAAGGATTAATGACAAGCTAAAATAATGCTAATTTAACCTGAAAAATAGAACCTACAACAAACCCAGGTATCTGCTTTTGCCCCACATTTATGCCAGCAACCCAACAAGTGCATGTATAAGATAAGAGGGCATGGCACAAAGGTAACCCAGCCAGATAATAAGTAGGGGTCCTTTTATTAGCTCCAATTTTGCTCCTAATGCCTTGATTACCTTCCAGTCTGGAGAAAAACTCTCCCAGGAACCTGCAACAGCTTTTGGCTGCAGATATTCCAATCCAAAACAGTGTAAACAGAAAACTTTAAACTATAAATCCAACAAAGCAAGATCAGGTAATAAATCTGGCAGGGTAAGATAAGGAGTTCCAGAAGTGAAGTTACACAGCAAACCAATTCGGAGGATGCCAGGAACTCAGATAACAGCAGTCAACATTAGATAAACTCAATGTTTTTTTTCCTGACAAACGCCCTTCCCAACTGCCTCTCCTTTAAACTCCATTCCTAGGTGTGCCTTGTGAAGGGAATCAGGCAGTGGTGGGATTCAAAAAAATTTACTACCAGTTCTGTGGGTGTGGCTTGGTGGGCATGGCAGGGGAAGGTTACTGCAAAATCCCATTCCCTCTCCACCCCACGAACCTGCATTCCAGCTCCGTTCTCCTGTGCAGGGCAACAAAAGAAGACCGAGCCAATTATCTGGGACTTGGGAGGCAGAGAATAGATGGCGGCAGGGCCAGTCAGAGGTGGTATTTGCCGGTTCTCCAAACTACTCAAAATTTCTGCTACCAGTTCTCAGAACTGGTCAGAACCTGCTAAACACCACCTCTGAAATCAGGGCCCTTTACTCCCTTGTAAGCCATGCAACCCATGTTGCTCTCTTCTCTGTTCTTCCCTGTGTGCCATAGGATGAAGATTGGGTGGGCCTTGGTCTTCCTCTGAATCCCCTCTCCCTTGTTCTACCTCTTCCCTGCTCTGCCTAGCCTGACTTTGCCCTTCCCCAGTTTCCTCCACAGCCAACAGAGCCTCTCTCCAGCTCCCTGATGGCTGTTCATCTTCTTCCTTCGATTCCTTCCACTAGTGAAATAAATATCACGTCCTTCCTCTAGTGAAATAAATATCATCATCTACCACCAATGCCCCTCTGGATTCTATGTAGAACAAATTGATAAACTGCAAAAATGACACAAGTTTGACACACAAAACAAAGACAAAATAATACCAGAGCATTACAACCTCCATCTGCAGACCTCAAAAGATCCATTTGAGGGGGTGGGGTGAGAGTTTAACATTATCAATGAGTAAGGATTGCTGAAATCATATATATCAAATGATTTTAGGTGATCTGAAAATATCTCAGCACTCATTTTGTTACAGTTGTTAATTTATAAAATAATCTCTCACACATGTAATATATGTAATATATAAGCAATTCTGGCTATCCCTGCCTTCTCCCCCACTTCACCCCAACTTAAATCATACATCAGTTAAAAGCCTTCTTATACGGTGAGCTATGGCTCACAAGAGATTGTCTTTTAATAAAATTTGTTTGTCAGAAAAGATCCTTCAAAATAGCAAGTATTGCATAGTTACAAAGCAGCAATATTTTACTGCTATCCCAATATAAGCCCAGCGTGATTTTCCTTAGAGTTCATTTAATTCTGATGTTCCATCTGTATATCTCAGAAATAAAACATAGTGATAGTCAAGACACAGTTGATATAATGGCTGTCATCTCCAGAAATGGTATCAATATTTAAACAGCAACAACAAAGATTAGAAACACGCCTACCTCCAAAAATAAGATTGCTCACAAAGGTTGGAATAGTTTTAAAGTTATCAAAAGTCAGCAGCATGTTTGAAGAAACAGACTGCATCTGATAAGTCAAGAATCAAAATTGTCAAAGATTATTTACCTCAGAAATAAAGCAGAGGTTTTTAAGCAGAATGTCTAAAATCCTAGGATCAGATGAGAACAAGTTAAAGAGTTGTGTACACACAAACACAACATTGATATACATATTTAAGATGGCTTTAGGCGTAAACTAAACATTGTTCTGATTATTTTTGGCAAAACCAATAGTTTCTGGTGGGATACAATAAATTACATCACTGCCACTTATTGTAAAAGGATCCTCTCTGTACTTCTGCCATCTTCACTGGAGCTTCTAACATCAACTCCTAAAACAATGTTTCTGTTTTTGGAGAGTGCATACCAAGCAATTAGGATTTCAGCAATTAAATACAGCTAGCATTTCTGCAAAATGCTCAAAAATCATTTTGATGGGGATATTTGCTAGCCTTGATTTTCAATATACCAGTAGGCTGTTTGCCTCTCATTTGTCAAATGACAACATAACCTTGTGCTGTTTACTTTCTTCCTCCTATACTTGGGAAGCATGTTGTGCAAGAATAGCATCACAGGGCATTCAATCAACAGCAATGGAAATTTTTCCTACAAGTAATATTTCATTCTTCTCCAAACACTCCTTGGCATAAATGGTCACACTCATCCCCTAGATGCCAGCATCCCCTTTGAGGGAGAGGGGCAGTTCAGAAATGTGACAAATAAAGACATAAAAATAAATTGCCTTTTGTGTGATGACTTCAAAAAAGGAGACATTAATCTGGAAGGCCATATTGCTTAAATAGAAATACTAAATAACTCTTGTAGATCTTCATTCCCTTAGCTCTTGCATCTAGAAGTCTCTAGTTTTTATTAGAAGAAAAAAAATTCTGATGAATCTTTATAAAATCAGCATTATAGTGACCATCCAGATGTCTCTGAGGAAATGGTCACAACTTCCACTATTTCTGTAATATGTCTTCCTAAATCTGAAACAACACAAAGTCACCCTATTCATATATCAACCCAAAGTCCTCTAGTTAGTCCCATAAAACATGAAAAGGGAAAATTATTTATAATCGACATTATTTTTCTCCCATGTTATGAAGATTTACAAGGTAATGATTATTCTTTTTTTTTCTCATATTGCAAAGCACTGCAATAAAAGCAGTATATATGTAATATGTCCCAAGTATGACAGGTGATACCACAGCTGGGGGAAAGGGAGAAAAGGCCTATCTTACTAAATCACTTCAAGTGCCAATGGAATATTTTTCAATTGTCAAAAGCATTTTTTTTAATTTTCCAATTCTTTCCACCCACAAGAGGATGAGCAGAATGCCTGATTTCTCTAAGCAGAGTACATTAGAGCTTGCAACTCTCTGAATGTTCAAAGAGAGAGCTCTACCTGCTAATGTAATCAGGAAGCATTCAGTATATTCCTTGCTCAATTTTCCGGTCCTTTGGATTCTGGAGAAGCAAGTAGAAATGAGCAACTGAAGATGAAGGCAAGGAGGAAGGGAAAGGGAGGGGAGGGGAGGAGAGGAGAAATTGATTCTCATCACAGCCCCACCCTCTTCATTTAGGCTTTGTTGGGGAGAAGGATAAAAGTAGTTTCATACCTATTGACTTCTGTCACACTTGTTTCCCCAGTAGTTTGAACAATGCTTATTTTACACCTAAAAACCCCACAATGGTCTTTTTAACATGAAAATGGAACTTTAAAATCAGAAACAAAGCAAGGATCTTTCCCCCCCCCCCCCCCCACCAGTCTGTTGAGCTTTAAGAGAAGTATGTTGGATGAGGAAAAATAGCCAAAGTAGAGAATCAATTTTATTTTATTACAAGGTGCTTTTATGCCCTTTCAATGAAACTGAAGATGTTTACTCTATGAATAGCAATGCTATTAAACAGCAAGCTCTGTGAACAGCAATCCCATTAAACACTCACATCACACACAATCAACATCAATAAAACAGTTCAATCATAGTATTCAGCATCCAAATACATGTTAAGTGCAATCACTGTTGATTTTTTTTCATTCCCAAACACCTATCTACATATACAAGTCTTAACAATGTTCCTGAATGACATAAGTAAGTTAGGACACAGGTCTTATTTCTGGGCCTAAGTGATTTCATAGGAAGAATTCTCAAAGACCAATCTCACGTCTAAATCATCATCCAACACATTGTGCAGGGAATACACAATGTACTCCTTCTCAACAAACCTTAGGTGTACTTGGAAGACACAGTACCACCTTATACCCAAATCCCAAATGAGAGATTATCAGTATCTTGAATTGCAACTGATGCAGCTCCTGTAAAGCTGGTAACATATGCCAATACAGGTAGTCTTTGACTTAAAACCAGTTTTGTTTAACACACATTTGAAGTTATAAGAGATCTCTGCAAAGCTGCTTACAATACATTTTCCAAGTTACAATAGTTGCACACATGCCTGAGTTTGACAACCAGCTGGCCTTTATATCATAATTGGTGTGGTGGTGGTGGAGTTTTGCTGCTTTTCAGTATTTACTTTTGGTTTTCAGCAAAAAAAAAAAAAATAAGCCTTTTGTTGTGGTCCACTGGCAGCCTACGGAGACGGCAGCAGAGTTGGATAGTGAGGGCCAGTCTGGGAGTCTGGGACTGGCCAGGACAAGAGTTCTATGTATGATACAGAGATGGGGCGAGGACCATCTGGGAGTTATGTGCTGAATCCAGAGCCTCCAGAATCTGACAGCAGAGAGGCAGAGGAACAAGGGGAGCCTGTTCCCAGTATGTGTGTGCACAAAGCTGCCAAAAGGCAAGAACAGTTAAGACACAAGGGGCAACTTGGGAGTAAGGCTTGGAGGTGATTGGCTCTCCCATAAGACATAAAGGAGGAGCAAAGGGACAGGAGACTTTGCAGGAAGCAACTTTGTTTGTACTGGTCAGTTTGAAACATGAAGCTCTGTGTTGAATTTGTGTTCCATTTGGCCTCATATAACTAATTGGAAATTTAGTCGTTGGCAGAATTTCAAGGAAGATAAAGGTGTGTACTTATCAGACTTATCCTGAAGAACTTTGTCAGACTTCCATGGGACTATTTACAAACTGTTTAAGACTCATTATGGGCTGTGAACGACTAAAATTCACAGCCGTTGAAATTTTTAAAAAGATTTTTGGAACTAATGTGTATTTGTTAGTGTCTCAATAAGCCTTGGTTAGAAAAACTTTGGGGAAAATGAGTTCACTTAATGACCAGGATATTCTTAATAATCCAGTGTTTACTTAATAACTGTTTAAAAAATGTCAAACAATTGAGTCCACTCACATAATCTCTCAATTTATGACCACAATGACATGATTAAAATTCCAAGTTCAATTATGATACATCAAGGCGTACCTGAATTGGGGTGTTTCTTGTGGTCTTCAAGGGCAGTTATATAATTATATATGATGTGTACCTTTATCAATTCTTCTTCATCTTTTGGTACTATCTTTGTCGAATGTAGATCAGAACTAAGACACATGGGAAAAGAAGATTGTTTCATTTCCTTCTTCACCCCCACTCATCCCAAAAAGCCTTATATCATCTATATCTATACATCTATATCTATTATATCATCTATTATCTATGTCTATATCATCTCTATCTGGTGGTGTGATGACGCAGTAGTTAGAATGCAATATTGCAGGCTAATCCTGCTGACTGCCAGGGGTTAAATCCTCACCGGCTTAAGGTTGACTCAGCCTTCCACCCTTCTGAGGCTGGTAAAATAATGACCCAGATTGTTAGAATCAATATGTTGACTCTGTAAACCACTCAGAAACTGTTGTAACACACTATGAAGCAGTATATAAGTTTAGGTCCTATTGCTATCTATCTATATCTATCATCTATCTATCTATCTAAACTTAAAATAATACAAAACGGCACTACAGATAACAACAAACAATGGTGTAGAATTCAGTCTCCCGATTGCTACCCTGAAGCCTTAACCACTACATGTAAATGACTCTCATATTAAATATATACCTTGGGGTGTGTTTTTTTAAATTATTTAATTATTTCTTAGATTTCTGTTAGATGTAGTGCTAATGCTTTGCACTGCCGTAGGATTTTAATACTGTGTCCTCTGTTTCATTCCAAGGATTTAGATCAGTATTGTAACCCTTTTGACATTCCTTTTAACTAGGAAAATTTCTAAATTTAGTTCTAGGCTTGGAGCATCATTTATTTTCTACAACCCTTGGAAATTTCTTTTCATTTACATTATATTGCCTTATTCTGCTGGTGTGATATTTTACTGATGTTCACATTTGTTCACATATATCGCTCAACATGGCACACACACACACACACACACACACACACGTGTGTGTGTGTGTGTGTGTGTGTGTGTGTGTGTAGGTCTAGGTGTGTTTGGGTCTTTTCCTGTGTAAGATTAAGAGTATCTTGGTGACGTTTCAGCGAGGTCCCACTCGCCATCCTCAGGCTGGTGCTTTTGGCTTCATGCCAGTGCAAGCAGTGTGTGATCGGAGCTGCCGTCTCTCTACAAATACTGGTGGTGGGGGCTGGTGTGCTGGGCTGGTTGGCTGTGCTGCTGCCTCTTGATTGGTTGATGGAGTTGAAGTTGGTATAATGGGCTGTGTGATGGCCTTGTGAGTTTTGTTGTGGAGATATCCTGGATCTTGTGCTGTAATCTCCTGGGTTGTCTGTTTTGTAGTGATCTTTTTTCCATTAGCCTCTCATGTTTTAATGGCTTGGGAAATGGGTTGTGTGATGGGCTGTGAGTTCTTTTGTTGTGGTATCCTGGGTCCTGCGTTGTAATCTCCTGGGTCATTTGTGTTTTGATCTCTTTTCCATTAGCCTCCTGTGTAGTAACGGCTTGGGTAATGGGTTTTGTGATGACCTTGTGAGATTTATTGCTGTGGTATCCTTGGTCTTGTGCTGTGATATTCTGGGTCATTTGCTGTGTTGCAACTTCTTGAGTTCTTGTGGTATAATTTCCTGAGTTTTCTGATGTGATATCCTGAGCGGGTGGCTGTGATGTAGCATTGTGGGTTTTAGTCTGGCTTCGAGTTTGGGGTCTGGGTCTGTGTTCTTGGTGTGTTCTTGTTTGGTTTTGTGGGGTCAGCTTGTTTTCTTGGTGGTTGTCCTTTGTTTTAGCAGTGATCCCCAACCTTTTGACGCCACGGCCCGGTACGGGGGTGCGACAGTGCTTCGGTGAGCCTTCTACCCGGAAAGCTCACGGCAGCAAAGATGGCGTGATCTGTTTTCTGGATGGTGGTTGTCCCTTGTTTATAGGATGGGCTTGGGCATGGGTCTGATGAGGGGATTGGCGGTGGTGTCCCATGTTGTTTTTGGGTCTGATGTTGGTTTTCGTGACTGGGTCTCATTTGTTGGTGAGGGTTAGCTTCCAGATGTCTGTTGGCGGGAGGTATCATCCTGTCTATTCATGTTATGGGGGTGTTTCTCTATCTCGATGGCTTCCCTGATTATTCTCTTGCTGGAGTGTTCAGTTTTGGATATTAATTTGGTTCCTTCGAAATTAATTTCATGTCCTGTGGCTTTAAGGTGCTAGAAGAAGGAGGAAGTATTTTCTTCTCTTCTGACTGCATTTTTGTGTTCTGCGATGTGTGCATTTATTCTCCTGTTGGTTTGTCCAATGTATGTGGATGGGCAATTGTTGCATGGTATTTCATAATCTTCATAAAGTTTATGAAGTGAAAGTCTGACTCACAGCGAACACAATACAGAAGCCTGATGATGGCAGATGAGATTCTGCCAAACGTACAACTTTAAAAGCACAACTACACGTGGAAAATACCGAACAAAGCTGAATGATATATATATATATATATATATATATATATATATATATATATATATATATATATATGGGGATCTTTGGTTATTCGGGTTTTCTCCGGCGTAAGATTGGAAGTATCTAGGCAACATTTCGATGAAGTCTCATTCATCATCTTCAGGCTTGTGTCTTCGGCTCTGTGCTTCTCAGAGTGATGTGAGCTTGCAGCTGCTTCTTCCTTTTGACTGCTAGTGGGGGTGTGACTTGATTGGGTGGGGGCTTGGCTGTGTTCTGATTGGGTGGGGGTGTGTTCTCATTGGTTGGGGGTTTGGCTGTGTTCTGATTGGTTGGGGGGTTGGCCGTGTTCTGATTGGCTGGAGGCGTGTTCTGTTCAGGTGGGGGCCTCCCCTCCGGAGACACTCGGCTTTAAGTGCTCCTGTCGCCGCCTTCTCGGGCATCGTTTAAAGGCAAAGCCCATTTTTTAAAAAACTATGTCCTACTATGACAAAGCCTCCCCCACCCAAGAGAGCAGCCCAACCCGACATGGGAGGGACTCCTGGGGCTCCCGAACTGGCCCAGCCCAGGGAACCCCAGTGAGCCGCAGAGCACAAGAGCCCTGGGCACCCGCGCTGACGGTGGGCCCTCTTGCCCGGTGAGGAGCCTCCCAAGCGGCGCCCCACCAGGCCTCTATCATCCCAAACAAATCACCATGGAACGAAACAAAACACTACCTTCCTAGAGCTAACTACAAAAACGGAGGCCTAGGCCCCATACGAGAAACCCCACCTACCTCAATGCCCAATCCCACCACCACCCAGCACAGATAAACTCCATGGCCAAAACACTAATTGCCAGAACCAAATGCCTGGCAGACAAGACACACATAAAGACTGAACTATGCACCCTGACTAAAGTACTGACAGTTAAAGGCTTCCACAAAAGCAAAATCACCGGCTTGATCCACAAAAACACACTGAGACATAATGGAGACCTAGAAGATGAACAGACCTATGGAACAGCTGTCCTGCCCTACATAAGAGGTACTACAGACAAAATCAGTAAGATACTACACAGGCATCACATCAAGACTGCCTTCAAAATAGACAGAAAAATCGCAGCCATCCTAAGAAACCCCAAAGATAAAAATGACCTGGCATATATGAAGTCCCCTGTGCATCATGCCCTGCCACATACATTGGACAGACCAATAGAAGAATAAGTACCCACCTGGATGAACACAAAAATGCAGTCAAAAAGCTGGAACACACTTCCTCACTAGTCCAACACATGAAAGCAACAGGTCATAGCATCGACTTCAATGGCCACTATAGAAAACCCCAGCTACAGAATTATCAGAGAAGCCATAGAGATTGAAAAAAGACCTGAAAGTATGAATAGAAGAGATGACTCCACCAGACTGTCAATTATCTGGAAGCCTGCACTCACAAACAAAAAAATCTCCACACCACAAGCCAAGCAAACACCTGGGCACGAACAGACCCACCCTGATACCTCCAGCTCAAACACACCCCAACCAGGCAACCAGATGAAATCTAGCTTCCTAATAAATGATAGCTATCGATTTACTCGGAGCCAAGCTGCACTAAAAGCCTCCAATACAGGAACACAATGTTGCCAGCCAATCAAGACAAAAAACAGACAGAAGATATTAGAAACACCAATAAAGCAAAACACAGCAAACTCCAAGACCAATAAACACAGACCAAGACTCCCAACCAATCAGGATGAAGAAAAAACCATTCTGGCACAGCAGTAGGCTAGCCCCAAATTTAAAACAGAAATGGCTGTGAAAGCCTGACTCACAGACGAACACAATACAGAAGCCTGATGATGGCAGATGAGATTCTGCCGAAACGTCGCTACAACTTTAAAAGCACAACTATAATGATGTGGGAAAATACCTGAACAAAGCTGAATACCATACATATAAATAGCTGTGAAAACTTAAGAAAACTAATATGTGTGTGTGTGTGTGTGTGTTTGTGTATCCAGAAAAATAACTATATCCTGCTTGCTGACCTTTTCAAACAGCTGTTTTTGAATTGTTTTAGAGTCTTTTACACAACTTTTATTCATCAACAGATTGATAAAAGCAGTGCCAAGTCTGAGAATAACCCTGACAATAAAATTACTGTGTCACACTATTATTAGCATCACTATCAGTCAAATGCTTGGATGTTTTAAAAGAAATCTGAGCACTGACATCTTGTCAGCAATACACTAATGATGTCAATTCATACTCACCTCAATCATACCACAGGACTTGATACTTCAAGATAAAGCATGTGCTTTCAATCTGTTGTCTTGATCTTGAGTTCTTAGCATTTTGGCGAAGCAATTATTATTGACACAGATAAAGCTTGCTCTCCTTTTTCCAGTTATCAAGTCACAAAATTCGTTTCTACCAAGGAGAAACCAAATAGTTAAAGATAACATTGGAAGCCATGGCTGTTTACAGTCACTTTCATCCGAGCAGGCCTTACAGAGGTATTGTTGTTTTTGTATGAACCTACAATCCCTTTAAAAAAAATCAGTTGGAGACTGAATGGAGCTCAAGCGTTTGCTAGCTGGATGCCCTTCCTAACACCTATGCAGAGTTGGCAGCATTCATTATGGCCAGATAAAGAAACATCTGCCACTGGCTAGGATTAAACTCAGAGTCTCCTGAGTGTGAGGTGAGAGCTCCACTTCTAACTCATAGAGTTGTTGTTGTTGTAGGGAAAATCGAAGACCAAAATATCAGTACATTTACTATCTTGGATTGAGCAAATGTAAAAAAAATAGGATAAAAATCTATTAATAAAAATAATTTTATCTAATGAGTTGTGTGAATCCAGCCTGAGTGACTATTTTATGATTCTATGTACTGTGAGAAGTTAGAAAATTGACACCATTGATTAGATTTTTTTTCTATCTTTCCACTAGAAACCCAAGTGAATTTTTGGTATCTTTTAGGTTTTTTTTCTTTCAAACTGTCTTGGATGGTAGCTTGCCCTGAGAGAAAGTAATCCCAAATTAAACTGGTGAATTCAATGACTGACAAGCAAAATGCATCTCAGTCTCTATCCCCGGCTAGTTGATTATACCCCATTATATGGACCTAGCCAATAGGATGGTCTGTTGTAGTTGTTTCCCCCATGGCCTCTCTTGGTGCACTCTGAGCTTGGTTGTATACATTTTATTACCCAACTAGATAACATTATAAGTGCTGGTGAGGATGAGGTTTGCTTCCTGTTTCTATATAGCAGCTTACTCTACCAAGCTGTGGGGAAGTGGTCTATTTGATTATTTGTCTGATGTTAATCCCAATTTGAGACCCAGTCTGGTGCTGTGGTTGAAGCTAGAATTCAAGAGAACATAGTTTTTAATCCTGCCTTATGCATAAGACCAGATGGAGGAGAGGTGGTATTCAGCCAGTTCTGATAGGTTCTGGAGAACCAGTAGTGGAAATTTTGAGTAGTACAGAAAATCAGCAAACACCACCTCTGACTGTCCTGCCTCCTTCTATACTCTGCCTTCTGATCGGCTGGGTCTTCTTTTGTTGCCCTGCACACGAGAACGGAGCTGGAAAGCAGGTAAATGGGGTGGGGTGAAAATGGAGATTTTGCAGTATATCCTTCCCCTGGAGTGGGGTGGGAATGGGGATTTTACAGTATCCTTCCCCTGCCATGCCCACCAAGCCACATCACGCCCACCAAGCCATGCCCCACAGAACTGGTAGTAAAAAAATTGAATACTACCACTGCAGATGGGTGAGCTTGGGCTAATCAGTTTCTCTCAGCCCCAAGAAGGAAGAAAATCCTTTTCAATGAAATTGCAGGGAATTATCCAACTAGTTACCAAAAGGTAGACATGATTCTTCTTCTTCTTAATGCTATTCCTACACTATGGCAGGGTTTGCTTCCACCCTATGGCAGGGTCCACTTAAAAAGTGGATGTGATTAAAGTGAAGAAAAAAAATAACCCCATTTATCTGAATATTGTTTTGTTGAGAGGATGTGTTCTGTTTTTTTTCTTCCTTAGCTTTTTTATTATTGTTGTTCTCTCTTTTGAATAGTGTTTAAGTGTGGTTTATCTCTATGTGTCTATGGATGGTTGATTTGTGCCAAGTTTTTAGGAATTCTCTAGATTTTTTGGATTTAACTTGGTCTAGGATGTTCACAGTTTTTCAATTCAAACTATGGTTAAGTTCTGTCCACTTAACTGTATTGTGAAATTAAGAAGTTTTCATCATGTCTTTGACTGCTAATTGGTGTTCATGGATGAGTTTTGATAGTTTCTGCCTGTTGGTTATAAATAGTGACAGTCAGTGCAGTGATGGGATTCAAATTATTTTACTACCGGTTCTGTGGTGTGGCTTGATGGGCGTGGCAGGGGAAGGATACTGTAAAATCTCCAGTCAGAAGTGGTATTTGCCGGTTCTCCAAACTACTCAAAATTTCTGCTACCGGTTCTCCAGAACTAGTCAGAACCTGTTGAATACCACCTCTGAGTCAGTATTGTAGATGGTTCCTGTTTTTTCTTCTTGGGCTACTGTGTCTTCAGTGGTCAGTTTCAGAAATTCAAATTAAATCATCAAATTAATTGAACTCCCTTTGAACTGAATCTTTTCTTTTATGAAATAGGCCTAAAAATACAAAGACTGAGCATCTTAAGTAGTTTCTAAACTTGATGGACAAAATGTCCATCTCAAAGAAGTTGCCCTTTGTTTTGTACTCTTGTCAAGAACAATATGAAGCACATTATCCATTCCCCCAACTGACTCATTTTAAACTAAAAACATATTGGTTTATCCTGGTATTTGCAGAGTAAGAATTGTTCAGGACTAAGCTTCCTTTAATAAGGGGTTATGGGAAAGTGTGGATTGAGGAATCTGGCCTACCTGAGAAAAGGGAATATATTCCCAATATGAAAGATGGAAATATAAGGGGATTCTAAAAGACTCCAGCTTAATTAACTTACTATAACTGGAACCGAAAATTTATTCTTACACTTTTTAAGATCTAAATTTATTCCCGTGTAGCCTTAAAAACAAACTGTCATCTTTGCTCCTTTGGTTTATCAGTTGTAGGGGGTGGAATACCTTCAGGCTGTCTTTCAAAAGTGAACATTATTTTAATTGTGCTGTGCTTACCTTCTTTTAGATTAAGTATTGTTATTCTTTATGTCTTTCATAATTATTATTGTTGCTTGACATACACATACTACTTCTGGACTCCTTTATGACAAAAAAATGGGAATGATATTGCAGATAATGATTTTCTTCCAAGACATTGGAAGAACAAACCCATTTTTAATAACCTCTTTTTACTAAACATGTAATAATTATGTTCAAAAAGCTAAATCACACTAACAAATTCATTCAAAGAGTGGTGCACACAAACCAAAGTCTGTTCTTACAAGTAGTCTCATCATTATATTACATTGGTAATTTACTCTGAATTTGACTTCACAATTATGATATCTAATGCTTCAAATTATAATGTGAGAATCTATTTCTGCAGGAGGTGACAAAAAGAAGAAAAATGTATGGACAGATGTCATGCTGTTAATGTACCACAAGAGTTAGTCTTTTTTGCAAGCACATTGGGCAGGGGTGAAGTTAATTAATTCACAATATACTAGCAGTTTTCATCCGTGAACTTAATTTCTAAATTTGGAACTTTAAATTGCTTCTCATTTTCAAGTCAAATGCAATATTCCTAATGCAGAAAAAAAGGTCTACTTCCAAATAAGTGATCTTACTAAAATGGACCGTTCTATTTTAGAAACAGTTTAGATTTCATATAACGTTAACCCTGGCATCAGTTCAGTTACTTAGGAAGTATATTATTCATTAAAATGGCCCAATAGAAATTCAGTCTAGATAGGTATTTGGTTTTGTTTTCCTCTTAATCTGTAAATATATTCCATAATTCAACATTAATTAGAAAATGAAAATTAGTATAAACAGAAGGCATGTAGTATATTTTTTTAAACTGTTTTGGGGGGTTATATTTATATAATATGTTATATGAAATGTTATAGTAGGAATTGTCATAGCAAATAAATCAATCTTGAAATGGCAGAATGTTGGAATGGAAGCAAATTGGAAGGGAGTGGTCTAAAAACCATACCTTAATTTAATGAATTCTACAGGTGTCACCAAAGGTGCTAATTAACTTTCTGGATGAGTATTCATGGATATTTGTCCATTTCTCTGGACTTTTTGTTATAGAAAAATGACATATAGAATTAGCATGTCCTGTAATAGTACTTAAGAATTTTGCTTTGACCTACTGTGTTCTTTAGGTGTGGAATTCTGTTCTGAGAATAAATGTTTATAATAATTTAATGGTTGCTGTTTTTTATGTGTTTGTGGATCTGTTTGCTTTATTTTAATCAACTACTTCTAGAAACAAAGGAATAAAAAACTGTCCAGGAGAAGTCACTGTTACTGAACAGGACCATTCATTAGCCAAGCTCAGCTAGAATAATTTATTGGATCAATACAACATTTGGTAATTAGTGTGACCTTTTTCATTTTCTGGATGAGTGAATCAATTAGATTTCATACCTACCTCTTAATTGTCCACATAGGAATCATCACTGCATGATGTCCATCCAGCCTCTTATTACCTTAATCAATTCTCCAAAGTATTTTTGACAAATTTTCTTGCCAGAAGTATGCATGCAGCTAACCATATGTTCTACCAATGAACTGGTCACCTTCTTCCTTGTATTTGATCCTCTTCTGCTTCCCAACATGGAACTTTCGGGAATCCAGAATTGCTTCAGAAACTCTTTTAAAATAAAGTGAAGCAATAGCAAGCATGGTTGTAGAGTGTTGGCTCCATGCTGATATTTGTGTTCCTTTATTGATCAATCAGAGAAAGCATTATTCAGATCATGGAGAGTACCAAATGAGGATTGCAAGGGGAAAGTGGTAAAGACACATAATCCAATGGGAATTTTTTTCTGACAGTTTCAGAGGGATAAAATTGTGTGAAAATAATCAGAGTCAAGAAAAGTCATCCCACTGCTTTTTTTCCCCTTCTCCACAAGCTGTTTTCCCCAATCCTGTCCCGTGTGTCTTTTTCTGAGATTTTTCACTATGATAAATACCAAGTGTAAAATCCCCAGATTTGGGTGTGTGAGAGAGAGTGGGGAAGGGAGATGGCAATTGGCCATGCTTCCCATGCCTCCAACTTTTCAATTTATTATTCTGCTCTATCAATTCCTGCTATTTTATCTGATAGAAGGAGATATTTATGATGCATTATGTTTCTGAAAAATCAGCACAGTCCATTTTTTCCCCTTTAAATATGGTGACCCTTCTTGTCATCTGCAGTCAAGACTATTCCTTTCTATTTGAAGCAACTAATATTTTATCAACATTTTGTCTGCATTCTTTTGGCCTTTTTATATGTCTCATGTCATTCCATTTTGATGAGAAGATAGCCCAGTCTTCTGTAAAAAAAAATTCAGGGAGAATTGTTTATTGTTGTTATTGTTGCTAACTTGAAAACTAATTTTCAAGTTGTAGAACAAATTATAATGGGCAAGAATTCTTTGCCATCCAAATAGCTAATGCTTAGATTATATAGACCTGTCTGGTTTCATGCCAAGTGGCTACAAATGTTCAAATAAGATGGTGAATTCTTAGTGGCAAAAGTGAAATGTACAAAATGGCCATGAGCCATTCTGTACATCATTTCTCAGGGTGAAAATTAGAAACTCAACTAAACTGCTCAGGTGATATTTCTTCAGGGAAAAGTTTGCCTTTTCTCTTAATGGGATTCCTCTCAAAGGGAAAAAAAATAGTGAAGCTGGACCTAAGACTCTTTATTGTCACTATAGGGAAAGGAAATTGCACATACACACATGCTAGACAGCAACATTCAGAGAAAAGTATATTACCTGAATTTATTTATCTATTTATTTGGAGGAGAGAGACAGGAAACAAAGTCCTTTATAAGATTACATATTTGTTACTTTTATTTATACCTGACCTTTCCATTTGTAAGACACCCAAGGAGACTAACAAATAAACAAACATATAAATTACTTTAAAAAGTAGAATGCTATTTTTAAAATACTTTTTCCAATACATTACTTGGAGGTCATTTTAAAGTTAAGTGGTTTATCATTTTTTTTAAAGTGTTTTCATAACTATGGAAATTCTAGCTTAGCATCTCCTAATGCTCATACAAAGAAGGCATATATTCACAAACCAGGGTTTATTTTCATTAATAAGCTTTAAAATACTGTAAGAAAGGCAAAAGGAGGCTTGCGTATATTTGCTATTAATCAAAAGTACACTGATAATATACAAAACACTTCTCCTTAAGAACCCAGCAAGCTTGAAAATTATTCATTCATAGAGATTAATTATAAAGCAATTTAAAGGAATGTGTTAACACTGATCAGAAGACTAATAAACTAAAGGAACAAAGAAAAATTATAAATAAATGATTACAAATAATAATTATAAATATTTTTAAGTCTTCAACCAAATCATTATCACTGCTGTGGCAATTATAATAAACCAGCCCAACTTTCCTTATAACTTGGCTGTTTATTCCAGAAATTTAGTAGTGCATATGGAGGGGGGGGAGAGCAAAGAAGCCAAAATAAAAATTGCTGGGATTATATACAGTTTACATTGAGACTATAAAATGTGTTTATTTAGCTACATTTATTTAAGTTATTTGCAGCTTAAATGTCAAATCCACTGACTCTAGTTGAAACTCCCAAGAATATGTACTGCAAATAAAAAATCATGCTGTTTCTAAAATGTTTGAGTTTGTCTTGCTTTTGAACAGCTTCTCTGCTTCAGAACTGAATGATGCTTGAAGAAATATATTCAACACTTTTTCCCCAAAGGAATGTGAGTCATGTAATAGCTTTGTTAGTATACATAAGCAAACTTTATATTAAGGGCTATGGATCTACTTGGATATTTTTAGAGAAGTTTTGGTAGAGTTTTGCTTTCAGAAGTCCAACTTCTTACTGGAAAAGGATAAGGACTATGACACATCACATTCATTTTCAGATTTTTTAAAAAAGTTATTTCTACCTTATTTGTGGAAAACACAGAATATATATATATATATATATTTTTAAAAAAACTGATCAATTAATAATTTCACATACCCAAATAGCCATTACCAAAAATGCTCTCCTTCCAAAAATGTTGTTATTCCTAAAACAGCTCAGAATCTATTTTATTTTATATATTTATTTTATTTGTTTGTCAAACATATACAAGCAAGTATGGGTATAAACATAAACATGAACAAAGGAAGTAAATACAGATAAATGGGATCAGTAAGACAGGTATGGTAGGCACATTGATGCACTTATGCATGCCCCCTTTAAGGACCTCTTAGGAATGGATGAGGTCCATGGTAGACAGTTTGAAATTGAAGCTGTGAGGGTTTGAGGCTGGAACAATAGAGTCGGGTAGAGCATTCCAGGCATTGACCACTCTGTTGCTGAAGTCATATTTTCTGCAATCAAGTTTGAATCAGTTTACCTTGAGTTTGCATCGATTGTTTGCCCATGTATTATTATGGTTGAAGCTGAAGCTCAGTTTGGCAAGGCTTGTGCTTATCACAGCTAATTATTTTGGAAAAGCATTACAAGGTTTCTGTTCTTTTTGAATTGTGTTTGATTTATTGGAAAAGGGCATGGGTCAGAACAGTGCCTTAACAATGTTGGAGATGATCTTTGTTCTAGAAGTTTGAGTCCTAGCACTGTGTGATGGTTTGAACAACAATCACTTACCTCAGCTTCTGCCTACCTAACAGTTTGAAACATGCCCTAGAGTCTATTAGAGTAGATAAATAAGTACCACTCCAGTGGGCACATGAGCCAGTGCTTCGTGCAGACAGTTAGCATCCTGCTGGCACTGAACCTTCCCAGTTGTGACACCCATTTGTGAGGTGGCTTCAATGGAGGGAGAGGTCTCTGGATGAGCTTTCCCTGCAGGAAAACTGCTAATCTTTCTTTCTGATGCAGAAATAGCTCGACCCCAGCAATAAACCTTGGGAAGCGCAGGAGTGTGAACCAGAGTAAAACAATAGATGCAATTTACATAGACTTCTGCAAAGCCTTTGATTCAGTGCTACATGACAAACTACTGTTAAAACTAAATTCTTTATTGTATTTATTTATTTTGTCAAGCGATCATTAGATAGCAGGTATAAGTATAAACATGGTTATGAATACATGAAATGGATACGAATAAGAAAAAAGAAACAATTAAACAAACACAAAGACAGACAAGTCTTACAATAAAAAAAGTTGAACCTGGTACAGTCTCCCTAACATCAATCATTGTCATTACTTTGCTAAATCCAATAGTAATATTACATAATTCTCCTCTATATATTTTAAATAGAATATATGCATATTATCATTCCTTATTCTTATTGATCTTCCTTGTCTCTAGCCAACCATAAAATTTCTCCCATCTTTTATAATAATCCGAATCTTCCTTAATTTTTAGTTCTTTTGTTAATTTATCCATTTCTGTGCACATTGTGATTTTCTTCAATATTTCCAATTCATTTGGGATGTCTTTATTTTTCCAATTCTGTGCATATGCCAACCTTGCTGCAGTAATTACATGATCATTAAGTAACGAGTTTCTTTATCGTATTTCCCAGTGTTAATTCCCAACAAAAAGAACTCAGGCCTCTATTGTATTTTAATTCCACACATTTCTTCTATCCACTTATGTAAATTTTGCCAATATTTTTGGACCTCCTTGCAACTCCACCATAAGTGATAGTAAGTTCCTATTTCTTTATTACATTTCCAACATCTCGAGGGAACGTCCATTTTCTTAGGAAAGCCTTTTCTTTCCCCTCTTTTTTTCCTTGTTAAGTCACTTCAAAATCACAGTCTAAGTTCCGAAAAGGGAAAGTAAGCAAGGATAGTTCTCCAGTCCACCTTTAACAATCGGCACTTCCACTGATCTGCCTTCTAATTCTCCTTATCACATCACTCTTACTTTCACCACATCCATCTAACAGAGACTCCGCTATCAATGTTATATCCAAAAGATTATTTTCTCCTGGTCATATATTTCACTAACAAAGCAAGACTTGACAGTTTTGCAGCTAATTATTTCTTCACTCCCATAACTCATTTGGCTTTCAATAATCTTCCACTCTTTCTGCTCACCATGTGTCTCACCGCTATCACCTCCTTAACAAGAGCTGGCTCCGATTGCCCAGCTATTTTTCAGTGCAATTGTTTTGTGCCTCATCTTAAATTGAATTCTAATTCACTTTCCAGTTGTTACTTTTGTTAGATTAGCTGTACCTTTGTTCCTCTAGCTTACCACTTGTGTGGACGGCTGTCAGAGTTCATGGACAGCCATTAATGTTCATCCACTCCACCGTCCGCTCGTCCCTGGTTTACCCCTATTTCCACCACGGACCACTGTCCGTAGTTTATCTTCAGAGACCCCTCTCCTTTGAAAGCCCTCAGAGCCTCCTTTAGGCTCCATAGAGTCCTGCAGGATGGAGATAGGGTCCGCGTTTTGCAGAGCTTTCTGCTTGCATGTCTCTTCTCCCTGACAACTGGCTCCACCCCGCTCTTAGGAAAGGGGTCAATAGTAGACAGTTTAAGGTTAAAGTGTTTGGGGAAGAAACCACAGAGTCAGGTAGAGTATTCCAGACATTGACCACTCTGTTGCTGAAGTCATATTTCCTGCAATCAAGTTTTACTTGATTACTATATTCTTTATATATTACTATATTCTTGATTACTATATTACTATATTCATTTCCTGCAAATGAATACTTCAGCTTCAATCATAACAATACAAGAGCACACAATAGATACAAACTCAAGGTTAACCGCACCAAACTTGACTGCAGAAAATATGACTTCAGCAGCAGAGTGGTCAATGTTTGGAATACTCTACCTGACTCTGTGGTTTCTTCCTCAAACCCCAAAAACTTTAACCTTAGACTGTCTACTATTGACCTCACCCCCTTCCTAAGAGGCCTGTAGGGGGCATGCATAAGCCCACCAATCATGCCTACCATCCCTATCTTATTGTTTTTTTATTTTTCTTATAAGTATCTATCTCAAGTATTCAAAACTATATTTATTCTTATACCTGTATCTTCTAAGCGATTGACAAATCAAATAAATAATAAAATACTAAAAAAAACTTATATAGAACTTTATGAGTACTTATTAAACACTCAAATCCATAGCCATTTGCACTATTCAGGTGACACTGAGAGCACAGATAAACTTTCAAGTCATCTCAACGATTCTCAAAAAGAGTGCTAATGACCAGAAGACTGCAAGAAATATAAATTCTTCTATTCTCCACCCATTCAGTCAGAACTGAAGAAGCTTCTTGAATAAGAAGCAAAACGTCTTCAAGGAAAAACAAAGGAAGTCCAATTGCCTTTTGAAAAAGCATGTTTATACTTATTCAAAGTTTTTTTTTTTCAGGGATGCAGTAATTTTCAGTCACAATTCATTGGGAATGTCCTTTATATCAATGAAAAGCTTTTAAATAACATCCTCATTAACCAATTTGATCAAGGAGTATAGAAAATTAAGTATAATTATTATTCCTCCACCATCACTCCAAGTCCTAAAAGTTATATTTAAAAAAAAGGAAATCTGTATCCTGTGTGGACATTTGTGTGTGAGAGAAAAACAAACAGAATAACTTGTCACAGGGTAATTTTGAAAATGCATCCACTCAATTCTATTTTACTATTGGGTGAGAATTAGCAGAGTACAAAACCATCTGGTCTGGAAACTTCTGCTTAAAAGATGCAAAGCTTTTGAAAAGCAGCACATCCATTTTTATTGTGTACTAAAATTAGATTTAAAGTGTACTCAAAAGCATAACTAAAACAGATTGTCCCTTCCAGCATCCACACTATAGACATCAACAAGAGATGTATTTGCTCAGAGACCTTTGATCTGCTTATTATCCCCATCAAGGTATTAAATGGGAAATTGTCTTTCTTTCATTCAACTGTAACTCCAGGTAATCACGTAAATTGTTTCTTTAAACTTGTTAGCTTAAAGAAGAATCCCTCTTGCTAAGAAATCATTTCTTTTGCTTTCAAATTCTTCCAGTGAAAATTTATTGGTTTACAAAGAAGCTATCCAATTGGAAATGAGGTGTTTTTTTTAGGCTTGGGTTACAGAATCAAAAAAATAATGCTGGTAAGAATGTTTTTTTTAAAAAAAAAAACTATCCTAATATGTGTGATGTGTTGTGGTCCGCCGATGGCTGGCAGAGCTGGCAGCAGAGTTGGACAGCAAGAAGGTTGGGGAGGAACCTGGGCCAGTCCTGGAGGCTGAGGAAGACTCGGATGAGGGATCTGTGTCAGAGGCAAAGTTGTAGCCAAGGCAGGCTGGCAATCATCAGCTACCTTCGGGCTCAGACAGCAGTGAGGCGGGGGAACAGCTGGAACTGGTTCCCAGCCTGCGCATGTGCAAGAGCTGCCAAAAGGAAAGAACAATTATGAACAATTATGAACAATTATGTCAATGTGGGAGTAAGGCCACAGGTGGATAGTGAATGGCTCCTCCCATAAGGATTAAAAGAGGAGCAAAAGGGGAGGGGGCTTTTGCAGGAAACAATTTGTTCGTTCGATCGATCATTGTGAGGATCTGTCTGTGCATCCAAGAGACTCTATGCTAAGTCCTTCCTTGTCAGCACTGAATTTGGAAATATTTACCGGGCAGCTTTCCAAGATAGATAAAGTTTGAGTTATATCCTTGAAAGACTGTTTGCTGAATGTTGATTGAATGAACGTTGGCTGAATGTGAATGCAAGAAATTCAAATTTTTTTTAATTAAAATATTTTTATTTTTTAAACAAAAACAAGAAATAAAACCATCTTTCAATTATACAGTGTATCGACTGGATACATATATCTTATGCACTTAATAATATGTGTATACATTTCTTACTGAGTTTACATTCATATTAAACTGTATTTACATCATAATATATCATTATTACAGTGTCATTCAATTTCTTGCTTCATTTTCCAACCATCCATAAATATAGGTGCAAGAAATTCACATTTGTTTAATAAAAGGTCGGGGAGAAGAATCTGCTTAGTGCTTTTGGGGGAAGCCTAGGACAGAACATGATGTTATTTCAAAGGCCATTCTTTTATGACCATGATATGAAAAAGCAAGGAAGTTATGGCAAATTATGACACATGTATCAATGGAATTGAAAAATGAAGAAACACTGCAAGATGAAGAGATAATTAGGAAGATACTAGATAGTCCAGAAATGGATAAACTTACATTGAAAATTAAACAGAAAGAAGACACAGAATATTATCAAACATGGGACTTATTTTATCAGTGTTTGGAAGAAAGGGGTGGAGATTAAAAATGTATTATTAAGCAAATTAAATATCGAGACAACAAGATGTTTGTTAAGCACTAATAAATGTAAACAATAGAAAATTAATAAAATTTATTTTTTTAAAGGTGACATGGAGCTACTTTTATATAGTTGTAAATTAGTTTATTTTTACTTAATAAGGTCTATACATTAATTAAGTTAGGTTTTTTAAAAAATTAGGAGCAGTAATTTTAGTTTTTTAGATTTAGGATTATAGAGGATTTAGGTTTTTAAAAGGTGACATTCCACAATATTCTGGGTGACACGCCAGCATTGACCAAATTTGACAACTATTCTCAAAAGCATTCCTGTTCTCACATGATTTTCAGAGCCTGGGAGCCATGTGAGAATGAGTGGTGCTGCTTCCAGAGCCTCAAAAACTTTGCAAGAACAGGTCGTGCTTTCTTGCGTGTTTTGGAAGCTAGGGAGGCTGCAGAAGAGGGTTCTCCAAACTTGCTTCAAGAATAAAGGCCAAATGAAACAGCCCTGGGGAGATCACAGTGGCCTGTAAACATAATGAGAACCCCATTTGGTAAGTAGCATGTGGCAGATTTTGAGGAGAGTTGGGCCACAGGAACATTTGTGCCATTCCCCAAGTCTTGCATTCCTTGGGGAATAGCACCAGGTGATCTTTTTGAGTAGCAGTGCTAGTTCTAGGGCTGAAGTCAAGGCCCAGACCTCTACTTCAAGTCCAGCCTTACCACTTCCAAGTGGCAGGGTGCCTAACTGGTGGGGAGATCAAGAATTGTTTCTCTTTTGTTCAGGGGAAAGGGTGACATGCCAGCAGAGTCAAGTCGGACATTTTCTGAATTTTTGACATGCCGAGCCCAGAAGGTTTGCCATCACTGGGTTAGACTAACAACTGTGGATTTTAGCTGTCTTTTGAGATTCTATACATCATGCCACCAGTTGTGTCCAATTTGCATAGGTGTAAATAAATCCAGTATAGTGAAATTCCCCTGCATTGACTTACTTCCAAGGATACTAAATCTAACACTTTCTGTATCTCTGGGAATGCTCAGAACATGTGGTGTGCATGAGTAGCAATAGCATTACTATATAATTTTTTCACTGAGCATTGCATTCAAATGTTTGATGAAAGGAGCTTCTCAAACGGAAACTCTCAAGTGTTTAGTTCAGACATTATTCAGATGTGAGATCAAATCTGCAGTCCTTGTCATAGTTACCACTAGATCTCAGTAAGACTGCATAACAGAGAAAGGTGTTTTGTTTAGGATCCCACCCAAAATCAATTAATATCAAATAACTAAGACCAAAAAAATGATCCATGTTTATGCACATGTTGTAAAGCATTGCCCAGAATTTGAGATTATATGTAGACAGGTGAAAATAGGCATTAAGATACACACATGTACAGCTAGTCCATGACTAAAAACTACAGTTGAATCTAAAATTTCTGTTTCTAGGCAAAACAGTTAAATGAATTTGCCCCATTTTACGATGTTTCTTGCCACTGATGCTAAATGAATCACTGTGGTTGTTAAGTTCATAACATGGTTGTTAAGTGAACCTGGCTTCCCCATTGGCTTTACTTGTCAGAAGTTCGCAAAGGGTGAATTTTGATCACATGGCCGTGGGGATGCTGCAACAGTTGTTAAATGTGAAAAAAATGGTCCTAGGTTACTTTTTTCCCAGTGCTGTTGTATCTTTGAATGGTCATTAAATGAACTATTATAAG
The DNA here is from genome assembly GCF_049901735.1 of Notechis scutatus. NCBI lineage: Eukaryota > Metazoa > Chordata > Lepidosauria > Squamata > Elapidae > Notechis > Notechis scutatus. Next base: position 149,833,224 of record NC_142012.1, read on the forward strand.
TTGAAAGTACATATATCACCACTGCTATGCAAGCTGCACAGACTGCCTTTGTGCTTCTGGGTGCAATTCAAGAGAGAAAGGGCTTATCACCTTTAAAACTATGCATGACTTGAGGCCAGTTTTCTTGCAAGTTTTCCTAACTTCGAAGATTAGTTCCACCAGATCAAACAAAATGGGTCTATTCTAGGGCTCCTCAAAGACAGTCCTTAATTTATACTGACCATATGAAGTTATGACAGTGCTGAAAAAAGTAACTAGGCACAGGGCCTCACAATCCAGAAAGGGTGCACACAAATATAGCATCGTGCAAAGGCTAACCTAGGCACAATTGCCACTTGCTCTTTAATTAGGAGTTATGAGTCCAAGAGAACCCCCATGTTGCACACAGGATCTGTCTGGAGCAGCACAAATGCATCAAGAACTAAATTGCCAGATCCCGAGTCTCCATGTACTCATAGCTACTTGATCTTAGCTGGGTTCAGTTCTAGACACACACATACCACCCCCATCTCCAGGCGCCACTAGAGGGGAGCAACCACAACACTTGAGTCAATAAGTTAACAATATGAAATTGAGTAATCATCAGCATATTACTGACACCTCACCTATGGTGGCAGATGATCTCACCCAGCACTGATTGGGACCATCCTCTGAGAAAGGATCCAACTAGTGTCCAGTCCCAAATCCCACAGCTGACCTAAAAAATGCTATGGTTGATGTACTGGCTGAGAGCGGGCAAGAAGGCCAAACATGGATGCACTTCCCTATCTTGCTCTCACCATCAACAAGTGCAACCAATATTGATTCTATTATACACACTTCAGTTACCATCTATATTTCTACATTTTTTTAAATATATTTCTTATATTCCTGGTTTCTAAGAATAGAGATTTCAGAATTCTATAGTTACAGATACAGATTAACAGAGTTGGAAGAAAAGGAATGATTTCTGTTTATCAGGAAAAATCTCTGTGGGTGTACAACTTCAGTTTACACAGGCAAGAATTCCTTTTCACTAGCATTGTTATACTCCCTTCCCTTGTCAATCCTTACATTTGGCTAAAATTATAAAGATTCCTCAAAGAATTGAGCTGAACTCTACACCAGAACAGATCTACAATAGTTTTATTAAACAATGAAGCAAAAGTGATTTGCCATTTCGAAGGAGGAGGAGGAGGAGGAGGAGGAGGAGGAGGAGGAGGAGGAGGAGGAGGAGGAGGAGGAGGAGGAGGAGGAGGAAAAAGTAGAACATAGTAGTAGTAGTAGTAGTAGTAGTAGTAGTAGTAGTAGTAGTAGTAGTTTCCTTCTCAATCTAGTCTACTGGCCTGCAGTTTTCTGGTTGTTTCTGCTCAAATTACTAATCAAATCTAACCATCTTAGGTTTTTTTTCCCCTAAGACCAACCAAGACAATGAGACCTGAACTGTAATACTGAATTTTAAATACAGATTCCCTGCTTCTATTTCTCTACCAGATCTGTAGCCATCAAAAGTACCTTGGAGTCACGTTGCTTATATAGGGCAGCAATTATGGAAAGAGTCAGTAAGGAAATTAAAGTCATCTCTCTTGTTGCAGGAAAGTCAGGAGTAAAAAAGACAATATTCCAGCATCCTATTTATTGGAAAGGGCAAGAGAGAGGGACACAGGCTGCTCATTCACATGCACTGTCAGTCACTTCTTATTGTTTAACCATAGCTTGTGAGCTGTTAAACCAATGGAGCAATCTGACTTGCTGAATACTCTGAATGTTTTCTAAGTACCATTCATTCATGAGCATTTGGGGCTTTTTTGTCTCTGTTTCTACCATTTCAGATGCATAGTACTCTTTCCAAAGTTACTGTACATACATTTTATGGCATTGGAACCAAATCCTTGGAAAGTCTTTGTTTTACCTGTGTTGATATATCAAAATGAAATAGTAGGACTGTAGTGAAGAGCACTGTTTAGGAGATGTTGCAGTTGTATGTCTAGGGTTTTCTTGCAAGAATGTAAAAGTTGTATTATTCATAATAATATTCAATAACTCTTTATTATTAGGAGCCACGGTGGTACAGTGGTTAGATTGCAGTACTGCAGGCTACTTCTGCTGCCTGCCGGCTGTCTGCAACTGGCAGATCGAATCTCACCAGTCTCAACGTTGACTCAGCCCTCCATCCTTCTGAGGTCAGTAAAATGATTTTTTAAAAAAAGATTGTTGGGGGCAATATTCTGACTCTGTAAATCACTTAGTGAGCACTGTAAAGCACTGTGAAGCAGTATAAGTGCTATTGCTTGGTATTGCTATTATAGTTACTGACCAGACTTCTTCAAATTAGCAAACTAGATACATATTTTTCTAAGGGAAATAAAACACAAATTTAAAGTAGAAGTATATATGTGCTAGGGATCAAGGTGTAGCAACTAAATATTGGTTCACAAATAGTTAGCAGCAGTCTAATTCACAAATGCCGCTAGTATGTGAGCAGCTTCTGATTCATGCTATCTCTAAGCTTAACTTTGTATTATGATTTTCCAGGTAGCATTTGCCCAGTTGGAAAGAATATGGTAGCAATAGTTCATGGAAATCACGTCCACTGTTCTGCTTTTATATTTCCATCAACCATCTGAAGAGCTGAGCTGGCAGCCTTTTACAGTTTACCTTGGATGAACTGACCAATCTCTGTTTTTTTTAATAAAAAATGCTATAAACTCTTCCAAGTTGACCTGGACAGCTGGTAACATATCCGGTAGTTTTCTTGGCAATTCTATAAAATGATTTGGCTTTATTTTATTATGTTCTTTTTCCCCTCAGTTTCCCAGTCCAGCCTTTTTAAGTTTATGGATTTTTGCCTGTTCTTCTTCCAGCCTTGTGAGGTGAGACATCTGCTCATTGTTTACATAATAGTTTGGTCTGGGGAATTAGCTCCCACTCAATACCTTGTGAGGTAGAAACATCTTCTTGTTGTTTCCATAAGTTTTGTCTAGGGAACTGGTTTTCATTCACAGCTTTAGCCTTTATAGTATGAGATGCTCAAACTTCACCTAAACAAAGAGTTTTCTACTCTGGAGACAGTGTGATTTTTCTCATTGAAGGATTTTGCATCTTCCAAGGCCTCTTCCAGCACTTCTTAAAACATTTTCAGAAAACTCTTTCTACTCTGCAACTGCCAGACGAGTTCAGAAGATGTGATGCAACACAACTTCTGTCAATTAAAGGGAGGCTTTGTTTCAATGTATGAGTGAAATATTCTTTTGAAGCTTTGCCCAGTCATTAGATCACCAGAAATAACAATATATTAAAACACCAGAAATAACAGTATATTAAAATCAATGTGGGAACATTTTAATTTCAGAGAATATTGTCATGCTATTCAAATGGTCACCCCTGAGAAAAAGAATTAAGAAGACCACAATTTTTACAGAGATGAACTAGAATTTATCACCTTGTTTATGGATTAAATAGATACCAAGATCAATATTCACCTTATCTAACAACTTCTTTGCTATATATAAGCAACATGGTTTTATCTTTTCTCTTCTTTAATCATTCTCAAGAACAGCTATATTTTTTTAGAACTATGTTTCATGTAGCATCCTGAATGATTTAACATATTGCATATAGCTCCTACTTGTAGGTATGAAAGCAAATGCACTGCTTGCAAGATAGTCCCTAGATTAGATATTTTAATTTGCATAGAATAATGTGAGAATGCTTGAGATAAAACTAGGTTTTGATTATACTTGCATCCTACTAGCCAAAATGTACCTAAACTCACCTGTATTGTGTTCTTAGCAATAAAATGATATGGTGGGAATGTTCTTTGAACATGGTTATGTAGATGGATGGACCTTGTGTCCATCTTTATCTTACTTTACTTACTTACTTTATCTTTCTAAAAAGCACTCTGTGAAACTTTTGATTAACCAAAGTTATGAAAAATAGAAGAGGCCAATATCTCAATGCTATAGCTGCTCACTATCTTTTCCCATATATTGTTTCATTTTCTTGTATTCCAGTGTTTTTTCTTTCTTTTTCTTTCTTTCTTTCTTTGGACAAATTAATACACCTGCCTCCATTAGCAGTAATCCTCTCCTTTTCTCATCTTGGTTCTATCAAAGCCAGTTGGCCATCAGGGAGTATGGTAGTGATGGGAATACTTGCTTCTTTTTTCCAAAGTGATTGTTAATCTACCTGCTGGGAAGAACTTGCATTTTCCAGGGCTTCTATATCTATTTCTAAACAAAGAGAAAAAGAAAGAGAAAGAGAAATATATTGCCCCTAGTTTTTCTACAGAACACTTTTCTACAGAATTGATATGAAGGAAGAGCTTAGAATCTCCTCGGCAATCTTTTAACTTGATGGAAAGCTAATGTTTCAACAACAAATATAATTGTTTTTCAGGAAAATTTGTAAAATAAACAGCCTCATAATAGATAATATACATAAAAGCCAAAAAGGAATTAGAATAATTTGATATGTTTGTGTAATTTGGTAGAATGTTTTCCAATAACGGGAAAGGGATTGGAGAAATTTTAAAATGTACAAATGCTGACAGCAGTGTACTATTGTGCCTGACTATATTGTAAGGAAGTTAGAGTCAGGGAATCAGGGAGGTCGATATAAAAAGAAATGTAAGTTGAATGTAAAGAATAAGGTGAAAGGTGAATAATGACTTAATCAGAACTGAATACAAAACTGAGTAACCAGAATGAAGAAATGCATTCAGATGGTTTGAATATATACTGAAGAGATAATGATTGATGTCTGAATCATAAAGCATGCATACAAAGGAAGACTAATTGGATCAACAGGAAGGGTACAAATAAGGATCTTGTGGATATGTGAAGTTGTTAAGAGAGTGCTGTATTTAAAGATCAAAGGCAAGGATTAACGAAAGTGGAAGTAAGAATGGTTTGCTAAAATGAAAAAGTATGGTAAAGGCTGGTGATTTAAGCAAGGTTAAGTTAGACTTATTGTTCTATTTTGCTTAATTATTAGCTGTTTTCCCTTAAATTCTTATCCCTATCAATGCAATCCCTTGATGTGGTTGAGAGTTACAAACTTGGATGTACATTTTCAAGAAAATTTCACCATGAAAAAAGGCTCTCTCTATTTGTGTGTTAAACAATAACAAGGTTATTTTTTCTGAAAATAAAGGAATAGCAATTATTTGCTTCTTTTCTTTGCCCAGCAAGCATTAGACTCCCCAGTACAATATTACCTTAATGTGCTTGTTTTTATTTTTTGTTTTATTTTATTTTTCATGGTAGTGTGGCTGATCTTTCTTTGTTACAGCTCTTAATGGTTGCATTGAGCAAAACCATTGTATCTTTTACAAGGTAGATAATAATATACAAAAGAAATCTGGTGCCATGGTTGTTTTTATTTGTTTCATTTGTTCGTGAGAAAGAAAAGCTTTGACCATATCTATTCTCCCTCTCCTCTAAATTACCTTAAACAACTGGAATACTGAAAGAGTACATTGCTTAGATAAATACAGGAATCCAAATGAAGTCTTCCTTGACAAATTAGCTGCATAGAAGAAAACAGAGAGCTGTTAACAGGCTTCTGCCAATAGAGTTCCCAATATGTCCTTGTGTCAACTGCCAGAAAAGTAAAAAGCAAAATCAATTTCAAGTCACCACCTCTGCATTTGCCCAAAATGGCAGGATTCTTTTTCCCCTTCTCAGGTTCAATCCCCTCTTAATTCTTAATGATTCTATAAAAGTGAAATGGGGTTGACCCAGTTAGTATTTCCTAGAAATCACTGGAAAACCACGAACTGTAGATGACACCAGGAAGTTGAATACAGCATCCAGAAGAAGATGGTGATGTGTATCTGATGTGGGAAAGAATGAACTGCAGATGAGAGCTACTCTTATTTCCATAATCAGCTTTTCCTTCTCCTTTCTAAATCTTTCATTCAGACCCCAATACCTTTTCCTTGGTTAGATCATCAGCAACAGAAGAGCAAGTGAAATAAAGTTTTTATCAGATCCTTCTAACCCTCTCCAGTAAGCTAGTTTATCCAAAAGGAAAACTTCTGTTGACCATTCAGATTCAAATTCTATGAAGCCAATATAATGACATGTAAAGGTCATACATTGACAATTTATAGCAATATCCCTAGTTTGTGGAATGGCTAACTGTGACTAAACGTTAATAACTTATTTGTTATTAACACTGTTTTAGACTTGATGAAGTTCAGTGTTCTCATAATATTTTTTTGTTTTTTCTCCAAATTGGCTAGCTTTTTTACTATGGATTACTCAGATTTCTTTCAAATTTTACTGCTGTAATCATTACAAACAATGAGCAGGACCGTGGCCTAGAGGTGAAAATTCAATCCTAGGCAGGGGCAAATGTTTCTCTGTCAGGGTGCAAAGAGAAAATCTCTGCTGTGAGCTCTGTGTAGGCATCAGGAAAGGCGTCTGGCCAGTAAACACTCCACTCATTCATTCCAACTCCACTCCAATCAAAGAGATTAAGGGGCCATAAAAAGAAAAAAAAACTCATTACAAACAATGAAAATATATAGCTACAAAAAAAAAGTGCACATTGAGGGTGAGAGTTCATTCTCCAATGTGTGGGTTGGTTTCTGAATGTTTCGTTACCAAGCTAGGTAACATCTTCAGCAGAGTTTAGGGGAAGTTGGTGTCAGTGTTCTTCCCTTACACTCTGCTGAAAATGTTACCTAGTCTAGTAATGAAACATTCAGAAACCAACCCATGAGCTCGAGGAACGGACCCTCACCCTCATCCTACATCTGAGCTACAGATAGTTGCCACTATTGCAAAGTGCACCTTCTGAGTCTTTTCCCACAAATGCATTATAATCTTGAAACTACTAGCAGAAATTAGCACCAACCATCTTCTTGCATTACTGCTGGAACGTTATGCACCCCTAACATTGTTTTGGCCGAACCAACTAATGATATGGATCCCCTTTTGAATGGTGAGATAGAACATGTAAGATAGAATAGGTCCAGAGATGGTATTCAGCCAGTTCTGACTGGTTCTGGAGAACCGGTAGTGGAAATTTTGAGTAGTTCAGAGAACCGGTGAATATCACCTCTGGTTGGCCCCGTCCCCATCTATTCGCTGCCTTTAAGTCCCAGCTGATCAGAGTCCCAGCTGATCAGCTGGGTCTTCTTTTGTTTCCCTGCACAGGAGAATGGATCTGGAAAGCAGGTTAGTGGGGTAGAGAGGGAATGGGAATTTTACAGTATCCTTCCCCTTCCACACCCACCAAGCCATGCCCATCAAGCCACACCATACCCACCATACCCACTCACAGAACTGGTAGTAAAAAATTTGAATACCACTACTGAATAGTCACTTCAATATTTTTGGCCCAGGAAGCACCAGGGAATATAGAAGTGGGTTTGTTTAGCTTACAGGTATTTCAAACAATTTGAAGGGTTTTGCTATTCTACCCCAGGTACTGAAAAAAAAATTTCTTTGAAAGAAAATTGGCTGCACAATGAAACCATCTTCATTTCCCTAGCCCCATAGAGCAATGAGTTAATAGTTGAGACAATCAGAGACAAGGGATTGTGTGTGTTAAATTTACCAGCAAACTCAGCAGAGAAGGATTGGAGAGCTCAATTCTTCAGACATTCTGTGTCAGGCTTAGAATTAATTAGATTCTACTTAATGCACCTAGACTTTACCACCGAATACACTTTTTCCCCCAGTGACAATTCCAGAAGCCTTTAGCAATAGTTTTTGTGATGCTTCATTGAAAATGTATTCTTTCAAGCAAAAAGAATGCCTACAACTATTGGCAGGACTCATTTTTCTCTATTTTATTATGTAGTCTATATGTGTATATACTGGCATTTATGGTGGAGGGGATAGAAACCTGATTGATTTGTATTTATCACACCAAAATGTCTCCAAATGTAGTCAGAGAAGGAAAGAAGAGTCTTAAGCTTGCTACCAATTTTGTTTCTATGTCTGCTCCATAACGTCATGTTTTTCAAAATTCCAGAAAATTCCTTACACTGTTTCTATTTGAAGAATATACTGTTTGGACTTAGTGACCCTTTCTTTATGAGACAGAGACACCATATCTGAGCTTGAAAAATTTTGTGGATCTTTAGATGGCACCAGAGATCTACAGGAAACTCCTTGCTGCCATCTAGTGGATTTTTGTTGTCCTGATATGGTAGGAAAGGAATGTTTTTCTCCCTGGATGTTGCAGGTTTTTTTTAGCCTTTGGCCATGCTGCCTAGGGCTGCCGCTGATAATGAATTAGTCATATTTAGGGAGCCAATATTTCTCTATTTCTCTATGATATCAAGACAATTATTTAAATTTATGAAGAAAAAAAACTGTTTCAAGTTGAGTGAAGTTCCAGGTGATCATGTCCATTAAGTCTGCCGGTCTGTCTCCCTCCCATTTCACTGCAACTATTTGATCCAAAGCAAGACAAGGTGATTGCAAATCAAACATAATTGTTGAAAGACAATCTGCAAATGTATTCCTTCAGGATTCCAAGACCATAGATTGACTCACAAGATTGGAGCTAAAAATAAATATTGGGTTCATTTCAGTGCAAGGATCTCCAACTTTTTTAGACAGATAAGCAAAGCGTAGTCAATTACAAAATACCCCTTTACTGGAACGCAGATTGGTGAGGTTGTTCTTACCCTCTCAAGTCTCCTAAGATATATGTTATATCAGACTAAGTGTGGTTGCTTCCTGATATACTTTCTAGGGCTACTTCCTATTATTTCTGTATATCTTCACCTTTTTTCCCCTTCTGAGACTGATGGAGAGGCATTTCTGTAATTAAGAAGGTACTAGCATTTTGTTGTGAACAGTGTCACATTTTGCTTAAGGAAAAAAGGCATCTTAAGAGAAAAAAAGAAAAATGTAAAATTAGATGGCTCATGGAGTTTGATGGCCATGAACAAGCAGCCCACAGATCTATTTATTGCTACCCACAGATACAACATTGCCTTGATAATTGCTGTCATTGAGCTACTGTAGCCTTAGTATTTTGAGCAAAATTTATTTTATTTATTTATTAAACTAATTTATATGGCAGCCCAACTCACACACGGTGACTTTGGCCAGCTTACAACATTACAAATACACCCTGCCTCTCCCTTCTCACATATTTAGAGTTTACATTTGGGGAAACAGTGCAGTATTTTTCAATTTGGATGAACTCTAGATATCTGAGCTTCAGCTACCAAGCTCTCCATCCAGCCTGACCATTGCCTACACACCTCCAGTTTTGACAAACTGCTCAAAATATGATTGATATGACCATTAGTCTGTCTGACCTGATTTTATCAGTACTGGCTATTTGTTCCTTTCCCAAGTCTCAAATATGAACAACTTCTGATCTTATCTGATTTCCCAGTGGCTTAAGAAGATGCAGTTAATGCTGAGATGAAATGCCTGCTCAAAACTTCATTAGCTCATTTGTTTAGAAAGTTAATGGGCCACCCATCCCACTTATACTCCTTGGATGGCATATACTTAAATGAATAAAAATGTACAATAAAGTTCAACAGTGACGTGTAAAACATAAATACTAGAAGGGTCCATTTAATGAACCAGACTGAAACATGAAACAATTTCATTAAAACCAGTTCTTTAACAAGCTGAAATGAAGTCTTCAGCCTAGTGCCAGAAAGACATCAAACTAAAAGCAATGAGCTGCCCTGAAAAAGACATGTCCAAGGTTAGCTCCAAATTTAAGGATCTTTTCCTCTGTTAGAAGTCCTTGGCAAGTTTACTTAGCATGCTGGCAATGTAGCAAGAAGAATCAATGATTCACTCCCACCTCCCACCATCCCAAAAAAATTCTCGCCAGGTCCTTTTTATTTTGTGGGAAATAAAAATGTTAGACAGTTATTCTACCAAGTATGATGAATCAGAAAAATAGAAGCAGGTAAGCCTCAATAATGATTTCTGCCTGGTTTTCAGAAGCTATAGTCCCACAGTAGGCACCATATTTTCTACTTGCAGAAAGTCAAAAGAATGCAATATGACAGTCTTTTCTCAGAGAATATATGCCACCAACAGTCAAGCACCTGTAAAAGAAAAGGGGGACCTTATCTGTAGGAACTTTTTTTTTTTTTGCATACAGAAATATTTTCAGAATGAATGGAGAGTGTCATTATGCAGACAAGTAACTAGATCATATTGGAATATGTTTTATATGAATGAAATCAGAAAGTTCCTCTAGTTGTTCTATTTTTGCTGGGGAAAAGCAATGCATTCATCATCTAGCTTCCATCTGATAAAATTTTCTTTAGCAATTGATAAAAACAGCAAACTTTTTTTTAAAGAATGTCCCAGTGTAGTATTTAGTGCTGCTCCAATGTTTACATGCAGATGTTTCTATTTAAGATACTGTACAAATGTGTGTTCCAAGACAAAATTACTTTCTTTTACTTTGAAATTATATATTTCACTGTATCAAAGTTCCTTTAACCTCATTTAGCATGAGCAGAAAAGCAAAAAAGAACTATCCATGCTTTTCTTTAGAACCAAACCAAAATTTGGTCTACAGATGTTGAAGACAGTGGGAGACAATAAGGTCTGATTAGTTATTAACATGCAGACAGCATGGATCCAATAGATTGCAGTAGAGTTAAAAATTTGGAAAATTAATTTTGATGTAGAAAAAGGTAAAATCCTCAGAAATGCCGAGGGGCTAGCTAGGAGACCTCCAGGGCCCCTTCTAAGTTTGTTATTTTGTATTCTGTAGATGGTCTATGGGAGAGGTGTCAAATTCGAGGCCCATGGAGCCGGATCTGACCCACGGGGTGCTTAGATCTGCCCCATGAGGCCTCCCTGGAAACAGCGAAGGACTGGCCTCTGCCAGTGAAAACAGAGCTCAGGGGGCCATGCACAGCCCTCCCAGGCTCCGTATTCAGCTACGATGGCCTCCTGCACACTCTGCCAATGAAAACAGAGTCCGGGCGATCCAGACGTGATTTTCCCCGGCTCTGTTTTTGCTAGCAGAGGGCTACAGGAGGCCTTCACAGCCAAAACCAGAACCTTGATGAGTGATGTTGAGCTGGCCACACCCCAGCCATGTCCCCTGGCCATGCCCCCAGCCATGCCCATCCTGGCCACAGCCCCAGCCCCCTGAGGTCAAACACAACCCTGATGCAAATTGACACCCCGGGTCTATGGTCTAAGGCCCAAATAACAAATCCAGTCACCAAATTGGACTTTAAAAAAAAAAAAAAAAGACAGTCTTGTATTGACAAAGTGCTAGGGAAACTGATCACACTGGCCTTTCTAACTTATCAGCTACATAATTACTTTGAACATCTGGATACATTTGATATGTTACACTGAGGTTGGGGTAAGATTTCTCTTAATATGGTCTCCAAAAGAGTATGTGTTATAGATAGATAGATAGATAGATAGATAGATAGATAGATAGATAGATAGATAGATAGATAGATAGATAGATAGATGTAGATGTAGATGTAGATGATGTAGATAGAATTTGATATAGATATAGATATAGATATAGATATAGATATAGATATAGATTAGATATAGATATAGATATAGATTAGATATAGATATAGATATAGATATAGATATAGATATAGATATAGATATAGGTTTTGGCATGTTCGGGTCTTTTCCCATGTAAGATTGAGAATATATCTGTGATATTTCAACAAGGTCCCACTTGCCATTGTCAGGCTGGTGCTTTCAGCTTCGTGCTTGTGCGAGCAAAGTGTAATCGGAGCTGCCGTCTCTCTATAAATACCAGTGGGGATGTGTGGTGTGCTGGCTCTGTTGTAAGCGGGTTGGTTGGCTGTGTTGTTATTTCTTGATTGGTTGATGGAGTCGATGTTTGCAGATTGGTTGGCTTTTTTGTAAGAACCTGTGTGGCTAGGAACTGGCTGTGTATCGCCAAGATACTCTCAATCTTACACAGGAAAAGACCCGAACACACCAAAACCTGCATACCTTCACCCGTGAAAATCTACAAAAACAAATATTTATATGTACAAATATATAGATAGATAGATAGATAGATAGATAGATAGAGAGAGAGAGAGAGAGAGAGAGAGAGAGAGAGAGCTACAACTTTAAAAGTACAACTATAAAGACGTGGGAAAATACCCGAACAAACCATACACACACACACACACACACACACACACACACACACACACACATATACATACAAGAATAATTTAATAATTTATGTGTTGAATTTGAATTTGTAATATTGGGGGACAGACATTATGAAAAATCTATTTCTATATTATTTGTTAATTTTGCAAAAGGAAAAACACATCTTAATAAGCGGTTGATTGCTGTCCATTTAGGAGAGGCTATGATCACAATATTCCAGAGGAATTTAAAAAAATGTCCTTAATGCTCGTATTAAGGAATTGATCACAACCCAAAGGGCAGAACAAAAAGAGTTAAATGAGTGTCTATGCCACCACAAAAAGTGTCATATTGCACAAAACATGAAGATGAAAGGCAAAATCTCACTGAAGGAAATTGACTTTAGAATGCAATTTAAAAGATTAGAACAAGGAAAGATATAATCAACCAACCTAACAATTAGGACTGATTTATTGCCTTCTCTTGTACAGCCTGTTATTATGGCAGAATATTCCTTCAAATAGTACTTAATATTCACTTGCAAAAATTGCTATTTTAAAAACTTTTTTAATGCAATGTTTTAAACAGCTATTTAATTGTCTCTAAACTTAATGCTAATTATGAAATGATGGAATAGCTCTTTTCCTTGGCGGTTTCTCTGGACAGCAAACCATGAGAATGATTGCAGTGGAATAATGTAGAAAATGTATGGGAAGGATTATTTGCCTGCTTTGCATAGCGACACATTTAACTTTTTTATTTATTAAAGCATTAAAACCAACCCTTTATCAATGAAACCCACAATAAATCATAATAAAAACCAAATGGGATACTTATTACAAGTTTCTAAAATTGCATGCTCCATTTCAAAACTATGTTTTCCCAGAGTTCATTCACAAAGAATAAAGAATAAAGCTGATTGTTCCTGAGGCTTTCTGAAGAAGAAGAGATGGAAACACATTCTTGGCTTCACATTCTTATTTTTTTCCTTTACTTCTGATCTTCTTTTACAGATAAGGAAGACCTGCCATGAGGACATAAGGCCATATGAGCCAACACAGTTATAGCTTTTGTAAAATCAGGAATTGCATCAGGTTCTAAATTATGTACAATTTGTGACCACACTCTGTCAGAATTTCAAACATATGAAGAGGATTTATTTATTTATTTGTTTGTTTGTTTGTTTATTTCCTTCTCCATCTTCTTCTCCTTTTGTCCTCTTCCTTCCTTTTTCCTTCTTCTCCCCTCCTCTTTCCTCCTCCTCTCTTCTCCTCCTTCTCCCTTCTTCTTCACAAGTGGAGGGCCCATTTTTCTAGATCAAACAAGTGTTCTGTTCATTGACTGGAACTGACCAATTGGCTTGTCATCTGAAGCTGACATAATGAGATGAGAGAGAATGATTGGCCCAACCTGGCTAATCACCCAGCCAGCTTTTATGCCTGAGCCAGAATTAGAATTCAGTCTCCTGGTTTCTAACCTAGTGCCTTAACCACTAGACCAAACTGGCTGTATTATTTAAAAACTCCTTCATAGGTGGATTAGTAAAGTTAATCCAAAGAATTATAATACTTTTTTTCTAATTCCCTTTGTTTTCTTATTAAAATCAGCAGCAAAGTATGTTCCTACAGTATAATAGCTTTCTATAATATTTGAACAGTCCAGTGTCTGGGACTACCAAGAGCTTGAAAAGTGTAGCTGGGGATTGATGGCAGATGCCTAAATAAAGCAATGAATGAAGGAGAAGATGACATATTTTCTTCCAGTGAATTTGCTAATCACAACATTAAATGCCTATTGATCAGAATGTTTCCATTTGCTAATGATTATTTTAGTACTTTTCTTAGAAAATCAATCAGCCAAATTTTAGTGATTCAGTTTTGGGATCATTGGTATGAGCATGAAGTCATATTTAAAGGACATGATTGTTCTTTGATCACAGGTTTTATTTTTCTGATAAAGTTACCTTCTAAAGAAGTGAATTGCAACACATTACAAGAAACTGAGAGGGACCTTTTGTAACTATTTCTCCACAATGAACTGAAATAGTTATTCTGAATCCCAAATCTATCTGCACAGACTTTTTAATTCTCATTGCTCTGGTAGAGAAAGACCCAATAGAGTATCCATTCTTTTTTCTTTGAAATAAATCTGAATATCAAAAGAATGCCTTTCATGTAGAACAATTAAATATCCCACCCTTAATTCCAAAATCCTGGAAGAAGTGCAAAAATGTATAAATAATGGAGAATGGATATGACATTATTTTATTTGGATCAGACATAATTTATCTGGTGAGATGAAGGACTGCATTTTTGAAATAAAAATATTGTGTTGGTTTACACTCCTAAACATAGCCAAAAACTGTTTCGCAACAATGCCTTGAGAGAAAACATGACACTGCCTGAAGTAATTACATAAAGTGGTGATTAATTTAACTGTTAATTTACAGTTCAACAGTGGTTTCAGATAAGCTGTACCACAAAATAGCTTCAAATGGGGAATGTGTTTCATTTTTATAATTGACTGTGACTAATTAAATCTAAATCTTTAAAAAGATATGAAAATATATCCCATTATTGTTTCTCTTTCGAGAAAAGGTGAGGGGGTAAAAATAAAAATAAAACTATTCATTTTAAGAATTCTGTGATAATATCACAGAAGAAAAAGTCTGATCATTTTTATTCTACACCAGGGGTTGCCAACCAGTGGGCTGGGGACTGCTGGTGGTCCACGAGAAAATGTTGGTGGTCTGCAGAGAAATGTTCCCCCCAAAGCACCCCCCAAAGCAATTAATCCAGGCTGCGCGGAACACAAGGCTGTGCCTCCCACATGGCCCATGGGAACACAAGGCTTGTGTCACTTGCATTGCAAACAACACAAGGTACGGAGGGGAGAAAGGGAAGAGGTGGGAACTTGCCCCACACACCTCACCTGGCCACCGGGCTGCTTCTTTCTGCTTCTTCTGCTTTGGCTACAAGCAAAGAAAGCAGCAAAAGTCTTTCTTTCTCTTTCCCAAACTCTGCCAAAAATAAGTCTTTGGGACCCTGAAAGGCATCCTGCTCCAAGAGGCTGTGCCGGCAAAGACTCATTTCTGGGGGAGTTTGGGGGAGAGAAAGAAAGACTTCTGCTGCTTCTGCTTCTTTCCTTGCATGAAGCTAATAGTCTCTCTCTCTCTTTCCGCCTGAAAATGAAGCTGGAGACAGTATCCTGCAATCCCAAATAAAGAATGATTGATCAGTAGGAAAATGAGGTAGGGAATTTTCCTGCAGATTTTTGGGGGGATTTTCCCCGGGTCTCTGGTCCATGGGATTTTAAATTATGAGGTTGGTGGTCCTTGAGGTTCAAAAGGTTGGCGACCCCTGTTCTACACTATTCAACCCATGCCCTGTTGGATCATTGTTTCAGTTATATTTCCTTATTTAAACAGAAAAACAGCACGATCAAAAGAGAAGTTAGAGCAGGAGTGACTTTTTTTTCCTGCTGGCTTTCCCATTGAGTTTCCTTTGGGAGCTGGAACCGAGCATAAGAAATCTTCCTTCCTTCCCTCTCTCTCTCCCTCCTTCCCTTTTCCTTCCTTCTTTCTCTCTCTCCCTCCCTCCTTTCCACCCTGCTTTTCTTTCTTCCCTCCCTCCCTTTCTTCCTCAATATTCCCTTCCTTCCTTCCTTCCTTCCTTCCTTCCTTCCTTCCTTCCTTCCTTCCTTCTCCCTCCCTCCCTCCAATTCCTGATTGTGGGAAGCCCATTGTCAGTGGGGAAGCCAGTAGGAAATTGTAAGTTCAAGGCCAGCAGACAAGTTCTGATAAGAGGAGAGAAGAAGGGTGTGTCCAGGAGTGCATATCAGGAATGCTATGTGAGATTGAGGAGAAGGTACTAGTTGGGCTTGGAGGGTTTGGGGTGTACATGAAAGCGTTCAGGTGTCAGGGCTCCAACATGCACAGAGGGTGGTGTGAATCAAGAAATGCGTATGAGTGTGTGTAAGAGGTGCCATGTGGGTCACATAAAGTGCCATGGAGTTGGCCTGAGTAAGAAGAATGAATAGGGGTCACAGGTGATAGCTGTCGCACTGGTCAGAGATAGCATGTGTGGGGTTAGCATGGATTGAGAAGAGGGCATGGGGGTTCTTGGGAAAGAGATGCCATGGAGGTCAGGGACAGTGGATTGGGTGATGGTAATTTTTATGGAGCGATTCGTAGTCAGGGAGGCATGGGTGAGGGAGGTGCACGGGGAGGTGCAAGAGATGTTGCATAGGTGGGGAAAGTGCTTGGAGGGAAGCACATGTCAGGGAAGCTCACAGAATGTTGGCAAGCAGAAGGAAGGGTCTATGGGGTTTCCTTCCTCTCTATTCTCTACTGTTCCTTCCCTTTCCAGCAGGCAGATAAATGGCTGCTGCTAGGTGGGACTGGGAGTGAGTTATTTCAAGATCGATTAGGAAACTGTCACAGAACATTAAAAATGAATGTCACATGACCACAGGAGCATTGAAATAGCCGCAACTTTCCCAAATTTTATACCCTCAGGAATAAAGTCATTATCTTGCTGTTTGAAATAACATCAACATTAATGTGATGCTTTCTTTTTTTTTAAAAAAATGTATGGAATATGTTTTATCCCTAGTTTTAATATATAATATAATTTGGCTACAATTTATGATTATTTTAGCAAAATTCCCATGATCTGGCACACATCTTTTTTTTTGTTCACTTGACCGTTGTATCAGATAGGATTTGGTTGATAGGCAGTGATTAATGTAACATCTCTGTTTATGTTTGCACACAAACACAAAAACATATTTCTGTTCCACCATCTAGCACCAAAATGAGAAACATGCAGATATCCAGATGTTCTTGAACAACAGTCCCAAGCTTTCTTCAAAATTGTTCCTGCTAACCAGAAATGCTAATCATTACATAATCACTCTTCAGCACTGGCAGTTTGCAGCTGGAGACGTGCAAAAAAAAAAGTTATTTAACAATATGTTTATATAGAACTTCTCATACTAAAATATCTCAACATGAAAGTCTCAAAGTAAGAACAAAAATAAAATACATGTGTCAACATCTGAGACAGTGCAATGTTTAAAGTGGACACAACATGCCATTTTGGAGTTGCCATGCATGCACAAGGGGAGGGAGATGCATGGTGCCACAGATGGGTATTGGGGATGGGACCAGCAGGTTCTGACCAGTTCTGGAAAACCGGTAGCCAAAATTTTGAGTCGTTCGGAGAACCGGCAAATACCACCTCTGACTGTCCCCACCCCATCTATTCTCTGCCTCCTGAGTCCCAGCTGACCAGCTGGGTCTTCTTTTGTTGCTCTGCGCAGGAGAATGGAGTTGGAAAGCAGGCTAGTGGGGAGGGGAGGGAATGGGATTTTGCAGTAACCTTCCCCTGCAATACCCACCAAGCTAGTCCGCAGAACCGGTAGTATTTTTTTTTTTTTTTTGAATCCCACTAGTGGATGGGATTCACGCTGGGAGAGGAGCCAGGAAGGCAAGCCAGCTGCAATCAGTTCAGAAGCCATCCAGGCCTGAAGAGTACTTGCTGGACTCAGCCAGAGAGCAACCGGCTCAAAGAGTGCTTGCTGGAGCTGGCCAGATAGCAACCAGGAACAGGAGGGTGGAGTGTGGTTGAGTCCGTATAGCCATCTGGCTAGCAGAAGCCAGTAATTCTGGCTAGAAACCCTTTTAATTGTATTGTTCACCATGTGCCAAGCTGAGACTCCAGTAAAGAGACCTGTTCTGCTCACAGTGTGGCCTCTTCTTTTGCTGGCTTGGTTTGGAACCATGACAACATGAACAGTATGTTAAACTAGTACAGATAGTTCTCATTTAGTGAGCTACAATTTGTACAGGTAACTTTGACCCTAAGTGATACAGTTATGAAGCAGGACATCACATGACCACAACCATTGTAATTTGTGGTTTTATTGCTAGCTGCTTATTCTGCTTATCAGAAGCCAGCTGTTAAGCATGCAAATGGTGATCATGGATTCTGCAATAGTCATAAACACCCAGTGATGGAAAAGCACCCAAATCTTGATCTGTGGTTTTGTTGTGACAATTCTAAATGTGAGGATCAGTTTTAGCACCAGTAGAATTCTAAATGGTCACTAAACATAGCAGTCATTAACTGAGGATTACCTGTATAAATCATATATAATTAAAAACATATTCCTGAAAAGAAAACAGGTATGTTTCCCTCATTTTTACTGAATGGACCTGGATTCAGAGGTCTGAATCTACTTTAGAATTGCTAAATCCCGTCCTGGCATGGATATATCTGCAAAGGTCTACACTCAGTAGATGCAATATTTGAACATAAGCTATAAACTAACAAAAAAAGCAGCACCTTCAAGTTTATCTACGTATATTGGAGCAAAAGAAAAAAAAATACATCCTTATCTTTACGTATGTCTTTACTTGTGTGGAATAAAAGTGGTGTAAATCTATGCCAAGTTCCAAGCACAGCTGCACTAGTTCTCATGCAAAGTATCCCTCCAGATGTCTTCAAAGCGGATGCCAGAAGCCATTGTGTTCATAAATCCATGGCAATAGCGCAATGTCGCAGGAGCAGTGCCTTTCAGTTGCAGGAAGAAAAATGAGCTTTTCAGCTTTTGATGTGACGTTGATGCAGCAACATAAAACCTGAAACAACTGCCCCTTTCAAAAGCTCACAAATGTTTTCCAGAATGTGGAAGTCACATTTCAATACAAAGAGTGTTCCTGCATTGCCTTGCTTTGCTGCTTGACAATCAGGTTGTGATCCAACTGCTTTCCAATGTGCCATTACCATCACTGCCTCTGATTTACCGCAGCATTTGGCAGAAAAAAGGGAAGAGAGGGAGAAGAAAGAAAGAGAGGGAGAAGAAAGAGGGAGAGAAGGCCCAGAACAATATTATTCAGACATGTATGATGCTTGGGTCTGATGAAAAATAATAGTAGTGCAGAGAACTGTGTTAAACCTCTGAAGAAGTGGCATTTATTCCATTAATGTAGGAATTTCTTCTGTATACTAAAAATAAGGCCAGGCTTGTTATACACCTTCATTTTTTAAAAATACAACTATGAAGTTTTAGGTTATGTGATTATTCCATGTTTTAATGATAGAACATATCTGGGAGGCAGGTTAGTAGGCGTCATATTGGCTAGCTCAAAATGTGCTTTATAGGAACTGAGGTGGGGACTGTGTTTATTTGCATTTTTAAGCCAAGTGACCTGATTCATACTTTCTGGACTAACAGGCAGATCAGAAGCCAGTTATCCTCTCAAGTTTGAACTGAGGTTAAACTTTGCACTCAAATATGGAGTTACTTATGAAAAATGAAAACCAAAGCAGTGGCTATGAGCTTTTAAGCATAAAACTTCAGCTTGAACTAATTACTTATGCTTATATTCACTCCCTTCTTTTTTAGTATGGGAATAATAGCCTCTCTTACAAGACTTTTGCAAGAATTATTGAGTTAATGTATACGAAGAGTGCAGGTATAACTTCATATATCAGGATACTGTTATATAAAATCATAATAATTTTAAAAACAATAGTATGTAATGCTACGGTGGTGACAGGAGCAAAAATTGTGGTATTTTCATTTATATTAGCATTTAATAAGGGTATGTACAAAATTTATAAAACTCACATAGAATGAGACAATAAAACTGGCTATTTTTAATTTAGATATAAACCGTATGCACTTAGTTTAGATGTGACAGTTGTTGATTTTTGAACAAAACATATCAAAACAAACAATCTATTAAAATATAGATCAAAAATTATCAAAACATATATCTGGTCAGGCCAAAGAACTTCCATTAACTATAATATAAGAGACATAGAAATGTGTGTTGCTGGATAAATGTCTTCTAAATCTAAACCATAAACATCTTTGCTGCCTACTGAAAATAGATATAACTTTATCAAAACTGTGGATGACCAGAAAAAAAGATTTATTTGTCTGTTGAAGAAAATAAACATCTGTTTACATTCTCCATGAGCAAAGATGTCAAACGTATTTTTATTTCTCTTATTTGCTCAATTGAATGTGAATATTTTTTGGAGTATGGTAATAAACTCCAAGGTCAGCTAGGAAGCTCCAACTTGCAATCCTTCTGGTTGTTTAACACCCCCCGCCCCCCAGTCCGGGCTTTCTGAGGGATAACACTGAAATTATGGACTTCTTTCCTGAAAGAATTATAGCTGATTTTTCTGCTGACATTTTTTCAGATGTGGTCAGGAAAATCATGCCAGTTGATCCAGGCATTTTTGAATGACTGTTCCAGAACAACATTGCTTTCTAGATTGCCTTCTATTTTTTTTTAAATAAACAATACTTTTTGTAATTAAGAATGTTGCTTTTCTTATGGGTGGATTATTTAGCTTTTTATTTAAGAGTTTATTTTTTTAATATGCTCTTATAAACCATGCTGAGCTTATACAGAGGAAGATTGTAAGTAAATTTAAATGTATGCACATTATTTATTGTGAGATGGCATTACTTTAATATTTAAATTATCTCTTATTCATTTCAGGTTTGATTTTATAAAAATATATATCCAAAGTTTGCAGGATTCTAGCCTGCAGTTTTGCCTAACCAAAAATCTTTCTGATTATATTGCTTTTGTTTTGGTTAAAAAAGTGTGCAAGCTTACTTTAATGTCTTTTGTTTATGATGGATGAGTAATAGGCCATAACATTATTAAAGGAGATGGACAGATGACAGCTATAAAGACAACTGATATCATTTTTTATAATGCTGATGGAGCCAACAGAGCAGGTAGAAAACATCTGTCTAGCTCCTTAAGCAGTTGAAAAAGCCATTTATAAGCAAACTAATTTAGAGCTCCTACTTTTGGAGTTGCTTTAGACATTCAGACAGAAACAAAAGATTATTTATTCATTTATTTTTCAAATTGATATAGCAGCTCATCTCACAGACAAAGTGACTATGGGTAGCATGCAACTAAGTGAAAACATAGTAATTCACAAACAACAAGTTATTATTATGGTTCATCATACAGTTAGGCAGATGAGTGGATTTAGCACCACCTATCGAGTCCTCCCCAAGAACCTGAGATAGATAGATGTTGTTTGATAGTGTTAAAGGCATGATTTTGGGATTTCCTGTAGTTCTTTCTCTTCCCTTCTGCTGTTTCCAGGTACTGTCACTATCCAGATTTTTAAAAATCTTTCTTATCAACAATTGTGAGATCTGGGCTGTTATATGGCAACCGTTTGTCTGTCTGAATTCTAAAGACCCAGAGCACTTCAGTTTCTTCATGTTCATTACTATGACTGTTTTGTGGTGCCACCAGTTCATGGTTTGAAGGCAAATGGTATTCCAATGCACAATTGCTACTTTGTCATCCTGCGTTTAGTCCCTCTGTGCAATATTCCTACAGCAGCTAACTAGAAGATGATCTACTGTTTCTTCAGCTTCACTGTAGATGTGGTATTTACTGTCTATTGCTATCTTCTTAATTCTGACTTTGTATGCATCTGTTCTGTCATTATTATTAAAACTATAAAAGCTAAAAAATAATGGGGAAAAGGATGTTAATAATAACACAGCCATCTCATTAGTTCACCCATTCTATTAGGAGCAAGTAGAATTCAAGCCAAGAGAGCCCTTGCACGGCTCTGTCTTGTGCTCTCCATTGTTCCCATTCCTGGATCAATAGGCCCTGCTCATATTAACTCATGCCCTAAGACAGGAGTGGGATTCAAATTTTTTAACAACTGGTTTTGTGGGTGTGGCTTAGTTGGTGGGCATGGCTTGGTGGTCATGTGACTGGCTGGGTGTGGCCAACTCAACATCACTCACATCGAGGCACGCATCTCCTCGCCTGTCCTCTCATGACTATAGGGATGCTGCAACAGTCGTAAGTGTGAAAAATGGTCATAAGTCACTTTTTTCAGTGCCATTGTAACTTTGAGTGGTCACTCCACACAAGCAAAGTACCAACAAAGGAGGGGAAAAAAACTCCAGAGACATTCCTGAGACAGGAAGTCTAGACCTGCCAAGAATGTAATAAGGGTTAACGGAGAGGCAGTTTCTGTAAGCAACCCCAGAATGTTTCCTTCCTGCCTTCCTTACAGGATTAGGCCAGTAATTTCTTCTAACAACCGGTTCTCCGAACTGCTTAGAGTGTTAACAACTGGTTTTAGCGAATAGGTGCGAACTGGTAGAATCCCACCCCTGCCCTAATCCCCTCCAGATCGGACTACTATAATATGTTGTACACGGGTCACCCTTGAAGAGTATCTGGAAGCTTCAGCTGCTACAGAATGCAGTGGCATAGAAAATTATATATGCTCCTATAACAGCATACAGCTCTGCTCTGCAAGCTGGATTGTGTGCCAGTTTTCTTCCAGATGCAATTTAAGGTGCTGGCTTTAATCTTTAAAGCCCTTCATGGCATGGGACTGGACTATCTGAGACACTACCTTTCCCTGGTTTCATCTGCTCACCCCATTAGATCTGGCAGAGAAGACATGTTTTGCATGCCATCCGTTAAGGACATACATTTGTTGGGTCCCATACATGCATTTGCTGGGCCTTCTCTGCCTTGGCATCAGCCTGGTGGAACATTCTTCCCTCCTGAAATTAGGTTAGTTCCATCCCTCATGAAATTCTGGAAGTCCTTCAAGATCTGGTTATGTTACCTATGCCTGAAAGTCTCAGGGAACTGTAGACATGGTTTCATTGTTGAGGTGGAACTCACTCTCTTTGCCTGAAGTTTGTATATTTTGTGTTTTTAATACTGATTCTTAGATTTTCATGATGATTGTTTTATATGTGTGTTGTTGTATCAGATTGCTGTATGCCACCCTGAGTCACTTTTTGTGAGATGGTTGCCCATAGAAATATAGATATTTGATATTTATTCTGCCAACATCTCTGTTTGTTATATACAAGATATGTGACTACTATTACTACAATCAAAAAGAAAACAATTAAAACAAATTATTGGCATTTTCATGAAGAATGGGGTGATGATATGACTTTGCTCTCATGTTTTCATTTTATTCCTGGGAGACAATCACTCTTGCACTTAAAAGAAACAAAAGGAACAATAAAATACAGAAAATAATGCTCTCCTTCCTCTTCACAGAAGTCTGAGAAATATAGGACACTGTGCAATTTACAGGCAAAGTACTGTTATAGTAGTCAATAACAAAAATGATTTAGTGAGTGTCTTTTAGTGAATCTTAGGAGTAGAGAAATTTCTAGGCCAGGCAAAGAATAGCATATGCTATCATTGCTCTCACCTGAGCCTATGCAGAAAGGTAATGTAAATACATCTACCCAATTTTCAGTAAAGTGCTTTATTCTATTGCATTTCAGGGATGCTTTCAGATATCTGTCTGTCTGCCTGCCTGTCTGTCTGTCTGTTGATCTGATCTGATCTGATCTAACCTGACTTCATTCCAAAAGGTTGTTAAAAAATTTTTTAAAAGGGGGTTAAATTTTTGAAAAGAAGTGTTGCATTATTATCATCATATAATTGGGTTTATATCTTTTAGTGTATTATTTTAGATTTTAGTTTATTATTTTTGTTGTGCTGTTATCACTGCATTGCAATTAGGTTTTTTTTTTCTTGTTTTTTTCTTGTAAATTACCAGGAGTCATTATTGATTACATTGATATACCAGTAAACAAATCAATAAATCTTTAACAACATTAACTCTATAGACAGGAAAGGAGAATTATATCAGGATAGGTGAATGTCTCCACTACCATCTGAGAAATTAAGCAGCTGATGTTTTACAACAGGGGAGGACTATCTGAAGCTTCAAGGTTACATGTAATTCCTGAACTCCATTACAAAGTCTCCCTGAGTACACCATTAACTTCATTTTCCCATCATTTTGAGATTGAAACATATGAAAAACATTGCCTAGGCCTTCTACAGGTTTAACATATTTAAATAAAGAAAAAGCAAAACTAATTTTGCCAGATAGAAAATTTAGAACTTGTCTAAACATATCAAGCTCCTTCAGATTCCATTAAATGTGTGGCCCAGCTATTTCTACCATGAAAATATAATTATTATACAAGACAATGAGTTATCTTTGTTAGCCTTGACAATGTGCTTTTCATTCCTATCCAGTAAGCATCAGAAGGAGCTGTAGTCTCTCCTTCCTTCCCAATTATTTTGAATGTTTTAAATAAAATAGATGTCACTCCACCCAGCTCTCCAGCTAGTAAAGATTTCATTTTAAAAAAAGCTTTTAACTTTGCAAATTGTTCTCAACATGGAAAGCAAACCACTGATCATAACTGAAACCTAGTTGGAAATTGTTAAAAGGGAGGGAGAAAATTCTATTGATTATAGGTTGAATCAATATAATCACTAGAATGTGTCTTTAAGGAAAATATGTGGGGAAAAGAAGAATTGTTGTAGTGGATCTGATTCGAAAAGAGTACTTCACAAGCATTTAAGAACATGAAGATAGCAAATATTTAAAGCAGCTATCTTACAGCTACTGCAGAAGAGTGTTTTACAATCCTGTGAAAATATATAGTTGCTTTAAAGTATTGTATTCAAACTGTTGTTAAATTCATACCCTTGCAGATTCTAAAGCACCTTTCTGCAATTAAAACCAGCCAGTGTTAATAAAAATGCATACATTAGGGGGAAATATGGAAACATATACAATTAATGTTATATAAGGAAAAATGTATTGAAAATGTATATAGTAGGCAAAATGGATAGAAAAAATGCATAGAAGTATTTATGTGAACATTTTCTTAAAAGAAAATCACAAAGTGCTGTAAAATGTAATATGAACTAAATAAAAGAAAGATGCAGATAAATTAACGAATTTCATCCTTAGCAATAAACGGGGAGGGAAAGGAAAGGATGGGAAGGGAGGGAGGGAAAAAGAGAGGGGGGGGAAAGGGACAATATTGTTAATACTTCAGATTATCTGACAAGCAATTGATGATGAAAATGGTCAGATTTCTCCAGGTTAAACTTTGGTAACTTTGATAATACTGCCACCATGAGTTTTGAAGACATAAAAAGCATACTGTCAACCATTTTCAATGAAAGCAATGAATACTGATAGACAGAGCCAAGTCTAAGGCTTAACACATCATAACAAGCAAAAAAAGAGGTGCACCCTACTCAGGGTGAACTAAGATATGTGAAGAATGTATGGGAATTCTCATACATTCTCAGTGTATGGAAATTCTCCTACCAGGCAGAAAAATAAGTGCTAAATGTTAGAACTGTCTGAATGATAATTTTAATATAATATAATCATTTGTATTGTCATTAATAGAAATGTTCCCAATAATATCCAATCAAAACTATTTTTAGAGCACATTTGTGTCTACTAGTTCTTCTATTCTTTGTCCTAATAGCAACTTTTGGAGATGGAAGGGGTAATGAATTGTTAAATTCTTCCTATTGCTTGATGGGTGAATGGAACTTTGAACTCAGGTTTCCTGAATCATGACTAGAAATCTAACTTTGTCTGTCTATCTGTCTATGTTTAATATCATATAATTGTATCTTAAATAAAGTGTTTAGACCAAGGATCTTCAAACTGAGCCAAGTTTAAGACTTATAGACTTCAACTCTCAGAATTCCCAAGCTAACATGACTGGAGGAGGAATTCTGGGAGGTGAAGTCCACAAGTCTTAAAGCTGTCAAGTTTTACTGGTTTAGACCATCATCCAGTCAATGCCTTGTTCAGGAACTCAAATGTTTGAACTGATCAGCTTCATTTGATGACATCCAATGAAGGGAAGGTTATCATTTCCTTTAGTAAGTGGTTAACAGAACAGAATAACAGAGTCATGTAACCACAGGACATACAAACAGGCATAAATATAGCCTGGCTGCTGAGCACACAAAGCATGGTCACATAACTGTGGTGGAGACAACCATTAGAACTCCAAATTCTGATTGTAATTATCTGCAGGGAGGCCCATTCTAACTCTGAATGCTAAATCAAGATCTATTGTAATTATTTTCATTTTATTATTTCACAAATGAAGATTTATCCGAGATTTATTTCTGTCTTTTATGAACTATTCCATGGTTGTCTTCTCTGCAAATGGGAGAATCATTTGCTCCAACTTTTCATCCAAGTTATATGTTAAAGAACAGTGACTCCAAGATTGAATTTTGTAGCAACCTGCTCAATACCATACTCCAGAATGAAGAGGAAGTATTGAGCACTTTTTGATTCTGCTATGCTTTCCCTTCGCTGTGTAATTTCCAACCAATACTTAACTAGCTAAGAAATCAGAATTTCATAGAGTACTTTGTCAAATTTCTGAAATTAAGATATATTATGTCTACACAATTCTCGTAAAGTATTGAGGAAGCCAACCATCATCAAAAATGAGATAAGGATAGTCTACTGAGATTCATTTGTAAAAATTCCATGCTGACTTCTGATATTATTCATGTTATTTTCAAGATACTTGCAGATTGAACCTTTAATTATATGCTCTAAAATATTACCTGATATATTCCTACATCCACACACCTCTTTTTTAAATATATGAAATCTTCCAGAAATGTCTTAAAACATAGTTTTTCCAGCAAATCTGGTGGTTTCTATCATGTGTAAGATTCTGACACATTCTCCCACAATCTTATTTATGTTTAACTGTTTTAATGGTTATTGCTTTTAATGTACACCACCCAGAATCAAATTTATGTGATGGGAAACTGTATAAATTTGATAAATAAATACAATAAAAGTATTTGCACTGGTCTAGTCAACTAAAATTCACCTATTTTCCAGAAAATAATTGATAGATGAGAGCGGGGAGGGGGCAAGAACTTAAACAATAGAAAATGGTTTGCTTAAGCTGGGAACAAATTCTTCTAATGCCCTACAATGCCTGTCATTGTGATTTAAACTCTTGCAGAATAGGTGTTCCATAAAGTGTCTTTCAATCAGTCTCAATTTTCTGCCCTTTAGACAGGTCCCCAGTTGTCCTGTGGAACATGTATCCTCTTACTGAAGAAAAAGACTGAGCCAAGGCAGAGTTCCCTAGTTTTGCATTTTCTTTGTTAACCTGACTTTTTTCCCCTTTTTAAATGAGCAGCTACTGCACTAATTCTTTTCTCTACCTATTGTTCTTTTCTAATTGTCCTTTGCACCTTTGTAATCTCACCTCATTATGAGTTTTAGCCTTTCTAACACCATTTCTATAACTGCCAACTATCACTATGGGCCTTTCATTGGTAACCCGTCCCTCTCTTCACCTCCTACTTAAGTCCTTTGTTTTCTTATATTTTCAGTTCATCAGTAAGCTTATTATATGGCCATATCAACATTTTCTAGGTGTCCTCGTTTTTTCCATTTTTATTATTCTTTGACTATGTCCTTTTTTGTGAAAATCTTCACATCTTGAGCTCTTTTCCCTATTAGCTTTTCCTGACATATAATCCTATTTATAGGTTAAAACTCCAGGGTCTAAAGTAACTAAAGCTGAAGAAAATATGTACTGATATCTTCCCCGTGCCTTAATTGGCTTCCAAGAGCTATGAGATCATGCTGAAGTGTGACTCAGGAGAGATCAAGATTATGTTGAAAAAAGAATCATAAAATTAATACACTAAGAAATGTGTACTGTACAGTATTACAGTGAAATTTTCAGACAATCAAGAAAGAAAATATGCAGGATAATATGGACAATATGCCTTTTGATACTAATGATACTAATTGATACTAATGAGAATACTTATGTCTATTTGTTGCTTTGCTAAGTCTACCTTTTTAATGGCATGTACGCTTTACTTTTTAGCTTCCAAATTATGTGAAAGAATTGCTTTAGATTATTCTGTATTGTCATATCCAATGCCTCATATTTTGGGAAGGGTACACACTTCAAGAAGCCCTACATGGCATAAGGCCTGGTTATCTAAAATATCACTGGTCTCTCATGGTGTTTGCTCAGCCAGTAAGAGACGACAGGATGGATATGATCCAGGTCCTTCAATTAATTGTCTTTGATTAGAATAGAAGAAACTTTATTTTATTTTATTTATTTATTTTGTCAAGCATGTTTTAGATAACAGATATAGTTAGAAACATGATTAAGAGTACACGAAATGAGTACGAATAACAAGGGATATTAGGATAGGGACTAGGTAGGCACTTTGGTGCTCTTATGCATGCCCCTTACTGACCTCTTAGGAATGGGGTGAGGTCAACAGTAGACAGCCTAAGGTTAAAGTTTTGCGGGTTTGCTATGCCTTTTGAAATGAGATTTCCCCTTAGAAGTGGGTAGCTTCCACCGTGATGGAAACCCAGAAGGCCTTCAAGATTAGGCTGCCTTTCAAGCCTTGGACTAAGATGATTGGGGCCTATAAAAGGAAAGACTCAAGGTCCTGATGTGAGTTTTCCTTCCGTATGGTTCTGTGCTCCTTGAAAAAAAATAAGAAAAAAATCACAGACACAGGACATGGGTGTTAGTGCAAAAAAGAACAGAAATTGGAATGGAGAGCTGAATGTCAGCTACAATGAGTCAGCAACCAGCAACTATTTTTCTTTGTCCTACAAAATGATAAGGACTAAGGCAGGGGTGTCCACTCACATCATCATGGTAGCATTATGTGACATATTGGGACTTTTTCCCCTTCATTAAACTGGGCATGGGCATGGTCAGCACATGAAGCATCTGTCCCACAGGCCAGGAATTTGACAGCCCTGAGCTAAGGGATAGAAAAGCAACTCAAAATAAAAAAAAGAGCAATCACCAGTCTACAGCAGGATCTACTGTAGATAGGAAGATAATTGAAAATGTAGGACTAATTGTAGGCTAAAAGATGATTAACACCTGATTGAATAGAATAAGTAGAATTAATTAGAATTCTCAGTCCTTAAAGGAAAGAGTTAATGAAAAACCTGGGTTTCTACTGCCTTGATTGTTAAGAACATAGAGGAAAAGGAATGTTCATTGTCACATGTCACTTGGAGAATTAAGCACAAATAAGTAGATGAATTGTATCTAATAGGCTTACTAAACTAAGAGTGATTTTTTCCCCTCTCAGTTTCCAGCCTGGTATCTTAACTATTATACTATACTGGCTTTCAGGAGTGTATAGTTTCTATAATAAATTTATCTCCTGTAAGTACCAAAGTTTGTATCATACCTTAAGAAAAACCATATCACAGGACAGGATAGATAGATTTGTATGTGCGGATGTTTTGCTGGTTGGATTTGCCATCTTGTTCCTTTTTTATAACTCATATTAAAAAATACCATGTAAGATTAAAACAAATGCAGTTCAACACCTCAGTCAGAAACACCCACACATGCTTTTTTTTGGGGGGGTCATGTCTACACATGTCATGTCTGGAGTCTGTCCAGAATCAGGCAGCACCTTAATTAATTGAATTTAGAACTTCAGCCAAACAGGAACAAGTTCAGAGAAGAGCAAGAAGATGGATCAAGGAATTAGAAACTTATGTCTACAAAGACACAGTAAGGAAATTGTGAATAATTCTTGAGAACAGAAGATTAAAGGGGATATGTAATATGTGAATACATTTAACAGCTTGAAAGGATGTCAGATATGTTCTTATATGGTGACAGAAAGCAAGGATCATGGATTTAAATTCCAGGAAAGTAATAGAATTCTATTTGAGTGTTAATTTTAAGAGAGAAGCAATAAACTTCCCTTCACTGATTCAAAGGTGCTTTTTCAAGAGGCAACTGGACTTTCTAGTTTTTCTTTGAAGACATTTCATTTCTTATCCAAAAAGCTTCTTTAACTCTTACGGAATTGTGGGGAATGGAAAGATTTATACTCCTTGCAGACAGCTGGTCATTTGCATTCTTTTAGCGAATCATTAAGGTCATCTGGAGGTTTTCTATGTCCTCAGGGTCACCTGAGTGGTGCAAATGGGTATGGAGCCTTCTTGGAATTATTGAAAGGACTGTTTTGTAGACTGGAGATAGATAAGATAGTGGTCCTCTCTGTCTAAAATGTGGATTTTGCTGTCTTCAAAAGAGTGGCCTTTGTCTTTTAAACACAGATAGACTGTTGAATCTAGTCCTGATAAGTTTGTTCTCCTATGTTGTGCCATGCATTTATGAAGTGGTTGTTTTGTTTTCCCAATGTACAGAGAGGACTGCTGTTTTGAAAGAGGGGTCAAAGAGGCCATCTATGTCAGAACTGAAGAGCCCTCTCTCAACAGAGGGAGAAGGATATGACATCATCTATCTCCAGTCTACAACAAAGAAGGCTCCACACCCATTTGCACCACTCAGGTGACCCTGATGACATAGATAAACCTCCAGGTGGCCTTAATGACTTGCTAAAAGAATGCAAATGACCAGCTGTCTGGAAGGAGAATACATGTTTCCATTTCCCACCATCCAAACAGGCTGAATAAGAAGTGGAATGTCTTCAAAGAAAAGGCAGAAAGTCCAGTTGCCTTTTGAAAAGGCACCTTTGACCCGGATGACTGAGAATCTCCAAAGACATTCCCTTCCCTGATGTTTATTTTTAGGCAAAGGCTGGACATCTACCTGTTGGGGACAATTTAATTTGAATTTCTATATGAAGCAGAGGTTGTAGTTCTTTGTAGTGGTTTTTATGACTCATATTTTACTGCCACTTCAGCATGGAATAAAATAAATAAAAAGCTATCCAACATGTACTATATATTTGGGGTAGTTGTTTACCTTTATATATAGGATGTGACCCAGTTTAATATTCTTCAGTTCCATCGCATACACAGTAACGTCTGGAAATACCATTTCTGTTTGACTCCATAAACCAGTGCCCAGGAAATAATAATAATAAAAAATCTTTCACTTTCCTCTCTAAATGTATCAAATTTGTCTCAGTGCTGTAATAGTTAACCAGCAAGCTTCCCCAAGCCATGCAGCTATAAACTTTGATGTTTCTTTGCAATAGTACTTTCCCCTCCATAGCTGATTAATATGTTTCTTCTTTCCATATTTTTGTCCTTAGGTGAAAATATTTATTTAAATTGGTGAGTGCCAGTCCTATGTGAAAGGGAAAACATGTTATCTAACCATTTGTCTTCTATAAAGGTGAATAATCATGGTCATTCAGTCAGAAAAATCAAGTTTCTTGTTTTTAACTATGTTTGCAAAAATAAATGTACTAAGCTTTCCAAATGTTCATCCATTCCTAAACCAACTTTTAATTTAAAGGGGGATATGTTCCCATTAATATCTTTTTATTCCCCATTGTTTGTGATATTTGAGTGAATGTTTCAGAATTACCACCTCACGCTTTTGCTTTGTTATCATTTAGTGCTGGTCTGCCATGAACTCTGATGACATACCACAGCTGCATTCCAAGCCACACGTGAAGCAACTGCTCCAAAAACAAACGCTTTGAATTTGATTGGACAATGAGACCCAAAAGTGGGGTACACCTAATGGAGGGAAAGTTACACTTGGGGATTTTGGTGCAAATTTTTGAGTTCTGGCTTTGCTCAACTGTATTTCACTTGACCTTTTAGTAAACTATACCTTTCTCAACAATTGGAGTTAAGGATCCTTCTTGCTTAAAGGTTCAAGTTGAGGCAAGTCTGACAGAAAGTTTTTTCTAAAATAAGTCAGAAAATAATATTTTTCTACTTTGCATGCACTTGTTTCTTAAAATAATTAGGCATGTGCAACATTTTTGATTCAGTCTTCAATATTTCTTTCCCTGCTTAGTCTCATGTATTTAGACAGTGCAGACAAAGAGACCAAGGTAGAAGCTGTTACAGGTTGAATGAGGAATGAAGGAATAAAAATTGGCATGGAAAATGGTAGCAGATGGGTATCTTTGCATTGAACAGACCACAAAGGGAGGGGGATTGGGAAGGATGAGGGATTGAAGCTCAGATTGCAGTCTGCAGTTTAGCTATAGCCAGGCAGAAACTTCCCATTCTCACTTCCTCAAGGCTAAACTCACCCTTTTCTCAAAGCACCATAAAAGTTTATAGCCTGAGAAGCTTGAGACAAGATGAGCATATTCATTCATTCCCCCATTCCTACAGCATCCATGCCAGTGTCCCAGCTGTTGATTAATTAAGTCACATCTGGAGCTTTTACAGAAGCACTGGTGGTGATAGGCTGCATTACCTCATCTGGGCCTTTAGCCTATAAAAGTGTGGGCATGTAGAAGAAGATAACAAGCAGATGAGGAAGCTGGAAAAGACATCTGGGACATTATAACTGTTACCAGCAAGCAAGAGGCCTATCAGTCAACTGGTGGGACTAATCAAGTTATGCTAAGCGGCCCATTGTGGTGCAAGTTTGGTATAGAGCTGGCATGAAGCTTGGTAGCAACTGGAAGAGATGTACCTATACTGAGGGAGAGCTTAACATTTGGAGGGAAACAAAGGTTATAGGCCACTTTACAAAGTTTAAGGCTTTTATTTGTTTTAAGGGTTAGGGTTAGACTTATTTACATAGCTACATTAACTTGCGAGGCCTAGGAAGATAGAATTAAATCCAGGCACAGCCTATTGTTGGGGAACATGTGTGCCACTATAAAGAATTGTGCAAAATTATCTTCCACATTATGGTGTGTTCATATCTTGGAAAATCAAGCACCCTCACCAGGATACAACATGCTTAGGA
This sequence comes from Notechis scutatus, assembly GCF_049901735.1. Taxonomy (NCBI): domain Eukaryota; kingdom Metazoa; phylum Chordata; class Lepidosauria; order Squamata; family Elapidae; genus Notechis; species Notechis scutatus. Next base: position 149,865,896 of record NC_142012.1, read on the forward strand.
AGCCCTCTGTTTTCTTTATCCCAAAGTAACTTCATACACCACAATCCATTTCTGTGATCCATTTAAACTCACCCTGACTCCAACAATCAAGACTGTTTGAAAACTACTGCAAAAAGGATAAAATAGAAAAGTGGAGACCTTCTTCAAAGGGAAAAAAGAATGTTAATGCCAGATTTCAGCACAACCTTAATTAGTAAGTATTTCTAGTGCATTTTCAAGCCAGAGTTCTCGCTTAAGGCACAAAATGGGTTCAAGTAATCCTGGGCACATTATGTGAAGACCAAGCTGTGAGGGTTCCATGAATTATCCATTCCAGTCAACAACTCCAAGACAGGCATAATCCCAAAGTGATTTATTAGAACAGGAACATGGCATGTCTATGGAATTCCTGAAATAATGTTCTTCTCCCAGATTTCCCTCAAGACTCAGCCTACCTCCACCCCTTTCTCCTCATCATAAATCACATGTACCAATCAAACTTGTGCTATAATTCTTGCTACACCATATAGAATGACCTTGGCATTTTTCCCTCTATTTTGTCTACTGAAACAACAATAGTTTTCTTCTGTCCTCCACTGCTGTGTGACAGCTTTTAATAAGGATTCCAAAGCTGACACAAGCTCTCTGGAAAAGGCTCTAATGCTGGGAAATGTAGAAGGAAAGGAAAGAGGGTAACTCAATTACAGCTGTGATGAGTACGCTGTTTAGACACTTGAAGCAACAAGTTACAGATAGGTCATGATGAAGAAAATCTATCTATGTGGTTGCTACGACTTGAAAATGACTTGATGATACATAAGCAATCAATCAAATCTTGTTTATTTGGAAATGATTTATCTTATGCCATTAGCCAGGGTGAGTTGTCACATGTATTGAATGGTTTGCACTCAGAAAAGAATGATTCTACCTCTGAAAGGTTTTGTTTAGCTTGTTTGAAAGCTGGATTTAGGCAAAACAAGAGTGCAGGAAACGAAGTTTGGGGATAAAGGATGGAAAGCAGTCCTCAGAGAGATCTAAGGGTGAAAAAAGACATTTTGGAGATTTTATGAAGAGTTGTCTCTGCGGTGGGATGATGTTTGCCAGGAAAAAAACAGAGTCAAAGAGGGGGGCAGGAAGCAAAGCTATAGACTCACTTCAAAGAGACCAATGTTAAAATGTGGGAGGACTTCAATTTGAGGACAGATGATTCAAAAGATTGCATTTTCCCTACAGATCAAGAAGTTTATAGAATACCTGGAAAGTGGAGGTTGCCAGGATATAAGTCACAAAATAATTTTTAAGAGCTCAAAATAGGATCCCTTTCTTGACTTCTTCACTTAGATTTACAATAGGCCTTTGTACTGCTGCCCTTGAGAAACTTCCTTTCAATCCTATCTTCACAGCCCTGTTTTCTCTTCTAGGAAAACACACAAAAAGAATATAAGCTTGCCTTTTAGAACAGAAAGTAGCGATGATTTCGTGAATGAAGGAAGATTTATCTTTGAGCCAAAAAAGAATTTTTGGTGGTTGTGGCCACTAAGGCTTCATTGTAGATTGTGGTCTCGAGCTTCTTTCTCTCGGCTTTCTCTAGGTTCCTATGAGAAGTTTGGGAAAAGAAATGGAAAGAGCTTTGGGGCAGTGGAACTTTAAATTCTTCTGAGCTGGAAGGTGAGGTTCCCAAAATAGAGTACAGTATGGTTGCAGATGAATCGGTCTTCGAGAGCCTAGAGCACATTTTAATTGGATTTAGCCGTTCTTCAAAAAAAAAAATAAAAAAAAAATCTGGAAATATGATATTCTTGATAAGGAAGCTGAAAAAGAAAGATTCAAAAATGGTTGGACTTAGTTTGATTGACCCATTAGCTCTGAAACATATAATCATACCAGGAATATTGATAAAACTGATGGATAAGATTTACAATTGAGCAAGTGACGTCCTGATATTCGTGATCATAGATTTCATTATCCATTCCTTACATTATGGATGTTCTTTTTTTATATATATTTATAAATTTTTATTGGTTTTTAAAACAAACATAAACAAACAAAACATAAAAACATCAAATCATCTTCCATATATGTACATACAGTGTGCCGGTTGGTTTACAAATTGTTTTGTGCTTCTATTTCATAGTCTTCAATTATAATTACATTGTATATAATCTCATATTTTCAATCAATATATTAAATACATTAATATAATTATTAATCAGTCATTTGACTATACTTTTATTCATTCATGTTTTCCAAAATGATCATATTTTACTTAATTTGTTTTATGACAATTCAGATTATCATCCCAGATCTATCCTAGAATCATTTTGTAGATATAATAAGAAAAGAATACATCTTTATATATATTTATTATGTTCTAAAAGTCTACATATTTCATTACTATATTTTATTGTCTAACCATTGATAGAATAGATCCCAAATTTTATAAAATTGTTTATCATCTTGTTCTCTAATTTCAAATGTAAATCTACTCATTTCAGCACATTCCAATATTTTCTTAATGATTTCCTCCTGTGATGGTTTTTTCTCATTTTTCCAGTTTTTAGCAAATACAATCCGAGCCACTGTTAATACATTTACAGTCAGGTATTTCAAGTCTTTACTATATATTTCAGGTAAAATTCCCAATAAAAATATTTCTGGTTTCAAATCTATATGCTTTTTTGTCATTTTTTCCAACCACATGTGGATTTTAGTCCAGTATTTTTTAGCATCCGCACAAGTCTACCACATATGGTAATATGAGCCAGGTATCAATGACATTTCCAACATTTTTCGGATTTATTCTTGAACATTCTTGCTATTCTTGTCCGGCGAAAGTGCCACCTGTAAAACATCTTATACAAATTTTCTTTATATGCTGTTGACATTGTCATTTTATAATTTTGAGACCACAATTTTTGCCATTTCTCTAGATCAATCCCATATCCAAAATTCTTCCCCCAAGCAATCATAGTTTCTTTAACTTGTTCTTCTAGTTTAATTTCTAATAAATATCCATACAATTTTTTAATCACCTTTTCATCAGTACCTGTCAAACTCTAATCTAATTCAGTCAATTTATCATAGAAACCTTCTGTTTTAGAATCTTTATCATACCTTGAATGTATTTGCGTATATGAAAACCAATTCATTTTTACATCTTGTTCCTCTAGTTTTTGTATAGATTTAAGTTCACCCTTTTCATTCAATATTTCACCATATCTGTTTGTTCCTTTTTGTATATTATAGGATAAGAAAATGCTTCAATAGTCGATAGCCAGACTGGAATATTTCACCATATCTGTTTTTTCCTTTTTGTATATTATAGGATAAGAAAATGCTTCAATAGTCGATAGCCAGACTGGAATTTTCAAATAACATTGTCTTTTAATCTTCTCCCAATTTAACCACAGAGACTCCCGTATATAATGTCTTCTAAAGTACCCCTGTGTTTTAGTTCCTTTATACCATAAAAAAGCATGCCACCCCAACAACAGATCATGTCCTTCTAATGTCAACAATCTAGTATTTCTTAATGTTATCCATTCCTTAACCCACATCATATTTTTAGCTTGGTAATACAACTCCCAATTAGGCAAAAAATCCTCCTCTTATTCTAGCATCTTGCAAAAGTTTTAACTTTATTCTCACTTTCTTACCTTGCCATATATATTTCAACACAATTTTATTTAAATCTTCAAAGTAGTCTTTTCCAAGCCTAATTGGAATTGTTTGAAACAAATATAAAATCCTGGGTAATATATTCATCTTGATTGTTGATATTCTCCCTATTAATGGCAGTTGTAAATTTTCCCATTTTGCCAAATCTAGCGCTATCTGCTGTTTAAGTTTGATATAATTATTCTCTTTTAGTGTACTGCATCTTGCTGTCAAGTATATCCCCAAGTACTTGATCTTATTCGTGACCTGAATTTTCAATAGGTCTGCCGATTCTTCCTGTTGTCTTGATAGCATATTCTTTGTCAAGATCTTTGTCTTATCTTTATTTATTTTCAAACCAGCCACCTTTCCATATGTCTCTATCTTCTATCAATTTTGATACTGTTTCTAGTGGGTCTTCTAAGATAAAAACCAGATCATCTGCAAATGCTTGCAACTTAAATTCTTCCTTTCTTGCTTTCTAACATTGTTTCAATCTCTTTAGGTATCTGGGGTAAATTAGCATTCTGTAAATACTGTTTAACTCTTTCCTCATCAATATTCTCCTGTGTGTATAGTTTCCTATAATAATCTCAAATAATTTCCTTCTTCTCTTTACTACCATAGCAAACTTGGCCTTGGTCATCTATTAATTGCGATATTTTCCTTGATTCTTTCTCCTTTCTCAATTTATATGCTAACCATTTACCTGGTTTATTTGCATCTTCAAAATAGTTCTGTTTGGCACCTCTAATTTTTTGTGCTAATTGTTCTTTTTCTATTAGACCCATTTTATGTTTGGTTATATCCATTTTTAACTTAATGTCCTTTCTCTGTGGCATATTCTGTAGCTCTTTTTCGAGTCCTTTATACTCATCTTCTAATGCCTTAGAGGCTAATCTTTTCATGGTATTTCTTTTCCTTGAATAGTCTATTATCAAGCCTCTGGCATATCCCTTCATTGTATCCCATACATTCTCTATTGATGTATCTTCTTTTTTGTTTTCTCAAAAAAAAAAAAAAAAAAGGCCAATTCTTTCTCCATCCACTGTGTGAAGTCTTTTTTCTTTAAAATAGTATTATTTAACGTCCATCTAGATCTTCTTCTTTGTCCTTTCCATTTAATTGTCATTGGATTGTGATCTGCCCAAGTACTTGTTTCAATATTTATTTCTTGAATATTAGTTAACAATTCTGTTGACATCCATATCATATCTATTCTGGACCATGATAAGTGTCTATTTGAGTAGAAGGTGTATTGTTTAGTTTTAGCATTTCTTTCTCTTCATGTATCTTTTAAGTTTATTTCATCTACCATTTTAAAAAAAGATTTAGGGAGAGTCTTTCTATGTTGCTTTATTGTTTTCTGTGCTGTGTAGTCCAGTTTATTGTCTACAATTCCATTAAAATCTCCCATCATAACTATATTAACATAGTCCAGTTCAACTCTTTTCATATGTAATTTTTTATAGAATTCTTCTTGTTTGGTGTTCGGGGCATAAATTGCAATCAGGAGTGTTTTCATATTATTGTCCATTATTTCTACCAATAATATTCTTCCGTCGTCATCAGTACAAATCAATTTCACTGAGATGGTCTCTTTAATATATAAAACCACTCCTCTTTTCTTACATTGTGTCAAAGAAGTGAATATTTTCCCTAATTTTGGCTGTATCAACAATTGTTCGTATTGTTTTTTAATATGTACTTCTTGTAGGCAGATTATATCAAATTTTAATTTCTCTAATTTATGAAAGATTTTCCTTCTTTTAACGGCTGAGTTAAGTCCATTTATATTAATTGTAATCAATTTTTTCTCTTCCATGGTTATATTTTGTAATTAGGTTTAACAGCTCTTGTGGATTTTGGTTCACATTGGTCTTTGGCTTCCTCCTTTCTACCTACTACACCTTCTTCTTTTTCAGTCATCATTTGGGAATGCTCTTGGAATTCAATTAGTGAAATTTCTTTTTCTGCCTCTTCCTCCCCTCTGAAAAATTCTGTGTAAAATGATTCAGCTTTCTCAATTGAGTCAATTCTATATCTCTGTTCTTGCCATGTAAACATTAAACCTTCTGGAATCGGCCATCTATAATTCACCTCTTTTTTAAGTAATAATTTGGTCAAGAATCGGTATTCCCTTCTCATCTCTCTCACTCTTCTGGGTACTTGTTTCAAGACCACAATCTCCTTATCTTTGTATTTCAATGTTTTCTCTCTTGCCACTTGCAATATTTGCATTTTAATGGCTTTCTTTGTAAATCTGATGTGAACTTCTCTTGGAAAGCTATTTCTCATCGCATATCTTGTGAAGACTCAATAAACCTCATCTATTCCATCCATCATCTTCTCTTCAGTTATTTCCAAAGCTTCAGCCAATATTTCTATCATTATCTCAGCTAGATTTTGTCCTTTTTCTTCCTCTATGTTTTGAAATCTAAGATAAAATTCTGATCTGTCCATCTCCCATGTCAGCATACCACTTTTATCTTGTTCAACCACAGTTAATCTGTTATCAATGTCTTCAATCTTCTTGTCTCTTTGTTTATCTTCTTCAATTTTGTGGAGTCTCTCATCATACTTCATCATCATTTGTTGGATGTTCTCCACTTTTTCATGGGTTTTCCCTGTTCTTTGTTCAATGTTCTCTGTTCTTTGTTCAATGTTCTCTATTCTCTTTTCAATATTCTCTGATCTTGTTTGAATATTTTGAATTCCTTGCATAATCATCTGCAGGGTCACTTTTTCTTGTTCTTATGTCCATTCACCAAATCCTATATCTTTGTATGCATTTCCATGTAATAAGACTCTGTGGTACCAACATTGTGCCCTAACAAAGAACAAAATAAAACATATTGTATAGTCTGTTTCTCCTGAAAGTTGAAGGCTCTGGACTAGTACAATGCTGAGTTGAAGGCTCTGGGCCAGTACAATATACCCAAATAACAATGTTGAGTTTTTACTTCCAGTCTAGCTATGAAGAGGATTTAGGCATCTCCAACCCTTGATATGGTTGATAGGATATCTATTATCCTTTAATCATCATTTCCTCTCATGCTATGTCTGGATAGGAGTTATTCCAGCAAGAATATATAGGAACATGTAATTTGTTTGTGTGAGCTTTACGAAACCAAGTATAATTTATTCTTTAGCAATTATTCTTTAGCAATACATATTCAAAGATGAATGTCAAAGATGGCCGAGATGTAGATTCTAGTGGTTTCTGAATGAGCTTTCTAATGGGACTTTGCAAACTTTTAGACAATGGTGTTCTGGGTACTGACCTTATTTCTTAGTTCCTCTCTATGTCTTTAAAATGAAAGTGTGTAATTTAAGGTAGCTCAAAGGCATATTGAGTTTTTATTGTGGTTCAACTATGTCCCTTTCCAATTAATGTTTAATTCCTGGTTTGCTTGTGCAAATGAAAGTAGTTGACCTAAGTCCTACTTGCCTTAGGTTTAAGTTTACTGGAAGAAAAATAGTTGATCAGATAGTACTTTTCCAAACTAGATATTGTCCCTTGCCTCCTTTTTATGTTTAGATGGCCAGTACAAATAAAGCTGCTTGGATTGGTTAATTATTCATGTAAATATTAAGCAGGAATGTTACTGGAACATTTTTCTTTCATCAAGCCATTCTGCTAAATATATCACTAGCTTTATTTCTCCCATGTTCTTCATAGAAGCAGCAATTCCAAGTGTGTGGAATTGGATCTAAGAGCATGTTGCTGCCTAGTGATACAGTATTACTGCTGATAAAGATCACAACTGGATTTTACTTCATTTCTATCTACCACTGTTAAAGGATCTGGGAAGCTTAAGGTCACATATGAGGCTCATTTGATTTACTTCTGCCACTATCCTCATTTATGGAGTTAAGACTGATATATTACTATGGCTACTGAAATTGCCAATTACAGGTTTTGAACTTATTTTGCCATAGTCATTGGCTCTGTAAAATCTGCAGTTGCATTTAATGGTTTGCAGAGAATGGTTAGCAAGATCACACACACACACACACACTTCTCATCCCTATGTATGGTTTGTGTCTTCTTTAATCTCAGATTTCCTACCAGAAGGTTGGAGTTTGAGGGTGCTATGCAGTATCCTGCCTATTCCTAACACTGCAGTTTTCTGGACAGACAGCTCTGATGTTGGAACCATTCTCCTAAGTTAGGAGTCGCAGCTTTCCACAACCATTTTGGCATTTACTTTCCATAGTTTCTCTAGTTCCTTCTTCCGATCATGGCATTTTTCCAGCTTCTCATATTCCTTCTTTTCTTGATATTGCTGTGACTTGGCATCCCTATATCTGTCTAATGCTTGGCAGTTTGGAAGCTTTCAACATTAACTTTCATAGCTTTCATTGAAGAGCTCAAGATGTATGTATGCAACTAATTCAGTTTTTTCACATATTATTAAAGAAATATGTGAAAATAGGAGAGCTGGTTTGGTGTAATTATTAATGGCTGAAGACTAGAAACCAGGGAAGTTGGTTCTAGTCCCACCCTAGGTACAAACACAGCTAGGTGATTTTGGATCACATTTTCTCTTCACCCTAGGAAGGAGGCAATGGAAAACCGCTTGTGAAAAAACTGTCAATGCTTTTGGAAAAGAATAGTAGAATAAAGTATGATCTACAATAAGTGGAGCTGATGTTTGCATCTAAGAAGATAGAAGATAGGAGGAGATCAGATCCTTCTACCCTTTTCTGGATAAAGTGAGATTGTGAGATTGCCCAAGCTGTTCTCCATACAGTTATTTCTCATGAGGAGATTGCAGAAGGTGAGAGAATCAGGAACCAAGGGAACATTCCACTTGTTCCAGCTCCAAACAAGCCTTTTGAGGAACACTAAGTTTTCACTTCCCTTGCTAACCAGTTTCAGAAATTGCACATAACTGCTTTTAAAAAGTTAGATACTTTCAAATGACAAGACTAGAAATGCTGGCTAAGTGCCATCAATCCTTAATATAAGAAAATGAAGAGGTAACTTTTGTAACTTTCAAGAATTTTAAATAAGCAGCAAAAAGCAAGACAAGGTTTGCCTTGGAAAAAAATTAAAGATTAGGGGTTCAGAAAACATTGAAATATTGGACTTTAAGATGTTAAGATTTTGAAATTAATTTTAAAGAATACATTTATTATTGTGAGAAAGAAACTGTTTTTGATATTGGAGACATAAGAAGACAAGCAACATATAATGAAGTTTAGAGATATTTTTGAGGAACTGCATTTGGACTTTGAATCAATAATGTCAGCAATATTATGCTGTCTTGGGAACAGTCAAAATGTCTCTCTTTGTTATGTCATATTCCACTGTTTTATTTAGATTAGGATCATTCCTTCCAAATGTGGACTTGCTTATAGTTAAGAGTTGAGATATGGAATATTTATTTGAATGGTGCATGTTCTTATGGTCTCTTTAGATTTGCTGACATCTAAATGGAAAAAATGGTGGTGGATTGGGTTTTCATACAGTTAATCTGGTGTTTTCCTTTTTCTCTACAGTTATTTAGCATTTAAATTCATTTTGTATTTAATTGTCTTCCACTTAAAGTAAGGTGTATTTGTATGCTTGTTCTATTTAAAGCAGAAATTTGGGATTTTTGTCATGTTGAACTTTAGCAGGTTTTTTGTTCATACTACAATATTGGGGCCACTTTATGCTTTTTAAATATTTATATCTAGCTCAGCCTGAAATCTGACAGAAATGCATCTAGATAATCTGTTTCTTCCAGGATTCTCCTCAGCTTCAGGCTGACCATCTTCAGAAACTGGTTGATAGCCATCAAAAACTTATGAGTCTAACACCAGGTTCTTAAATACAAGGTACACCATGGATTCTTTCAAGGTTGGGGGATATTACCTCCTGCATCAAAGAAGCCAACACTTCTACACAGAACAATTGAAGATAATTTCTCTGGGTGGTTTTACAATCTACATATATGTAATATATGTAATATATGGCTAAGCTAACAAGAGAGAGGGGAAGGAGAGAGGGAAAGGGAGAGGGAGAGGGAGAGGGAGAGGGAGAGGGAGAGAGAGACCTGTCCACTTTCTTAACAGGCATTGGCTCAAACTTATCCCATATCACATTATCTAGCAGATGTTCTGAAGACTCTCCCTATCCAATAAAGAACAGGACATGTTAAACAGGGCTGCTGAATGGCTATCAGCAGACCTGGTAAGAAGAAATGATGTTTTTCCACCCTTATCACCATGAGGTGATCCTTAATTGGGTTCTTACCTGTGTCAAATCAGAGTTGCTTTAGAATTTCCTCTAAGGATGCTCTAGTTGTCTCTTCTTGAGTTTAATTCCCTAGAGCTAGTGGGCACCCTGAGATTAGCATACATGGAGAGACCATATAAGAGCACTGTAATCCAAGGCCACATCCACTCATCCATGCCACTGGTGACTAAACTGCCCACCAGTTCCTCAGGGAAAACTCCAATGTCTTTCTGGAACTCTGCTGAGTCTATCAATTGCCTGACAGGGCCAGTCAAATGGGTCATATCTCCCTATAGCAAAAGGTGACACTAGTGAACTGAAAGGTAACTAGACTTGCCTATAGCAACAAATTGATATTAATGTCCTCCATTGCCAGATCAGATTTTAACTGCCCGAGACCAAAACAGATAGAACATGCATCCTCTGGTATGCATCAGGCCATCATTGACTTGTGGCAATGATTGCCATGGAGGTCACAATTCCTGGTTCTCCACTGACTCAATATCACTGGGTGGCAAATTGAAATCCCCAAGAATTGACAGCCTTGGGGACTCTATTGCCAGCCCAGCAAAGAATTCAGCAGCTCAGAAAGACAAGACTGAATAAATAGGCATATATTATTTTGCTGCATAAAGTCAAGGTGATATGTTCATACACTACACCGTAACTGGAATTTCTTCTCTCTGTATCTGCAAGTTAGCCATTACCTATTCCCTGATGCTTTCTTTCAAGTAAGCTTAATAAAGATGCACCTTAACTATAATAAATAAATATAAATAAATAAATATAATAAATAAATATAAATATAATAAAGATACACCTATGGTATCTCTGGACAACTGAATAACTGGATAGAAGCATTCCTGGCAAACAGACAACAAATGGTCAAAATTGGGAGCGTCCTATCAAATTCTGTACCTGTCAATAGTGGTGTCCCCCAAGGCAGTGTTCTAGGACCAACTCTCTTCATACTCTACATATATGACCTCTGTGATCATATTAAGAGCAATTGCGTTCTTTTCGCTGATGATGTAAAGCTGTTCAATACCACAGACAATACTGCTACCCTACAAAAAGATCTTGACTATGTATCAGAATGGTCAAACAAATGGCAACTTCAAATCTCAACAAATAAATGCTCTGTCTTACATATTGGCAAAAAAATCAGAAAATAAAATACAAGCTGAATAGTCAAGATCTTGTTGATGACCCAAGCTCTGTAAAGGACCTTGGAATACTCACCTCTAATGATCTAAGTGCTAGAGCCCACTGCAACTACATAGCCAAAAAGGCATTAAGAGTTGTTAACCTAATCCTACATAGCTTTTTCTCTGGTAATATCACACTACTAACCAGAGCATACAAAACATTTGCTAGACCAATACTCGAATACAGTTCATCAGTCTGGAACCCACATTACATATCTGATATCAGCACAATTGAGAAAGTCCAGAAATATTTCACAAGAAGAGTTCTCCACTCCTCTACTCATTGTAGAATACCTTATGCCACCAGACTTGAAATTCTAGAACTAGAAAACCTTGAATTACGCCGTCTTCGGTCTGATTTAAGCATGGTATATAAAATCATACATTGCAATGTCCTACCTGTCAATGAATACTTCAGCTTCAACCATAACAACACAAGAGCACACAATAGATACAAACTCAAAGTTAACCGCACCAAACTTGATTGCAGGAAATACGACTTCAGCAATAGAGTGGTCAATGTCTGGAATACTCTACCCGACTCTGTAGTTTCTTCCCCAAACCCCAAAAACTTTAACATTAGACTGTCTACTATTGACCTCACCCCTTTCCTAAGAGGTCTGTAGGGGGCATGCATAAGCGCACCAACGTGCCTACCATCCCTGTCCTATTGTTTCTCTTATTCTTCTTTTATTTTTCTTATATGTACCCATTTCATGTATTCACAACTATGTATACACTTATACTTATTATCTTGTAAACAATTGGCAAATCAAATAAATAAATAAAATAAAAAATAAACTCTCATTCTCTTATCTCTCAAATGTCTTGATGTGTGGCAGAAACAGAGCACACTTTCATTATATCACACAGATTAAAATGGAGAGAATGGGTTCATTATTTAGTGTTAAAGAATGTCGGAGATCCTAGATTCCATTTTTGACCACTCCGATTAAAAACAAAACTGATAGGAGAAACCTCCAATCAGAATGGAAGAGAAATTTCTTCATGTTACTATATGTTACCAACTAAAATGGGTTTCCAAATCTGTGCTCAATTCACAATATTCTGAAAATTAAATTTTGTCACAGTTTTGGGGAAAATGTATTAGAAGAAATAGTTTCCTAAGAAAGTACACATACAAAGCAAAATGTACATTAAAATGTTGTACTATACCAAGGATATCAAACTCAATTTCATTGAGGGCCACATCAGGGTTGTGTTTGATCTTGGGGAGGACATGGCCAGAGTGGGCATGGCCACTGTGACATGTGACTCATGTTGGGGGCGCTTGTGGTGGCCCCAGTGCTCTGCCAGCTAAAATGGGATCCTGAGCTCTGTTTTCAGCTGCAACGGCCTCCTGCAACCCTCTGCCATTGAAAACTGAGCTCAGGAGGGCCACCAGTGGCCTTCGAGAGTTCCATTTTTGTCTGTGACGGCTTCCTGCAATCTTCTGCCAGTGCAAACAGATCTCAGTCCTCCCAAGCTCTGTTTTTGCTGGCAGAGGCACTATGGACTGGTCCTTCATTGTTTCCAGAGCTCCCCATGGACCACATCTAAGCACCCTGTGGGCCACATTCAGCCCCTGGGCCTTGAGTTTGACACCCCTGTACTAGATGACAAAAAGATATATTTCTTTTCATGCATACTTTTTCCTGCTAAATGTATATGTTAAGAAGACGTGAATTTTTTTTAAAAAAAAATCCTAAATTAGCACTTCTCTTTTTCTTACTTCCCATCTGGGGATCCATTCAGCGCTGATAGCTCTGGGTTACATGAACAAAGTATATAGGTAGTGCTTAACCTACAACCATTCATTTAGCATTCAGAAATACAACAGCACTGGAAAAAAAAGTGACTTACCACAAGACTTCTCACATACAGCTGTTCGCAACACCTCCAAAGTAATGTTATCAAAATTTTGGCACTACAACAGTTATGCAATCATCATCTGTGACTTTCCCAGTTGGCTTTCAACAAACAAAATCAGATTCATTTAATAACCGCATAACTTAACAACTTAGGTAAAAAGATTGTAAAATCAGGCACAACTCCCTTAACAACCACTTTGCTTAGCAATAGAATTTCTGGTGTCAATTGTGGTCGCAATTCAAGGATTATCTGTATACCCAAGAATAGGGCAGATTTCAATGCCACATAGTAAAACTTTATGGCTTGATTGTTCCAAATGTGCTTTTTCAGGAGGCAAATGGACTTTCTTGTTTTTTTCTTTGAAGATGTTTCTCATCCAAGAAGCTTCTTTAGTTCTGACAGGATAGTGGAGAATGGAAGGATCCACTATCCTGTCAGAGGTGAAGAAGCTTCTTGGGTGAGAAGTGAAGAAAAAACTTCAAAGAAAAACCAAGGAAATCCAGTTGCCTCCTGAAAAAGCACCTTTGGGACAACCATGACCTGGATGACTAAGAATCTCTACAGACTTATGGCTTGATTGAATATTTATATTTATAATTCTCTAATTGTTGTGTATTTATTTTCTAGTAGCCTTCCCTTCTAGCTCAGTGGAAACTATGCAGAGTGGCTATTTATTGACTGTCATACATATCCTCACTTTCCCAATAAAAAAAGAATATTTCATTATTAGTACGTCGTTCAGAACACCCTGACGACAAACTATGTCAGCATGTTTGTGGCCATCACTGACTTTACAGTGCTAGTAGTGCTAATGGAACGTTTTGTTTTGCATATTCAGAAGTTTATATTCAATGTAGTAATTAAGTCTAGTCAAGAAGTCAAAATAGCAATTACCTAATGAAGAAAGTAATATGTTAAGGAAACATAAGGTGCCATTGTATTCAATTGCATTTCTCAAAGTCACCTTAAGTCCATTAATGCTGTTAAGTTTATTTTAATTGTGTTCAATTAAAACATTCAGAAGTGGCAGAGACTTTTTAGAAGAAAGTTACTTCAAATGGTATAAAAACAGAGCTACATGGAAATTTAGGAGCATTTTACACAGTGAGGGTAAATTCCACCATGAAAGCTTTTTGAGATTCATTGCTTAGGAACAAAGAATATTTCTCTTTCCTTCCTCCTCTCCCTCTCTTTTTCTCCTTCTGTCTCTTTTTTCCCTCCCTCTCTCATCCACTTTCTTCCCCCCCTTTCTCCTTCTATTCTTCTCTCTCTCTCTCTCTCTCCCTCCCTCCCTCCCTCCCTCCCTCCCCCCCCCCTCTCTCTGGCAACCATCCATCTGAAGCATGTTTTCATTAAGAGGCATATTTTATTTAAATTATGGTGGTGCTCAGCTTGTTAAAGATGCTGAGTCCAGGTTCAAGACTCGAGTGCCGCATGAAGGGGTGAGCTTCGTTAACTGCCTCAGCTCCTGCCCATCTAATAGTTTGAAAGCATGCAAATGTAGGTTCCACTATAGTGGGAAGGTAACAGCATTCAGTATTCCTCAACGTATAGTCAAGCTGGCCATAGGACCACAGAAATGTCTTTGGACAACAGTGGCGCTCTTGGCTAAGAAATGGAGATGAGCACCACCCCTAGAGTCAGAAACAACTGGACAGGGGAAATCTTTAATCTCTTTGGGGTGTGGTTTGGAGCCTGTTAGATGCCTTGAGAACTGTATGGGAATTACATCTGCCATTTTGTATAAATTGCAGGACTATCTGTCATATAACATGCACGAATATGCTTGCATGAGAAGATATATAACTTGAAATTTTCATTTGAAATGTCAGGGCACTCCTGAAAATTCCAGATTTTATGAATTCCAAAAAGGACTCAATTTTATGATGTTCTTGCTTGTATGAGATCTGTCAAATTAATTATAAAATAAATTTTGTGGCTCTATCTGACACCTGCCCTTTTCTCCCTCACAAAGAGCCGCTGCTATTTAACAGTGAAGTGAACTGCATATTTTGGCGAATCTCAGATATTTCTGGTTTCTGCATTTAGAACCCAATTAGACCATTCCTAATTATATTATCAAACCTTTAAACAATAACTAGCCAAAGCCACTTTAAAGTTTGAGTAAGTATAGTCTATACTTTGAATAGAAACTGAGGTCTCCTGGAATGTCATTAGTAGAGGAGCAGAGGCCTTCTGCACATTACAGATACATCAATTTGAAATTCCAGGGCTGCCCTTGGCAAACTCTCATATCCTGCTGCATTCAGCAAGCTGCTGTTTGCTTTGGGAAGTATTGTCACAGTCTCCAGGTTAACTCACAGTTGGTTATGCTAATGGTTATTGCCTGAAAATAGCACTTTTACCACCTGCTACTAGTATTTGCATAGTGGATACACAATACAGTCCCCTGTCCCAGTCACTGATATGTTCAATTCAGCACCATTTCTGGAATTAAAATTTATCCCCCTATGATCGTTAGCTTTAGCTCTCATTCATAGTACTGGCAAGTTTCACATTGACTTTAATAATGTAGCATCAGTGGCCATATAAATGGGACGTGCTAATGGAACAGAGAATAAGAAATGAAATGGCGTGAATATAACAAAGAAGAAAGCTCAAGTTTTCTTTAGTACTATTGAAACTAATGCCATTCAAGCATCTACCAGTTTTTAGAAATTGTAAAGGAATAATAATTACTGGCTTACACTTCACTAGATACAATTTAAGTAACTGGATTGTGCAGTAGATTTGGATACAAAAACACAGGTGCTTCAGGGCACCTGGGGAGCAGGAGTAGCATCTACCTGCAAATGTGTCTTTTCCTAAGAGATCACACTGCAGCCACATAGGACATCCACAGAAGCTAAGGAAAAATACAACTGCTGAAAAACAAATTGCAAGGAGGTTGCTATTCTATCAAGTAATGACATTTTGAGAGTTTTTGTTCTTTTATTATTGATTTTATTCTAATTTCTGAAAGAGTAGCTCCCTTTGGGACATCTAAAAATTATGCAGAGCTATGCTTGGTAGACTTGCTTATTTCAGTACTTAAGTATTCTGAAAAAAGTCTTTCCATTAACATATGGACTATGAACAAAAAGGATAAACACAACACACAAACACTGCATATGGATAGATAACTATCTTTTCCCCTCAGCTAGTAATTACAGAATATATATATATATATATATATATATATATATATATATATATATATATATATATATATATATATATATATATATATATATATGTTCTTAAGTTTTCGCGGGTACTTACATGTATGGTATTCAGCTTTGTTCGGGTATTTTCCCACGTCATTATAGTTGTGCTTTTAAAGTTGTAGCAACGTTTCGGCAGAATCTCATCTGCCATCATCAGGCTTCTGTATAGTGTTCATCTGTGAGTCAGGCTTTTACAGTGGTTTCAGATTTGAATTTGGGGCAGCCTATTGCTGTGCCAGAATGGTTTTCTCTTCATCCTGATTGGTTGAGAGTCTTGGTCTGTGTTTATTGGTCTTGGAGTTTGCTGTGTTGGTGATTTTGCTTTTGTGGAAGCCGTTGGCTGTCAATATTTTAGTCAGGGTGCATAGTTCAGTCTTAATGTGTGTCTTGTCTGCCAGGCGTTTGGTTCTAGTAATTAGTGTTTTAGCCACGGAGTTTATCTGTGCTGGGTGGTGGTGAGATTGGGCGTTGAGGTAGCGGTTGGTGTGTGTTTTCTTCTGGTATATGGTGTGTCCTAGTGTGCCATCTGTTTTTTTGTAGATTAGTACATCTAGGAATGGTAGTTGTTTGTTTGTTTTTGTTTCCATGGTGAACTTGATTTTGGGGTGTGCGCTGTTTAGGTGTGTTAGGAAATTGTTTAGGTTTTCTTGTCCATGGGGCCAAATCACGAATGTGTCATCGATGTATCTTAACCATAGTTTGGGTTTGAGGATGGTATTGGCCAGGGCTCTGGATTCGAATTCTTCCATGAACAGGTTTGCAATGACAGGTGACAGTGGTGATCCCATGGGAGCTCCTTCTATTTGTTTGTATCTTTGTCCTTTGTATATGAAATATGTGTTGGTTAAGCAGTGTTCTGTTAGTTCCATGAGGTGTTTAGCTGGTTGGTATTTATTTTTGAGGATTTCAAGGGTCTCTTTTATTGGGACTTGAGTGAATAGTGAAACCACGTCAAAATTTACAAGCAGATCTTCTTGCTCCACGTGTAGATCTTTGATCATTTCCAAGAAGTGGTATGAGTTTTTTACATGAGAAGCTGCTGTTTCAGCATGGGGCTGTAGCTCTTTTGCTAGGTGTTTAGCTAGGTTTTGTAGTGGTGCTCCTCTGGAGCTGACTATGGGTCTGAGAGGTATGCCTTCTTTGTGTATTTTTGGGAGGCCGTATAGTTTGGGGCATCTGGAAGATTTCTCTCTGGGTATGATCGTGTGTTGGATCTCTTTGCTTATGTGGCTGGTTATAATTTTCTTCTTGGTTAATTTTTCCAGATATGTGGTTGGGTCTGTGTTTATGGGTTTGTATGTGGAGTCTTGGAGTAGGTCTGTCAATTTTGTTTCATAGTCTTTTCTGTCCATTACTACAGTGGCATTCCCTTTATCTGCTGGGAGGATGATTATGCTGCTGTCTCTTTTCAGGGTTTGTAGCGCTTTAATTTCATTTTGCTGCAAGTTGCTTTTGGGTGGTTTGCTTGTGCATAGGATGTTGGTAACTTGGTGTCTTATTTTATCAGCTTCATCTGTATTTAATTTAGTTAGGCTGGATTCTACTGCACATATGATGGATTCTGTGGGGATTTTTTGGGGTGCTATAGCATAGTTGAATCCTTTGATTAGGACTTCTGTTTCTGTTTTGGTGAGTTCCCTGTTGGAAACATTGTACACTAATTGTTTCAGGTGTTGTTGTGAGTTGTTGGGGGTTTTCTTGTCATGTTCTAATTTCTTTAATTTTTTCAAGAGCTTTTCCTGTTTGTAAGTGCTTGCAGATTCAGATCTCCAAGTTGTGAGTTGTTTTATCTTGTCCCAAAGTAGAGGGTGGATTTTGCTGCTCAATTCCAGGTGTAGTGCTAGCAAATCTTTGTTTAACTGATCTAATTGGAATCTCTTACTGTGGAGCTTGTTCCTTAGTAGAGCCATTTCAGTTCTTTTCAGGATACGTTTAGTGGCTGCTGTGCTTTGATGAAATGTTAATTTGAAGCAGGTTGCTGTAGTATTGTTGTCTCTGCAGCTGCATAGGAATTGGAGGTCACATAGTATTCCTGCTCTTTTATTGACAGCCAACGGTTTCCACAAAAGCAAAATCACCAACTTGATCCACAAAAACACACTGAGACATAATAGAGACCCAGAAGATGAACAGACCCATGGAACAGCTGTCCTGCCCTACATAAGAGGCACTACAGACAAAATTAGTAAGATACTATACAGACACCACATCAAGACTGCCTTCAAAACAGACAGAAAAATAGCAGCCATCCTCAGAAACCCCAAAGACAAAATTGACCTGGAAAACCAAGGCATATACGAAGTCCCCTGTGCATCATGCCCGGCCACATACATTGGACAGACCAATAGAAGAATAAGCACCCACCTGGATGAACACAAAAATGCAGTCAAAAAGCTGGAACACACTTCCTCACTAGTCCAACACATGGAAGCCACAGGTCATAGCATCAACTTCAATGGGACCAAAACCCTAGCCACTATAGAAAACCCTAGCCACAGAATCATCAGAGAAGCCATAGAGATTGAAAAAAGACCAGAAAGCATGAATAGAAGAGATGATTCCACCAGGCTGTCAATCATTTAGAAGCCTGCACTCACAAACAAAAAAATCTCCACACCACAAGCCAGGCAAACACCTGGGCACAAACAGATCCCCCCTGATACCTCCAGCTCAAACACATCCCAACCAGGCACCCAGATGAAACCCAGCTTCCTAACTAATGATAGCCGTCCATTTACCCGAAGCCAAGCTGCACTAAAGGCCTCCAATAAAGTAACACAATGCTGCCAGCCAATCAAGATACAAAAAGAGCCAAAAAACAGACAGAAGATATTAGAGACACCAATCAAGCAGAACACAGCAAACCCCGAGACCAATAAACACAGATCAAGACTCCCAACCAATCAGGATGAAGAAAAAACCATTCTGACACAGTAATAGGCTGCCCCAAATTTAAATCTGAAACCACTGTAAAAGTCTGACTCACAGACGGACACAATACAGAAGCCTGATGATGGCAGATGAGATTCTGCTGAAACGTTGCTACAACTTTAAAAGCACCACTACTATGACGTGGGAAAAAACAAAGCTGAACAAAGCTGAAGGCCATACATATAAGTATTATAAAACTTAAGAAAACAAACAAATATATATATATATATATATGGATCTTTATTATTCGGTTTCTCCACGAACAGTTCGAAGCGTACCAAGATTCAAAGTATCTGAGCAGCGTTTTCCTTCAACTGCCAGTGGGGCTTGATGTGGGGTCCCATGGGGTGCTCGCCATCTTCAGGCTGGTGCTGATTGGCTGGGCTTAGTGCCAGTGCAAGCAGTCCCAGCTGCTGGGGGATTTGAGCTGGTGAGCTGGGATCTTGCTGTTTGGCTTTGAGTTCATGGTCGTGCCACATCTTCACTAGCCTGAGCACGGCCAAGCACCCACCTGAACAGAGCACGCCTCCAGCCAATCAGAACACGGCCAGCCCCCCAACCAATCAGAACAGAGCCAAGCCTCCAACCAATGAGAACACACCCCCACCCAATCGGAACGCAGCCAAGCCCCCACCCAGTCAAGTCACACCCCCACTGGCAGTTAGAAGGAAGAAGCAGCTGAAAGCTCACATCACTCTGAGAAGCACAGAGCCGAAGAAGCAAGCCTGAAGATGATGAATGAGACTTCATCGAAACGTTGCCTAGATACTTTGAATCTTACGCGGGAGAAAACCCGAATAACCAAAGATCCACATACAAATACCCGCGAGAACCTCAGAAAACACACACACACACACACACACACACATATATATATATATATATATATATATATATATATATATATATATATATATATATATATATTAGTATATACAGTACATAGTTCAAAAGAACATTGTCGTCTTCAAGCCAGATTGATCTTCGTAAGATGACAGATATTAAACCAAAGATGGGCAATAATGGGAAAACCCAATATCAAAGTAATAAGTATCCCTTCATCCATTTCACATTTCCAGCATAATAGGGTTGACAGTCAATCCTGTTAAAGCATTCCTGCACCTGCAATTTTTTTCCAACCAGTATTCAGGGGTGTACACAACATGGACTTTCCATTGACAAGCTGTGGTACTCAGCCTTCATCTTGGGGCTTTTCTGGGGTGAAATCATCTTACCTTTTGATTTTTTAAAATTATTTATTTGCTAATTATTTATTTGCTAATAGAAAAATTCATTTGTCCCTTTCTGACTAAATCTTGGACTTGTGATGTTTCTTATTTTATTTTTTATGTATGGGTCAGGAATTGAGAAAAGAGAAATAGAGAGCAATAAAGGTAAAGGTTCCCCTCGCAGATTCGTGCTAGTCATTTCTGGCTCTAGAGGGCTGTGCTCATCTCTGTTACAAACCCAAAGAGCTTTGTCCAAAGACGTTTCCATGTTCATGTGGCCGACATGACTAAATGCCAAAGGTGCACAGAATGCTGTAACCTTCCCACCAAAGTGATCCCTATTTTTCTAATTGCATTTTTACATGCTTTCGAACTGCTAGGTTGGCAGAAGCTGGGACAAGTAATGGGAGCTCATTCCATTATGTGGTGCTAGGGATTCAAGCTGCCAAACTGCTGACCTTTCTGATTGACAAGCTCAGCATCTTAGCCACTGAGCCACCACATCAGAGCAATAGTGATGCCCAAATAGACAGTATCCTAATTTGCTGGTGGAAGATCAATCTGTTTCAGATATATAGAGACTGGTTTCTTTTACTTTCATAAAGGGAGGGTGGTATTCATTCATTCATTTAAAATTTTAACCACCATCTATAGTAGACTCTTCTGAATTGAAACATATGGGTACTGATATACATAAAAAAAATATTCTGATTGAAATGTTCAAATGCAGAAACAGCTTTGAAGATAAATAAAGATCTTCAAGATGAAACTACCTGTTTAGTGAAATAATTTCTGTAATTATGAAATATTTGTTATAATGCTGCATATTTAGAGGGGAAATATGTGAGAGTCTTTCACTGAAACTGAAGTTTAAGCCTGAAATTGAAACTTAACATTGTGTGAGTTTGTGTTTCCATATAGCTTGAAAATCTATTTTTGATGTTTTAGTTGAAACCTATGTGCTATTAATCAAAAATTATCTGAATAGAAAGCATAGAAGATCATTATTTTTTCCAGTTCTACTCCTTAGATACTTCAGAAACAGAAATTATTTTGAAAATTTGACACCTAAAAAAATGTGATTGAATATTAAGAATATTTCCCAGCAGTATGAGCAAGTCAACATTTTCAAGGAAACAATTCATCCTCTTTATTGTAATCTGCTAGAAATCATCTGGAATGCTTTGATTTGGATTGTAATATCAATGCTCTAAATAGCTTCTTCCAAGTCTATGATTCTATCCCAACTTCCTTTGAGGAAGCAGTATTATCACTTAGACTGATATACCACTTTATAGTGCTTTACAGCTCTCTCTAAGTGGTTTTACAGAGTCAGCATATTTCCCTCAACAATCTGGGTCCCCATTTTACCCACCTCAGAAGGATGGAAGGCTAAATCAACCTTAAGCCTGGTGGGATTCAAACTTCCAAATTGTAGGCAGCCAGCAGTCAGCAGAAGTGGCCTGCAGTATAGCACTCTAAGCTCTGCGCCACCGAGGCCACCGTATTCACATTTAATCAAAGTGTTTTATTTATTGGAGATCCCATTATTTATTTAGGGTATGGCATATCATATATGGACTAGCATTATTTATTAACATTTCTTCTAGAATAGTAAAACAATAAAATATAAATTTAAAATTATCTGTGTTCAAGTACTGATGTCTGGGC
This sequence comes from Notechis scutatus, assembly GCF_049901735.1. Classification (NCBI taxonomy): domain Eukaryota; kingdom Metazoa; phylum Chordata; class Lepidosauria; order Squamata; family Elapidae; genus Notechis; species Notechis scutatus. The sequence continues at coordinate 149,887,899 of NC_142012.1, forward strand.
CATCTAACCACTAAAGTATAGCATCGTTTATATTAACAAAAATCAGATACTGGACTGGTATATGCCCTCAGCTTACAGCCAGTGATGATGTGATCTACTATTTAACATGGGACCCCACAGTCACCCTAAGGGGAGGATACTATGCCCCATTTATACAAAGTCCCAGCATATGTGAATGTGTGAATTGTGAATCCTATTCAGGATCATCCATTTTTGACATGGTAGTTCAAAACCTGGCATATTTTTTTTTGTGGGGTCATTTATTATGTTTTCCTATGTCTGAGCATTCAGCAACCTATTTGGCTTTCCATTGGGAACCGATGTTAAAGTTGTTGTGTAGATGAGAGATCCCATTATTGCCATTTTAATCACAATCTGTTGACTTTTGTGGGCTGCCTGTACCCTTGAATTTTTGCATCAGCGTTGAACATACAGAAACCTTTGGTGAGACAGATATACATATAAAAGTTACCAATTCATCTATTCATCCACATTGCAGATAGGCTACGGTTCAGTGCAGACGATCTTGGAAGATAAGATTTTGAGTGTGATGCCTATGTCAAGGCCGAAATTGATATATGCATAGCCATTTTATTTAGCCTTATTATATATTCCTTTTCTTTCTTTCTGCTGGTTATGGGGTGAAGGATTTTGGGCTTGTCAGATTCCTAAGGTGGAAGGAGTGGAAATAGAGAGAGTTGTCTAGGCTAGGTGGTTCTTCTTCCCATGGAAACAAAAACTGCTGAGACCTGGAGGTGAAGATTGATTGATTTACTTCTATTGGAAAATGTGACTTTTGGGGGCTGTTTTTAACTTCCAATATTATGTGGTGTAATTCCGGATTGTGTCAGATCTGGAATTACAACAGTCTTGTATATATTTGATGCTTTCCTAAGTAAAATAAATTGTTTTGGAAGATGGATTTTGCTCTTTTCTTTTTAAATGGATTTCATCACTTGGAAACCTGACAGCCTATTTATCAGAAGTTACTAACAGCATTATGATTTCTGCTTCTGTACATCTGTTGTTTCTTTATTGACTCAATTTCATTTTTATCATACCATAAAATAACAGAATGATTATCTTGCCTGCTTTGATGGGACCACTCATTCAGCCATTGTTCAAAAGAAAGGACACATTCAGGTTCTACATATACAAAAGCTTTGTTCTCTCTAATGCTGGTGAATTTGTCCATGGAAATCCCAAACCATTCTTTTTCTGAGATGCTTTGTTAGTAGGTCCCTCAATAGCCCAATTCTCTCCTTATTTTCAAAGCCACACAGCTCAGCATTTCAATTATGTTCTGAACATGTTATCAAGTCAGTATTCAGGATTCTTGTGGCTGTTCATATGTTTCCAGCTTGACAGCTGTTCACATTTGTGTTTCTATTGTGTTTAGTAGTTAACAGGGCTATGTGACAATACCAATGTATTGAATTATATAATGAGCATAATCTATTGTTTTCCAGCAGTGATCGCTTATATTTTCCCCATTAAAAAAAGTACAGGGAGGATGTCTTTTAAATTCCGCAGCATTGTTAGGTATTGTAGCAATAGGCCTTGTTTGGAATCTTATACATAATTCACTCAGTAATTTCTTTCACATTTAATTTAATATAAGATAGAAGATGAAAGCAAATTAAGGCCATAAAACATTGCCTTAAATGAGTTCTTTGTACCTGGCCTTTGGCAAACATGTCCTTGCAGGTTAAAAAAGAAAAGAAAAGAGAAATAAACTTGATAATGTATAGGGCTATCTTACACTTGGTGAGCCTTCTATGCTGATAGAATATTCTCTCCTTGGAAATGAGGTTAGCTCCATCCCTTTTAACATTTCAAAAGACTCTCAGGGCTGGCTATGGCAGTGGTTCTCAACCTTTTGTTTACCACAGGCAAACAAAATGCCTTTTTGTGGCCATGGATCATGGCTATGGAACACCAAGACTTAACGCTAGAGTTAAATCCTAACATTTCTTCAAGTCTTTGCGGATCCCCTGTGATGGCATTGTCAACCCCACCACCCAAGAGGTCTAAGGACCACAGGTTGAGAACCACTGAGCTATACAAATGGGCCTGAGATTCCCAGGCAATTGGGAAGATATTGCAATGGCTCCCTTATTGGGGTTAACATTATTCTCTTTTGTGTGTGTCCTTTTTATGTTTCAATACAACTATTTTTAATGCATTTATTGTTTGGTAATTAAGTGCTATATGCTGACCAGAGACACTTTTTTGTGGGTTGAGCTGCCTATGTGAGAGCAGTGTGCTCAGACAATTGGTAAGGCAATAACTTGAGCTGTTGGCAGTTCCTGTGAGTACACAAAGCTGGATACAGTGTAAAAAGAACCTGTGATACAACCATTTTTTAAAATAAATAGATAAGCACAAAATCAGGGGGTCCTCAACTTACAATCCCAAATTTATGGTCATAAGTCATTATGATCATAAATCAAGGCACTCACATTTAATTACATTATTTAATTTTTTGTGGCAGTTGTTAAGCAAATCACTACGGTCATTAAGTAACTCCATGGTTAAATGAATGTCATGGTCATAGGTGTGAACCCATTCTTCTGACAAAACCAGCAAAAAAAAAAAAAAAAAAACATCACAAGTTGCACTCATGTGACTATAGGATGCTGCAATTGGTTGTAAAGACAACCTGGCTGCAAAGAGCCCAAAATGTAACCAGATAACCATGGAGGCATGTGTAGCATAGCATTTTAGGATAGCCAAAAATTATTTGTGGTCCTAAAGCACCTCTTCCTGACTCATCACAATTTTGAACAGTCCTAAGTTGAAGACTACCTGTGTTTTGGATTGTTCAAAGACACTCCATATTGAAAAGTGTACTTATCATTCTGACTGTGCATAAAAATGCGTATTTTCCTCTAAGTGGAGTTCAACATCTAATGACTATATGATCCCATCCATGTCTCTGGACAAAAATACAAAAGAGGATTACTTTTGGCTTCTTCTGGGATGAACATCTCAGAACTTCCCACCACAGACCTGATGGTCTCATAGTCTCCCATCCAAGTACGAACTTATATATTTGTTTAGATCAGCCAAGATTAGGACATTGTAGTTATTATTTTTCAGAAAAATAAATAAATTGTTATCTCTTCTTCTGTACGTGTCTACCTGCCTTTGTGTATGTGTGTGTATCTATGTGTTTCTTTTTACTCCTTAAGTAAGGATAAATTTGACATTATGAAAATTAGAATTATTTTTAACACTGTAAACTACCTGCAGCAAATCTTCCTCTCTGAACAGATCATCCAGCAGGGAATACATAATAAATATGATCATTCGTTTAGTCTTTTAAATAGGAGAATATCAGAAAAATGAGGAAAATTTAGAATTTCATGATACATGAGTGGAAACAGACAAAGAAAGTGAGCTGCTACCCCAAAGAGGAAGAGGATTGAAAATAAATTTTAGTGGCTTATCTTGAATAATATTATCAATAGTCTGAATGGACTCCAGGATCAAGGGGGAACTTAATTTCAAAGTATGAGATGACATTTATGGATTACTTTCCCAATTAATAATATATTTTGAAGATATTTATCCCAACAGATGGTAAGGAATATTAATATCTCTTCCTTCTCCTCAGTTTACTGACTCAGTCTACATTAGCTATATGACTTAAGTAGATTAAACTTTAGTTTTGGTAGCAGAAAACCTACAAAAAGTGCCTTAAGCCAGGTCAGTCTGACTATGGTGATGATGAAGTAACAAGTGAATGAAAAAGAAAGATAATTTGATGGTTATAACCAATTTCCTAAGTTTATACAAAAAAAAATTTGACCTAAAGGAAGTGGAGGGCAATATGGTGATCTGTTTCAAATTTTAAAAAGTGTCTTGTGGAGTCAGATAGGCATAATCAAATCCTAACTAAGCCAAATTTAACTTACTTTCTTGGAAAATGATCTTAGATTATGAATGCAGGTTATCATGATGATGTTCTGCCAAAGCTAAGATAAGGACTCATAGATAAATCTTGGCAGAAATCTGGATTGATATCAGGCACAAACTGCTCAATTGAATCAGCAAAACTCAGCCAAAAATAAAGGTAGGTAAGCTTGTTTCCAGATCATCAATCCAGTAACTCAGTTCAAGGTAATTAAAGGCTTTTCTCATTTTATATATTCCATGTAGTATCAGAATTGTCATTCCATTCCATTTTCTCTCTGATTAATACACTACATACCTCTGAATAAATTATCTGGTGAGCATTGGACATTTAGGTAAAAATGGAATCCAAAAATAAGTCTAAGTTAAGAACCAAAAGCATATGTTTTTCCAGTGCAGAATGAAGTGAAAACTATTAAAATGTCCAATTAAAATACCCATGATGGATCTTTAGAATTGATGTTTCTGGGTAGTGCATAGCAGGCTATGAGTTTAACAGGAACCTCATACATATGTTCTTCAGAAACTAATCTTGAAATGATTTTGAAGAAGTTGTAATCATGACCAGTAGCCTTTGGCAGCTATTGGGCTTCTCTGAACCACTTAAATATGAAATTGGTGCAAATAGATTTCCAAGGACAAAGTTCTGATAAAGAGACTTACCATAGAAAAGTGAGCAATGCCATTATAAAGAATTCCATTGATAGCTGCATCTCAAACATGAGTCCAATTTATATAAAAATCAAAATTAAAATTTCTGTATTGCTTTCACCTGCTCGCATAGTATGACATTTTTGAAGCCACTGTATTTTGATGATATTCATCTGCTATGTTGCGATTCATCTGTTATTTCAATAACAGTCTAGCTTGGTTTTCATGATCCTTCTGAGAACTGGCTATCACACCAGATTTATCCTCCATATTTTCTTCCCAAATGATTCAACATTGCTAAACCATAATCTGTGTATAAGGTTCTTGAGATATTTTTAAACCAAATCCACAACCATTTTGTTTTGTTGAAAGACCCCAGACGTTGGCGTTTTGAGAAAATAGAGAGACTTTTCCATTTCTGTTTGCCTACTCAGTACATATTTTTATATCCTTCTGTGATGTGCTTTTACACCTTTAAAATAAATCTGAAGAAACTTGGATTACCATGGTCTGTTAATTGTTTTAATTTATACCTTCTATATTTACAAAATCATTTTTTGTAGGGCAGCAACTAGATCTGGACAAGTGTAAACAGAACTATTCCAAATGTAATTGCAACATAAATCTGTACAAAGGTACTATAATTTTGGCTGTGCTGGCTGAGGTTCATGAAAATTCATGTGCATAGCATAAGGAAGAACCCAATTCTTCGTCTTGATAGTTCAGCAGGATTCATCACATGATGACACAAAATGTTCTGCAAGACCCACAAAATCCTCAAGTAACAAAGACATTACTTACAATAATCTTATTCGTGTTAATAAACCAACAATGCCCAAAGGCCTTAAAAAGAAACACCCCTCCAAAAAAAGAAAAGGCTCAGAAATATTGCGAGACCTATTTAGATTCATTATCCTTTCCCCACCTGCTACCATGATATCTATTGTCAGTGGCTATTGCCTACTTTGGTGTTAGCATTCCAATTCCTTTGATGTATTGCAAAAAGGGAGAAAATTGAAGAAATACCTGTCTTGATTTCCTCCTCAGCCTCTATCAATGATTCAGAATGGAAGAACCAGACTTGATGTCAAGGTCTAATTATCTAGGGAGCTTTCCAGATCATTTACCACCACGATATAATACCCTGTTGGAGTTTTTCAGCTCAGTTCAATGTACTGATAACAACAAAGATTAGAGCCAAAAGTTATCACTATTCTATTATTCTCAGCAAGGGACAGGCTCATTTAACACAGAAAAACTAGAGAGAAATCAGTACCATCTCAATCCCCAACCATACTGTGGTTCATTGTAGTGGTGCTATGGTATATTTTGAAGTGCAGGAGCTTGCTATTCTAACCACCATTGGCCAGACAGCCATGAAAATCCATGCTTGTGTTATTTATGACTGTGAATGGGGGTCTGACTGAGGATATATGCATTGGGCATCCATGCATATCACACTCAAATATTAAAGATTTCTTCTTCTATGCAAGTCATAGTTTGGTGCTTTAACTGGCACCGTATCCCATTGGTATTTTAAGGCAGAGGAGAAGATTCTGAGGCTAGGGCCACATACAGAGTTCTTCAAAGTTTTGGCTATGTTGCAATCAGGAGTGTGATTCAACCAGTGTAACAACCGGTTCGGCATTTGCTACTGACCTTCTCCAGCAATCCCTGTGTGTTAAACAGCTGAAACATAGCAATCCTCTGTGCCACGCAAAGCTGAGCTTGAAAACCAGGATATAAAGCACAGACTAGGTGATGGGTAGGCCCAACAGCTGAACATCAGAGCGAATGGTTTGATCACAGCTGATCCTCAGTGATACCCCACCCCTGGTTGCATTGTGAGACCAAAGGCTAAAATTATTAAACCTGTAAGTCAGGAATAAGTAGTTATGTTTTTAGCTTTCATTAATTTAAATGTAAATGAAATCATATATTATTCTGTCCACATCCACTGTCTTTTGAATGATGGCCATATCACTTAAAGATCAAGTATGGTTCTTATCCCATGAAAAGTTGCATAAACTTTTATAAATGATCTCAAATACATTCCTAGCAAGGAACTGTATTAACTACTTTAAATTTAAATTCCACTGATCTGCAAATAAAATCAATATAAATTACTAACCCTAGTTTCCCTTAGAGGAGCTCATACCACAGAACAAATTGCCTTCACACTATAGATAGTTGCACTGCAGTTAATCATCTATTTATTCCAGTTGTTTCATTCTTTAGTTTTTCTGCAGTTGTTTCATAGTTTTAATTGTTATATTAAGATTCAAGGTGCTGAGAATCAGAAAATGATAGTGGTCAGCATTAAACAAATGAATAAGCAAAAGGATAAATACATAAGTTTGGAAATGCTCCCATCTAGCATGTCAGACCAAGAGGACTGTGACCTTGTTGCCAAAAATAAAAATTACCAGAAATCAACACTCAAGAAAAGTATGTATTAACCACAATTAACACTAGACCAACAATCAAGCAGTAAACAATATCCCAATCAAGGAACTACCAATTCAGGAAAACAATCAAACAATAAACAATAACCTAATCAAGGAACCACCAAGAACACTCTTACCAACACTGACAGGGCAAGCCACTTGTATATAAACTGAGAACAAATCCCACTCCCTTCTAGCACTGATGGGTAATGAAACATCTGCAAGAAAACAGCCAAGTTCAGAGAGCACTAAGGATCTCACGCCACCCCAAAAAATATTTTTTAACATGATACTACAGATCTGTTGTTAGCTAACTTTGGGTTAGAATTGTTCCACCAATTCAATTGTGAATCAGTATATTCTTGTTTGTTTTATAGTTTTCCTTCCAATTTCCATTTAATTCTCTGACCTTCACTGAGCCCAGATGAGCTGTGGCCATCTTCACTGTAGATGAAAAGGGACTAGTGATTTAATGCATCCACAGCACTTCCCTCTAGTAAATAGAGATGTTTGTCAGAGTAATTCCTCAGCTGATCTGGCATCTGCACTACCAGTCAGTTATGATCAATACATTTCAATTAACCAAATTAACTACTTATTTCACAGTAAGTGTAGGCCAAAACAAAAACAAAAAATAGACCCAAGGCCAGCTGAGTACAGAAAACATGCTATATTTGGCTTTTTAAGCAGCTATCTCTGCATTTTCAGAGATATTTCAGGATTAACAACATGACTTAATACATAGTACATAGCCTATGTATAATATCACCACCCAGTGCCATAGACACAGCTTTATTTTATTTTATTTATTTTATTTTATTTTATTATTTTATTTTATTTTATTATTTTATTTTATTATTTTATTATTTTATTTTATTTTATTTTTTATTTTATTTTATTTTATTTTATTTTATTTTATTTTATTTTATTTTATTTTATTTTATTTTATTTTATTTTTATTTTATTTTATTATTTTATTTTATTTTATTTTATTTTATTTTATTTTATTTTATTTTATTTTATTTTATTTTTTTTTATTTTATTTTATTTTATTTTATTTATTTATTTTTGTCAATCGCTTACAAGATAATAGGTATAAGTAAAAACAGTTATGAATACATGAATACATATAAGAAAAATAAAAAATAAAAGAAACAATAGGACAGGGACGGTAGGCATGTTGGTGCACTTATGCATGCCCGCTACAGACCTCTTAGGAAAGGGGTGAGGTCAATAGTAGACAGTCTAAGGTTAAAGTTTTTAGGGTTTGGGGGAAAAAACACAGAGTCAGGTAGAATATTCCAGACATTGACCACTCTGTGGCTGAAGTTGTATTTCCTGCAATCAATTTGGTGCGATTAACCTTGAGTTTGTATCTATTGTTTGCTCTTGTGTTGTTATGGTTGAAGCTGAAGTATTCATTGACAGGTAGGACATTGCAATGGATGATTTTATATACTATACTTAGATTGGACCGAAGGCAGAATAATTCAAGGTTTTCTAGGTCTAGAATTTCAAGACTGGTGGCATAAGGTATTCTGCAATGAGTAGAGGAGTGGAGAACTCTTCTTGTGAAATATTTCTGGACTTTCTCAAATGTGTTAATATCAGATACATAATGTTGGTCCCAGACTGATGAGCTGTATTTGAGTATTGGTCCAGCAAATGTTTTGTATGCTCTAGTTATGAGTGTAATATTACCAGGGAAAAAGCTACGTAAGATTAGGTTAACAACTCTTAACACCTTTTTGGCTATGTAGTTACAGTGGGCTCTAACACTTCGATCATTAGAGATGAGTACTCCAAGATTCTTGACAGAGTTTGAATCATCAACAAGGTCTTGACAAGTGTCAGCCTGTATTTTATTTTCTGATTTTTTTTTGCCAATGTGTAGGACAGAGCATTTATTTGTTGAGATTTGAAGTTGCCATTTGTTTGACCATTCTGATCCATAGTCAAGGTCTTTTTGAAGGGTAGCAGTATTGTCTGTAGTGTTGAATAGCTTTACATCCTCAGCGAAGAGAACGCAGTTGCTCTTGATATGATCACAGAGGTCATTTATGTAGAGTATGAAAAGAATTGGTCCTAGAACACTGCCTTGGGCGACACCACTGTTGACAGGTACAGAATTTGATAGGATGCTGCCAATGTTGACCATTTGTTGTCTGTTTGACAGGAATGCTTCTATCCAGTTATGCAGGTGTCCAGAGATACCATAAGATTTTAGTTTTAGGAGTAGTTTGTCGTGTACCACTGAATCAAAGGCTTTACAGAAGTCTACATAGATTGTGTCTATTGCTTTGCCCTGATCGAGTTGTGTAGTCCATAAATTTTTGCAGCGTAAGAGTTGCAGATTACATGATAGTTTTTCCTGAAACCAAATTGTTTATTAGAGTAGGTTGTTTGTTTCTAAGTGGAAGATGATGGATTGGTTAATAATTGATTCCATGACTTTACAGGTGACACAGCATAAGGAGATTGGTCTGTAATTTTCAACTAGGCTGGGGTCTCCCCTTTTGAAGATGGGAATGACCGTGGCTTGTGACCATAGTTTTGGCAAGGAGCTGGTCCTGAAAGATTTTTCAAAGATTATGCTTAGAGGTTCTGCTATGGCAGTGGGTAGCTTTTTTAAGAAGTAGGCACATATGCCGTCCAGTCCAATAGATAGAGATGGTTTTAGATTGCGTAGTGCTTTTTTAACATTGTCTTGTGTAAAATCAATATGTATTAGATCATTGTAGTTGTCTGTGGTTCGATTAGGAAATACTGGGCATGATCCATTGCTGTTTACAAATACTGAGCCAAAGAATGTGTTAAAAAGGTTGGCTTTAATAGTGTCGTTGTTGCAGTCTTTACCATTAGGTCCTTTCATGGGTGGGGTGGACCTTGAGTCTTTTAGTTTGTTGTTTACAAAATTGTACAAAGCGTGGGTGGAATTGGTGCGTAGAAGTTTTTCTTCTTGTTTAATGTGATAATTGGTGCATTCAGTCTTTATCTGGTGGCATAAGTTTTTGTATCGGCTTTTGAAATTGGCAATGTGACCAGATTTGTTTTTCCGCTAAAGTAATTTCTTTTTGGATTGAAGCTTCCTTATTGTTATGGGTAATTTGTTTTTTCTGGTTTTGGGAGTTATTAATGGTACATATAGTTTGATGACTCTTTTGACTTCAAGTAAAAATATGTTGTAATGGTCTTCAACAGTATTGCATCCAGTGAATAGAAATTGCCAATCAAGGGATGAGAGATTGTTGTTTATAAGATTATAGTTGCCTTTTTTGAAGTTATAATTAGGGATTCCGTCATTATGATGATTTTTGTGTGGAGACAAAAGTCTATCATGTTGTGGTCACTGTTGGAAAAGGGTTCTTAAATTTGTATTCCATAAATTGAATTCAAACTATTGCAGAAGAGATCGAGGCAGTTGTTAAGTCTAGTGTTGTTGGTTACTAGTTGTATTAGTCCCAGATTTGTTACTGCATTGTAGAAGGTTGCATGTGTGGGTTCAGTTGTACATTAAGGGTCCAGTTAATATGAGGTAGATTGAAGTCACCAAGAAAGATAAAAGTGTGTGGGCAGGATGCTGCCCATGTTAGTAGTGAATTTAGCTTGTTTACATGTTCGATGTCACATTCAGGTGCTCTGTAACATAGTAAGAATCGAATTGTGATATTTAAGGATAGTTCACAGGTGATGGTCTCAGGAAGAGCAAGCTCCTGGGTAACTTGGATATTTTTTAGATGTAAGGACTTTTTATAGAAGATAGCAACACCACCTCCTCTATGGATTTCATGAACTGATCGGTAAACATGATAGTCTATTACTGTGGTAATGGAGTCAGGGAGAGATGCATTGAGCCATGTTTCACAGACAAATATAATGTCGAATTTAGCCGTATTTAGTAAGAGGAGAAATTCAGGTATTTTATTTACAAGGCTTCTTGCATTGAGTAGCTTGCATTTAAGGCCAGTTGTGGTTGGAATAGAGGTTGCTTGCCAGTTGTGGTTGGAATAGGGGGTTGCTTGCCTAGTTTTGAGTGATTTTGGATTGGATGGGGTGGGGTTTTCTTCCTTCTGTAGAGAAAGGTGGGAAAGAAGTAAGCTTACAAAACCAGGAGAGCATTTTTTTTTAAAAAAATAGCAAATTGATTGAATGTCTTTCCAATGTTCTGCAAATACTCTCATCTTATATTGTAATGTATGATATAAAACAACACTAGACTGTCGCGTCGAGCGACCGGTCCGTTGATTCGATTTTCCAGTCTGTTGCTGAATTCCCTTCAAGAATTAATTTAGCGGAGCCCTCGCAAGGGTGAGTGCCAAAGCACAAAGAAAAAGACACAAAACAAATAGTTTCTTTAGGTGAGGAAACACATCGCGCCTGGGGCAGATGGAATTGTCCCGGCGGCCCCGATTGCTTTGCGCTGTCCTCTTTTATTGTGCTGATTTAAAGACGGGGTGGGGTGAATGCAGGAAACAATGAAGTTACAGAGTTAATCATTGAAACCAAGATACGTGACACAAGGAGCAAACTTCATGACTGATACTTTTCAGGTAAACATGTCTTAATACCAAATACACAGTTTTTAGCTGACACAGACTTTTGGAGTTAATCCTGTCAGTTTCAGTCCTGTCAGTGGAATTTGCCCTGAGAGGTGTACGTGCTAGGCAAGATTTGTTCTATGGCAAAATAGCTAAAGCAGGATAGCCACAATTCCTCCTTTTCTTTATTTTTGTGCTCCTGATTCTAGGTAGAGTCCTTTCTCCTCCGAGTAGTCCCATAAGGTGGCAACAAACCCTTCGGTTTGTTGATGCCTTGCAGAACCAACTCATACGAGGAAAAGTCCTCATCCCCGAATCGTGGCTGGGCAGAGTTAACAAAACTTCTTTGGGAGAAAAGGAGTTAATAGTGTCTATTTCCTCCTCTGACTCTAGGTCAGAGGACCATTCCAGCAAAGGTTTTTTGACAAGATCTTTTGTGAGAAAGCTAACCATTTTTTGAGTATTGTTAACTTCATTATCAAGGGTATTCAAACGATCCCTCAAAAAGGTAACTAAACGTCCTAATACACATGGACCAATAGTACAAGCAAGAAGCAATAGCACAAGAGGACCTATTAGAGCAGACAATAGAGTGGTTAACCAGGAGAAAAATTAAACATGCCTTGATACCATGGCTGACCTTGTTGTCGTTCATTCTCTCTATCCTTCAAACGTTTACGTAATTCATCCATAGAATCTTTGACAACTCCTGAATGATCAGCATAAAAACAACATTCTTCCTTTATTGCTACACATAATCCCCCTTTGTTTAAAAATAACAAATCTAGACCTCTTCTGTTCTGAAGAGTCACTTCAGCTAGAGATGAGAGAGAAGTTTGGAGAGCAGAAATTGAAGTCTCTATACGTTTGAGATCTTCATCTATTTGTAAACTGAGGGTTGCTAACTGTTGATGACCAACAGCTAGAGCTGCTACCCCAGTGGCTGCACCTGCGGCTCCAAGACCCAGCAATACAGATAGTGTTACAGCTGTTATGACTTCTCTTTTCTGACGAAGGGGGAATTGTGGAGGTTCAAGTTCATTAACAAGTTCCGACCCTGGATAAAAAGTGATCTTTGGGAGTAATTTTACCTGAATGCAAAAGGATCCCTGAGCAATAAGAACATCACCATGAGCACAAGCGGTGGCTCCAGTGGAGCAGGCCCATACAGAATTATTACCTGGGATAAAGAATTGTCCCTTGAGGCGAGCCTTGATATTGCCATTGGAGGTGGTATATAGAGGACCGTAGCCTCCAATGTTAAGGTTTGATCTTTCTTTTGGTAGATATACATTACAGTGATACCCAGATGAAACATTCTGACAATATTGGGAGTAATTAGCAGGTATGTGTCCTAGGCAACATCCTTGACCTACTATGTCAGTGATAGTGATGGAGGAAGTGTTCCATCGGCATTGTGTGTCACTGGTGGAGTTACTAATGGGTTCATTGGAAGCTACTGCATCGTAGAATGGTGGCAAATCAGATAAGCAAAGCCAACATTGATCAGTTTTGGATGAATCATTAAGTGTAGTTGCTAGCAATGTGAAAGAAGAATTGACCAACTGTACTAATGGATTCACCTGGATATTGGGTTTTTGTAGAAAGTTTGATTTCAGATTGGGATTGGGACCAACATCGTAAGTGGACATGGATATCGAGAGACGAATTGTAAAAACATTCCCTTCATCTCCTTGACCATCCCACTGACGCCCTCCCCAAGTAAACCCAACCATCCATTGTTTTTTTGCAAGTGTCTTTCCTTGTGCAGTAAAGGTGATTATGAGTGGATTCATTCTTTGTCCACAACAAGGCCATGAAGAGCAGGAATGCTGTGCTTGGGCACAGGTAATATGAATATAGTCATTTTTGGTAGGTGCTTCCCACCAGATATGACCTGTGGACACACAACTCCATTTTTACAATATCTGTCAACTACCCCACCGCAGGCAGAACGAGAAGTGCCAGTACTGTGGGCAGGGCAAAAATATAGTCTATAATTGTCAGCAGGTGCTGGACAGCAGGAGCCTTGCTTGTCCCATGTATCAGCTTGCAATTTTTTGTCTGCGTAATTTTTCGACTCCTGTTCCCATTTCAGCAAAATCCATGAAAAGCTGAGGAAACCATGGCCATCGAGTATAGTTAGTGGTGGTATTTAAAATTTTTCCTTGAAAGTCAAGGATAGTCCAGGTATAAGTTTGAGGTTGATGTTCATTTGTAGAGGATGGTTGTATGCTTCGAGGAGTGCGACGATAGCCAAATCGTGGAATAGCATGAGACGCAGGCTGCTTAGAGATGGAGCTGTCACCGATGAAGGCAGGATACCGAAGATGGCGAGCTCGAATGAGAGCCGTAGTCTTGCAATGGGTGTCGTCATAGATGAGGTGGCGTCGTCGCACAACAGGTGGTTTGTAGCGATCAGGAACCCAGGAAGATGAATGATGCCATATGCAGTTGGTGACATCACAAGGTGGAAAGCAGCAATGAAGATGCCATCGTAGTTTGTCTCCAGGAAAAGGTAGCTCAGAATTAGCTAGAGAGGGCAATGTAAGGAAAACAGAGGATAGTGGAGGAGATGCCACTGAAGGAGTGGAAAGCAATAGAACAGTGTGATTGAAATAGGTGTGATTGTGGAAAAACCCCAAGCAAGAATAGGAACCTATAGTAAGCGAAGTGACATGTATAGTTAAAAGATTGAACAAGGAGAATAGTAATAGTGAACAGTTATGTCAGAAGTAGGAGAAAGGAAACGACCGTTGTGTTGGAAAACATAATTACATGCAGGAAGGAGATTATCTTTAAAAACAAAGGTAACAGTGTCAGCAAGGAAAGCAAAAATAGCATCAGGAGATGCCCTAAATTGAGAAAAGACAGGAAGTATCGATATCAGAAGAAAGATTAGGATCAGAGTCAGGTTTGCCATGGTAAGGTCTGACACAGCGAGCAGGAACCCAAAGCACTCGATCAGGAAGTTGGACAGCAGCGTAACCCTTTCCCCAGGTGATGAGCTGTGCAGGACCTTTCCACGCAGGATCTGGAAGCTGTCTGAAATAGACAAGAGGACGGGAAGAGGGAACTACTGGCTTGGTGAAGTGGCAGGAAGCCGCCGTGGCAGGAGGAGAGCCAGTAAGATTGAGAAAGTTAAGAGTATAAAGACAAACATTTAAGATATTTTGCAACGTTGGGAGGTTCGGGGGACCTGAGCCTTTTTCCCCAAGTGCCGATCAAGGGCCTGTTTCAAAGTTTGGTGCAATCTCTCCACAATCGCTTGACCTTGGCTGTTGAAGGGCAAGCCAAACTTATGGATGATGGCCCATTTATGACAAAACTCAGCAAAGGGAGAACTGACATAAGCAGGACCATTATCTGTTTTGAGAATTTTTGGACATCCCAACGTTACGAATGATCGAATACAGTGATTAATAACATTTTTGGTAGCCTCTCCTCTTTGCAATGTTGCTATAATAAACCCTGAATAAGTATCTACTGATACATGAATGTATTTCCAGGGAGCAAAGGGAGGATAATGAGTGATGTCCATTTGCCACGTATCACAGGCTTGAGTACCCCTAGGATTAACGCCTTCAGGGATACCTTTGGCCTGCAAGCTACATGTTGGACATTGTTGAATTATTGCCGTGGCTTCTTGATATGTAATTCCAAATTGTCGCACTAGGGCTTTCCTGTTTTGATGAAAATAATCATGACTCTCCCAGGTGAAGGCTGTTGGAGAAGGGGAGAGGAGGCCATAATTTTACAAGCCTCGTCTGCCATATGATTGCCTTCTGCTAGGAATCCAGGCAATTGCTGATGACTTCTGATATGGGCTACAAATAAGGGTTTCCTCGTTTTTCAACAGGGTCTGAAGCTGAAAAAAAGTGTCATGAGAGAGGGAGGGGTAATAGGGGAGATATATGCATCGAAAATATGAGCAACCATCTGGGTAACATACATGCTATCAGATATTACATTTAAAGGTTGTTGTGAAAAAGAGACAACGCCAATAGGAAGGCAGCTAATTCAGCTTGTTGTGCTGATGTTTGTGAAGTAGTTAAACGTTTATGCCATTGAGCATTTTCGTACCATGTACATGCTCCAATATTTTTTGAACCATCAGTAAATACAGTGAAGCCTTCCTTCAATGGCTGTTGGACAAAAGGTGATTGTAAAACAAAAGGAACTGTCCGCAACACCTGCAGTCATGAATCAGAGGGAAGGTGGCACGACACTTGGCCACACCAATCTTCCAACGCGTCCTGCAGTGTTGTGGAAGTCTGAAAAAGAGGTTCCCATTGAGTGATCTTAAAAGGAATATACAATGTAAAAATATCCATTCCCATCAGGGCTTTGGTTTCTCTTACGCCCTTTTTCTATAAGAGAAGCCATTTGCGCTGCTCTAGTAAAAATAGATGTTTTTGGAGTGTGTGGTAGGTGTAGCCATTCCAAAATATGAAGATTTCTTGCATCTGATATTTGGACAATTATTGCAGTCAGTAGTTGATGAGTGGAAAGGATAGCAAGAGAAGGTGGTGTGTCTGTGAGTGCACGGTTTACCCATCGGGTGGCTAGGGCTGTGTTTACTTGTTTTAAAGCTTCTAGATGCTGATCTGAAAGATAGACCTTATCTGCAGGATTTTTCAATCCTACTAGTGCTTGAAAGAGTGGTGATAGCATCTGTGTGGTTAGAGCAAGATATGGTCGAGCCCAGTTAATAACCCCAAGCACTGCTGTAATTGAACCAGCGTGGTTGGCTGGGGAAGTGTGAGTGAAGGAATATGTGGAGATGCTGTGGAAGCTAAAACCTTGTGGCCTAAATATTGCATTGGGTAGTGAGACTGGATTTTTTCAGGTGCTATATGTAACCCTGCTTTTGCTAATGTGGTCAAGAGGATCGGGAAGGTTTTTGGACCATCCCCTTTGGCCCATCGGCAGCAATTAAGATATCATCCATGTAATGATATACAAGAAAACTAGGAAATTGAGATCGATAAGGCCGCAGAGCCTCATTGACAAAAAATTGACACATAGTTGGTGAATTTAGCATACCTTGTGGAAGAACTTTCCATTGATACCTAGAGGTGGGTTTAGAGTTGTTAAGCTCTGGTACTGTAAAGGCAAAGATGATCCTATCTTTTTGTGCCAGAGGTATGGAAAAGAAACAGTCCTTTAAATCTATTATTATGAGATCAAATCCAGCTGGGATCAAATTAGGATTAGGCAGGCCACACTGCAGTGGTCCCATGGGTTGAATAATTAAATTAATGGCTCGAAGATCATTAAGGAGGCGCCATTTGCCAGATTTCTTTTTAATGACAAAGACAGGGGTGTTGTAAGGACTGGTGGATGGTTCAATATGTCCTTCTATTAACTGTTGATGGACAAGAAGATGTAAAGCCTCCAATTTTTCTTTGGTGAGAGGCCATTGATCCACCCAAACAGGAAGAGAGGTTTTAAGAGTAAGGGATAAAGGAGAAATAGACATTTAGATAGAAAAACTATGGCAGCTGAATATAAGCCTGAAATTGAGAGAGTAAATCACGTCCCCAGAGGTTACAATGTAGAGGAAGGATATAGGGTTTAAGATAAGCAGTTAAGGTAGAATGCTTAGTAGAAGCAGAGAGCCAATGAGAGCTGACCTTAGCAGCTTGGGCCCCACCTACGCCCTGCACTGAAGAAGCTTCTGTGAGAGACCAAGAAGAGGGCCATTCAGAGGAACGAATAACAGAAACGTCTGCTCCGGTGTCAATCAGACCATCAAAAATGCGACCATTGAGTGTGACAGAAAGAGTGGGTTTTGAAGCTTGGACAGGCTGCTGTAATGCAAACAAGGAGAGAGGTTCAAAAAGAGGCAAAATTATAAGCGTAGCCACTACTGTCCCCTTTAAAGAAAAGCAACGATCCCCTATTGCAGCCAAAGCAAGATTATTAAGAGCAGAAGAATCATATAAGTAAGGAGCAGCAACCACACCCTCTATGGTAAGGGAAGAATTGGGAATAAGTAAGACAGGTGTGGAAGGAGGCAGAGGTTTGAAAAGCGTTGTAGTTAAAGGAAGAGTGAAAACAGCGCCAGGATCATCATACACAAGATCCTCTAACAGCACCACAGGAAATGTTGTGGCAGGTAATTCAGCCTTTGTGGCGGGGTTAGCTGAAGACCCCTCAATTAGTTTCCCAAAGGCTGAGAGAGAGAAGGATTAGAACGACATTGTGAAGCCCAATGATAGCCTTTCCGGCAGCGAGGACAGATGGTTTGTGGCTTAGATGAGGAGGTGGACCTCTAGTTTGGCCATGAAGAGCGGCCCCACCCCTGGCATGCGACATTGATTTTTAAAATGTCCGGGCTTGCCACAGTTAAAACAATTGCCGTTGCGTGTTACAGCGAAAGCATCGGGAGGAGAAGTGGATGCGGAATTAGGATCTGATAATGAAGCAGTGATAGCAGTAGCAAGCATATTCATTTTATGAGTGGTTGTTCCTACAATTCTACAGAGTTGTAAAAACTCAGCCAATGTCACGCCTGGCTTATTAGCGACTGGCTGTAGAATTTTTTGACAGTCCTGATTTGCGTTGGAAAAAGCCAATTTTATAAGTAACTCTTGTTTGGCAGTAGAATTATCTATCTGTCGATCTAGGGCTGTCTGAAGGCGACTGATGAATGAAGCATATGGCTCATCAGGATTTTGCATAATTTTCAAAAATGTTTGGGTGGACTGCGAATCTGAATCATCCACTCGCTTTAAAGCATTCATAGCACACATATGAATAATGGCAAAACTGCGACGGGGGAATTTTGTTGTTGTGCTAGAGTAGAGGATTGACCTTTTCCCATTAAATGATCTACAGTTACTCCAGCAGGCAAACCCTACGAATTTCAGCCTCAACACCTTTTTCATATTCAGATTGCCACACAACATATTGCGCTGGAGTCATAAGCATAGAGAAAAGCATTTTCCAGTCATAAAGTAACATAACAGTATTAGCAGTGACCAAAGAATCAAGTATTCCCGAGTAAAAGGAGAGTGTAATCCATAAGTTGTAACTGCATCTTTTATATTTTTAAAACTTTAAACTCAATGTTGCTGTGAACATTGCCTCCGCTGCACCAGGGATAATAGTCATAGGATAAGCAGAAGGATCTTCTGTTTCTAAAGGCAGAGGTGATGACAGAAGATTAGTTATAATACCTCCCACAGGTTTTATCAGAGAAGAGTCAGAAAGAGAAGATGGAGCGGAAGGAGGAGGGAAAGAAATGTCAGGATACGGAGGTGGTAAGGAAGAAATTGTATCAAGATGAGCCGCAAGAGGCTTAGTAGTTTTTGAATGAGAAGAAGGGAATCAGAGGAAACAGGGGAAAAAGAGGTTTCAGGAAGACTAGAAGGTGGATAAACAGTAGTTATAGCAGCCATTATCGCTCTCCAAGAAATGAGTATATCCATGGGAGCTCTAGGAATTTCGTGTAGATATTTCCCTAATTTTTCCCATAGAGAATGGCTGAGAGTTCCAGCAGATGGATAGGCTGGACAATGTGCCTCAATGTAAATTATAAATTTATTTAAAGATTTCTTAGAAATAGGGTACACAGTGGTACCATTGATTTTTGAAAGGAATTAGCCTTCTTCACCAAATCGTAAAGTTCGTCCCTATGTCCTGACGAAACCTTGGAAAGTGAGGAGCCCATTACTTACGTTCTGCACGGAGCCTATGCCAGGTGCGTAGAAATGGGAGTGAAGGCGATGCACCCCTAGACAGAAGTCACACCGTGAAACCAGAAAATCAAAGGGATCCCGGACGAATCGAGGATCCCGGATGAGCCCCAGCTGTCGCGTCGAGCGACCAGTCCGTTGATTCGATTTTCCAGTCTGTTGCTGAATTCCCTTCAAGAATTAATTTAGCGGAGCCCTCGCAAGGGTGAGTGCCAAAGCACAAAGAAAAAGACACAAAACAAATAGTTTCTTTAGGTGAGGAAACACATCGCGCCTGGGGCAGATGGAATTGTCCCGGCGGCCCGATTGCTTTGCGCTGTCCTCTTTTATTGTGCTGATTTAAAGACGGGGTGCGGGTGAATGCAGGAAACAATGAAGTTACAGAGTTAATCATTGAAACCAAGATACGTGACACAAGGAGCAAACTTCATGACTGATACTTTTCAGGTAAACATGTCTTAATACCAAATACACAGTTTTTAGCTGACACAGACTTTTGGAGTTAATCCTGTCAGTTTCAGTCCTGTCAGTGGAATTTGCCCTGAGAGGTGTACGTGCTAGGCAAGATTTGTTCTATGGCAAATAGCTAGCCACACTAGACTATTTGCACAATACTTTTGAGAGAAAGAAAACTTCTTTCAGGAATCCAAGTCCTAAATAAAAGTAATTCAAATTTTCAAATATAGATGTGGCTTTTTATAGCTTTATATAAGCTAAAGTATATGCATACATGTTAGGCATTTTATTCAGCATTATATACTTGTGCCATCATAAGACCAACTTTATTTTAACAGCTAATGTTGTCCACTTCTTATGAACATGCTCTTATGTACAGTTATCAAATTCCTTGGGAAAGAGAACAAAGCATTTGGCACACCTAATAAAACCAAGAACTCTTTTATCACACTTTTCAATTGCACTTAGACTTATATACCACTTCACTGTACTTTACAGCCCTCTCTAAGCAGTTTATAGAGTCAGCATATTGCCCCCAACAATCTGGATCCTTTATTACCAGGAACTATGAATAAGATAAAAGATAGAACACAAGTAGAACCAGAGGTGGGATACGACAAGGTTAACTACCGGTTCAGGATTTACATGCTCCCCTGCCCGCTGTGAGCCGCGCACCTGTTAATCATCATTAGCCCGCTGTGTGCCTAGAAGCAGCCTTTGAAACAGCCCTCTTTTCTTGTTTTTTTAACTGCAGCTGTGCCTCGTTCGGCAGCTGAAGTTGAAATATCAGGAAATAAAGATCAGGTAAGAGCCCGAGTGGGCGGGTGGGCAAAAACATCAGCAGACATAGAACCAGTTCTATGTCTGCTGCTCTTCAGAGCAACCAGTTCTGTAGAGGTGGACAGAACCGGTAGAAACCCACCCCTGAGTAGAACTCTCGGATAGTTAGGGTAAACCTTTCACCTGAGCTGCAAACTTTGGGACAAGCACTAGATAGTTGAAAATAAATTTTGCTATACTGTGTATTTTCCAATTTACATGCAAATCTATCAATCATCTATTCATTATCTATCTTTTGAAGCTACTTTTTAATTTTTTTCTCCAAGTCTGACAAATAACTATGATGATTTAAAAAAACCAAATAATAATTATTTACACCTTTGGAACATTTCAATTCCTGATAAAACATCTCAACACTAAAAAAGATAACTCAATCCTCATGAGCACACCAGTCAATTTTTTTTTTGCTAGCAATAATATTCAAAACAGATGTCTAAATATATACTCTTCACCAAAACAAAATAATTTGAGAGCTAGTTTGTAAAGAAGAGTCTGAATGATAGGCAGAAGATCAATCAGTATAGCTTTCTTCTTCCTTATCTGGCCAGTCAAACAAAAGCTTTACGTGTTATTCTTCTACCCATCAGACAAGTTACTAAAGCTACTTTGCTTCAGAAACAATAGCAGCTGCTACCATTGGTGCCCCTAGCAGAATTTAAGTTGAATTGAGAGACTCCTCTTCAGCCAAAAGGCATCAATAGACTTTTTCAGATTATTAAAAGAATTTGCAACTGTACAGAATTTATAGTCAGGTTCTTCTGACTCTTGGAGATTAATACCAAGCTCCTAATCCAATTTTCTGCAGGTATTTCATCTCATGTGAGATTTCCTAAATACAATTGTACAGAAGAGGGCTTTAACTTGTATTTTTTGAAAGTCTGCATAGAATTGGATTTCAAAAAAATCATCCATCATCAATAATTCTATTTCCATCCCAAATTCAAATCCAATGTAGACACTCATAGTCAGTTTTTTCAGAGCCATCATAAATTCAAACAGATGTTGAACAAATGATCATAGATTGAGGACTACCTCTAAATTCTTCTTGGGTTTTAAAACCTATGCAAAGATGTTGAGTCTCCCCCAGAAATGGCATATCAGGTGCCCTGAAAAATAACTGGAACAGGATCATAGGCATTTGTCAGCCAAATGTTTTATTCTACCAACCAGCATGTTAGCACCATTGCCTTGTAATAGTGCTTCAATTATACCTTTTCAGTTGAGAGCAGTGAGGCTGAATTAAGCCTGAGATGCCTGCCAATGTAATGAGGTTTTTTGTTTTCTCTTTCAGGGCTGAATTTCAGCTCCTCTTATGTTCCATTAAGTTTAAGATCCAATTGCTAGGTGCCTTTTTTAGGCTTCATTAAAAAGTACATTTTGAATGAAGGTCATTTGGAATGGTACCAAATGGATGTCCCTGGGAAGTAAATAAGGTCTGTGTATGCATGCATGTATGTACAATAATATGTGCCTAAAAATAAAAAAAAAATTCTTTAAAGTTTTTTGAAAAAGTAATCAGGCAACTTTGACCTATTAGTGGATATATGCAATTTTTAAATTTATTTCAAAATTATCAAAGTTTGTTGCAGAAATCACATTCGGAAAGCACACACAGATAAATGATTCAGCAGGATTCAGTAACTTCTTTATATATTTAATAACACATGAAGTAAATTTACAATGCCAACAGTAGATTCTTCCAAAGTGGTAGCAGTTACAGGCAAAAACACAAGCAGAGGAGAAAACAGCTTCAGTTATGATTCAGAATTGCAGGCTAGTTTGAAGCTTCAGAGCGCAGTGCTGTAATGAGGAGCCATGCCCAGGCTCCTTCCAGTTTCAGTTTCCAAACAGTCCTCATTGGCTGACTTAGTTGCGATTCATTGGCTGACCTTGTTACCATGCTTCTGCCAGTTCATGAATATTCTGACAATATGTGCCTTCCTTTAAATCCAGATTTTTCCCAGATTTTTTTCTTTTGATTTCTAAAATGGATGTAGAAGATGACAAGACTGAGCCCAAGGGAGGAATAAAATTTATTTATTTTTATTTGGTTTGGTTTGTCAATTGCTTGCAAGATAATAAGTATAAGTAAAAACATAGTTATGAATACATGGATACATATAAGAAAAATAAACAATAGGACAGGGACGGTAGGCACGTTGGTGCATCATCAGTCACCTGCAAGAAATCTAAGTCCAGCCCACCTTGAATGCCTCTCTTATCTTTCCCGCATTTCCCTTAGCAATCAGTTGGTCAGATTCTTGTAGAGAGTTTAAGCTTGCAATAAATCTTTACACTCGGTTGAACAGCCTGAATTTCCTGATTTCCCGGGACTTGACAATGTATGCGCCATCCTTTAAATCCAGATTTTTTCCCCCCAGGGCAGTTTACAACAGAATAGAATAACATCCAATTCTATAAAATAATTAAAAAGTGGAGTAAGTCAAAACAACTAAAATGCTTAACATTAAAACAATAATGTGGCCCAGGCCATTCATTAAAATGCCTGCAATACCTGATAGAATCACAATAACAAGAGCCATGAAGGTTTTGCAAAAAAGGTGCTAAAAAGGCAATAAAATGGTGTCAGGCTTAGCTTACTGAGGAAGAAATGTAGCTTAGGGACCAATTTAGCCCTTGTACAGGAATGTTATCTAATTGTAAGAAGTACCTTGAAGGAGCTTTTTGTTATGTTTTGTCTTAGTTGCATCTCCTGTAATTAATATTTTATGCTACATTAAATACAATATTCAGTTTTTACAATTGCTGCCAAGCATACACCTAAAGGAACAGGGTAGATCAAGAATTTAAGCAGCATTAGTGGGAACACTGGGGTTTGACAGCACAGAAAGAAAATACTAAAAAGATAGGGAAAGGCCATCAGAAATCTTGGTATTAGCAAAGGGAACAGGGGTATCTCAATGACAATCACTAGATTTAAAATGGTGGACGCAACTTGGTCAAAATATTGATCCTAGCAAGCATGTAAAAAGAGAGAAGGATAAAATTGCAAGGTCATGCCCACCATTATGAAGCCAAGGACCATTGCTACATAAAGTCCTTAGAAAAAAGACACAAAGAAGATGGGGAATATATCCAATATTAAAAAAATCAGTATACATAACACCCAGTCATTATATATATTTTGGAAATGTAAATACCATCAGCATAAATATTCATTTCATCTGGTATAGCATCTCAAACAATAATTTTTCAATGTACTGTATAGAGTTTTTCCATTGATTTCTGCTGATTGATGAAATATCACTCATCACCATATTTGCATGGAAATATTAAACAGAAAATAGGCTGATAATCAATCTATGTTGCAGACCAGTACTTGCCTGGGTGTTTTGTAGGTTCCTAAATGTTTTGTTTAAGGACAATGTAGACATATATAATCCTCTAAAGTAGGTTGCACATTGAGATTCTCAATCATCCAGGTCATGGTTGTCCCAAAGTTTTTTTTTGAGGCAACTGGACTTTATTTTTTTCCTTTGAAAACACTTTTCATCCAAGAAGCTTTTTCAGTTATAACTAATGAGTTCTTTTAAAGTAGGTCATTTTTTTCTCCCCTCCAACCCAAAATATTGTTTCAAATCAAACCCCTAAAAAGCAGTTTAAGCCAAATTTTAAAAATTGGTTCCCTTTGTAATTCATTCACTGAAATTCACTGAAAATAATAATACCACTGGCTTTTGCATGACATCAAATGTGCATAATGCAAGCATAATATACTATGTCCAAGATTGGCCTAAAGTCAGGGGCAACCATCTTTCTGGGTAAGATCTTACAAAATTGCATGTGCCTGCAATTATTTCTGTATAAGATTGCAGCATTCTCACATGAAATGTTAGCATTTTTGTGGAAGAACTTATTTAATAATGCAGCAATTGTATGCATAAATCCTGAAATTTCACATTGATGCTTTTTAAATTATTACTTCTGAATAATTGGAGGGCTTTCTTGATTTTACCTGGTTCTTAGTGTCCCTACAAGTAATGCTGCTTATGTCTGGCTTTCAGGGACTGTCTTAGAAACCCTACAGAAAACACACAATAATTATGGGACTGTTTCTCTTTCAGATAATTGCCAGTATCACATAAACATGATATCACATTGAATGGATATTTGCACCACTTCCCTATTTCCTTAAAAAAAAAACTACATTTAAAAAAAGTTCCAGATAAGAGATTTTTTTTTTCTTTTATAACCTCACATTCCATCTCCATACTCACAAAAGGATTCATCACAACACATACTTGTTAAATGTTCTCCTGAACCTGCTGGACATTCCAATGCAGAATTTTCTCTCTTTTTTTTAAATACCAAAAATTGTCAAACTTTTAAGAGGAAGCGGTAAGAATATGCTGTGTAGATGAGTCATTCCAAACATAGAGCACACAAAGACAAAGATAATTATCCATTCCAAGATGTAAAATGATTGTACTTTTAGAAGAAGGTTGCAATGTTAGAAGTTATTATGCAAATATAAGAAGATCTGCTGACAAGTCTTCCTGTTACAGAAAAATGTCTAGAAGATGTAGCCCCAAGCACGTGAAAAGCAATGATCAGATCTGAAGGCAGTTTCCTTTGGGCTTTGCACCAAACTTCTTTTTCAAAGGCAAGGAGGGACAGAAAGTGGAACAGGGCAGATGGAAGTGTTGATTTATTACTTTTGTCAGCCTTTCTTCTTTTGGAAAATAGGAAGATCCTGTATAAGTTAGCTCTTTGCTTCTTTCTCATATGCAAATTATGATGCTCAAACAATACTTTGTATAAAGTCACAAAAGTGAAACCCATGAAATTAATCAGGAAAGGATGTATGAAAATGTTCCTTTTAAATTCCTCTTCAGTCACTGACTACTCCAAATATATATGAGGAAGACCACTTGTAAAATTTACTGTAGTCAAAATTCAAGAAACGCTTGGTAAAATGACTCCCATCTTCAGGAGAGTGGGAAAAATACTTTAAGAAACATACATTGAGTCCATCTAGAATATTCAGGTTAGACTTTAATTCAACTCATTTCTGTATTCAATTCAATTCACTTCCTATGCAGAAGGCTTAAACTAGGTAGAAAATGGGTCACATGTAGTAATCTTGAATTTTCTCCCCAGCATTCACACAGAGGACTACCTGTATAGATATTTCACATGACCTGATTATGATGGGCGTACAAATCAGTTTCAATATGTTA
The DNA here is from genome assembly GCF_049901735.1 of Notechis scutatus. Taxonomy (NCBI): domain Eukaryota; kingdom Metazoa; phylum Chordata; class Lepidosauria; order Squamata; family Elapidae; genus Notechis; species Notechis scutatus. Next base: position 149,913,653 of record NC_142012.1, read on the forward strand.
GTTTAATCTTATTGGATTAAACTGCTTCATGCCTTGATTCAATATTTTGATGCAATTTTTTTTTCAGTTTTCCGAGACTTCTGTTACAATTTTACTATTTGATTCAGTTTTTCAGTTCAATTCAAGAAATTAATTCAGTAGAAAGTTTCAGATGAATTAGCTTTGAGTGTAATTTCTGAAGCAAAATTTGTGTTCTAATTACATATAATCCAGGCTTATTAGCCCTGAATTCTGACCTTCCAAATTAAACTCCAAGATGAGTTGATTCTCTTAATCAGCTTAATTCATTGTTTAATAGAAGGTGGGTTAAGAAAATAATGATAATTGAATAATTGTTTAAGGTTCTAGCTTTAGATTATTCAGCATACAACAAAGCCTCACATTTTCCCATCTTCCAAACTGTCTCTAATGTGAGAACATACTAAATTTAAGAGAAATATGTCTTCTCACCTGATCACCTCAGTCTTATTTCTTGCCAAATCTATTTAATAATGAAGAATGGCCAAATGGTCTTTATATTTTGTGAATTTTTTTCCATATACCTCCCCAAACTGGAGATTGATAATCTGGGGGTGGGATGTTGCTCCATTAATGCTTCTCCACTTAGAAATATAAGATTTCAGTAATCTTATTTTAATTACTTAGGCAATATTGCCAACTACCCCATATACAATTCATACAATGTATTGTACCACTAAGATACCAATAATATTAATATCAATAATTACTATTAATATATGTTATAAATAATTATTTAATAATAATAAATATGAAATACAGTTGTGTAGATCACTTATTATGTTTTTCCTTTGTCATAAAAAACTGCTGGTGACCTTTTACTGCTGCACCATAGAGAGTATCTTAACTTACTGCACCTGTACATGGTTTGCCAATTGCACAGTGGCAGATAGAACAGCACTCCAGAGGGTTAACATCATTGCCCAGAAGATCATTGGTTGCCCTCTCCCCTCTTTGGAAGAGCTTTATAGCTCCCACTGCTTTAAGAAAGTTCAAATCATTCTCAAAATCCATTTCATCCTGGACACCCTTTTTTTTTAACTATTACCATCTGACAGGATAATAAAAACAAAGACCAATAGGCTGAAGAGCAGCTTCTATCCCAGGTCAGTAACTCTATTGAATTCTACTTTATAATGCAATATCAGGGGTTTTCAATTCAATGTATAGAATGTGAAGGATATGTGTTTGTGTTTATTTTCATAGTCATAATGTACACTAAGATGGTATTTAATTTCATTGTATGTGGCGCAATGACAATAAAGTAAACTAAACTAAACACCTCACGAGCCCACAGAAATGATCCTTATACCAGAAAGCACTGTATATTCTTGACACCTATTGAAATATAAAATATTTGCATGACTATGCGTTATACATTATGCTCTATAAAAAAGTAAAAAAAACCATATATGCATCAAAAGGATGTGCTTGTTAGTCAGAAAACTGCAAGTATACAATCCTTTTCATAGATTTGCATTTCACTGGCATAGTTTAAATTGAGATAAAGATCGTATGAGACAGAATTTTAGTCATTCCTATTTACAGTTTGAATTCTCATTACAGATCCCTTGGAAAACTATTGAACTCTCCATAAATGCCAAAGGAATTTCTCCTTTGGAGAAATGAAAGGAGAACATTGTTTCTTAATAACTATTTGATTCAACATTATGCTAGTCATTGAAATAGGGCCTTTTTCATTTGCTAAGTGAGAAGCACATTTGAGTTATCACAGATAAGCATAAGTCCGTTGTGGATCATACAACAGGCATCTCAGATTGCTACCCTTTCCCAAGTGTCTTTGGTCATTTGTAATGAAAAATAGTCCAGCATCTTACCCATCAAAAAGGAAAATTAAAGAACTTGTGCAAATTCTAATCTACATGAACTTATATAGGGTTTAATGCTGAGAAAGGAATATTCAGTTCTCTCTATGGTGCTTGATTTTAAATTAATGCTTTTATACTGAGCTTGACTTTTGGGTGACCTCAAGATGTGATGGACACATCAATGTAGTAACAAAAAATATGTAACTGATTTGATTCTTCCAGATTTTTTTCTACTTCCTAGGCTAATTTATAGACCCAAGCTCCCATTTTAGTCTCCTACCCTTGTTCTAAATTGTTCCAAATATGCTTATTGCCTTTTTGTCCTCATTAACCAAAATATGTGATACCAACTGTTGTGAGCTGTTTGTTAATCCTATAACTGTTGAATAGACTTGTATTTGAGCAGACATTATCTTTTATTACAGCATTTCCAAGGCTTCTTTCTCTGAGAAGAGTCTGCCTATTCAGGGTGATCCAAGAGGAAGGTCACCACTAAGTAACCTAAGGATGAATGTTTTCCATTGCAGTTGCTGTTAAGTATGGAGAATAATGGAGACCAGACATCTGACCAGTGACTTCAACTCTTTAATAACAGTAAATAGAACAGAACAGAGCAAGGCTATGGGCAGCAGTAACCCTTTTATAGGGTTAGCTGCTACCTTATTACCCAATGAGATGAGCAACAAGTTCAAACTAATAACCAATAAGAATAGTCCAAATAGTGGCCAATCAGGGACTAGTTCTGGCCCAATCCAAAGTTGTTGTATAAGGACCAATCAAGTGTGTAGATTTTCAAACCCTGATTTGCATTTAAGTTATTAACTTTTATTGATTCACAACAGTTGCTTTTCTCTGGAACAGCATATTCGAAGAGATAATGGATAGACCCAGGGGTGGGCTGCTGGGGGTTTGCAGGGGTTCGGAAGAGCCCCTAGCTAAGATTCTACACAGTTCAGAGAACCCCCAAATCCCACTCCTGGCTGGCCCCTCCCATCCTACCCTGCCCCTCCTACCCCACCCTGTCCCTCCCACCCCACCCCACCCTGCCCCTCCCACCCCACCCTCCCAGGAGTCCCCACATGGCCCATTTTAGATGCAGGTAAGTCCAGGGCATGTGTGGAGGCTCGGGGAGGGCAAAAAATGGGCCTCCCAGTAGTTTGGTAAGGCCAGAATGGACCCGTTTCTGACTTCCAGAGAGCCTCTGGAGCCCAGGGAGGCCATTTTTGCCCTCCTGGAGGCTTGAGAAAAACCTCCAGAGCCTGAGGAGGGCAAAAATGCCCTCCCTGCCATGGTGCAGGAGGCTGACTAGGCCATGCCCACCATGGCTATGCCCATCCAGCAACTGGGAAGAGAACCCCTTGCTAAAAATTTTGAGGCCCACCCCTGGGTAGACCCTTGCTTGCTACTATCCCAGAAAATGATCAACAACTTTGGGGATGAATTGTTCCTATTGAAGTGGTACCAGAAGATTGTAGGCCATTGTCATGCTTATAGAGTACAATTGCACTGCAATGCATTTCAATTTTATAATTTTGAGTTGTAAAGTGGATTTTAACCCAGAGGCATATGAGCCACAGAGAGGTATTGTCTGAGTGGAGCGACATCTAAGTTTAATTCAATAAATAAAATGTCTAAATATATCATTTGTTGAGGGGAGAGAGAGACAGATGGATAAGCTACATAGCAATGTTACAAATTCTAGAAATCTGGGAAAAGTTCTTATGTCTTTTGATAAATTTAAAGAAATCTCTCTTCCAGTTTCTTGGTACATCCATTTGTTGGTCATTTTAAAAAGGAATCCAGAACTTTTATGAATGTCAAGTGTAATAATTTCATAGGCCTTTATTGCTAATATAGAATTACTCTCACTTTTTCAGATACCAGGTACAAAGTAAAGAAATGGGAATCATTATTAAATAAGTAAATCAAATCTGGGATCCAAACTTCCATATGACCACTAGATGATAGCAACTAGAGACTGCCATCAAATGGTTGACTGGATTTTTGCACAGCAGATCTGGTAGCCCTACTTTAGCAGTTGTAAACAGCAGCCAAAATGGAATAAGAGTTCATTTGAAATTATATTCAATTACTCTCATTGTGTGCAAGATGGTATATTGTTTACTTATATTTTGGCTGCTCTACCTAATGAATTATATATTATTTGTTCTGGCAACTTGACTGTTTTACTAGAAGAATAAATGTAATCGCAAGGAAATATATATATTTACAACAGCTCATTTCCTACTGCCAACTCTGTTGCTTCAAAGCTTTATGGCACTTAGTTTATAGAAGATGAAACAAACTCATAAATAAATAAATACATTTTGCAGATTTGGTTCCTTAGGTTTTAGATCCTGGTCTTAGAAGCTAGGAATTTGGTTCAAACGATCTAAAGAAAAACTGGTAGGAATCCTAAATTTCTCCCATCTTCATTTATTATTCAAAAAAAATGTTTGAAAACTAGACAGGGCCTTTTTCTCTCATTCAGAAAGCTCTTAAAAACACACACCAGTATAATATGGTTGTACACTATTCTAATAATTGTAATAGTCTATAGACTGATAGCTACATTGATCATAGATCAGCCTGAGTTGCATTGTTCTTTCTTTCTAGGGACTTATAGTCATTTTAAGGAAATAAAAAGACTGCCCATCTAATTGTTATTATCATCACAACAAGGATTAGATGATATTATCAACTGCAGAAGAATCATGGAGTTGACCTTGAAGGAAATATGCTAAGAAGGCTGAAATATTCCTTGAGCCAGTGGTGGTATGCTACCGGTTCAGACGGTTCGGCCAAATTGGTAATAAGAAAAGTCCTCCCACAATCAGCTGAGAGGAGAGAGAAAAATCCTCCAATCATCAGCTGAGAGGAGAAAAAAGAGAAAAGCGCAGGATCAGCCCTCCCACCCACTCCTGAGCTTTTCTCTTCTTTATCCTCTCAGTTGATTGGTGCTTGCAGGCCTCAGCTAGTGTGGGAAAGCTGTGTGCATGCGCACGTGATTACCGAACCATTAGTGGAACAGGTAGAATCCCACTGCTGCCTTAAGCCCTGGAAAACATGATGATGTTAGCAAAAGTCTCAGGCAGGCTGTTTCCTGATTTGCCAGAGATTAAGTAGGAAGAAAAATGAAGCATAATCAAGCATGTGAGATTCTGTTATTAGTGCCTATCTCTTAAAATATGGTTCTAGTCTTGTGGAGTCTGATCTGTTCTATCCCGAAGGACTGACAGAAACTAATAGCGAGGAAATGACCTTGGTTCAGTGAGTCAGCTGTATCAAGTGACAAATTTGGAGAGAGAGGAAGGCAATAATACAGTTCTGATGGATAGAACTGTGGGTGATGGCTTGTGCCTACTGAGCAAACAAGTTATTTTCTGTAATGGGGGAGGAATCTGTCTCAGCCCAGATAGTGAAATAAGATTCAGCATTCTAATGTACTTCTCCTTGTGGAATGGGCTTGAATCTTTTATCATGGATAGCAAAGAAAAAAGTCTTTGTCAGCTTTGGAAGCTATATTAGCACCAGATGCTTCCACACTGCCACATTCTTGAGCCTGGGAAAATGGGAGGGGGGAATTTCTTGGAGTGTATGTGGTTAGACATAATAGCATTCTTCTAAGTCAAGGTCATGTTATTTCTGCACCTGGGTGAGGGGAAGTCTCAAGTTGGGACAGGTAGTGATTGGGGCATGTGATCTGATGATGGGTGCAGGGGGTGGATTTATACTTTTTTTACTTATTGCAAGGAAACCCAGAACTTTCAGATTTGGGATTTCCCAGATGTGCCAGTTTACTATACAAATAAAAAAGAACTTTTGAGAGGTGGTCTGTCTCAGAGTTATTTGTTGGATTGGAGTTTTCTGGAATGCTGACAGTCTTGGGTCAACCCTGGAAAGAATCACATAGAATGTCTTAAGTGTATGAATGAAAATGCATTTTTAGTGTGAGGATATTACTGATAAATGAGTACTAAAAGTTGGAAAACGTGAAAAGTTCAGACCCCAAATAAAATCCACTTAACAGAATAAAGTCAAGCTTGATTACAAGAGCCTTTTTCTATGACACCCCCCTCCCCCATTTTTAGCCAAGGTTAAAGCCTCAGAGTTTCTGATGCTTTCCTGACAAAATACTAATCAGGTCTGACCTCTAGCTTTTTTCAGAAACTGGCAAATTCAATCCATGTCCTACAAACAGTCAGATTTAGCAGTCGATAAACAGAATACAAAGCAAATATAAAGAGGAAAGAATGCAGTATATTTATTATGAAGTTATGTATATTATTCAACATCAATAGGAAAAATAGCCAATGAATATTAGATTGTTTTGATCTAAATGTAAGATTGGACAGATTCTTATTGTCTTAGAAGTGGCAAATCTTTTTCTGCTAATAGACGATAATTGATCAGTACTTCACCTTGTGTTACATCAGGGTTTTCAAACTCATGGCCCCTGGGCCAGATGCATCACATGCTGTCCATGCCCATACTTGGTTTAGTGAAGGGGGGGGGGGGAAGATGCTGATGTGACGACGTGAGTTTGACACCACCATGCTACATTGTCAACAAAATCATATCTAAGTTTAATATTTAATTCATCCCTTTGACTTCATCTTAATTGTGATTATATTTATCTCTAATTCTTTATACAAGGGGAAGACTGTATGATTTCTACATGGTAATCAAGACACAACACAACCAACTATATGGTAAGCAAGATACAACTCTATGTCATATCTTTGCTACAGGCATTTGATTTATTTTAACAGATTAGCAGAGTTGGAAGGGATTTTGTAGGTCACCTAATCCAACCCCCCACCCAAGCAGGAGACCCTATACAATTTCTGACTGATGGCAGTCCAGTCTCTTCCTGAAAGCTTCCAATGATGAAGCTCCCCCAACTTCTGAAGGCAAGCTGTTCCACTGGTTGATTGTTCTCACTGTCAAAAAATTTCTCCTTATTTCTAGGTTGAATCTCTCCTTGATCAGTTTCCATCCATTATTCCTTGTCTGGCCTTCAGGTGCTTTGGAAAACAGGTTGACCCCTCCTCTATGTGGCAGCCCCTCAAATATTGGGACATTGCTATCATGCCTCCCCTGGTCTTTCTCTTACTAGACTGCCCAGTTCTTCATATGTTTTAGCCTCCAGTCCCCTAATCCCAAAGTCGTATGTAGATGTAAGTGTATAGAATGATGGTCAATTAATGACACTTCACTCCTGGAAGATATAGATCAGTATTTAAGGATGGAGCTAGTTTTGGTTGAATACCTGCCTACTTATAAGGAGAGAGGAAGCATTTACATCTGTTCCCAATTTTGGCATCTGTCAGCCTTTCTAAGTAATTTTCAAACTGCATTCTCCTCTAAGTCCTCTGTCGACTATTCCCCAGCAGAGCCTGTCTTCTCCCTCCCATCCTCCTGTCAGAGAGAAGTATCACTCTCCAACTTTTTGCAAACAAAAAGAAATGTTTGTTAGATTGCAGGTGGAGTGAAGACGCAGGATGCTTGGATCAGTAAAAGCTCTTTATTTGTTTCTGTGCAGGGGAACTGAGTTCCCCTGTTTGTTTCTGTGCAGAAACTGAGGAAGTCTAGCTGTAGTGGCTCCTTTTACAGGGGAGCTGTCCGCAGCTTCAGCCATTGACAGACATTTATTTTCCTACTTCCGTGGATCAACCAATCACAGGTTAGTATGCAAATATCTAACACTCTTCCCCACTGGTTCAGTCCCATCAATCCGGGACTCTCTAGCAAATGTAGTCCCGTAAGTAGGTGGGGCTCTTTAGGGTGCAACCTGACCTGCATGGCTCAGTTGTCTCTGGGTTCGTGGTCTGTTTGGATGGATCTATTGTCTCTCTGGCTTCCCCTGTTGGAACCTCCTCATGAAAGACCATGGCAGGTGCAGCCATCTTGTTTCCACTAGAGGCCACACTCTTGCTTCCCACTCCAGACTGTTTTTCCCTGGTTCCACTGGCCCATTGCTGCACTGCCGGTATGTGATCGCGTTCCTTGTTTGGGTTTGTTGTTAATTGGCCTTGTTAGTTGTTAGGGCCTGGTCTATTTGTATTTTTTTGTGTTGGGGGTTTTCCCTTTCCCCCTTGGAGGGGCCTGGGGTTTCCAGTGTCCCCCCTTGTCTGTCTGCCCCGGACTTGATCGATGTGTCTCCTCCAATTCCTGCCATCAATGGTTTCGACCTGGTAGGATTGGGGACCTGTTACTTGTGTTATGTTGGTGGGTATCCACAATGGTTCGCCTACTAGATTTCTGGCGTATACCAGGCCTGAAATGCCGGGCACTTACTGGATGAACCTAATGGGGTGTCTGTGCTGTATTGCGGGTGCAGCCTATCTAATGGTGAGCTTGTTTTCTCCCCATTAACAGCCCAACAAGACTTTTACAAGGGAGCTGTCTGTAGCTTCAACCATTGACAGACATTTATTTTCCCGCTTCCACAGATCAACCAATCACAGGCTAGTATGCAAACATCTAACAATTTTGATTTCTTCTTGAGAAGTCAGGGTTTCTTCCTCCATTCAATTCCTCCATTCCAAAAGTCAGGCAGCTTGTGCAAATCAAGACCTATCTCCCCAGGTTCAGGTCAAGAGGGCAGTTGGAATTGGCAATGGGAGGGCATGCAAGTAGCTTTGAGGGTAAAGGGAAGAACAGAAAATGAACATCCTATCCAAGATCAGGATTAAGTAAATACTTGCAAAATGGCCTTTTACTTCACAGGTAATATCCTTCACAGTCCATTTCCAGTGTGAAATTTGAGCATGTGCAAAAAAAGTCCAGAGGTAGTTTCTCATGTTTTCCTTTTTGTCGTAAAAAAAGTAAAATATTTTTTTTTTTCTCTTTATTCTCCTTAACCTACTTTTTTTAACCTACTTGTAGGATTACTTGTTTCCTTTTATGTAAGTTATCTTTTGTTGTTTCCTTGAATGTAAAAGATCTTCCAAGAAGAAAAATACTTGTGGGCAATTTAAAACCTCTCTTTTTTACAAGAAAATAATAATCTTCTATACCAGAAAGATCTGTTATCCAGAAGATTGGTTGGTCAATTATATCTTGGTAGGAATTATAAATCTACTAGGAATACAGTAACTTGGTTTAACAAATCTTTACCATTGTACAGAATAAATAAATGGACCAAGGGGAGATTTTTTTAAAATATTGGTGATTAATGTTGTAATAATCATACTGCATTCATTAATTACTACGACCATGGTAAGGACCATCTTGAAGTTTTACATAAATAATTTAAATATAATTTTAGTTTAGCTGAAGTTCAAATAATAAAGGCAGGAGATTTTAATCAGGTTTTAGATATTTCATTAAATTATAATACTATTGCAGTTAAACTTAACTTGTATATAGAAAGCTCTTTTATTGTGGAATTTAATTCTATGAATATATAGTTACTTTTAAAATAGTTTACAGTAAGTATACTTTAAAAAACGTTATTAGATAAAATATTGATCTGTATTTAATTTTTAGATAGATTAATAAAGATAATCATCATTTTTGCTTTTGATAAGCCTTAAATTATGATTTATAAACTGCAGGGCTAAACTAATCCAATAACATAATGGCTGTGTGAAGTGTATGGACAAATTGGAATCTCTTACAATTTCTTTCCCCCCCATCTTTTTTTCCTGCTTCCCTAGTTACAGTAAGTTTATATTTTAAAAATTTGGGTGCACTAGGGATAAAAAAGGATTTAACAATAAGATTAGAAATATAATAGATAGAGATATAGTATCTTCAGGGGGGAGTGGTTCAAAAAAATCAAGATGTCAGCTGTGACCCTGTAATCAAAGACCACACATTCCTCTTGTTACCTACAGAAAAGGGTGGATTTTAATCATGTACCGCCATCCTGATTTTTAATTACTTTTTCCCTCATGGATACCCAGGCATTGACTTACTTACTGTCCAAAATTTGCCAACACAGAAGACTGAACTATATATCTCTCATTTCTAGTTCAGAGTATTCTATTAAATCAGGCAATGTGGGTAGTTTATAACTATGTAAACCATAATATAGCGTAATGTCTATGGAGATTCTCAGTCATCCAGGTCATGGTTGTCCCAAAGGTGCTTTTTCAAGAGGCAACTGGACTTTCTGGTTTTTCTTTGAAGAGGTTTTGCTTCTCATCCAAGAAGCTTTTTCAGAAGTGAAACATCTTCAAAGAAAAAAACAGAAAGTCCAGTTGCCTCTTGAAAAAGCACATTTTGTATAATATAGCATGTTGACCAAATGAAGTCAATGCTTAGTTCAATGTTAAAACCCAAGCACATTGACTATATTCACACAACATATAGAACAACAAACCTTGTGTTCAGCAGGTCTTACCATTTCATTACGTTAGAATTGACTATTTGTGTGATCAGAGACAACTGGGTAGGTGGGTTGGTTGGTTTATAATGTTTTAATCTGTCCAGTAATCAAAATTCTCTGAACAGATTACAAAGTATCAATAAAGGATTATAAAGTATTTTAAAGCCTTAAAGGTTTCTAAAAAATATGTTAAAAGAACAAAAATAGAAAAGAGTAAATTAGTTTTCCTCTGACCACACAAAGTAGTTACAGCTACAAATAAAGGAGAATATTTGTAGTTCAGGGTCGAAATGAGGAGCACTGAAGATGTTATCTAATTTGGATAATGAAATGTCTGAAAGAAAACAAGCAAGCTCAGAGAGCACCAAGAACCCCTCAATTACAATTACTTTGTCCATCTGGTATAAACATATTCCAATTAACCAACCCAGTTGAAATTAGTACCTTCTAGTCATCCTCAATATGACTTACAACAACTTCTATTGTCCTTATGCTCTCTCAGTTTGATACTTTGATTCCAGATAGTTCATTACCCAGCTGGGTAACATCTTCAGTGCTTCTCTTCTATTGGGACACCTTCTAGAATTGCCAAAAACGTGTTTTAGGGTTATATAACAGAAATGAAAACAGGCTTAGTACATGTGGTTAATGGTTGGTCAATTAGAGATGATAACCATCAATAGAATAGAATGGAATGGAATGGGATAGGATAGGATAGGATTGAATTCTTTATTGGCCAAGTGTGATTGGACACACAAAGAATTTATTGTAGCAATGATCAATATTTGTCTGAAGCTCTGCAAGCTACTTTTTTTTCTGTACAGTCTGCTGAAATAACCAAGAATGATAGAGACAGAATACTTGACAGTCAATTAATTAAAAAAACTGGAGAGTCAGACATTTTGAACCATGGAAGACCATATACCAGACAGGAGGTCAAAAATTGAGAAGATCCAGCAACTTTCAGTCACTGAACAAGAAAAAAAACACAGGCTCCTTTAATTTATTTTGTTTAGATCCATCAGTCACAGAAGCAAAGAAAGTAAACCATGTTCACAATCCTTTCATACACTAAACCATTAATTCAAGCTACATTCATTACAACAGCCTCATTTAGATGGAAAAGATCATGCCATTGTTTTGTTCAGGAATTGGGAACTAAATTCCCAATCTACTGCTCATCCTTGCCTTTGACAATGAAAAATGGCTTGTGATAACTAGAAAAGAAATACTTTATCCTTCTTTGGAATTGTTATTGTTGATTATACAGTCAACCAGATGTTTAGACTGGATTTGGCATTTTTATCCACCTATCAGGTCCTTCCCAAGACAGGTGTTAAAGATATTGTTTTAGGAAGTAAGCTATTCCAATTATTAACTTAATTTTGCAAAGCTTCTTCTCTGGTAACATTGAACTGAAAACCAGGGCATACAAAACCTTCACCAATTCTCAAATACAGTCCATCTGCCTGGAATCCACACTGTATAACAGGCATTAATACATTTGAACGAGTCCAGAGGTATTTCACAAGAAGAGTACCCTACTTCTCAGCTCGCAATACATTATCTTATGCCACCAGGCTTGAAATTTTGGACCTAGACTACTTAGAACTACACTGCCTATGATCTGATCTACACAAAATTGTCAGCTACAACGTCCTATCTGTCAATGCTACTTCAGCTTCAACCACAATAATACTCGGGCAAACAATAGATACAAACTCAAAGTAAAACTAAAGTAAACTCAAAGTAAGCCACACAACCCGCAACTCAGCTTTAACCCTCAACCACAACCCTACCTCAACCGATCCACCATCACCCAAGACTAGGCATGCACGCCCCTAACTACCTCAATTCCAACTACTACTGGCCTTAAATGCAAACTACTCAATGCAAGAAGCCTCGTGAATAAAATACCTGAATTTTTCCTCCTACTAAATATGGCTAAATTCGACATTATATTTGTCTGTGAAACATGGCTCAATGCATCTCTCCCTGACTCCATTACCACAGTAAGGGACTATCATGTTTACCGATCAGATTGTGAAATTCGTAGAGGAGGTGGTGTTGCTATCTTCTATAAAAAGTCCTTACATCTAAAAAATATCCAAGTTACCCAGGAGCTTGCTCTTCCTGAGACCATCATCTGTGAACTATCCTTAAATATCACAATTCGATTCTTACTATGTTACAGAGCACCTGATTATGACATCGAACATGTAAACAAGCTAAATACATTACTAACATGGGCTGCATCCTGCCCATACCCTTTTATCTTTCTTGGTGATTTCAATCTACCTCATATTGACTGGACCCTAAATGAATGTACAACTGAAATCATACACACAACCTTCTACAATGCTATTACAAATCTGGGACTGGAACAACTAGTAACCAACAACACTAGACTAAATAACTGCCTCGATCTCATCTTCTGCAATAGTTTGAATTTAATTTACGGAATACAAACTAAAGAACCCTTTTCCAGCAGTGACCACAATATGATTGACTTTTGTCTCAACATACGCCCACACAAAAATCACCACAATGATGTAATCCCCAATTGTAACTTCAAAAAAGGCAACTATGATCTTATAGACAACGATCTCTCATCCCTTGATTGGCAATCTCTATTCACTGGATGCAATACTGTTGAAGACCATTACAACATATTTTTACTTGAAGTCAAAAGAGTCATCAAACTATATGTACCAACAACAACTCCCAAAACAAAACAAAAAAGCAGATTACCCATAACAATAAGGAAACTTCAATCCAAAAAGAGATCACTCTGGCGGAAAAACAAATCTGGTCACGTTGCTAATTTCAAAAGCCGATACAAAAATTTATGCCACCAGATAAAGACCGAATGCACCAATTATCACATTAAACAAGAGGAAAACCTTCTAAGCACCAATTCCACCCGTGCTTTTTACAGTTTTGTAAACAACAAACTAAAAGACTCAAGGTCCATCCCACCCTTGATAGGACCTGATGGTAAAGACTGCAACGACGACACCATTAAAGCCAACATCTTTAACACATTCTTCGGCTCAGTATTTGTAAACAGCAACGGATCATGCCCAGTATTTCCTAGCCGTACCACAGATAACAACAATGATCTAATACATGGGTCACATAGACAATGTTGAAAAAGCACTACGCAATCTAAAACCATCTCTATCTATTGGACCGGATGGAATATGTGCCTACTTCTTAAAAAAGCTATCCACTGCCATAGCCAAACATCTAAGCATAATCTTTGAAAAATCTTTCAGGACCAGCTCCTTGCCTAACCTATGGTCACAAGCCACAGTCATCCCCATCTTCAAAAAGGGAGACCCAAGCCTAGTTGAAAATTACAGACCAATCTCCTTATGCTGCGTCACCTGTAAAGTCATGGAATCAATTATTAACCAATCCATCATCCTCCACTTAGAGACAAACAACCTACTCTCCAATAAACAATTTGGTTTCAGAAAAAAACTATCCTGTAATCTGCAACTCTTACACTGCAAAAACATATGGACGACACAACTCGACCAGGGCAAAGCAATAGACGCAATCTACATAGACTTCTGTAAAGCCTTTGATTCAGTGGTACACAACAAACTACTCCTAAAAATAAAATCCTATGGTATCTCTGGACAACTGAATAACTGGATAGAAGCATTCCTGGCAAACAGACAACAAATGGTCAAAATTGGGAGCTATCAAATTCTGTACCTGTCAATAGTGGTGTCCCCCAAGGCAGTGTTCTAGGACCAACTCTCTTCATACTCTACATAAATGACCTCTGTGATCATATTAAGAGCAATTGCGTTCTTTTCGCTGATGATGTAAAGCTGTTCAATACCACAGACAATACTGCTACCCTACAAAAGGATCTTGACTATGTATCAGAATGGTCAAACAAATGGCAACTTCAAATCTCAACAAATAAATGCTCTGTCTTACATATTGGCAAAAAAATCAGAAAATAAAATACAAGCTGAATAGTCAAGATCTTGTTGATGACCCAAGCTCTGTAAAGGACCTTGGAATACTCACCTCTAATGATCTAAGTGCTAGAGCACACTGCAACTACATAGCCAAAAAGGCATTAAGAGTTGTTAACCTAATCCTACGTAGCTTTTTCTCTGGTAATATCACACTACTAACCAGAGCATACAAAACATTTGCTAGACCAATACTCGAATACAGTTCATCAGTCTGGAACCCACATTACATATCTGATATTAGCACAATTGAGAAAGTCCAGAAATATTTCACAAGAAGAGTTCTCCACTCCTCTACTCGTTGTAGAATACCTTATGCCACCAGACTTGAAATTCTAGAACTAGAAAACCTTGAATTACGCCGTCTTCGGTCTGATTTAAGCATGGTATATAAAATCATACATTGCAATGTCCTACCTGTCAATGAATACTTCAGCTTCAACCATAACAACACAAGAGCACACAATAGATACAAACTCAAAGTTAACCGCACCAAACTTGATTGCAGGAAATACGACTTCAGCAATAGAGTGGTCAATGTCTGGAATACTCTACCCGACTCTGTAGTTTCTTCCCCAAACCCCAAAAACTTTAACCTTAGACTGTCTACTATTGACCTCACCCCTTTCCTAAGAGGTCTGTAGGGGGCGTGCATAAGCGCACCAACGTGCCTACCGTCCCTGTCCTATTGTTTCTCTTATTCTTCTTTTATTTTTCTTATATGTACCCATTTCATGTATTCACAACTATGTATACACTTATACTTATTATCTTGTAAACAATTGGCAAATCAAATAAATAAAATAAAAAATAAATAAAATAAATCGCTCCAAACTAGATTACAGAAAATACGACTTCAGCAAGAGAGTGGTCAGCACCTGGAACTCACTATCTGACTCTGTTGTTACATCCTAAAAACCCCAAAACTTTAACCTTAAACTGTCTACCATGGACCTCATTCTAAGAGGTATGTAAGTGGGCATGCATAAATGTACCAGCGTGCGACTGAAGTTTCTGGTGCGCAAAATTACAACTGGAGAGACAACTTGATGACTCTTGGCTATGGACGTGTCCCATTGGAGAATATACACACAGGGGGTGGGGGAAGACGAGGGTCAAGAGTGAAATGAATGTTGTGTCTCAGAGTCAGCTACACCCAAGTAGCGCTGGCATGTTCATTCCTAATAAATCTTCTTTAAGCTCTGAAAGATCTGGCTAGAGGCTCATGACTTAAATGGGGGTGAATCCCGGAGCCCTAATATCCTGTCCTACTGTTCCCATTTATTCATGCTAATTTATTATGTATATGCTTATACCTGTTTATACTTATATGCTTGACAAACTAAAATAAATAAATAAATAAAGTAAAGCCATCTTTTGTTTTTGACTTATGGTGATTTTATCAATGCTGATGGTACATAAGTGGGGCTCCAGGTGTTTTGGGATTGTATCCATGGCATTATTTGCATTATTCTTCCTTTCTTTTGTCACAGTTTTACTACTTCTATATGCAAGTGTTTGTGTTTTGTGATTCTCTCTATTTCTTTGTCTTCTATTCTTCCATGTAGTGCCACATCTACTATCCAGACTTTGTCTTTCTTATTGACAATTGTTAAGTCTGGAGTGTTATGTTGCAAATGCTTGTCTGTTTGACTGCTAAAGTCTTAAGAGCATCTTCGCTTCTTTGTTTTCTATGACTTTCTCTATTTTATAGTCTCACTAGTTCTTGCTTACAGGCAAAATAATTTTTGCAGGTCTTTCAGTGCACCATTGTTGCTTCTTTGTCATGCCATTGTTTGTAGTCAGTCTGTGTGATCTTCTTGCGACAACTAACTAGGTTGTCCACTGTTTCTTCTTTTCAGATGCATCATTTACTGTCTGCTGTCTTCTCAATTGCTGCTTTACAAGCATTTGTTCTTAAGGCTTGGTCTTGTGCAGCCAGAATTAGCCCCTCTGTATCTTTATTCAACTTTCCTGGTCTTAGCATTGGCAAATGAAGTGAGTAAGAGATATGACAGGGATGAAAGTTAAATAGTTCAGACCAGGATATAAGAAAGGGAGGAGAGGGAGGGAGGGAGAGTGGGGGGGGGAGAGAGAGAATGCACTAGAAAAAGTGGTCAGCTTTAAATTGAGCAGTGGGGCAAAGTTAAAGCAGTTAACACTTAATAATTCTGGTATAGTTAATGCATTTATTCTGTACTGTCTTAGGTAAGAGATGCTCAAATATATAATAGCTCAGCACAGGGCCTTGTATTACATGCAGCATAGATTTCCAACTAGTTTTCCAAGTGTCAGAATAGTAATGGGATCCCCAGGCAATTAATTCTTTAAATTCAGAGACAGTAAGCATAATGAGTATGGAGATTTTAGCTCAAGCAAAGAGATTTAAAAGCATAATATATAAGCATACATACCAAGAAAGAGGGTGCCCAAATCTTTTACAAACTGTCAAGAGGTCCTTAATAATGACAGGAGAGATATTCCAAGGAAAGCTAGTTTTCACAATACCCAGTGCTAGATTTTTTGTAGATACTTCCCCCAAACAACAACCATCCCAAGCTTTTTTTATCAAAATCTGGAACCATAAATTCATGGCATTGCTAGAGGCATGAGACTGGTTGACACATGATTCTGGGATGGGTACTGAAAGTTTGAGACTTTCACAGGTTCAAGCTATGTGAGGATTCTTTCCCCCTTCTCCTTAATTCAGCAAAGAAGAATTTTTAAAAAACAGGTTAGCTCAGAATGAGCTCAAAACTTCCTAATCTTTTTTATAATATGAAGAAATCAAAATATGTTACCAAGCTCCTTGAAATAACAATGATCTGTTTGACAATGATCATCTTAATTGCCACTACACTAACAAGGCCTAAGTAATTCTTGGATGGAACATATATAGATACTCTACATATAGGCAAAACAATCTAATGATGAATTGCTGTGGCATATTTATCTGTCACAAGCCTAGCTAGGATGGAAAACAAATTCAGAAGTCTATTTTCTATTAATTTTTAAGCTTCCACAACAGCTCTTACTGTCATCTCAACCTGTTAACCAGAAAGCAGAGTCATGCTGCTCAATGTTCGTCTGCAAATTATTTTGAGGCACTTTTGTATTTAAGCTAATCACATCCCTGAGAAGCCAATCTCTTTCCCTGGTACTGTTGCAGAACATTATTGGAAGCCAAATTATTTTCCACTACTGTACCGTCCATCATGTTCCACAGCCCATAAACACATAAGACATAATGTCTATGACAAGTTAGGGGGCAATGGGAAAACATGGAGAATGGAGTGCAGTTTTCACAGGCCCTGTAAAATAGTAATTGTTCCTTGTTTTCTTTCTAAATTGATGTTGTGAGATCATGGCCATAAAAATCATTGGTTCTGGCTAATGTAATTTATCTAAATTTTTAATATGCTTTTTAGGATATTATAGGAGCACATATATCTTTGTGTTTATATATGATTGCAAATAGCAAGGAAAGGTTTTTAATGCTTACATACATTAAGACAAGTAATTCTTATTGGCACATATACTGTAGTTTCCATAGAAAAGAACATTTGCACTCAGTGTTGAGTCCTGGAGTCTTTTGTGCTCTCTGAGCTTGTTTGTTTGCTTGAAGATGGTTCATTAACCAACTAGGATGCATCATCAGTGCTAGTGAATATGGCGTTTGGTCCCATGTACATACAGTAGCTTGCCCTGTCAGCGTTGTGGTGGGGGGATATGGTGTAAGACTACCCCCGAAAGTGTGATTGGAGTCTGGGTTCCCCTGAACTTCTTTTCCAACCATCCATCTTTCCCTGCTGCAGTCTGTTGTTATAGCTGCCAGTCCACTCTGGCCCCAACCGTCTTTCCCTGCTGCAGTCTGTTGTTATAGCTGCCAGTCCACTCTGGCCCCTTGCTCAGGCTCCACTAGCCTGGGTCAGATGGACTCTGCTGTCTTGTCATTCAAGATGATTCCTTGTGTAGTCTCCTCTCAGCAGGCAGGTCATATCATGGGTGTGTGTATGAGAGAGAGATGGCCTGTCAGCCCATCTTTGTCTCTCACCATCTTCTCCTGCTGCTTGCTGGTCTTTCCTTCCACAGCTTCTTCTCCTTTGTTAAGTCTCCTGCCTACCTTTCTCTCCATCTCTCTCTTTTCCCTTTCTAGAGAAAGGAGGCTTCTTTCTCTATCTTTCCTCTCAGGCTTCTTTCTCTACTCTTTCCTCAAACTATTCTCAAGCAACACTTTCCACCTCCTGCTGCTGCCTCCTTTCACTCAATGGGGTGGATGCCAAGTAAGGCAGTAGTGCTTTGCTTCTCTCCCTTGTCCCTTAGGCATGTCCCCCAAAGAGACTCCTTTCTCTCTCTCTCTCTCTCTCCCTTCTCCCTCTCTCCCTCCCTCTCTCTCCCTTCTTCCCTCCCTCTCTCTCTCCTGCTCCCTTCCTCCCCTCCCTCTCTTTCTGCTAAAACCTCCTCCTTTTCATTCTTCATTCATTCATTTGAGTCAAGGCCAAATCACCTTCTAGGCTCTGCTTCCCTTCTCTTCTTTATCCCTCATGCCTGTCTTCCCAAAGAGACTCACATATCCCTATAATCTCTTTCCCTCCTTTACACTCTCTCTCTTTTCTTTCCCTCCAAAACTTCCTACTTTCATTCCCTTTTCCCTCTTTTCCCCTGCTACAATGGTTTTCTTTTGATAGTCCCTTGATTAGGGTATTGTTTTCTGCTTGATTGTTTGCCTGATCTTAATTCTTGCTTCTCTGAATATTAGTTGCTGGAGAGAACATGTTCGGTCTTCTTTTCATCTCCTTTTTTTTAATGGTCTCTTTTGAATGCCAAGCTTCCAAGAATTTTTGGATTTAGCTTGGTCTAGGATGGCCACAGTTTCTTAGCTGAAGTTATGATGCTCTGCTAAACTTCTGCCTATCTACAATGGCTTTACAGTCCTAACAGTCTATGCTGTAGATCAGGGGTCCCCAACCACCGGTCCGGGGACCGGTACGATCCGTGGAACAAGTCCTACCGGGCCGCTGGTTGCTAAGCGCCGCCATCTTTTTGATGAAAAGTGCTTCCGGTGAGCTTTTCCGGTGAAAGCTCACCGGAAGCACTTTTTCATCAAAAGATGGCGCTAGTGCTTCGGTGAGCTTTTCCAGGTAGAAAGCCATTTCTACCCGGAAAAGCTCACGAGCATTGGCGCCGCCATCTTTTTGATGAAAAGTGCTTCGGTGAGGTCACCGGAAGCACTTTTTCATCAAAAAGATGGCGGCGCCCAGCTGATGCCGGTACCGGTCGCGGCGCCCAGCTGATGCCGGTGCCGGGCGCGGCATAAAAAGGTTGGGGATCACTGCTGTAGATGATTCCCATTTTTTTCTTCTTGGACTAATGGATTTTGGTTTACTTAAAATGTTAAAAAGTCATCTACATACTGAATCCATAGTACCCCACATGTACAATCTAAACTTTAGATTGGAACTGGTGTGCTGGTATGCTGGTGTGCTGGCAAATTATCTACAATGTTTGCTAGATGATACCTTTTTCATAATAAGAAAAAAGAAATAACTAAAGGAGACATGTGAAACAATCAACATTTTCAAAGAAATAAAGAAAAAGGAAAGAAAAGAAAAGGAAAGAAAAAAAGGAAAGAAAAAAAACTACACACTTCCCTTTTTGGATATTCTTATCAGCATAGGACTAGTATCAAAACATACATCATTTAAATTTTTCCTATTTACAACACTAAAGGTTGTTATTGAATACCTACGCTGATCCAGTATGATTCACTGTGAATCAGTATGTTTACACTGTTCTTGATCATTACTAATAGCTGAATCTCTCCTGTCCTATTTCTCATTGTTTGTATGATTTCCTTTCGTTTGTTTGTCTTGTGTTAATTTTACAGCTTTCTAATATCTCTACCAATATCAAAATGTACTGAGACTTTAGGCAGATAGGGAGAGAGATGCTACCTTTTCCAAATTTTTGAATTTTAATTAAATGGAAAATGTTTTGTGTGTGTTTTTTGTTTTGTTTTGTTTTTTGTCTTGCTGTTCTCTCATCCATACTCTCCAGGTCTAATTCTGCTTAGCCTTTTCTGAGACCAGTCAAAGGTTTAGATCACACTCAGCTTTAGCAAAGTCAAGTAATTGAAGTGTTTATGGGATATACAGCAAAATGCTATGCAACCTCAATTAGAAATGATTCCAAACAAACTCCAATACCAGCTTGGTTCTTCATTGGACTGCATTGTGATGGTGCTTTGCTCCGTGAAAGATTTTACTGCTACTGTTCTTATTTCTTTTTAGGTAGGGTCAAAATCAGAAATAAGTGCCTACAGCAAAGTATTTATGAGCCTGGAAAAGGTCACAAAACTCTCTCATCAATTCATAGTACAAAAACAATCAAACATACTTTATTGTGAATTAACTTACAGTTTTCCTTTTGTTTTCCAGCATACCAGCAGCAAAACAAGAACTTAATATATCTAGATATCAAATAATAAGCCATATTTTTGTTTCTTTTTTTCTTTTTGGAAAACAATGTTACTGCTATCTCTTCCAAGTCAAGTAATCAAACAATTTACCCAGATGAAGTTTTGAATATTGCTGAATATAAAAATAAATCAATTGATTTTTAAAAGGTTTTAAATCATGGTTTTGTTGTTGCAGTTGTTCTTATTGGTAGGTACCCAGAGTCATATATATGAACTGGGCAGCTATATAAATTTAATAAATCAAGCAATAAATATAATGTATTTATAAAAAAGAGTGGTGTGGTTGCCTAGACCTGGAGCTCTCACCTCACAATCAGGAGGCTATGAGTTCGATCCTAGGTAGATATTTCTCTCTCCGGGCACACTGAGAATGTATCTGCTGAACAAAACTCCATATTGGTGACAGGAAGGGCATCCAGCCGTCAAAACATTCTGGTATCTCAATTCAGTTGCCCAGACTCCACCCTGCAAGGGGTTATGGGGTCATTAAAAGATGATGATGAAGCAATAAGTATAATTGGTCTTGAAAATAAATGAAAGGATAATATTTTCTTCACGGGACCTATGTTCTAAATAGAGATGATTGAATTACAGGTACCAACAGACAAAATTATAAGTTTGTAGCCAGCGCCCCACTCTCCACAAAAAAAAAAAATTCCAATTCCACCCTCCTGGGAATCCAGAGTACATTCCACCACAATATATGCATTAATTGTTCCATTGCACAACATGTACATTTGCAGTGTCTAAAGGGCAGTGCAATTGTGTTGACCATCTTATAAACATACCGTATATGCCGGCGTATAAGACGACCCGGCGTATAAGACGACCCCCCAACATTTCCACTCAAAATATAGTTTGTTATATACTCGCCCCTCTTCCGCACGCCTTCCACTTTTGCACTTTTTTTTTTTTTTGAGGCACTTTTGTGCACCGTGGAAGCGAATCCCGTGAAGCGAAAGGAGCAGCCAGCCTTCTCCCAGCTCCCAAGGAAAGCGAGGCTCGCACCGCCCGGGCTCCGCTGAGGTATCGGCTGGGGCTGTCAGGAGTTGTTACCGCTGGCGCGCTCTGCGCGGCTCCAGTCCCGTTGCCTCGGGAAGGGAAAGGCAAAAAGGAAGAGCCGCGGCGCTTTGCAATGGCAGCAGCAGCTCCTGGTTTTGCCTTTCCCTTCCCGAGGCAACGCGGGACTGGAGCCGCGGAGCCACGCCAGCGGTAACAACTCCTGACAGCCCCAGCCGGATACCTCAGCGGAGCTCGGGCGGTGCGAGCCTCGTTTCCTTGGGAGCTGGGAGAAGGCTGGCTGCTCCTTTCGGCTTCACGGGATTCGCTTCCACGGTGCGCAAAAGTGCCTCAGCCGCGGGCAGCCGCAGTGCTTCCCAATTACTATTTGCCGGCGTATAAGACGACCCGGCATATAAGACGACCCCCCCAATTGGAGGCATGTTTTTCAGGGCAAAAAAGTCGTCTTATACGCCGGCAAATACGGGTACACTGAACCTGTTACAAAAAATTGATAATTTGATCTTAATGTCGAGTCAAGAAAATATGAAGTAGTTCTGAAGCTGATTCTGAAATATGTACTGCCAGTATCTCAGAAAAGATAAATGCACAGTGTTCATTTAGTGCTATTCTATTCAGTGAATCTGAGATCTGAGTGACCCCCACCTCTGAAGTTGTTTAACAGAGCTGTGAAGACCTGGCTCTTCATTCAGGCCTTTGGAGAGAGGGAGAATGAGATCCCTTGCTTTATTCCATCTGTTCAGTCACACTTGCCATCTTTTACTTTTATTGATGTTATTTGTTTGATGGGGGTAAGTTGCTCTGAATTGTTGACAATTACATAACTGGCATGAGTTCTTTTTTAAACTGTACCCAATTAGATTGACTCAGACTCAAGAGAGACATAAAAGCACTGGACCCTAGAAAGATGGTTTCTTTACATCTCCATATAAAGGTTGATGTTTTATTTTGTAAAAACAAATCTATAAAAGAGAGAAGTGAGTGCTTTCTATATTCCATTCTAACGCTATCTCTGTACCATTACTATGATAATTACTATTGCAATTACCATACTCTTACTATTAATATGACAATATTTATATCATATTCTATTCAATATACTTACTATACTCTATCAATTACTATTACAATTACCAATATACTAGGTTCTATATTATTAGTAATATGCATCAATGTTTATTTCTTAAGCTTGTTCTAAGTCCCCTTTCTGAGATTTCTTCTTCTTTTTCTGTTAATTGCCAGTGTGCCCTTTTTTAATGTTGTGTTTATCTCATGGGGATTTATTTTATTTATTTATTAATTTTGTCAATTGCTTACAATATAATAGGTATAAGTAAAAACAGAGTTATGAATACATGGATACATATAAGAAAAATAAAAACTAAAAGAAACAATAGGACAGGGACGGTAGGCATGTTGGTGCGCTTATGCACGCCCCCTACAGACCTCTTAGGAAAGGGGTGAGGTCAATAGTAGACAGTCTAAGGTTAAAGTTTTTGGGGTTTGGGCAAGAAACCACAGAGTCAGGTAGAGTATTCCAGACATTGACCACTCTGTGGCTGAAGTCATATTTCCTGCAATCAAGTTTGGTGTGATTAACCTTGAGTTTGTATCTATTGTTTACTCTTGTGTTGTTATGGTTGAAGCTGAAGTATTCATTGACAGGTAGGACATTGCAATGTATGATTTTATATACTATACCGATACCGATCGGACCGAAGGCGGTGTAGTTCTAGATTTTCTAGGTCTAGAATTTCGAGTCTGGAGGCATAAGGTATTCTGCAACAAGTAGAGGAGTGGAGAACTCTTCTTGTGAAATATTTCTGGACTTTCTCAACTGTGTTAATATCAGGTACGTAATGTGGGTTCCAGACTGATGAGCTGTATTCAAGTATTTGTCTAGCAAATGTTTTGTATGCTCTAGTTAGTAGTGTAATATTACCAGAGAAAAAGCTACGTAAGATTAGGTTAACAACTTTTAATACCTTTTTGGCTATGTAGTTACAGTGGGCTCTAGCACTTAGATCATTAGAGATGAGTACTCCAAGATCCTTGACAGAGTTTGGATCATCAACAAGGTCTTGACTATTCAACCTGTATTTTATTTTCTGATTATTATTATTTTTTTGCCAAGGATGCTGTGCTTCTTTTCTTCTCTTTTGAACAGTCCACTCCTCCTAAAGGGAAAAAAATACCTTATTTCATTTGGCTGCTGTACTGTTTGCTGGTGGCTGCAGAACTCCAAAACACACGTCTCCTTCATTTTCCTCCCACACCTGTGTCAAGGTTGCAGCTTTATTGGTAACTTTGCCATACTGACACTGGGGACAAAATTCAAATAGGAGGGAATGAAGGCAGCCCAGGTGCATGCAATTTTGCTAAGCAGTTTGCTGTTCCATGATATCCAAATATTGGACATCAGATGTTAGGTCCAAGAGTTCAGGACATGATCACATTTTAAATGTCACAAAAATTATTGATGCCTTAAGTTATTATAGTAAAATAATGGCAGATAGGCATAGTACACTTTCACAGCAAAATCAACAGAATCATGTAGCATTTTAAAGACTAACAAATGTAGTATTGCTTCAGCTGTTGTGGATCAAATCAGATTCATGGAAAATAATTCTGTGAGAGAGCACTGAATCCATGTCGAGCAATATATACCCATATAGCTGCTCATAGAAGAACTGTTATTGCTTTACAGAGAGAGGAAAAGAAAAGTGAGGGATAAAAATGTCAGATGTGTGATACTGACATTTTTGCACTAAATAGCTGGTTAATGCATACCTCATGATACAAAAAAAATATCCTCTTTAAATGTTCTAATGAATTTCTCCTTGGCTGTTTCAAAACAATATCAGTCTTTGTCCCTTCTTTTTCCAAATATTACCACCTTAAAATTAGAATTAAGGGATCCTAGGAAGATGGAAATATTTCCCCTTGACTTTCTTAATGGTTGTGCTACCAGCAAAACAATTTCTTTTTATTTTTTTTGCTTCTATGAATAATGTTTCTGGGTTATTGTGGTGGGACCACTGGTTGAAGGGGAGGGTCCCCTTAGTAGGAGGAATCCTGCTTATAGTTCAGGTGGAAACATCTGAGATGAAACCCTCTATATCTGCTGTTTCGCAAGGGAAGGCAGATGGTATGATGAGATTCTTGTAATATAGGTGATCAACAATAAAATATCTACTTGGGCCTATTCACAAGTGGTTCTGGTTATTTGCTCAGTTATGTATGTTTGGAGAAAAGAGCATGTACAATGAAATGAGTCAGTTTGAAGTATTTTGGGATAATCTATCACTGCTGATAGATTATAGATCATGAGCCATAGTGGCACAGTGGTTAGAGTGCAGTATTGCAGGCTACTTCTGCTGACTGCTGGCTGACTGCAATTTAACAGTTCAAATCTCACCAGGCTCAAGGTTGACTCAGCCTCCCATGTAAAATGTGGACCCAGATTGTTGGAGGCAATATGTTGATTGTAAATCACTTAGAAAGGATTGTAAAGCGCTATAAACTGATATATAAGTCTAGGTGCTATTGCTATTGCTATTATGTATATTCTTCAGAATTTATTTCTAGTTTTATAATGAGATTGCCAGAAAAGACAAGGACATGAAACTTCCATAGATCTGACCCTTTAATTTCAATATCTTAGGCCTGTTTATAAGTACAAGCGTACCATTCAAATCCCAGAGCCATCCTTAACAGGAGCCAAAATAGTCAATATGGTGGTGAAGCCATGGATTAAAGCCCTTCCCCCTTTTGTTAAAAAAAGATGAAACGTTGATCTGTGATGCACCCATCATTTTAGTCCCTTGAGTATATCTGTCTTATAAAAGGCCAATGAAAGGAAAGGAAAAGGAATGGATGAGAATTGTTTAATTGATTACGAGCCATTAGAATAATGTCAAATCTTGGTAACCACAAAGTAGATTTTGTCCGTAATACCCCTAATCTGGTCTTTCAGGTTTTCCAATGGGCATGCATTGCCTTGTCCAAAATAGGTTATAATGTAATATATGCTAGAGTATTTCAGCTGTGACATAATGGTAGCAACAAGAGGTGTTCTGTTGTTTTTTTCTGGATCTATCCTGCAGCAGATTATTCCTGGTTAAAACAATTTGAACCTCATAATCTAGAGTTATTGTAGTTTGAGAATAGACAGTTTAAATTTTTTAGTTCTTTGGCTGATCTGATTAAGTAAATCAAGGATTACCTGTATAGAGAAGGGAAGGGAGCACAATTCCTTATCTTAACCCAGATGCAAGTGAATAGAATAGAATAGAATAGAATAGAATAGAATAGAATAGAATAGAATAGAATAGAATAGAACAGAACTGAACAGAATAGAATACTTTATTGGCCAAGTGTGATTGGACACACAAGGAATTTGTCTTGGTGAAAATATTCTCAGTATACATAAAGAAAAGGTACATTCATTAAGAATCAAGAATCATAATGCACAACACTTAATGATAGTCACAGGGTACAATCAACAATCAAATCATACTAGGAAACAGTCAATATAAATTGTACAGTTAAGAAGCAGAGGTCCTGAAATGGCCTTTGGAAATGTAGTCATTTCCTAATTGCAGGTTTTTTTACCTGTCATGGTAAAATATTTTGTATTTCTACTTAACAGCAACTATGATTTTAAAATGCCTTTGTATGCATGTTAAAATATTCACATTCTATGCAACTCTTGAAACTTCTTCACGCTTACATAATCCGTGA
The DNA here is from genome assembly GCF_049901735.1 of Notechis scutatus. Classification (NCBI taxonomy): domain Eukaryota; kingdom Metazoa; phylum Chordata; class Lepidosauria; order Squamata; family Elapidae; genus Notechis; species Notechis scutatus. The sequence continues at coordinate 149,940,077 of NC_142012.1, forward strand.
TACGTAAATGGCTAACTTCATGATTAGAGTACTGAAGGGGAAAAAAACAGAATGCCCTTATTCAGATTTATTGTCAGTATTAGCTCTTTGTATCTGAGAAAAGTAATCGTACTGAAGCTGTTTTGGAACTGACCTATAGACAACCTTGGATCACATCTAGCATGTTCAGAGTCTAAGAATATACTGAGATGACATTTTTGTCTCTCATTATTTAATGATGGCCTTCAGCTGAAGTCTAAATCATGCATTACACTTGTCACAAGAGTGATCTTTAGGAATTCTCCTGAATTTGAACATGGGGAGAAGATGGAGCATGAATCCTAGTTCTACTCCATGTTTACTCTACTTGTTCATATCTTTGAATCTGAGTAAAGATTTCTACACAATGCTTTATTAGTTGCATGTAGAGATTACTCATGTTTGAGAAATGGAAATCAAACTCCAATTTCATTTGATCAAAATCAAATGAAAATATTTACAGACCCTTCACACCCCAGACATAAACTGTTTCAACTCTTACCCTCAAAACAACAATATAGAGTACTGCACAGCAGAACAACTAGACACAAGAACAGTTATTTTCCTGAAAGTCATCACTCTGCTAAACAAATAATTTCCTCAACACTGTCCAACTATCTACAAAGTCTGCACTAGTATTACTATTAATCTTTTCATCACTCCTTATCGCCCATTCCCTCCCACTTGTGACTGTATGACTAACTTTGTTGCTTGTATCCTTACAATTTATATTGACTGTATCCTAGTATGATTTGATTGCTTATTGTACCCTATGACTATTATTAAGTGTTGTACCTTATGATCCTTGACTCTTGATGAAAGTATATTTTCTTTTATGTATACTGAAAGCATTTGCAGCAAGACAAATTCCTTGTGTGTGTCCAATCATACTTGGCCAATAAAGAATTCTATCTAACTTTAGATCTTTCCCCCAGCTGAATGTGTGGACCTCAGGAGAGTAGAAACAAGACATGAAAGTATAAGCCCTATATGGGGAAAATCCCTGAAACCCTTTCTGTTGTGGAGCGGCGGTTACAGAAGGGAGACGGAGCCAGGATAACGCTAACAGCTTTATTCAGGGAATAAAGGGTCGCCGCGGCTTCAGATGCAATCTGACAGCCAGCTGGCGGCGACAGCTGATGCCGTTTGACAGCTCCCTTTTATAGCCGGCTGTCAAACGGCATCAGCCAATGGGAGCGTTCGGCGCTCCCGCTCAGGCAGCGGACCAGAAGGAGAACTGCTGTCAAGTGCTAAATACATAACACTCCTTCCCCTGGTCGCGCGCATGTGCAGTCCATAAATCGTAATGGCGGTCTTCGTTCACGACCGGACCTTCGCGGTTCTGGAGGCTGGGCGGCTGCAGCACAGTCCTTCTTGCCTTCTGCGGTGCCAGGCGTCTGTGGAGGGTCGATGGCTGTTCCGGACCTGTCATCTGGCGGCTGCTCTGGTAAGTCTACGCACGGTGGATGGTTGGCTGGAAAGTCGGGCCTCTGGTAGACCGGGTAGTGCTGCGGGCGGCTGCGGCAGGCGGTGAGTAGACCGGGTAGTTCGGCGGCGGGTGGCCTAGGCTCTCGGCGGCGGGCGAGGTCCAGCGTCCGGAGTTGGTCGATGTGGCTTCTCCAGGTTCTCCCATCTTCCAGGAGGACTTTGTAAGACCTGGGCCCTGTAACAGAAACTACCCGCCCTGGCAGCCATAATGGTTGCCCTGCATAGTTCCTGGCATACACCAGGTCCTGCAGGGCAAAACCCCTGGCATGGCTGTCAGATGCCAGGGTGTGCTGGAGGCGTAGTAGGGTGCAACCTGTCCAGGGTTGTCCTGAGTCGCCTGCCCATTAAAAGTTCAGCAGGTGACTTGTTGGTGGTCGGGCATGGTGTGGCATGCTGTGTGAGCAGGTACGTGGATAACTTGGAGTGCCAGTCTGCCATGCTCAGCTTGGCTAAAACCTCCTTGGCTGATCTAACGGCCCTCTCGGCCAACCCATTACTAGCAGGGTGAAAGGGTGCTGTGAGTGCGTGTCTGATGCCAAGGTTGGCTGCGAAGATGGCAAACTCGTTTGAGCTGAACTGAGGCCCGTTGTCTGACACCAGGGTGTCTGGCAGTCCATGCGTACCAAACAGCTGGGTCAGAACCCTTGTGATGGCTTGTGTTGTGGTGGAAGTCAGCATGGCCACTTCGGTCCATTTAGAAAATGAGTCCACAACCACCAAGAAAGTCTTCCCCATCATGGGACCTGCTAGGTCAATGTGAACCCTGGCCCAGGGTGCCCCGCGTCCTCCCACCTGGTGGGTGTGGCTGTGGGTGGAGCTGCCCTTGTCGCCTGGCAGGCCTGGCATGCGTTGACCCAACTGGTAATTTGGGCATCTAGTCCAGGCCACCAAACGTAGCCGGGCCAAGGCCTTCATCCTCACCATGCCCGGATGTCCCACGTGCAGTGCCCTTAGAACTGGTTCTTGCAATGAGGCAGGAATGACTACCCTTGTCCCCCACAACAGGCAGCCCTGAATTTCTGACAACTCCTGCTTGCGGGTTCTAAAGGGAATTAGCTCAGGGGCAAATTGTATATCCGGCCACCCCCTTCCCACCCAGTCCAGGACTTGCGAAATCAACGGATCTTTTTGAGTGTGCAGCAACATCCCCAGCTGAAACTGGGAGGTCCAGTCCCGTGCACTCGAAGATTGCGTGGATGGGAGCTGGGTCCTCGACTGGCGTAGGCAGGGGCATCTGCTGAGGGCATCTGCGTGGCTCAGGTTTATTCCGGGCGATGGATCAAGGTATATGAATAAGCGGCCAAAAAAGAGTCCATCTGGTCATTCTTGGGGAAAGTACCTGTGGGGTTTGCTTGTCTCCAGCTAACAGTCCTAAAAGCGGTTTGTGGTCTGTGACCAGTTCAAAATAATGGCCATAGAGAAACTCATGGAACTTTTTACAGCAGCTACAGCAGCCAAAGCCTCCTTATCTATCTGGCTGTAGTTTCTCTCAGCAGGAGAGAATGTCCTAGAAAAGTAGGCAATGGGTGCCTCTGATCCATTTGAAAGTCTGTGGCTTAGAACTGCTCCTATCCCAAAAGGTGAGGCATCAGCTGCGAGTACTAGGGCAAGTCCTTGTTAAATTGCACCAGGACTGCGTTTGAAGTCAAGAGGACTTCACTGCTCGGAAAGCGTTGGCTTCTACCTGCCCCCAGTGCCAGGGAACATTCTTGTCTAGGAGCCTATGCAGGGGCTCAGCTACAGAGGCTTTGTGGGGTAAGAAGGAAGCATAGAAGTTTAAAAGCCCTAAAAAGGCCTGTAGTTCTACCTTGTTAGAAGGTGTGGGTGCATCGTGAATGGCTTTGACTTTGCTTTCAATAGGGTGAATTCCCGAGGAATCAATTCGATAACCCAGGAAGTCTACTTGACTGGTAGCTATGGTGCATTTTTCTTTTTCAATTTGAGCCCATTTAGTCTAAACCTGTCAAGAACAGACCTAACCCTGAGTAACAACTGTGACTTGCTGGAGGCTGATACTAATATGTCATCAAAGTATGGGACCACCCGGGTAGGCCCTGGAGGATTCTTTCCATGAGTGATTGGAATATGCCAGGGGCTACGCTGACCCCAAACTGTAAACGCTTACATCTAAACGCACCCCTGTGTGTTACTATGGTTTGAAGGTCAGCTGTTTGTTGGTCCACAGGGAATTGTTGGTATGCCTGGGACATGTCCAATTTAGCAAAGATTAGGCCTGGCTCAAATGTGTGAAGCAGGTGTTGAATAACCGGTACTGGGTATGTGCTAACTTGAAGGAAACGGTTGATGGACGTCTTATAGTCCGCGCAAATTCTTACACTGCCATCCTTTTTAAAGGTGTAACTATGGGTGTCTCCCACCTTGCAAAGTCTACCTGTTCTAAAACTCCTTGATTTATGAGTTTGTCCAGCTCTGCGTCTAATTTGGGCCTAACGGCAAAGGGAACTCTTCGAGGTTTCAAACGGACTGGGGTGGCTTGTGGACCCACATTGAAGGATATGGGGGTGCCTGTATAACAGCCCAGGTCACTGCTGAAGACATCAGCGTAGTCGTTAAAAAGGGCATCAGCTTCAGAGTTTCTGACAGTGTGAATCCCTGTTATGCTAAGCCCCAGGGCAGGGAACCAATCCAGTCCTAGCAGACTAGGCAGGGCACCATCAACAACTACCAGTGGCAAGTAACCTCTAAAGTTTTGGAATTGAATAAGGAATCTTCCCTTACCCAGGACGGGATGTTCCTTCCCTGGTAGTCCCGAAGATTCAGGTGGCAGGTGGTCAGCTTCCTCCTTGGGAACGAAGGCAGCATCTTCTTTAACGTGGACCATGCAATGATGGAGAGGTTGACCGGTGTCCACCTCCATATGGCAGGGTTTACCTTCTAAAAGAAGAGAAACGCTTATTTTGTTAGGGTTAGTGGAGACGCTGCCTGCGTGATAACAAGTGTAGCAGCTTTTTACTTGCCTTTGGAAAGAGGCAGAGGTTCGGGATCTTGGGACAGGGGCTTGTTCAGCTTGACAAACTCTGGCTATATGCCTTGCATCTGGCAGTTCAGACAAATAGCATTTCTGAATCTGCACTTGGCTCTAGGATGGTTTCCCCACAACTCAAACAAGGGGATTGTTGTTTGGTGAACTGGCTGTTGTTTCTCCTTGGTGGAGCTAAAGGTGCTCTAGGGCGTGTGAGGCGATTTATTTCTAATGGCTCCTCTATTTCCTCCTGGGAGGCTTCATCGTAGTGGACTGTAGCCGTCCCTTGTCTAATGGAAGTACCTTGAATCTCAGCTGCAGACACTTCTGATAGCTCAGCAGCTTGAGCTTCTTCTAGGGCTAGGGCTAGGTTGAGATCTTTCTTGGCTAATAACCTACGTTGCAGCTTTAGATCTCTAACCCCCCACACAACTTGGTCAAGTAGCATATCATCAAGGTAGTCCCTGAACCCACAGTGGATGGCAGCAGATCTTAAAGCTGCCATATATTGGCTTATGGTTTCTCCTCAGCTTGAACCCTTCTCCTAAAAGCTAGCCTCCTAGCTATCTGAGAGGGTTTGGGGAATAATGGTTGGCTAGAATATCCTTCAGCTCTTCCCAGGGGATAGACTTAATAGGTCGTGGTGACACTAATGCTGAGGCAGTGTCAAAAACTGTAGCCCCACAAAAACTTAAAAAATAAGACCTTTTCCTCAGGTCTGTAGCCCTAGACAAGTCTATAGCGTTTAAAAACATTCAAATCTATTAATGTAGGATTCCCAAGTCTCTGTTCCGGGCTGGAAATGTGGGAAGGTCGGCGTAGATGCCATTTGAGCGATAACCGTGGGTGTGCTAGGTGAGGAAAAATTCAGCGGTCGCTTTTAAAAAGCGTTTCAGCAGCACCTGTCAGCGGCGTTCGGCTCCTCAGCCGGAGCTTTGAAGTTCGCGCTCTTTTGGAGAGCGCCGGCGGCGCAATGACTTCACTCGGTAATTAGCGGCTTCAGCTCTTTCTCTGTGTGACTTCGGCTCAATTGTTTCGCCTGGACGTCTTTACTGCATCCCGCCCTCGTCGCCAGTGTTGTGGAGCGGCGGTTACAGAAGGAGAGACGGAGCCAGGATAACGCTAACAGCTTTATTCAGGAATAAAGGGTCGCCGCGCTTCAGATGCAATCTGACAGCCAGCTGGCGGCGACAGCTGATGCCGTTTGACAGCTCCCTTTTATAGCCGGCTGTCAAACGGCATCAGCCAATGGGAGCGTTCGGCGCCCGCTCAGGCAGCGGACCAGAAGGAGAACTGCTGTCAAGTGCTAAATACATAACACTTTCCATATGGGGAAAATCCCTGAAAAGATTTATGAATGCTGCCAAAATCTAGATGTATAAATATAATAGAGGTGAGTTTACCTGGAAAGTGCTAGATTCAGGACTTGAACTCAAGTCCTTTTTATAGAGTCTACAGAAACTACATAAAGCAATACAGGAATGAATTCTGTCTGAATTCATTTTGTCTTTTAAAAATATTAATTTTTACCCAGAGTGAAAGCATGCATTCCTTTGGGAGTTGATGCCTACATTACATTTTTTATGAGATTATAAATATATTTCCTCTCCTCTGTAGAAGACTGCCCCCTCTTCTCATTCTCTTGCTCCTTTTTAAGACTACCCAGATTCTGACCGGCTCAAGGTGGACTCCAGCTTCCATCCTTCCAAGGTCAGCAAAATGAGGAGCCAGATTGTTGGGGGCAATATGCTAATTCTGTAAACTGCTTAGAGAGGCTGAAAAGCTCTGTAAAGTGTTATATAAGTCTAAGTGCTATATTGTTACTCCCTTAATTGCTAGGCTTAAAGACAGAATGGGATCTTTTCCCCACTCCCTTTCCTGCAAGACTAGGTAAACTGGTCCTGAATAGCTTACATGTCAACTAGGGCACATCAGCCCACATGTTTTCATGAGACCTATAAGCAATGGGAGAGGAAAACCATTTTATCATGCTGTACAGTTTGTAGTCTCTATGGAGCAAGCAAGTTTTGTATCATCTGCTGTGACTGGGACACTCCTCTGGGCATATAGACACACAGTGACCAACATTGTTCTTAACTACAATCTGAGGTGTTCTGAGATGCAAAGTGTTCCATATAACTTGGCCGTATTTTTGCAACACCTCTGAAAAAAAAATACAGATGAAGAGTTTGGTCATTTTTTTAAAAAGTCTGCATTGTTTGTACTCCCAAATTTATTGTAAAGTAACCTGCTCTCTTCTGTAAATCCTCCCACAATTCCCAGCTGGATTCCAGTTTTTTGGCACTATGAAAAAGCCTGGAGGCTGTACATCTGTTCTGGGATTGTCAAGTATGTCATGAGTGAACAAGCCCATAAATCTGGAGCGCTTGACTTAGCCCAGGCAAAACGTGTCCCTTTGCAACACGTAAAAATATTGTATTCCTTAGTTTTACTATGTACTTTATGCAGACTGGCAACCTGAATCTCACATGGATGCAGTGAATCATTGATTTATCTGCTTTCAGGATGAGTAATTCATGCATTAGCACAGTCTACATAAAGCTAAAGTTGGAAACAAATTGTCTTTTGAAAGTCTACACCAATTTTCTGGATGGAGAAATTAAATGATTTTTCAAAATTTCTCTAGGGAAAGGAGAAATCTTCCAAAGATTATTCAAGGGCATTATTCATGACAATAGCATTGTTGTCAGCAAAACCCAATAGTTGAAGTTCTCTCACACTGCATATCTCCCCTTGAATTTAATGTAATTGTTGGAAGAGAGATGGCACAATGTTCGCAATCCTCATAGCCATTTCATGAGCAAATAATTATTTATTTACTTATTATTTTCTTTATTAAACAAATTCGTATAGAATTAATTAATATACAATAATCTTCATAAATGACTTAGATGAGGGAATAGAAGGGGAACTCATCAAATTTGCAAATGACACTAAGTTGGCATAAATGGCCAACACCCCAGAAGACAACCTCAGGATCCAAAAAGATAGTGACAGACTTGAACAATGGGTCCTAACCAACAAAATGTAATTTAATGTGGATAAAGCAAGGTTTTACATTTAGGCAGGAAAAAACAAAGGTACAAGTACAGATTAGGCAAAACCTTGCTTAAAAACAGTAACTGTGCAAGGGACCTTGGAGTCCTAGTGGACGATCACTTAAATATGAGTCAGCAGTGTGCGGTGGCAGTCAAAAAAGCTAATATAATCCTTAGATGAGTAAACAGAGGCATAAACAGTAAAATCACATTAAGTATTAGTACATTTTATAAAGTCTTAGTATGACCGCACCTAGAATACTGCATCCAGTTTTGGTCACCACATTACAAAAAAGATGTTGAGACTTTGGAAAAAGTGCAAAGAAGAGCAACTAAGATGATTGAAGGTCTGGAAACTAAACCATATGAAGAACGGTTGCAGTATTTGGGTTTGATAAGAGGACTAGAGGAAACATGATAACCGTATTCTAATATTTGAGAGGTTGCCACAAAGAGGAGGGGGACAACTTATTTTCCAAACCACAAGTGGGCAGGACAAGAAACAATGGATTGAAGCTAATCAAGGAGAGAAGCAACCTGGAATTAAGGAGAAATTCCCAAACAGCGAGAACAATTAGCCAGTGGAACAGCTTGCCTTCAGAAGTTGTGAATGCTCCGACACTAGAGGTTTTTAAGAAATGACTGGGCAGTCACTTGTCTGAAATGGCATAGTGTCTCCTGCTTGAACAGAGGAGTAGACTAGAAGACCTCCAAGGTCCTGACCAAAAAATCCACCCAATTTTTGAATCAGGTCACAATTCAAAAATAAGGTGGTGAACAAACCCGGCCATGACAGATTCCCTTTCTGTGCTGATTTTCCCTTCCGTGCCATTTATTTTGTTTTTTGTTTTGTTGGCACATGCACAGTCTCACTTCCAGTCATGACCAAATTGGGTTGTGACTGAAGTTGTGGAACCAATTACGGTCATGACCGGAGGTTCCACTGTATGTATGTATGTATGTATGTATGTATGTATGTATGTATGGTGTATGTGTGTATAGGGTGTAGGTGTGTGTAGGTGTGGGATGCTACCAGTTCAGCCCAGTTCTATAGAACCTGTATGTATGTATGTATGTATGTATGTATGTATGTATGTATGTATGTATGGTGTATGTGTGTATAGGGTGTAGGTGTGTGTAGGTGTGGGATGCTACCAGTTCAGCCCAATTCTATAGAACCGGTAGCTGGCAAGAGCAGCTGACACCGAACCAGTTTGGTGTTTGGCCCACCCACCTGCCCAGGCTCTAGGCTGTCCTTTATTCCTTGCTTTTCCCTCCTCAGCTGCTTTGTGCAGCACAGCTGAGGTTGAAAAAGCAGGAAACAAGAGGATTGCTGCACACCCAAGCACAGCGCTTGTCAGCTGTCCAGGCAGCACAGCTGATGATTTCTTGCAAGCACTACACACACAATGCAGTTCGGAGAACCAGCAAATCGCTCCACTGGCTGGCCCCGGCCTTCCCCACCCACTTACTTACTTACCTGGCATGCAAGCCATCCAACTTGCCTGGTTTGGTAAATTGCTATTTTTCCTTTTTTCCCCCCCAACCATCAGCTGTTCTGCTCTGATTTAGATTAGCTAGAAAGCAGAAAATCCTTGGATTTCTTGCTTTCTAGCTCATCTAAAAGCAGAGCCAAACCTTCTGTAGGACTGAAGCTTTTCAGTGCAGACTCAGGTAGCCGAATGCAGATAGATAGATCTCTAAGTGAATCTATGATTCTGTGAGCAAATCAATCTGCCTGTCTGCTTTGCCTGCTTTTGGGTAATTTTTTTTATATAAAAAAATCAACATTTACATAAATACTTATAATATTTACATACAAGCCATGCCCACCCAGTCATATGACCAGCAAGCCATGCTATCAGCAAGCCATTTCCCAGTCACATGCCCACCAAGCCACACCCACAAATTAGGCCACGCCCACAGAACCAGTTGTTAAGAAATTTGAATCCCACCCCTATGTATATGTATATGTATACACACACACACACACACACACACACACACACACACACAGAGAGACACACACACACACACACATACACATAGAAGTTAGAATGCAGTATTGCAAGTTGAATCTGTCCACTGCTAGGAGTATAGTCCTGACCGGTTCAAGGTGGACTCAGCTTTCCATCCTTCTAGGGTCGGTAAAATGAGGACTCAAATTGTTGGAGGTAATATGCTTACTCTGTAAACCTCTTAGAGAGTGTCATAAATCACTGTAAAGTGGTATATAAGTCTAAGTGAATTGCAATCAGTTCATCCATGTATGTATGTGTGTGTATGTACATATGCATATATGTATTTATATATGTTTCCTTTCTTAACATATCTTCCAGATTTCCTCAGATGACATTCAAATATACAAGATAATGGAGCAACAGCATAAATGAAGCAGTCGCCCTGGTCCTTTTCCATACTAGCATTGACCTTCCAGATGTCTACAGTGCTAGCATACTGAACAGCAGAGTTGTGCAGTGCAGCTTAGCATGCAGAAGAGCCCAGGATGATACACATCATTTCCAGAAATGGAAAATTCCTGTTTTAAATTCTGTATAGCTCAGCCTTATACCTCACAGATGGACAGATATCTATAATTGTAAAGACATTGTTTCATATTCCCTATTATTTGTGTCATTGCTATTCATTTGAACATACCATGCAAAAGAAGTAACTATACCTCTTGTGTAATATCCCTGACATATCCTGGTTACAAACAATACTGATGAGCAAACACAGATATAAACATTTCCATAGAACACTAATTCTGTGCAGTAGACTTTCCCAAGTTGATAGCATACAGCAGGTGTTTTAAATGGAATTCTCACTGGTCCAAGGCAATGGTCTAAAATTATGGAGGTTGTCATGTCACACAAAAGAGCTACACCAAAACCAATGAAGTATATACAAATAAAGAAAAATTAATTGATTTTCATGTAAAACCCAACTATGTGAAAATCAGAATAAAATTGCTTTTGTTACCAAGGTATCAATAACAAGAATAGAGGCAAGAAGAATTAAATCATATTTTTTAAAAAACTGCTTTGATAACTTATTTTAAATTATTTGTGAAGCAAACATTCTAAACAGTTTATTTAAAAATTGACATAATGTCATGAGATATTTTTTTCCTTGTTGAAAATGAGTGTTGTAGCTATGGAAATCATCCCTTGTATCTGTAATTACAGTTTTCCCTTGGTAACAACACTGACAAGTGACAATGACAATTACTTTAAAAAGCACCTGCTAAATGGAGTTATATTTGTTTGTTTATTTTCAGGCAAGAAATATTTTCACAATCATTCAGTTTTCTTTCTTTCTTTCTTTTTTTTTGTACATTTTATTTGAGTTTTCACAAAGAGAAAAAAAATACAAATAAAACATCTTTTTTGAAAGTAGCGTAATCCTGGGTTACATTTCTTCGTACAGACACAAATTCAGGTTCATGCTCATTTTTATATTCTATTCCGTATCTTATTACTATTTTACATTTTCTGCATAGCTTCTCCCCTCTTTTAATTTTCTCAATTTTATTTTAATTATCTCATCTCTACTCAAATCATTGTATTTATATTTTTTGTCTGTCCTGTTTCAAGTATCTATTATCTTTTCTCATTAAACAAAATTTCTCCTGTAGTTACTGATTGGAGTATGACGCCTTTATATCTTTTCCCTAAAGTTGTAACATTCAATATAATACATAACTTCCATTCGGATTCTGCTTGGTACATTCTTAAAATACACACTGTATTCTTAAAAAAAGAAAAAAAAAATAAATGTATATAATTAAAACAACATTCCATTCCAATTCAATTCTATCATTAATATTAATATTCATTAAAGTCTTAACATCTTTAACATTACTTTTCAATTAAATATCATACTTCTATGGGAACAATTATAAGCTTTCCATAGTTAATTCCCCCCCACTCTTCACTTATATTTTATAAAACATTAACTAATTAAAATGTTCCCGTTCCTTCCTAATTCAATTTTCTCATTTATTTTATTTCACTTATTTTATTCACAAACATTTCACTAAATTACACTAACTATTTTATCCCTCATTTTAATCATACGTTGTTTCCAATTTTCTAAAGTTATTTCTATTATTAATATAACAATACAATCTTATGTGCCTTTACAGAATCCCTTTTTCAGTTAAATTTTCACCCATTATCTCTAAATAGGTCCTGTTTCTCTATATCTTGCTCCAGTCCTTTGTAACTTCTTTTCCTTTCCTTCTTCCATCTCTTCTTCTTTCTCTCCGTTTTACCCCCTTGTCTCTCTACCTCTATTTCTTTTTTCTGTATTCCCCCTTTCTGTTGTTTTCCAGTATTATACTTATTTTTCGAATTATTTTTCTTTTCTTTGGTTGTTTTTTTAAGTCTTAAATTCTCCATTCTCTTTCCCCCCTTTCCTTTTTCTTCCCCACATAAAATTGCTTGTTCATTAAAGATGACTTCTTCTTTGTCCCAGTCTTCTTGGTTTGCAGTCTTTTCTTGTTGTTTCTCATAGTTCCAAATCTCCATTTCTAAGAATTGAAAAATGAAGCCAAAAGAACCCTTCCCTTCTTGTGCATCTTCTTTGTACTTTTTAAGTTCCATTTTCAATTCATCCAGAAGTGGTGCCATTGTATAATTTTTTAAACAACCATCCGATTGATTTTAGTCATTCAAATATAATAACCAAGAATCCAAAGATCACCAAATAATCCAAATACACGCAAGCTGTTTCTTTTTTGCTCTTTTTTTTTCACTTTCTCTTCCTGGGGTTACTATTTAGTTGCAAAGTTTCAGTTAAAATGTATCTTTTAGAAGTCTTGTTGAAGTTTTACTGTAGATTCTTTTTAATTCCAGGCAGTCTCCTCCCTCTTCCAGATCCTGCCCTTATTCTTTTTCTCTCCCTTCCTGCTTATGAAAAAGAAAATTTTTAATGTCCAGAAATCTTTATTATCCCTTTGGCATTTTGTTTAATTTTCAGCTTATTCAGCCTATTGATGTCAAAGCGGATTTTTCCGATTTCTTATTTAAGTCTCTTAGTTGTCAGTATAGGGAAGGAGAGAGAAGGGGAAAAAAGCCAAACCTTTCCCTTTTCACTTTCCTTCATTGCTTCCGACTCTTCTTTGGGAGCGATGTTATTTTTTGTAAGTTTAAATTCCAGGGTACCTTAGTTGTTGCTTTTACAATTTAACCCAGTCAGCCAAAACTTTCACTTCTTATCTTCCTCCTGCACATTCTTTTCCAGTCGAGTTCTTCTTTGTGGTGGCCATTTCTGACCACCGCTGCAACCACCTTCGGGAAAGGGAGTAATGGCCAGCTGAGGAGAGATGCGGCTCTCCTCGATCCTGCTGGCAGTCTCCCCCTTCTTCACCACCTCTACGGGGTGGCTTAGCCCCGAAACCAGCCGGCTCGGGGCGCTTCAGCAGCAAGCCCAGACAGAAACCGCGCACGATCGCAGATTTCTGTCTGTCGCCGAAGCCCTTCAAACCGGAAGTCAACAATCATTCAGTTTTCTTAAACATCAGTATCTGTAATCTATTTGCGTACTGGCTCTCTTTACAATGCAGTTGCACAAAAGGGATGTTCAGTGTACAATCCTTTTATGTGAATGTACCTAAACACCTCTTACATACTAGACAACACAGTATCAACAGTAGAGACCTTCAAATTTCTAGCTTCTATCATATCAAAAGCCCTAAAATGGACATCTAACTTCAAAAACGTCATCAGAAAAGCACAACAAAGAATGTTCTTTCTGCACCAGCTCAGAAAACTCAAACTGCCTGAGGAGCTGCTGATACAGTTCTACAGAGGAATTATTGAGTATGTTATATGCACCTCTATAACTGTCTGGTTGGGTTCTGCAGGCCAACAAGACAGACACAGACTTCAGAGAGTAATTAGGACTGCAGAAAAAAACAATTACTACCAACCTTCCTTCAATCGTGGACCTTTATACTGCATGAGTCAAAAAGAGAACTGTGAAAATATTTACAGACCCCTCACATCCCGGACATAAACTGTTTCAACTCCTACCCTCAAAATAATGCTATAGAGCACTGCACACCAGAACAACTAGACACAAGGACAGTTTTTTTCCAAATGCTATCACTCTGCTAAACCAATATTTCCCTCAACACTGTCCAACTATTTACAAAGTCTGCACTACTATTACTATTAATCTTCTCATCACTCCTTATCACCCATCCCTTCCCACTTTGACTGTATGACTGTAACTTTGTCGCTTGTATCCTTACGATTTATACTGACTGTTTCCTAGTATGATTTGATTGCTTATTGTACTCTATGACTGTTATTAAGTGTTGTACCTTAGGATTCTTGACTCTTGATGAATGTATCTTTTCTTTTATGTACATTGAGAGCATTTCTTTTATGTACATTGAGAACATTGGACACTTGTGTGTCCAATCACACTTAGCCAATGAATAATTCTATTTTATTCTATTCTAAACTTTAATCCACACTTCTACTTCTTCAGTTACATTTCATGTAATCTGCCTATGTTTAAAATAAATAAATAAATTACTTTGGGATAGGATTTATTTGTTTAAAAAGAAAGAGAATTTTGAGTAGATTATAAATGATACTCTGAATAAAATGCATCTTATCTGTGGAACATGAGATAATGTCCAAGTGTATATTTAATTCCATATTAGGATGCCTAATATGGCATACGTCACTTAATCTTCCAAGGAAAGATTGAAGACAAATGAGAGGCAGAAGAAGAGGCAGAAGAAGAACATCATGCTTCAAAATCTAAGGGATTGGGATCTAAGGGATTTTATAAAACTCAACAGCACTTTTTTGTGTGGCTGTTGATAAAAATAGTATACCTACCACTGAAACAGACTTTCTGTTTGACCTTTGAGGTAGTCCAGGCAAGAACCAAAAACCATGACTTCCAATTACTACTTTAATTGGTAAATTTATAGTAACTGAATCTTCCAAGTCTGAAATTACAACTTTTCTCCTCATCTTTACAGTCCAAGAAACTAGGGACCATCTCTTCTGAGACCTTTGGCATACCCCAAACCCCATTTCTTTCTGCAGGCTCAACTGTCTCTTATCTGACTATTGTCTAGTCTAGAGTTCTTCCTCTTCCTCTTCCTCCTCCTCCTCCTCCTTCTCCTCCTCCTCTCAAGCCCACTCACAGCTCTTGTAAGTTCACTACATAAACTTGCTAAATATGGAAATAGATTTTGAAATAACTTTTTATTTTACTTTTCCCATTCCATTCACACACATTGCACTCACATCTTGTTTAATCTTGCACATCAATGGATTGTCTAACTAGGACAAAGTAGAGCTGAGCTTAAATCTGCTCTCTGTCAACGCTGCAGTTTTCTACAAATTAATCCATTTTATGGAGTTATTTGTTCAACTAGTGAAGCATCCTGAGCAATTTTCCTTACTGCAATTAAATGGTAGCTACCCTACTAGGAGTTCCTAATTTGATCAGTGTTGCTCTCACCAAAGCTATTGAGTTCACACCCTCTCAAGGTGATTACAATACCGGCTTATTAATTTGCCAGTCTTCTTCCTTTTGGGGCATCTCTATCTTCTCTGTCATTAATTTTCTCTATATCTTCTCTGTTGTTGCTGCTGCTACTAGTAGTAGTAGTCCCTCAATCAGTGTGATAACTGCTATTCCAGGACTTAGTGAGTTATGCTAATTATATATCATGCAGATGAATCCATCTGAAGTTACGTTCAATAGAAGAACATTGGCTTTCCAATTAATACATCCAAATAGAAAAAATATTGTTTAGGCTAGTACTTAATTAGCTATGAGGGATATATAAGTAGGGGATACTGTTCTTTTATTGCAAAATCATCTTTCTGGTGTAATGAAGCTTCCCTGGCTTCTCACAGCAATTAAAGGAATTAATTAGCAAAAGTAGATGCAAGATAGGAACACTTTCCATTGGGCTTTTTTCAGATTAGCAAAGAGGGTGGTCTTGGATGCTTCAGGGATAGGTATAGTTTATTATTTGCAGGTTTTTTTCTTCCTACAGTTTCATCTTCCCTTGCCATCATCACTAATAAAACTGAAAAACACTTCCAAAGATTTTCAAAAGAATGTAGCAAACAGACTGAATTTAAAAAGCACAGAAGGGGAAGAAAAATAGTCAAACATTGGAAATTATAAAGCAAATTATAAAGCATTGGTTTAATGTTAACCCTTACTCATAACTTATCAGTGGTATATAGTTATAGTTATATAGTTATACGGTGTTATATAGTGATGGTTATATAGTTATAAGAAAGCCTATATATTTTTATTCTATAATCTTAGTCTTAATTGTTAAATAATGTCTCAAATGTGAGATCCATAATTCATTTTAAATCCAGTATCAGAATTTAGACCTGCCTACCAGTTACATATCTAAACAGGTCACATGTAAGAATTCAATATCATATATGAATTAAACAGATCAGTAACTCTTGTTTTAAGGAAGATATAATGATATTAACGTTTCTCATCATCAACACAGTGAAGATAATCAGATTGGGTTTATATAGCACATTAACACAGTTCATTCAAGCTGTAACAAGAAAAGTCGATTAAGATTAAGACAACCTAGCCTTTTTTTAAGGAATGAAAGATTGTGGACTGCAGTAGATAACATAACATATATTATGTTATGATAGATAACATATGAATACAGCTGTGAGCTGTTGGGTATTTTTCCCCTCTATTCATTGGGCTGCATCAAATATGCTTCTTTCAAGGAAAGTATCAGCATTAGAAGATATTTGGCTCATTTCTCTTGGAGTCAGTGTAATGGAAATAAGCCAGAGATCCTTCCCTCCTGTTTTGAATTTAGTCCTAGTATGAATGTCAACACTTTGCATTCAGAGAACCAAAGGCCATAAGCAATGGCTCTTATTTAAATATTCCTGGTGACTTGTCTCTAGAAAAATGTATATTATTAGAAGAAACTAAAAAATCAATCATATAGCTGAGTAGATTAAGAAAGAAAAAATCTTGGCTGAAGATTTCCCTGCTTTAATGCCTACTCTCTGTCTCTGTCTCTGTCTCTGTCTGTCTCTCTGTCTGTCTCTCTGTCTCTGTCTGTCTCTCTGTGTGTGTGTTGCACATTTTGTTGTTGCTATTGGAGAAACAGTCAATGGTAAACTATGAAAAATAAAATGAACTATTTGGAAAAAAAAGATTGAGCCAACATGTCAATTAAAATTGATAGTATTTCCTAAAACCTAACACATGAATTGGACTAGGAAAATAAAAGGTTCAAGATGCTGTACAGTGTTAATGCTTCCCATCTTTATAAAGTAGAAACTGCATGTATCTCTCAAACATTTGAGATTTATCTGATCGGAAAATAGTGTGTAGTTTTATGTATGTCCTATTGGACCTATATCATTTCTCAGTATAAAAATGATGATGGTGTCATTATTCCAGAAGATTATCCAGGAAGTTGTACTGAAACTTTAAATAACACCCTGAAATAAGTGTTTTGAAACATATAATTCTGCTTGTCACTATCTATATTTGCCTTGTAGACACTTTCTCTCATCTCCTATGAAGTGTCAGATTTTTACAAGCCAGAAAGTGAGTAATTCTTTTGCACAGTACTGCCCTACTCTAGGGTTGCTAACCCTTATGAGGGTCAAAAATCACATTTGGTTTTCAGGAGAAGACTGCACTCAAAATGCTGCACATAGGCAAAAGGAGAAAATATGAATGATTAAAACAAGAAATGAAAAAGAAAAAGTATATACTGGATATATAATTATATGACAGCAAACATGTCTTCTGATTAGAAGTTGTACCAATGGAACAGCTTGCCCTCGGAAGTTGTGGGAGCACCATCACTGGAGACTTTCAAGAAGAGATTGGACTGCCATTTGTCAGAAATGGTGTAGGGTCTCCCACTTGGGGGGGGGTTGGGCTAGATGACTTACAAGACCCCTTCCAACTCTGATTATTTGTTATCTGTTTCTACCATTCATCTGTGGATACACAAGTATTTTTGCAGTCCCAGTCTGGAATTGCAAAGTCTAGCACAATGAGGGCACTGTTCATTAAGCATGGGCCAGACCCTCCCAAAGTCAGAAAGGAGATTCCACAAAAGATCATGGAGAATAAAAAGCTAAGATACTGTGTCTGGATACTGTGTCTGGAAATTCTCAGCCATCCAGGTCATGGTTGTCCCAAAGGTGCTTTCCCCCCCCCACTCCTTCAACTGAAGGGGTTTCTTGGATGAGAAGCAAAACGTCTTCAAGAAAAAACAAGGAAAGCCCAATTGCTCTTTGAAAAAGCACCTTTGAGACTAAGATACTGTGCAGTTTCCAGATCCAGATTGACAGGCAGGTACTGGCCAATTAACCAGACATTAAGTAGGAGATAAGTAGCAGAAGATAGAAAGTAATAGGTGTAGCAGTGCCATGTGATAGCAGCATTAGGAAGAAGGACTATAAGAAACTGGAGAAGTACTAGGGTCTGAAGGAAGAACCCAAAAAGATGTGGAGAATAAAGGAAAATTGTCCTCGTGGTGGTAGAGGCACTCAGGACTGTGATTCCTGAGCTGGGGAGGACCTGAGATTGAGGAAGACCCAAAAGCACAAGAAAGGCATTTTTATTTATTTGGATAACTTATGAAAATCTAATTTCACAACAAATGTCAACTATCTTTTTCCCCTGTCTTATTTATTAGTTCCAATCATTTGTGGAATATTTTCATTCTTGTGATCCTTATTCAACTTGCACAGTCTGGTCTATCTCCTAAATGTACAAACAGCCCTACATGCCTATCAATATATAACCATACTTGACATCAGGCAAAGCAATAAAAAGATGTCATTTAATGATAGAGTGTGTCCAAAGTAATTCTGAAATTTAATTACATAAAACATTTATTCCTAATTTTTGAATATGTATTTGTTCATTTGGTAATGTTGTGTGTCATTTCTCCCCACCCACCCCCTGGATAACTAAGTTCTTTAAGACAGCAAGTCCAAAGTCTATATTTTTGTAGTTTGTATGTTTTTTAAAAAAAAAACCTGTCGCATCTACTAAAATTATATGGAAAAGATAAATTTATATTCTGGACATTGTACATTTATTCATACTGAATCATATCAAGAAAAAAACCATTTGGAAAATTGCATAAATCAGGCAAAATGAAGTATCAGAAGATTTTTTTTCTATATAGAAGCAAAGATCAATACAGGAAAGGAAATATTGGTGAAAAAGATAATGGAGGAAAACTGCATTTGGCAGCTCCATTCATTTTTAATCAAAATCATGTTGCCATAACATGTCAGTAATTGGCAGCATCTGGTTGACTTTGCATAGACTCAAGATGTAGAGTAAGGCCTGTTTATTATCTGAAAGGAGACCCTATCAGGATTGTAAAATATAATTGACAATGAAGAAGTGGCATATAGTGTTGGCATTATAGAACTTACTGTCAACAATGAAGAATAAGCAGTCAAGAAATACTTTATAGCAGGAGTGTCAAATTGAATTTCATTGAGGGCCATATCAGGCTTGTGTTTGACCTCAGGGGACCAGGGTGGGCATGGCCATCACTCATGTTGGGGGCGCCTGTGGCCCAACCACTCTACCATAGAAAACAGGCTCCCAAGATTCATTTTCAGCTGGGATGGCCTCCTGCAACCCTCTGCCAGCAAAAACGGAGCTCGGGAGGACCACGTGCAGATCTTCCAAGCTTCATTTTTGCTGGCAGCGGCACTATGGACCACTCCTTCACTGTTTCTAGGATGTCCCCACAGGCCAGATCAAAGAACCCCACAAGCCAGATCCAGCCCATGGACCTTGAGTTTGACACCCCTGCTTTATAGACTAAGACTTGATAAGGTAGCAATGATGACCTTGGAAAAAGTATTCAGGCCTGACATCTCTCTACTAAATTGATGGAACATAAGAAATGAATCAGTCAGACTAGAATGGGAAGTCAAAGCAATTCAAAGAAGAATAGAATGGCAAGTTTGGTACCATTGCCAAGAAAACTGTGTAGGTCAATCCATAAAGTAACAAGAAATAGGATCTGTTATGATGCAAACCTCAGACAAAAAGAAAAACATGTAAGAATGAGTACATGCAGGCCAGAAATGTTACCAAGCCTAAATTTTTGTGTTTGGTTAAATGCTATCATTTTCAGCTTGTTTGTCTCTTTCATCTAACCCAGCAAAGATATTATAAGTAGTCATTTGATAGTTAACTTTGGCTAATTTCTTTGAAAACTTCCATGCTGTTTTATTCTTTCTTCATTTCATCTCAGGTGCCATTTTTTTTTCTAGCTGTGCTTTTATCTGAATATGTCCTGAAATAACTTGATCATGGCAATCTGTAAAAATTAAAATGTGATTTATGTGAGGCTGCTTATGAAACAGATCAGAAGGATGGTACAATTATATTCCTATACTATAGTGTTTTTTACTGACTTCCAATTCTCTGTCATGCCTGGGTCTAGGATTGGAGTCTTACTCTTAAAATCTGAAGTAGCCAGTGCTATTTCCATTTTCTCCTTCTCATGTGTTCTATACAATATCAACAGCTTTGCTGCCTATTCCTTTATCAGTTACACTTAGTGAACCTTCTTATAGAATCATTATCACTTTTGAATGTCCTCCTTCTAAATGTCTATCTGGACTCAACCCTATGACTGTTTCATTATTTGACACAAGCATGGTTAAACCGAGAAAAGCTTTGGTGATGACTGAAAGCTTGACATGTAAAGCTGAATTAAAAGTAATGCAGAAACTTGGCTTCTTTTCTCGTTCCATATTTATTTGATACATTTCATTCAAAAGCTCATGGTGGCAAATACAACCTGTCTCCTTCAATTTTTACCCCAAAAAACTGAAAGACTGGCTGGGTTCAGAGAGTGGTTGTTCCAAAGTCATCCACTGAGCTTCCACAGCTGAAGATAAACTTGCTGGATTTGGTTCTCCTATGTGCTAATCCACACTTTAATCTTGACAGCACAGTGGTTAGTATTGCTTTATTTAATAGAGATAAATGCAGAAGATTGTTTAACTACAAAGGATTGCTTTAGTTGGCTTGCATTTAGGTGGGGAGTTGGTTTAACATTTGCTGCTTAGGGATCTCGTATTTTAAATAAATATAAATATTGGAAAGTAATATTTTGAAAATGGTCTTGTGACTGTCCACTATCTTTGGTTATTTAACATTATTTGACATGATTTGTTCATCTGAATATGAAGTCATGCTCAGTTCTTAAATATGGTTGCTAGATTCCTGATACCAACCAGTCCAACCACTTTAGTAATTGTATAATAAAACTATTTCTAGTATCTTTACAGTGCTTAAAAGTGCTCTCATGCCACCTACAGACAAATCGGTTACATTTCAAAGCAGAATTCTCTCTTTTTTGTTGGAGATTTCAAAATTCAGCAAGAATCTTTGTTATGATATGTTCCTAAACATTAATCAGAGTGGTGAAAGAAGGATCAGGGTGTCCATTAAAAATGTTTTTATTAGAGTTGACAGGGATGTGGAATTTGGTCTTGGCTCATATCCTAACATTTAATGCTAACAAACTTTCATTATAATTGAAATAAACGTGTATGTGTTGGCATTCTGGATAGGGATCAGCTTTTACTGTAGTGTAGAACAGACACTAATAGCTCTATCGGACAATAGCAAAAGACACAGGAAAAAAGTTAATTCATTACACTGCTACTGCATGACCAGCAATGTGGAATTATTTCACCTAACAGATTCAGTTTGACCAAGCTTCAGTAGAGGGTAAAATAAACATTTCTTAAAAGTCCTTCTTCTTTCTTAGCTACTGCAGTTAAGAGTACAACAATTGCTAGAGCATGGCAAGCCAGCTGGAAAACTATCCATTTTTAGTTTGTGGATTTGGCTGCTGAAGTATATAGAGAATGACAGCAGAATTCAAGACTATTCCTTGGCTCCCATTCTGTCAATTTTAGCCATGGTGTGAAAATTCTTTTGATGCTCCGGTGGCAATTCCAAAAAAGATTAGATCTAGGTTCCACGATTTTTACTTCTATCCAGATGGTGATATATTGTGTGTTCCAAAAATTACAGTTTTCTCTACCGTTCACTGAAGCACAATGTTGTATACTTTGACCCCGAAGTGCTCCCTTTATTGCCTCGGTTTTAAATATGAAAGAGTGAAAATGCTCTGGTGACAGCATGCTGAAATTTGAATTTTCATAATTTATGTATTTCTTCTGATATTCTGTCCTTCTTTTGGGAAGCTGACAGCAAGATATAAAAAGCTCCCAGTAGTCCACCAGCCTGATTCCATTCGCATTCATACCTGCTTAACTTCAGCAAAGCTACATGATTATCCATTGGGATGTGCTGTCAATACATCTCTGCTTTGTGCCTGGATAGCATTTCAACATGAAAGAATTAGAGTGAAATTAAGAAGATGAATACCAACCACCAAAACCTATATATGCAACAATTCCCTGCCAAGCACAGGCTACAGCAGTGTTATGTGACTTTAGTCATTCCAGTTTTCCATTTTTTGCTCTTTCAGTGATAGAAAAATAAGGAAAGAGCTATAAAACTAATTTGATTTCCTGCATGATATCGGGCATGAAACATCAGGTCCACACATGAAGATCCAACAAAACTGATTTATTACTACTCATGCCTGTACACAGGAAACTTCTCAACTAAGGTTATCACTTACTGAGTTAGATAATGGCCAATACAATTCAAGGGGGATTGATTCAACTCACTTGTGATATGTAGATATCTTAGGCTGATCCCTCTGTTGAATCCATCCCCAGATTCTGCCATGCCTTCCCCTGTGTATGATCATGTTGATGGGACACACTGAAACTCAAACTCCTGATGGGCATCTTGAGGTCATTTAATGATAAATTGGAAGAGCAGGGTATGTTCCTTGCCTAACCTATGGTCACAAGCCACAGTCATCCCCATCTTCAAAAAGGGAGAGCCAAGCCTAGTTGAAAATTACAGACCAATCTCCTTATGCTGCGTCAAACTTTCATTAAAGTCATGGAATCAATTATTAACCAATCCATCATCCTCCACTTAGAGACAAACAACCTACTCTCCAATAAACAATTTGGTTTCAGAAAAAAACTATCCTGTAATCTGCAACTCTTACACTGCAAAAACATATGGACGACACAACTCGACCAGGGCAAAGCAATAGACGCAATCTACATAGACTTCTGTAAAGCCTTTGATTCAGTGGTACATGACAAACTACTCCTAAAAATAAAATCCTATGGTATCTCTGGACAACTGAATAACTGGATAGAAGCATTCCTGGCAAACAGACAACAAATGGTCAAAATTGGGAGTGTCCTATCAAATTCTGTACCTGTCAATAGTGGTGTCCCCCAAGGCAGTGTTCTAGGACCAACTCTCTTCATACTCTACATAAATGACCTCTGTGATCATATTAAGAGCAATTGCGTTCTTTTCGCTGATGATGTAAAGCTGTTCAATACCACAGACAATACTGCTACCCTACAAAAAGATCTTGACTATGTATCAGAATGGTCAAACAAATGGCAACTTCAAATCTCAACAAATAAATGCTCTGTCTTACATATTGGCAAAAAAAATCAGAAAATAAAATACAAGCTAAATAGTCAAGATCTTGTTGATGACCCAAGCTCTGTAAAGGACCTTGGAATACTCACCTCTAATGATCTAAGTGCTAGAGCCCACTGCAACTACATAACCAAAAAGGCATTAAGAGTTGTTAACCTAATCCTACGTAGCTTTTTCTCTGGTAATATCACACTACTAACCAGAGCATACAAAACATTTGCTAGACCAATACTCGAATACAGTTCATCAGTCTGGAACCCACATTACGTATCTGATATTAGCACAATTGAGAAAGTCCAGAAATATTTCACAAGAAGAGTTCTCCACTCCTCTACTCGTTGTAGAATACTTTATGCCACCAGACTTGAAATTCTAGAACTAGAAAACCTTGAATTACGCCGTCTTCGGTCTGATTTAAGCATGGTATATAAAATCATACATTGCAATGTCCTACCTGTCAATGAATACTTCAGCTTCAACCATAACAACACAAGAGCACACAATAGATACAAACTCAAAGTTAACCGCACCAAACTTGATTGCAGGAAATACGACTTCAGCAATAGAGTGGTCAATGTCTGGAATACTCTACCCGACTCTGTAGTTTCTTCCCCAAACCCCAAAAACTTTAACCTTAGACTGTCTACTATTGACCTCACCCCTTTCCTAAGAGGTCTGTAGGGGGCGTGCATAAGCGCACCAACGTGCCTACCATCCCTGTCCTATTGTTTCTCTTATTCTTCTTTTATTTTTCTTATATGTACCCATTTCATGTATTCACAACTATGTATACACTTATACTTATTATCTTGTAAACAATTGGCAAATCAAATAAATAAAATAAATAAATAAATGTTCACATGTTTTCAGCCCATAGTTATGTTTCTTGAAAGGTTTAAAAGGCTGGGCAAGAAGGATACCTCCCACAGCCAAACTGCTCCCTATATCCATGCTTAAAATAAGCCTAAATTTAACTTTTTTAAGTCAAAGTATGCGATCTTGAGAAGCTGGGACGGGCTGAGCAGAAATATTTTAAAAAAAATGGCTCACCAAGTGGCTGGTAAGAAATATTAAGTGGAAAACATTTTAAAGTTGATATTTGTGTTGATCTATGGAGAAGACAAAAAACTATAAGATGAAGAGAACAGTTGCAGGGAAAAATGTTTCTTTCCCTTCTCTTAATTGCATAAACGTGTCTTGATACTTCATTTCCTTGATAGAAAACATTGCAAAAGGGAGAGACTTTATGTGCTTTAGAAGCATATCAACTGAAAATACAGCACAGAAAGGAGATTGTAACATGCATTTACCAAAAAGATGTATTTCCTGAAAATAAGCAACTTTCTAATTTTCTACTGGGTTGTGTAAAATTGTACAGCAGAGAACATTCTGAGTTTAGTATCCCGTTAGGTCAAAGTTGATGGTCAGAGGAATTCTCTCTAACTCTGTTGTCATTTACAAAACATTTTTTTATCAGTTGTAGATTAGTGTTTGCTACAAATCTCTAGAAAAAGTAAGGACCAAAGCTGTGGAAGAATTACAATGAACAGATCTGGTATCTGATGGATTGCAATCATTTTCTGAATGCAATGTTTTCTAATTTATTTGTTAGATCAGTTGACAGTATTTTATATTTATTTATTATTTATATCCTCCCTTTGGTTTTACAACTACCTCAAGGCAATAAACATAACCAACACACCTTCCTCCTGCTAGTTTTCCCATAACAACCATATGAGGTGGATAAGGTTTGGGCTGAAAGAGTGAGTGCCTGGCCCAAAGTCACCCAACTGACTTTCATGCTTAAGGCAGGACTTGAAACTATGGTCTCTGGCTGTCAACTTAGTACCTTTAGCCACTAAACCAAACTGGTTCTCACTCCAGCATCACCCCAAAACACTCTGATCCCTCTGGCAGAGCTAACTAGACACTTTGGTTCATCAGGCAGTTGAAAGCAATGTAATGGGTAGAAAGCTGGAGTAAACATTAAAAAAATCTCTCAAAATGGAATAGATCAAATATATGTAAGCAGCATCAAATATATGTAAGCAGCATCCTTTTCAGATAACCTAAGGCAGTGGATGGAGTGAAGAGTATTCACTGCATAAAACAGGGCTAAGATACATTTCTGCATTGTGCAGTATCTTTATCAAGGTTTTGGAAGGTGACCCAGAATACTTATAGACTTGCTCCTGTAAATTCTTGTTGTTCTTTGGAGACTAAGTTATAGAGTAAGTCACAGAAACTTGGAAACTATTGGTCCTGTACATATAGAGTCTATTCTACTTATATAATTCAAGGAAATGAACCAGGTGCACAGAGAGGTCCAAGCCACTAACTGCTTACTTGATCATTTACTCTCCTGGTTGATTAACTAAGGCTATTTCCAAGAATTATGAAAGTGATTAGTGCCTCCTTATCTATGCAGGATGTATTCCCACCCAAAACTGTTCTCCTTCAATTTCAGAATAAACCGGTTTAGGTATACCTTATAGTTCCAGGTACCATTAGATGAAACTGATTATCTGGACCAGTTGAATTCAGATTTTAGTTCAGATATATTATTGAGATTTCTTTGGTCACTTGGTCCATCATCTGGCTTTTAACAAAATTAAACAATGTTCCTTTCAGGTTTATATGATAGAGCTCAAGCTGAAATAAATCCAAATGAAATTGAGATTTTATTGATAAATACAGGAGTGTTTTAAACTAATACTTTTATGGCTGTCTATGTACAGCCTATGTTTAGAGCTAAGTTCAAACTAATGTTGGATTTACAAACAGCAGCTGTGAGAGAATGAATGTTTGCACAATTTGCAGATTTACATTGAGAAAGTAAGCTATCACTTTCTTGAGTTGGTTAAATCTGATTATTATCCATATCATAATTATTGCAGCACATTTTATATGGGGTTAGATAAATGTCCAGAAATGGCAAAGACCAGTCACTGTTCTTCAGCACTATTGTATTTTTGAATGGTCACTAAATGAGTGGTTGTAAGTTGAGGCACCCAGATGGGAAAGCACATTTTTTTTAGTTATGCTGGCTCAGGAATTCTGGGAGTTGAAATTCACAGGTCATAAAAAGGCCATTGTTCCCCAGCCCTAATGTAGACAAATCAAAGCTGAAAAGATGCCTCTGTAGCAATGATGCTGATATTATTTATTTATATGTATGTATGTATGTATGTATGTATGTATGTATGTATGTATGTATGGCATTCAGCTTTGTTCGGGTATTTTCCAACGTCATTGTAATTGTGCTTTTAAAGTTGTAGCAACGTTTCAGCAGAATCTCATCTTCTGTACAGAAGCCTGATGATGGCAGATGAGATTCTGCCGAACGCTGCTACAACTAGCACACATGGCTGAATGAGGATCCATACCGAAAAACTTAGAATATATATATATATATATATATATATATATATATATATAAACTTAAGAATATATATATATATATATTTGTTTTCTTAAGTTTTCGCGGGTACTTACATGTATGGTGTTCGGCTTGGTTCGGGTATTTCCCACGTCATTGTAGTTCTTTTAAAGTTGTAGCAATGTTTCAGCAGAATCTCATCTGCCATCATCAGGCTTCTGTATTGTGTCCGTCTGTGGGTCAGACTTTTACAGTGGTTTCAGATTTAAATTTGGGGCAGCCTATTGCTGTGCCAGAATGGTTTTTTCTTCATCCTGATTGGTTGGGAGTCTTGGTCTGTGTTTATTGGTCTCGGAGTTTGCTGTGTTCTGCTTGATGGGTGTCTCTGATATCTTCTGTCTGTTTTTTGGCTCTTTTTGTATCTTGATTGGCTGGCAGCATTGTGTTACTTTAATGGAGGCCTTTAGTGCAGCTTGGCTTCGGGTAAATGGACGGCTATCATTAGTTAGGAAGCTGGGTTTCATCTGGGTGCCTGGTTGGGGTGTGTTTGAGCTGGAGGTATCAGGGGGATCTGTTTGTGCCCAGGTGTTTGCCTGGCTTGTGGTGTGGATATTTTTTTGTTTGTGAGTGCAGGCTTCCAAATGATTGACAGCCTGGTGGAATCATCTCTTCTGTTCATGCTTTCTGGTCTTTTTCAATCTCTATGGCTTCTCTGATGACTCTGTGGCTAGGGTTTTCCATAGTGGCCAGGGTTTTGGTGCCATTGAAGTTGATGCTATGACCTGTAGCTTCCATGTGTTGGACTAGTGAGGAAGTGTGTTCCAGCTTTTTGACTGCATTTTTGTGTTCATCCAGGCGGGTACTTATTCTTCTATTGGTCTGTCCAATGTATGTGGCCGGGCATGATGCACAGGGGACTTCGATATGCCTTGGTTTTCCAGGTCAATTTTATCTTTGGGGTTGCTAAGGATGGCTGCTATTTTTCTGTCTGTTTTGAAGGCAGTCCTGATGTGATGTCTGTGTAGTACCTTACTAATTTTGTCTGTAGTACCTCTTATGTAGGGCAGGACAGCTGTTCCATAGGTCTGTTCATCTTCTGGGTCTCTATTATGTTTCAGTGTGTTTTTGTGGATCAAGCTGGTGATTTTGCTTTTGTGGAAGCCGTTGGCTGTCAGTACTTTAGTCAGGGTGCATAGTTCAGCCTTAATGTGTGTCTTGTCTGCCAGGCGTTTGGTTCTGGTAATTAGTGTTTTAGCCACGGAGTTTATCTGTGCTGGGTGGTGGTGGGATTGGGCGTTGAGGTAGCGGTTGGTGTGTGTTTTCTTCTGGTATATGGTGTGTCCTAGTGTGCCATCTGTTTTTTTGTAGATTAGTACATCTAGGAATGGTAGTTGTTTGTTTGTTTCTGTTTCCATGGTGAACTTGATTTTGGGGTGTGCGCTGTTTAGGTGTGTTAGGAAATTGTTTAGGTTTTCTTGTCCATGGGGCCAAATCACTAATGTGTCATCGATGTATCTTAACCATAGTTTGGGTTTGAGGATGGCATTGGCCAGGGCTCTGGATTCGAATTCTTCCATGAACAGGTTAGCAATGACAGGTGACAGTGGTGATCCCATGGGGGCTCCTTCTATTTGTTTGTATCTTTGTCCTTTGTATATGAAATATGTGTTGGTTAAGCAGTGTTCTGTTAGTTCCATGAGGTGTTTGGCTGGTTGGTATTTATTTTTGATGATTTCAAGGGTCTCTTTTATCGGGACTTGAGTGAATAGGGAAACCACGTCAAAACTTACAAGCAGATCTTCTTGCTCCACGTGTAGATCTTTGATCATTTCCAAGAAGTGGTATGAGTTTTTTACATGAGAAGCTGCTGTTTCAGCATGGGGCTGTAGCTGCTTTGCTAGGTATTTGGCTAGGTTTTGTAGTGGTGCTCCTCTGGAGCTGACTATGGGTCTGAGAGGTATGCCTTCTTTGTGTATTTTTGGGAGGCCGATAGTTTGGGGCATCTGGAAGATTTCTCTCTGGGTATAATCGTGTGTTGGATCTCTTTGCTTATGTGGCTGGTTATAATTTTCTTCTTGGTTAATTTTTTCCAGATATGTGGTTGGGTCTGTGTTTATGGGTTTGTATGTGGAGTCTTGGAGTAGGTCTGTCAATTTTGTTTCGTAGTCTTTTCTGTCCATTACTACAGTGGCATTTCCTTTGTCTGCTGGGAGGATGATTATGCTGCTATCTCTTTTCAGGGTTTGTAGTGCTTTAATTTCATTTTTCTGTAAGTTGCTTTTGGGTGGCTTGCTTGTGCATAGGATATTGGTAACTTGGTGTCTTATTTTATCAGCTTCATCTGTATTTAATTTAGTTAGGCTGGATTCTACTGCACATATGATGGATTCTGTGGTGATTTTTGGGGTGCTATAGCATAATTGAATCCTTTGGTTAGAACATCTGTTTCTGTTTTGGTGAGTTCTCTGTTGGAAACGTTGTGCACTAATTGTTTCAGGTGTTGTTGTGAGTTGTTGGGGTTTTCTTGTCATGTTCTAATTTCTTTAATTTTTTTCAATAATTTTTCCTGTTTGTAAATGCCTTCAGAATCAGCTCTCCAAGTTGTAAGTTGTTTTATCTTGTCCCAAAGTAGAGGGTGGATTTTGCTGCTCAGTTCCAGGTGTAGTGCTAGCAAATCTTTGTTTAACTGATCTAATCGGAATCTCTTATTGTGGAGCTCGTTCCGTAGTAGAGCCATTTCAGTTCTTTTCAGGATACGTTTAGTGGCTGCTGTGCTTTGATGAAATGTTAATTTGAAGCAGGTTGGTGTAGTATTGTTGTCTCTGCAGCTGCGTAGGAATTGGAGGTCACATAGTATTCCTGCTCTTTTAATTTCCAGTTTCTCGTAGGTTTTGATCTGGCTGTTTATTTCCTCCCGTAGAGGTTTGATATTTGTTTTCTTAAGTTTTCTGGTACTTACATGTATGGTGTTCGGCTTGGTTCGGGTATTCTCATTTGGAAGCCTGCACTCACAAACAAAAAAATCTCCACACCACAAGCCAGGCAAACACCTGGGCACAAACAGATCCCCTGATACCTCCAGCTCAAACACACCCCAACCAGGCACCCAGATGAAACCCAGCTTCCTAACTAATGATAGCCGTCCATTTACCCGAAGCCAAGCTGCACTAAAGGCCTCCATTAAAGTAACACAATGCTGCCAGCCAATCAAGATACAAAAAGAGCCAAAAACAGACAGAAGATATCAGAGACACCCATCAAGCAGAACACAGCAAACTCCGAGACCAATAAACACAGACCAAGACTCCCAACCAATCAGGATGAAGAAAAAACCATTCTGGCAGAGCAATAGGCTGCCCCAAATTTAAATCTGAAACCTTGCAATAGTGGAATGAGTGCATTAAATTTTATATAATAATAATAATAAAGAATAAGTGAACTAGAATGAACCACATTAACTATTGAGGGCATTACACCATAAGAATAAATGGACTAAAATGAGCCACTTAAACTATTCAGGGCATCAGACTATAAGAATAAATGGAGTGACAATGTTATGCAAAAATGGCATAATTAAATAAGTCTTAGTTATAACCAAAGGGTTATAGATATTACAATTAGTGGACACCCAAACTATATTCAGGTTTTACAAGTTGTATAATATTGGAAGACATTGAGAAATTATGTCAAATTGCAAAAGGTGCTAAATGAAATGTCAAGAATACAGTAACAGTATTAATTGATGACTGGAAATTAAAAGTTGGGAAAATGTAACAAGCAAAAGTTGTAAGGCTATTTCAATTTGGTAAATGTAATCAAGCAGGAGATAAGTTAATAAGATTTATGAAGAGAATCCTTTGTTTATTAGTAACACTTCCTTTAATGAATTATTTGTCTCAGAGTTGGCTACACCCAGGCAATGCCACATCTTCTAACTCCAAATAAATCTTTTTGGAGTTTGACTAGAGACTCATGATTTAAATGGGGTTACATGTAGGAAACCTGCCAAACAGATCCTTCTGCTTATATGCATCTTTGGATGTACCATAATAGAATAAATTTCTAAAGCAAAAGATGAAGAAGTGCAATCCATTAAGCCAAGCTATTTCATGGAGTAGAATATGATATAAATTACAATATCCGATCAGTCTGAAAGAATGACAAATATTTTAGTTGTGGCCAAATGGTAGGTAAAGACAAAAACTTTTTTTTGGCAGAAAATAGGAATCTTAAGATGATTTCAAGAGAACAATTGACTGCAGAGACATTTTATCTTCAATGGGTCTTATATGCACAGTTAAGAGAAAGATTAAATATACATTAAAATGTATCAGAAGAGAATTTAAAATGAATAATGATGAATATCTGATTGTTAAAATGTACGTATATACTTTCGTTGATATTTGAAATGGACAAAGAGGAAGTTAAACAATATACGGTAAAAGAATTCTGGTTATCATACGCAAATGGAAGTGAATGTAAGTAAAACTTCCAGAATTCACTATTAAAATAATTTAATAGTGAATTAATAATTTTGCTATTAAAATAAATCTTTTTTTAAAAAAAATGTACTATTGGTATTTGACAGCAGCAAAATTGTTGAAGATGATAAAAGTACTGCTAATCACTGTTAGAAATGTGGGAAAACCTAGAGCGACATTTTATCATGGACGATAAACGTGTGAAAAAGCAAGTCCATGTGGTGATGTAGAGAGTTTTAAAATTAACATTCAAATGAAACCAGAACTTGTCTTATTAGGACCATAGACATTCAAGTAGAAAAGATTCATGGACAATTGGTATTTTATATGGTAACTGCAGCAAGGCTCATTATAAGCACATAGATGAAAGGCTGCAGAAACACCAATAACAGGGGAATGGATTGTGAAGATTGCTGAGTTTGCCAAAAAAAGACTAAGTGGACTAGCTTGATTAAAAAAGTAATTACAATTACTTTTATTTTTAAAAAAACTGGAACCCCGATGTAGACTTTTTTGCTGAAAAGAGATAAAATTGAACTACTGAATTTATTTAGTTATTTATTAAATGTATATAATACTCATGTTACTATTGAAGTGAATGGCTTGGGGATTTCTTGATTTAAAAGATTTCTTTATGGAAAAAGGCAACTATGATATGCAATAGCGGAGGGTAAAGATGATAACTAATATGTTTGTAACTGCTGCAAAGAAGTGGCTCCATTGCATAGTTTTGCTATGCTTACATTTTTGTCAATCTTCATTTTCAGCTCAATATAAGATATAATATCAGATCCATACTAGGGACAGATTCAGCAAATTGCATTTAATACCTGCTAAAAGAATTTGAAGAGTTATGAAACTAGATAAGAAATAGAATGAACCCCCAAAAGAAGGGGGAAAGTCTCAAAATGCAAAAATCTATTAACAAGCTATCATGATAGATTAGGGCTGTCAAACTCCCAGACCATGGGCCTGGATACATCACGTGCTGGCCATGCCCACGCCCGGTTTAGCAAAGGGGAAAAAAGGCCCAATATGTCACGTGATGCTGCTTTGACGATGTGAGTTTGACACCCTTGTGATTGATAAAGAAAAAAGGGGATGAAAGCATTGGACAACAAAAAGGACACTGAACAACTGAATTTCTGACCTCGAAATTAAAGAAAGTAAACCAAGTGAAAAACAAAATAATAAAAGCCAAGTTAATCAAAAGTAAGGGAATCCTAAGTAAAAAAACTAAGTTTAATACTAAGTTAAAGATAATGAGTGGAGGCAGAGAGAGAAAGAGAGAAATTAAAGGTATTTTTAACAATATCAGAGTAATAACAGGAAAATGTCTAATTAAAGTAGGAATAATTAAGAGTAATTGCAGAAGAAATTAATATAGGCAAACAAGATAAAAGGAAGATGAAAGACTATAATGTATTTGTCTTGTATCTGATCACCCTATTGGGATTGCTTACTAAAATTGCTAGCGTTGACTTGAAGCAGAGCATTGCTTGTTGTTGTTGTTAGTTGCGAAGTTCTGTCCAATCCATCACAACCCCAGGGACAGCATTCATGATTACTACTGCCCTTTGGACCTTGACTGAAAAGCTTGGACATGATTTAAACATAGGTAAGCAACAAGAACAATGTTTGTTAAGAATTCTAACAATTGACGTACTTCCGGTTTGAAGGGCTTCGGCGACAGACAGAAATCCGTGATCGTGCGCGGTTTCTGTCTGGGCTCACCGCTGGAGCGCCCCGAGCCACCCCTTAGAGGTGGGGCTAAGCCACCCCTTAGAGGTGGTGAAGAGGGGGGAGACCGCCAGCAGGGTCAAGGAGAGCAGCATCTCTCCTCCTCAGCTGGCCATTACTCCCTTTCCTGAAGGCGGTTGCAGCGGTGGTCAGAAATGGCCACCACAAAGGAGAACTCGATCAGAAAAGAACATGCAGGAGGAAGATAAGAAGTGAAAGTTTTGGCTGACCGGATTAAATTGTAAAAGCAACAACCAAGGTACCCTGGAATTTAAACTTACAAAAAATAACATCTCTCCCAAAGAAGAGTCAGAAGCAGCGAAGGAAAGTGAAAGGGGAAAGGTTTGGCTTTTTTTTCCTTCTCTCTCCTTCCCTATACTGACAACTAAGAGACTTAAATAAGAAATCGGAAAAATCCACTTTGACATCAATAGGCAATTAAGCTGAAAATAAAACAAAATGCCAAAGGGATAATAAAGATTTCTGGACATTAAAATTTTTCTTTTTCATAAGCAGGAAGGGAGAGAAAAAGAATAAGGGCAGGATCTGGAAGAGGGAGGAGGCTGCCTGGAATTAAAAAGAATCTACAGTAAAACTTCAACAAGACTTCTAAAAGATACATTTTAACTGAAACTTTGCAACTAAATAGTAACCCCAGGAAGAGAAAGTGAAAAAAAAAAAGAGCAAAAAAGAAACAGATTGTGTGTGTTTGGATTATTTGGTGATCTTTGGATTCTCGGTTATTATATTTGAATGACTAAAATCAATTGGGTGGTTGTTTAAAAATTTATACAATGGCACCACTTCTGGATGAATTGAAAATGGAACTTAAAAAGTACAAAGAAGATGCACAAGAAGGGAAGGGTTCTTTTGGCTTCGTTTTTCAATTCTTAGAAATGGAGATTTGGAACTATGAGAAACAACAAGAAATGACTGCAAAACAAGAAGACTGGGACAAAGAAGAAGCCATCTTAAATGAACAAGCAATTTTATGTGGGGGAGAAAAAGGAAAGGGGGGAAAGAGAATGGAGAATTTAAGACTTAAAAAAACAACCAAAGAAAAGGCAAATAATTCGAAAAATAAGTATAATACTGGAAAGCAACAGAAAAGGGGAATACAGAAAAGAGAAATAGAGGTAGAGAGACAAGGGGGTAAAAAGGGGAGAGAGAAGAAGAGAGGGAAGAAGGAAAGGAAAAGAAGTTACAAAGGACCAGGGCAAGATATAGAGAAACAGGACCTATTTAGAGGTAATGGGTGAAAATTTAACTGAAAAAGGGATTCTGTAAAGGCACATAAGATTGTATTGTTATATTAATAATAGAAATAACTTTAGAAAATTGGAAACAACATATGATTAAAATGAGGGATAAAATAGTTAGTGTAATTTAGTGAAATGTTTGTGAATAAAATAAGTGAAATAAAATAAATGAGAAAATTGAATTAGGAAGGAACGGGAACATTTTAATTAGTTAATGTTTTATAAAATATAAGTGAAGAGGGGGGGAATTAACTATGGAAAGCTTATAATTGTTCCCATAGAAGTATGATATTTAATTGAAAAGTAATGTTAAAGATGTTAAGACTTTAATGAATATTAATATTAATGATAGAATTGAATTGGAATGGAATGTTGTTTTAATTATATACATTTATTTTTTTCTTTTTTTAAGAATACAGTGTGTATTTTAAGAATGTACCAAGCAGAATCCGAATGGAAGTTATGTATTATATTGAATGTTACAACTTTAGGGAAAAGATATAAAGGCATCATACTCCAATCAGTAACTACAGGAGAAATTTTGTTTAATGAGAAAAGATAATAGATAATTGAAACAGGACAGACAAAAATATAAATACAATGATTTGAATTGAGAGATAATTAAAATAAAATTGAGAAAATTAAAAGAGGGGAGAAGCTATGCAGAAAATGTAAAATAGTAATAAGATATGGAATAGAATATAAAAATGAGCATGAACCTGAATTTGTGACTGTACGAAGAAATGTAACCCGGGATTACGCTACTTTCAAAAAAGATGTTTTATTTGTATTTTTTTTCTCTTTGTGAAAACTCAAATAAAATTTACAAAAAAAAAAAAAAAAAGAATTCTAACAATTGAGATGGTTTATATTTTTCATGGTAAGGGCAAGAATGCAAATGGATGAGAGAGTAGAAAAAAGTATTATTTTTCCAAGATTAAATGAAATGAAATAAAGGAAAAAAACAATGGATAAGATGGACAGACAAATAATTTTAGAGATTATAGTTGTTGTTTTTTAATTGCCACATTGCTGGAGACAGGTCAAGATGGCATTAATTTGTCCATGAAGTAGTCATGAGCCAAGACTCACTCAATGACACTTAACTAATTATCTAACTCTCTATGAGATAGTGTGGGTAATGGATAGGCTATACATATTTTAAATAAATAAATAGGAAGGATGGCATGTATATAACAACAAAGAACCATTTAACAACAGAAGAAAATAAGATAAAACATGGTGGAATGTGCCTATAATTTTACAAATGATTTTTTTTTGGCAATTCAGCAAAAAAATCCATTCAAGTCAAATTTTTATTATGGTCATAGATCAGCCTATTTTAAGAAAAATGCTATTACAATGCATATATAAGGGAAGAATGCAAATCAGCAGACTTGTCATGTAGCTATCATAAAGTAGGTTTAATGCATTGGCTGCACCATATACACCTTTGAATAAGTATGAGAGAAATCCATTTATTTAGTGTTACAACACAGAGACTCAACATTGTTCATGGCACTTTCATAAGTTTATTAGGACATTTACATGATTAAGATAAAATATTTCACCACTATTTATTCTTCAGCTATTGGAAAATGGATTATCTAACTAAATAATCAGCCTACTCATAGAGTTGTTGCCTACTGGTTCATAAATCAAATGTAATAAAGTCAACACTTCATTCTTGATGGAATTGAAATTTGTACGTACATATTTAATAATGAATAATTGCAAATAGCATGTTTTATCAAGAAAGACTTGGGCCAGTGCATTTCTATTAATCTCTGTGGAGAATATTAAATCTAGGTTACCTAACTCAATTAAAATTAATTTTACATAGGAAGGTATTAAGATGAACTAATGATATCTTTTATAAAAACTAATGTTGGATTGAATTCCCATAATGCTATGCTCAGAAATCTACTGAGAGGCAGATAGGAAGGAAAAATGCAGAAATTTCATTCTTCACCCATTTCACTCCTACAGATCAGAGAGAAGAACTCTTTCAACTTTATCCTAAACCTATGGTTGTGGTGTCCAGATTGACCAACACTGAGCACATTATTCAGAAAGCAAGTGACAAAAAGCAAGCATGCTCCCTCATAGCTGTCATTGTTGGGCTCTCTTACACAGTAGTGGTATTGGAGATTGAAATGTTCTGGATATGCTTGCAAAAATTCCTGGCAGTGGGAATCTTATCTATTGCCAAGGAATGATTACTGAAGTAGGTTTGATAACTATAACAGAAAAGAGCTTTATTTACAAAAAATAAATTATAGGCATAGGCATAGCTAGCACATAGGCACCTATATCCTACAGAAAAGGTTTTTAAAAGCATGTTCTTTCTTAAGCAAAAGAAAACAACTTTACATTAATAATCTCTTAGAAAAAGAATAATCAGAAGGATGGACAATGAGGGGATACAGAGCAAATCTTTAAATCTCCATCAATACCGACAGCTCTTTCATGATTGATGGATTAAGAAATTCTGATGTTTATGGTGCTAGAAGCCCACCTCCAATAGGTATATACTTCCTATATTAGTGGACTCATTTTGAGGGGAGTAAGAATTTGGGAGCACCTATGGAATTAGTAGCATAATACTTCAGAAATAATTTAGAAAATGTATTTTGGGACATGAGAAAGCAGCACCTGCATCAAACTGTGATGCTGCCAGAATGATGACATATGTGAGATAATCACTTAATTAATAATGATTATACCCTTTCTGATACAATAATGATATCTGACACAAGTCATAAGCCACAGAAGATGGTTGAAGGAATGTATGAATGGTTAGTCTTCTAATCATGCAATCATTTCTCCAGATGTTCAACCTCAAAGTCCAGAAAAAAATAGTATAAAACAATTTATTCTATCTTATTTTTTCTCCCCAAATTATGAATGGTAGACAGCCTCAGACATGATTGAATAATTCAGAGTTATGTGCCAGAAATCATATACATATATCCTCAATTCTTGGTGGCAATCAAATGAAGTAAACCCACCACCAAAATAAATTCAATAACAAATTATGAAGCCCTATGAGAATGGAGCAGAAAAGCAAGCAAGCTAGCTTTTTTCCACAAAAGAAGAAAATGTTCAAGAAACCAGATTTCTGCACAACACTGTTGTTAACTAGATTTATCCGTGGGCATACCAATTACTTACAAGGTGTTTATATGATTGGCAACCCACTAATTAGCTTTAGAAGAGGATGACAGAGAGAAAAGCAGATGCAAGCACCTAAAAAAAGACACACAAAACACCATCTTCTGTGTGCAGAAAGAATGTTTTTTATCACATCAAGTCTTTGTATGTGGCAGCGTGTCTGGTAAATTTAAAGGGATTTTTCACTTGTTAAAACACCTTTGCATCCAGGTACAAAGACAAACTTCAACTACAGGACAGCAGAGCTATGTGATGGCTAAATCTGAAACTCTGTTACAGCACCTGTTGCATTGGACAGATATGTTAATTGAGGATAAGCCGATGCAGAAAGAATTCTTCGGAGATGCCATCAAGAAGTTACCTTCAGTCCAATAGTGTTATATTCTCAGTGCATTTTATGAGCACACAGCTGTCAGAGTTCTGAATATGTATCAGGAAAATTAAGCACAGCATAGATGAAATAAAACTAGAAATAGCTGCCAAAGGAAAAAGTATGCAACTTTTTAGAATCCTAGGCTTTAAAGAAAGAAAGCCTTTCTAAAAGAAAGGAAGGGGACCAAAACAAATATTGCATGTGATTAAATTTGATTTGATTTTGCTCCAGGAATTTGGAAATTTTTCCTTTGTGCCATATTAAACAACAAAAAGTAATCACTTCAGACAATCTCTGGGGAAAGAGATCAAAGCTTGGGGAAATTAGATGTGGCTTCAGATTGGTACATCTGGCAACAAGCAATCTACTTTGATAATGTAGGCATTGCTATTGGGTGTGGTGGGTCATGTGAACAACAAAACAATGGTTCCATTTCTGAGGAGACACTGGTGGCATCATGCATAGAATAATGAAGATAACCATTTTAGAGATACACAAGGACTGTTGCTAGGATGAAAGGAGGAAAATATTTCAAATCCACAGCCAATAGATAGCATGTGGAAATGCCTCAGATACACACCTTCATACTCCTCCTTTC
The DNA here is from genome assembly GCF_049901735.1 of Notechis scutatus. Lineage (NCBI taxonomy): Eukaryota > Metazoa > Chordata > Lepidosauria > Squamata > Elapidae > Notechis > Notechis scutatus. The sequence continues at coordinate 149,978,235 of NC_142012.1, forward strand.
CTACTCCCTATTCATTGGAGTATAACAAGGAGGAAGATATGAAACACAGACTTGCAAAAGTCTATTATAGTCAATCTTATAAAAGTAGCCTTCACATAGAGTTGATTCCTAATCTGATCTACTGTATGGAGCTGATATTTACATTTTTATATTAGTATCTAATATATTTGGCAATGACCAACAATTCTGAAGTATATCCAGATTAGAATTTATGTTCACGTACCATCCATTTTAATGTCCCTCAATGCAACTGAGATAACATCAGGATATATCAAGCTATACATCAGGAGAGACAATTTGGTCTTGGTTAAGGCACCAATCTGAAAATCAGAGGATTGTAAGTTCTAGTCCTGCCTTAGACATGAAAACCAACTGGCCAACTTTGGGCCAGTTGCTCTCTCTCAGCCCAACCTGTCTCAGAGGGTTGTTGTTGTGGGGAAAATAGGAGGAAAAAATAAAATAAAATAAATAATACAATAAAATAAAACATCCAGACTCTGACTGGAAATCAGCATCGATAAATTCTAATTTAGTTGCACCCAGCATACTCTCAGTCAAATTCTATATCCTGAGCAAACTTACACACTGCAATTCAGCTAGGAATAATATACCTGGTTTTTACTTATTAAACACCAATAAATGTACAAAGGGGAATAAATAAGACAAAGATAAAGAAAAGGAACAACAGAGAAACATAAACAGGCAAAAAATTATCAGGCGCAAGTAACCAGGAACAGGAATTGAATTCAAAGCATTAAAAGTGTATTTATATGCTATCTATACACAAGAATTTGGTCTACTAATGGAAAAGCCAAATTAGCACTAGATAAGGATCAATGGAATTCATGGGGAAGGGATGCTAGACTTGACAAGATCCAGAACTTTCCTGAGTTACTAAAATAATAGTGCAGGGAATTAACAGAGGCAAAGAAATGGCTTTTAGTTCTTCCAGATTTAACCCCTTTATTCCCAGAACATATGAAAAACAGAGGTGGGATTTAGGATCCCTCTTTTATTCTGCACCAAGGAGAAAACTATCTGGTGGTTTGGGATAACATATTCAATGGGCTTCTGAGTATTTGGAAAGCTAAAATGACTCCCCCCACTTTTTTTTTTTTTAAACAAGGACAGATTATGGAAGGCAATCACCTGAAAAGCATGTGCCAATTTTCCATTGTCTTGTAAGTTGAGACTAAATGTTACAGAGAACACATTGGCATTCCAGATCCATTTTCTTGATTGAATTATCATAGTGAACTGCATAGTGACAGCAAGGGTTGAGGCTGTCTAGGAAGAAATGGCTACTGATGAGGTCTTCCCACTGCTAGTGATGCTAAGTTCCACCAAAAATATGAGCATTGCAGAAGATCGGGCAGATGACATTCACATTTCAGAGGTGGACAATACCAGGGCTCACCAGGATACTGGAATCCCTGTGGACAGTGGTGTATTAACCATTAAGCAGACTAAGCACGTGCTTAGGGCACCAGGCCCAAAGGGAGCACCACAAAGACTTTTATGCAGTCTAAGCTTGGCTTCGTTTGTACAGTATGTACAAAGGAGTGGGACACCAAGATTTGTTAGTGCTTAGGGCACCAGTGAGCCATAATCCGCCATTGCCTGTGGAGACCCAAAGATGTCATAGGTTCTACAAAATTCATACAGTAACACAAATGTTCTTTCAAATATTCTGCCAAAACACAATATCAGCTGCTATTGGGTGAGCTGTGCAGAGGTGGTATTCAGCAGGTTCTGACCAGTTCTGGAGAACTGGTAGCGGAAATTTTGAGTAGTTCGGAGAACCTGCAAATACCACCTCTGACTAGAGATTTTACAGTATCCTTCCCCTGCCATGCCCACCAAGCCATGCCCACAGAACCGGTAGTAAAAAAAAAATGAATCCCACCACTGGGGCTGTGGCATTGTTTTGTGACATCAAGGGACCACAGGGCAAATTCATCTGCTTGATATGAGTACCTGTCCTACTTTTTAAATTGTATCTCCAAGTTCAGAGACTGTTTGGTCACTATTTGTGGGTCTTTTCTCCAAGGAAGCAACCTTTCAGAACATCTCCCATGAGATATTTGGGAAATGAAATGAAATGTTAACTTTTGGTCCCCAAACTATCTGCCTTTTGTCCCATTACAAATGTCATGTTCAGAATATTTGGGATGGATATACTGAGTTAGTCCAATGGATGAGAAGTCATTAAGAGGTTGGAGAGATTTCTTGAAACTAATATTCCATGCTCGTTTTTAAGTGTTACTTTGTGATTTAGGATTACCTCTTTCCAGCTTCTGTTTATCCATAGCTGGAGCCTACCATTTTGCACTTTATTGTTAAACACTTTACTATAGTCTTCAAGTTTTTTTCAAGCACTTTATTATTAAGCCTCCTTGCAAGGTTTCATACTGCCTCGGTATTTCATTATTCCACTGTGCTTTGTTTTCTTCTTTTTTTTCCTCACTCAAGGTCACCCAGCTTGAGTGTCCATGCCTAAAGGAAGATTAAATCCTGAGTCTCATTGCTCCTAGTTCAGTACCTTCACCATGCTGCTTGTCGTTAGAGACATACATTATTATTAATCATTATCTGAGCAAAAATATATTTGCCTCACTTTATTAAAACTATTGTTTGTATCTAAATTGCATCAAAATACTGCACATGAAAAAGCATTCATATAATCAGGGCATTAGTATACTGTATTGTCTGTATTGTCTGTTTTCCAGTACAGTATTTGTCTAATAAATCTATCTCAATAAACTCTCTGTGCTATCAATTTCAGACACCGCAAAATGCTTTCAGCATTAGTTGTCCTTTTCAACTCATGTTAGTCTAATTATTACTTAATTATTCATATCTGATGTGAGGTAGATATATGACTAGATAACTGCATCTTTTTTTTCCAAATTGTAAAACATTCTCTGTCAGATCTCTTTATCAATGCATATTTTCCTGAAAGAGATGTACGTAGGCCATTGAATGCTCTTCTCTAGAGGCGCTCAGTTTGTCAATCTAAATCTTATTAGCTATGGTAGATGTCATGCAATTGCTCTTTCTTCACAGAGACATAACATTGAAAGTGAGCCCATACATTGGGCAAAAATGATGGTGGGGCCAAACTCTTGTATGGTAAGAAATCTTAACACCTTTTAACATCTTTATTGTAAAATAAATATATAGTTTAATAGAAGAGTCCTAGGTGCTTTCTGAGCTTGTTTGCTAACAGATGGTTCATTACCCAACTAGGTAACATCATCAGTGCTAATGAGTATGCACTTGCTCCCTATTTATATGAGTAATTTGCCCTGCCAGGTTTGGTGGGGATGTGGTTTTCTCCTTGATAGTTCCTTGATTCAGTTACTGTTTTCTGCGTAATTATTTGTCAGGTGTTAATCTCTGCTTATCTGGGGATTGGCTGCTGGATAGAATGTGTTCTAGTTTTATTTTTTTCCTTCCTAGTTTTTTATTGGCTCTTTTGTTTGACCTGTAAACATGACTTCTCTATATATGTCTATTAATGGCTGACTTGTCTGAATGCCAAGCTTCCAGGAATTCCTTAGCATTTTGTATTTATTTGGTCTAGGATACTCAGTTTCCCAGTTAAAACAAAAAGTTGAGGCTTTGTTGTGAGTTGTGTAGCTATGAGATTGAGGAATTTTCATTGTATCTTCTGACTGCTAGGTGGTGTTCATGGGTATACTGTGATAGTCTTCTGTCTCTCTGTCCTATATAATAACTTTTATAATTACAGTGTATTTTGTAGATGACTCCTCTTTTTAATTCTTGGGCGACAAGGTCTTTTGGATTACTTAAGATATTTTTGAGGGCTTTAGTTGGTTTGTGCCATAATGGTTATAATAGTCTTTTGGTTGTTTTTGAGAAGTTTTTGATATTTGGTGGTGTTATCCAGGGGTGGGATTCTACCAGTTTGCACCTATTCACTAGAACCTGTTGTCAACATTCTAAGCAGCTGGGAGAACTGGTTGTTAGAAGAAATTACTGGCCTAATCCTGTAAGGAAGGCAGGAAGGAAACATTCTAGTGTTGCTTACAGAAACTGCCTCTCCGTTAACCCTTATTACATTCTTGGCAGGACTAGACTTCCTGTCTCTGGAACGTCTCTGGAGTTTTTTCCCTTCCTTTGCTGGTACTTTGCTTGTGTGGACTGACCACTCAAAGTTACAATGGCACTGAAAAAGGTGGCTTATGACAATTTTTCACACTTACGACTGCTGCAGCATCCCCACAGTCATGAGGCCAAGCAAAGAGATGCATGCCTCGATGTGAATGATATTGAGTTGGCCACGCCCAGCCAATAACATGACCACCAAGCCACATCCACCCGGTCACATGACCACCAAGCCACACCCACCACCTAAACCATGCCCAGAGAACCAATTGTTAAAGAATTTGAATCCCATGCCTGGTGTTATCCTTTTCATAACTTGTATTTGTTGGTTGTACTACAGTCGGTTGAGTGGTCAAGAACTTTTTGATAAAGTTTTGTAAATATCCATTTTGTTGGAAGATGCTGTATAAGTAGTATGTTTCCTTTTTGGTATTGTGGGTTGCTTCAGTGTGTTTGTATTCATCTGAATAATGCTACCCCACAACTGCTCTTGTAGAAGTAAATATATAATATGATAGCCAACTTGTGATTTGGACTGTATAATTTGCACAGTAGTACTCAAGCTACATGTGTAAATACTTATAAAACTGAATTTGTTTTGAACAGTTTATGATATGGCTTGGTGCTCTATTATTCAGAAAAAGAATATCAAAGAATATTGTTACCTAGTTTGGGTAATGAAATGTCTTCAAGAAAACAACCAAACTCAGAGAGCACCAATTCCAAAAACTACTCATGACTAGGATTCCAGGCTCAAAATTATATAGAGAAATGCAAAGTTTATAATGGGTTGGCTATGGCCTATTGATTTAAAACTACCTTACCAGATTATTACGAAGATAAAATAGATAAGATTTCCAATGCCCTGAGTTCAATCATAGATGGAAATCACACGCACATGGTAAATAAATCCTAACCTTATAGATGGCTTTAAATGATGTTTGTTTGAGTGTTTTCAATGCGGTAATAACTATAATGTCACAAACTCTTGTATGATGGAAGTCAGCAAGTATTAGAGGCATTGCATGAATGGTTGCGCAATTATTATAACAGTGCTTTTGCTTGATTATTAAGGTTTAAAAAGGGCTTAAAGCAAGAAGAAAAAAGAAATATTCTGGAAGTAACAAGAAAATAATAAAGAAGAGGACCTTATGATCTAAACAAGCAAGCTTTACTTCTAATGTTCAAGGCATTCAAAAACATGCAGAAAGTAGAAATGGATGTAATGATTTTTCTGCTATTGTGCTTCGTTAATTTTCAGACCTCCTCCTCTTCCACCTCCTTCTCCTCTAAAAAAAATAAAATTCAAGTATGTATCTTTAAGTGTATTTTCATATAAAATATACATTTTAAATTTTATTTTGTCATAAAAAAACTGAATGATGTTTTGGCTGCAATCTGTGCATTATTAATAATGCGAAAAACAGGTCAGTTCTACTAAATAATGCATTTAGATGATGAAAAGACAGGTATTTTCAGTTCTGAATGATGACCCATTTGGTCCATTAGAATAATCTGATATTAGGTAATTCTGAGAAAATCAACATTCACTTTGGACAATGAATTGAAAGTAAACCTTCACTGAGGACAACTGATAGGGCAGAAGTGGCAGGACTTTTGTGGAGATGAAGTTTGCACAAAAGGAAGTGAAGGATGGGGTGCTCTTGTTTCAGCGAATAACAGCACACAATCAAAAAAGAGTGTGAAGAAAACAGCTTATTTTATTTTCATCAGTAAGTTTTCTTTTAACACAGGTTGTGGCTTTCTTTCACTCAGACATTTATTAGGTAATTGGATTTTATGTAGACACATTATTGCAATTAAATGGAGCATTTCTCATCCTTTGCTACGTCTATTTTTCTAAACACACTGCTTTTTTAGTAATCTGAAAACAACAACAGCAAAGCATTCTACCTTCTAGACATGAAGAAGATTGCGACAGTCTTGGGATATTAATGAATCAAATCTTGAAAATCTAAAGAAATGTAATAGGGCTCCTTTTCATATAGGATCAGTCATAAGGATGATGGTATCCTGGTACTATTTCATGTGGTGGTTCTCAACCTTTTTGGCACCAGGGATTGGTTTCATGGAAGACAGACACAGATCAGCAGGATGGTTTCAGTTTCACCTACTCGCCCATCACACACCAGGGGGGAGATGATTCCAGTTTTGCATGCTTACCCATCAGTCATCTCCATCTGTGTATCCCAGTTCCTAACAGGCCATAAACTATATCAGTCCATGGGTTGTGGATCCCTGATTTAGTGTATTTCCTATATTTAACTCCTTCAGATATGTGGGTGTATATATTAATTAACTAATTTCTTCCCATTTATTGGGTAACTGCAATTAAACTTATGCCAATAGAAGATAATATTTGTAGCTCAGGGCTGAACTGTGGAGTCCTTGATGTTGTCTGAGCTTGGTTGTTTTCTTGCAGACATTTCATTATTTAACTGGGTAACATCTTCAGTACACAACAAAGCTCAGACAGTACCAAGGACTCCACAATTAAGTTTATTATATGCGGCTTGGCTTACCATCTTAATTTATCTACTCTGTGCTAGGAGAATTCTATCATTCATTCATTTCTTATTTTGGGACTAATCCGTTCCAATGTAAACTTTTTTAAAAAAACTTTTTTTTACTTTCCTAAATATATAAAGGATAATTCCAATTTATATCCATTCCCTGGATGGTAGTATAAAGTTTTCCATGCTCATATTTTTTTCCAACAACCTTGTGAGGAAAATTGAGGTGGATAAGAACAACCTGGATCTTGTAGTCAAGTACTATGACTTCACCTCAATGACTCCATGAATGACAACAAGGAGTCAAAAAAGGGTCAAGACTCTGGTTATAAACATGTGTCAAAAGCTAATCCCTTAATCCATGCCTATGGATATACAGAGAGGTAGAACTTCAATTGGCAGGTCCACCTTTACATTATTTTTAACCACTCCCAGATATCCCTTTTGGTTATTTTATTTTCCTATCCATCTCTGTTACATTTAAGATATTTGCTAGTCTTTTTATTACAATCCTTGAATACTGAGGTGAAAGATCTACAAACAGACATTCCCTTGGCACATATTCTCTTATAAGTAGTCCTCAACTTGTTCAATTGTTTAACAACCATTCGAAGTCATGATGGAGCCCATGAAAGGTACTTATTGTCAAAATATTCATGAATTGGCAGAGACATAGTAACAAGGTCAGCCAATGAATAGGCATGGCAACAGATCAGCCAATGGGAGCTGAATTGGAAACTGAAACTGGAAGGAACCTGGGCATGGCTCAGCTGCTCTGAGCTTTGAGAACTGAAACAAGTCTGGTCTTGTCTGCCTGCTGAACTGAAACTAAGAACTTACTGACAATCTCTCCTCTCTATCATGTTCAAAGAATCTGCTGTTGGTATTGTAAATTTACTTTATGTGTTATTATGTATATAAAGAAGTTAATGAATCCTACTGAATCTGTTATCTGTGTGTGCTTTCTAGATTTGATTTATTGCAACAAACTCTGACACTTACAAACCAGATTCCAATGGCTGAGTCCCTCCCCATGGTCACATGACTGCACTTTGGGCATTCAGCACCTGGTCTGCATTTATGGTATTTCACCATGTTATGTGATCACATAGTCACAATTGGTTTTTTTTCCAGAAACAGGTGTTTACTTCTGGTTTCTAGCAAAATTGCACTATGCTGTTTGCTTTACAACTGCTGTATTTGCATAACGATCACTGCAAAAATGATCATAAAATTGGGCATAGTCACATATGACCTGCTTAACCACCAGCAGGACTTACAGTGGTAATTGTGGGCTCAGTTATGGTCATAAGTCAAGAATATGTATTCTATTGTGGGATGAACATGTTCCAACTCACTATTATGTTTAAAAATTTATTTTGAGAAAAATCAACTGTGGTATGACTTGCAGCAATTGAAATAGAAAAGAAAAAACATCCCTTTTGTACATTTAACACTTCCGCTGGCTGTTTCCATTAAAAATAATATACGGAATGTATTTTATCTGAAAAGCATAACATCAGATGTCATGGCATGATGATTATATTCATTTTATCTCAGTGATATTTCATTATATTAATTTTCCCATATATTATGGCATTGAGACAAATACAGCTTAATAAATACCAAGATGCATCTTAAAAGATTAGCTAGATAATTCTAGTATGTCATTTAATATTGAAGTTATTTGGGAGATGGAAAGCATGACAAGTGGAACTAACTTCACATAATAGGTCAGGATAATACCAGTCATTGGCACTGCCTTAAATGACAACTGAAGCATCTACAAAGCAGTTGATAAGAATATCCTGTTACAAGCGTGAACTGTTATTATTATTTACCTCACATAACTTTTAAACTTGTCTCAATTTTTGTTTTTTACAAGTATGTGAATTTCATTTGGGGAGAAAATCCATGTTTAACTATATAACATTAGCTGGTCCAAATGCTTAGAAGCCATTAAGATTTCCCACACAATTATAGTTCTGTATGGATTTTTTTTTTTAAAAAAAGTTTTCATTCTTTGTGCAATAATTAGTAATATGTTCCTGGCTGGATTCACTTGGAAAAAGAAGCTCAAAACTTTGTTTGTGGACTTTTAAACATACCATAAAAGATATGCAAATATATGTAATGAGATATAGATAAAAGTTCAAAGCCATTGTACATTGTCATTGTACATCGTGTATACAACGAAATTGGTTTAACCTCTACTGGTGCAGTCCATATCCTTATACAAGTAGTTAGGGGGGGAAATTACTCATAGGTTTCCATACATACGTCATAAAAGATGGATGCAATGGAGTACTTTAGTTTAAAAAAAACTCTGTCAACCTATATTCTCCATATATATGTATGTGTGTGTATATATGTACATGTACGTGTACGTGTACGTGTACGTGTACGTGTACGTGTATACCTATACCTATACCTATACCTATACCTATACCTATACCTATACCTATACATACATACATACATACATACATACATACATACATACATACATACATACATACATATATATATATATATATATATATATATATATATATATATATATATATATATATATTTGTTTTCTGAGATTTTGGCGGGTATTTGTATGTGGATCTTTGGTTATTCGGGTTTTCTCCCACGTAAAATTGGAAGTATCTAGGTGACGTTTCGATGAAGTCTCATTCATCATCTTAGTAATTACTAATTACTAAGTAATTAGTAATTACTCCGAGAAGCACAAAGCCGAAGACACAAGCCTGAAGATGATGAATGAGACTTCATCGAAACGTCGCCTAGATACTTCCAATTTTACGCGGGAGAAAACCCAAATAACCAATAGATATATATATATATATATATATATATATATATATATATATATATATGTATGTATGTATGTATGTATGTATGTATGTATGTATGTATGTTTCTGTAGATTTTCACAGGTACAGGTATGTAGGTCTAGGTGTGGAAATCCACACTTTATATGGCATCTTTCAAGACTCACTGTTTACATGAATGTGATGGTACTGCTCCTCATCAGACACTGGATCATATAGTGACTAGCTGCCATTTAGGAGCTTATACAGGAAGAAAAAAAGATTTTTTTTCCCAACTAACAAATACTAATAGACTAGGAAGGGAGGGAGGGAGGGAGGGAGGGAGGGAGGGAGGGAGGAAGGAAGGAAGGAAGGAAGGAAGGAAGGAAGGAAGGAAGGAAGGAAGGAAGGAAGGAAGGAAGGAAGGAAGGAAGGAAGGAAGAAAGAAAGAAAGAAAGAAAGAAAGAAAGAAAGAAAGAAAGAAAGAAAGAAAGAAAGAAAGAAAGAAAGAAAGAAAGAAAGAAAGAAAATAAAAAAAGCTTGTTCAGAAGTCCAGGTGTTCCAGCACTGAAAGTTTTTAAGAAGAGATTTGACAACCATTTGTCTAAATTGACTACATACTTCCATCATAAGTGTACCATAGTATTATTATGGTAGACTTTAAGGTGGTAGATTTTAGGAGAAACCCTCCCATACTACCACCCCTTACAATACTAGACAACACAGTATCAACAGTAGACACCTTCAAATTTCTAGGTTCTATCATATCACAAGACCTAAAATGGACACCAAACATCAAAAATGTCATCAAAAAAGCACAACAAAGAATGTTCTTTCTGTGCCAACTCAGAAAGTTCAAACTGCCCAAGGAACTGCTGATACAGTTCTACAGAGAAATTATTGAGTCTGTCATCTGCACCTCTATAACTGTCTGGTTTGGATCTGCAACCCAACAGGACAGACACAGACTTCAGAGGATAATTAGGACTGCAGAAAGAACAATTACTACCAACCTGCCTTCCAATTACTACCAACCTGCCTTCCTGAGGACCTGTATACATGGGTACAGGTATGTAGGTCTAGGTGTGTTTGGGTCTTTTCCCGTGTAAGATTAAGAGTATCTTGGCAACGTTTCGGTGAGGTCCCACTCGCCATCCTCAGACTGGTGCTTTTGGCTCAAGACCCTCATCTCCAGAACCAAACGCCTAGCTGACAAAGACCACCTGAGAACAGAACTACACACCCTCACTAACGTATTAATTTCCAACGGATTCCAAAGAAACACAATTACCAACCTAATCCGAAGAGATCCAAAAACCAAGACACAGAACAAGACAATGGTATCGCACTCCTCCCCTATATCAAAGGCACCACAGACAAAATCAGCAAAATTCTCTACAAACACAATATCAGGACAACCTTCGGCACTGACCAAAAAATAGCCAACATCCTAAGAAACCCCAAGGACAAAATCTAGCTAGAAAACCAAGAGGTTTATGAGGCTTGCACTGGCACGAAGCCAAAAGCACCAGCCTGAGGATGGCGAGTGGGACTTCGCCGAAACGTCACCAAGATACTCTTAATCTCTAAATTAAATATCTCAACCAGCTGAGATATTGCCATTGAAACATAGAATAATAGGGTTGAAAGGAACCTTGGTGGTTTTCTAGTCCAAACTGCTGCTGAAGCATGAGGTTCTATATTATTTTGGACAAATGGCTGGCTAGTTTCTTTCTGTAAACCTCCAGTAATGAAGAATCCACAATTTTACAATTCAGTGCAAGCTGGATGGAGTTAACTCACTAACTCTAGTCACTTCCCTGAATGGTAAAAATTTCCAGCTTCCTGGATAAGTTTTTCTTTTGATGTAATGTCTTTGTTGTGTTCAATTTGATACAAACTAGTGCAAGTGAATCTTAACAAGATAAATAGTAGATTCTTCTTTCTACTTCAAGTTGAAGAGTCAACAAGGACCTTGCAAAATGAACAGCACCTTCATGAAGTCTTGAACAGCACACTCTATCTCTTTGGATGTGTCTGTTCCAGACTTGCTTGCTTTTCACTTCCAAACATATTTCACCCGAATTGACCCATTAATCATCAAGACTTGCCTGATTTTGGCTTCTTTTAAAACATCTGGATTTCCATCTATCAATAACCATCTCCTAACGATGACCACTGAGCCAAAAATCTTGAAGAACCATTTTAAGCTATGATAAAACCTGCATCTATGTATTAACTAATCCCAGATAACAATAAAACCATACTTTTTTCAGTTTCATTCCTCTTTTTCCATATCTCCTTTCCATATATTTATTTCAAAGATGGCTAAATTCCTCCACCTCTGTGAGTTTTCCTCACAGAGTAACATTCAGAATTTCATTAACTTTGCCTATTATTCCTACTATCATCTTATTATCTGGCCTAAATGTTCTTCTGAAAATATGTAGAAACAAAGATAAGTCAATATTCAGGTATACAGGCTTGTAATGGTTTCTAGTAATGAAGAAATCTGTCTTCAATTTTTCCAGAAGAAGCTTTAAAAACATATTTCCTAATGAAAAAGCTTCAGTTTTTCTACTTCATTCTCAATTCTTTGTTTTTGTTTTCCTGACAGGAAAAAGGGTGAGATAAATTATGATGAATTGACAGAGACAGTTGTTTTTTCTTCTTTTACACAACTTTCTATCGCTCTATCTATTGCATTTCCTAATTTGAAAAAACAGGTTCCCTGAGGAAGATTCCTCATAATGTCTTTCTTTGTGACTTAATTGGAATGTTGGAAGCCAAGAAAATTCAGGCATGTGTAGGAAAAAAATAAACAAACCCAAGGCCAAACATTTCCAGAAACCACAACCTTCTCATGATTAAAGTAAGTGAAAAATCCATAAGGATATTTAATTTTTTAAAATATTTTTTACTATGAGTAAAAAAAAAAGGGGGAGGCCATTTCTTATTTTCCAATTGTAAAGATTGGCTCGAAAAAAATTGCAGATTGTTTTTTCTTTAGCAGAGCACTGATATTTTTAGCCAGAATTTTCATCAATCAAAGAAAATGTAATAAAGTTTATGAAGCAGAGAGCAAGGGCAGATGATAAACAGAGCGACCGAGCTATAAAGGAAAAGCATCACCCCCCCCCTTTAAATCCATTGTGGGGTTTCAGCACAGGAAAGAATGTCAAGTTGCAAAGCTTGTGCAGGCAGGTTTTATTTTTCTGGGTTGCACCAAATTTTTCAACATTAAGATTGAACATTTTAAGCAGCTTCAATGGAATTTATACAGACAAATTTGAGGCAATGGCTATCTGTTTTCCACAAATGAATCCTCCTTTGATCAGCCAAGGGATTACTAAATTAGGATGGGAGGATACACTCCACATTGATATGACTGCCCTAGATGCTGAAATCAGCTAGGATTTCAGATCTGGGTTGCCAGCTTGAACACCAAATGGAAGCAGAGTTTTCTAAATTACTTTGCTACCATCTAGTGATGAATTAGTTGTACTTTTTCATGTTATGCCTTTGAACCTCCATTGGATCAAACATACATTTAAGATAGATGGCAAAGAATCAGGGTCACATATGAGTTCCAAATCAGAAGATTTATTGTTCAAGATTCTACACAAGAATCTGGTCAACTAACATACATACTAAATTGGTACCAGATAAGGGCCAATGGAATCCAAGAGAAATTGGACTATGATTATTTCTGGGAATGTAATGACTCTAGGCTGATGACTCACTTAGGTCCACCCCTTGCACCGTCTATTCTTCTCCAAAGATGAGATAGATGATAGATAGATAGATAGATAGATAGATAGAGAGAGAGAGAGAGAGAGAGAGAGAGAGAGAGAGAGAGAGAGAGAGAGAGAGAGAGAGAGGTGGTATTCAGCAGGTTCTGACCAGTTCTGGAGAACTGGTTGTGGAAATTTTGAGTAGTTCAGAAAACCAGTGGTAACTTTCCCCCAGGAGTGGGAAGGGAATGGAGATTTTGCAGTATCCTTCCCCTGCCATGCCCACCAAGCCACACCCACCAAGCTATGCCATGCCCATCAAACCACACCCACAGAACCAGTAGTAAAAAAATTTGAATCCCACCACTGGATGGATAGATGGATGGATGGATGGATGGATAGGCAGAAAGGCAGATAGATAGGTAGATAAACAGATGATGCATCTGTATCAATCCACTGCTAAAGTGATGCCTGTTGACTGAAAGTCATGTTGGTCCACTGCAGTTTGGTTGATATTCCAGGTATTTTTCCATAATTAAAAGAGAATATCTGCCATTAAGCCCCAGTTGGTGCCTAAAAGTGTGTGTGTGTGTGTGTGTGTGTCTGTCTGTCTGTCTGTCTGTCTGTGTCTTTGTTTATTTGATTCAGTACAAAAGAAAAAGAAAAATGTATAACATTTAATTAAGGGATGTGAGGATACATTCATAGATATACTTACATATGTGAAACTTCTATATTAGCATTTCAATAAGTAATAGCCATATTTCCTTATCATCATCCATACCTAATTTATGTCAAAATTTATTTGTTTGTAAGTGATTCCTTGGACCACTGAGTAGCAGGCTCTTATATTTATCTTTCAAATGCTAAAAATAAGAGGAGTCCTTAGTTCTCTTCTACTGAAAAATAACTGTTTTAGCTAAAAAAAAAAATAGGGCATGGAGAATTCACTTTCGTTGTCCAGATGTCAACTTCTATTTGGTAGGGATATTGTTCAAAAGAATACGAACACATGAAAATATGAAGTCTTGTCTCAGAGTTGAGTTAATAGTCAATGACATCATGGTTTGGTGGTTGTGTTGAAGCCAGGTTGTATATATTTGTTTATACTTGTTTGTTTCTTTGTTTATGCAGATCTGCATGGATTATTTTTTCTGGAACAATGAAAGAAGAGAAAATCTGTAGAGAAGCATTTGTTAAAATAGAGCAGAGGAAGCAGAAGTAAATGTTGAAGTTATGTTGGACGTATCCACTAAAACAGCAGAAAAGATACTTTATCTAAATTGCACATCATTGGATACGTTCTGTGGGAAAGAGGATGGCCTCAGAAAAGTTGGCACAAAACATTTAAGGAAGATCTTAAGATGATTTGCGGGTGATGTCAAAGGTGTTTCAAATGATCAAAACTGCTGGAAGACACTTATTGCCCAAAGTGATACACACAGGACTTAATGATAATGAGGATGAGGATTTATTGCCACTGTACATTTTGTAAAATTTTAGCTAGGTGATCTTTCTTCCCGTGGGAAATGAGCTGTCCTTGCTTGGGCCCCTTGAGGTAGAGATTCATGACATCAAGCAACTTTGAATTACTTCTATTGGAGATTGTGACTTTTGGGGGTTTCTAACTTGTAATATTTTGAGGTAATTCTGGGTTGAGTCAGATCCGGAATTACCATGGACTTTGCCAATTTGATGCTTTCCTAAATAGAAGAAATTTTTTTGAAGATGGATTTTGTATTTTTCTTTCTAAATGCATTTCATCATTTGGAAACACATGGTCTCTTGATAAGCAGCCAATTTGTTTGATTGCTCTTTTCATTCAAGTTTGTGGTCCTCTCCCAGTGGAAATAGATATGGAGATAAATGAGATGATCTAAACTTTTTTTCCCATTTTTGATTGACAGGGAGCTCTACTGCTTGTTAGTCATCCATTAATGTTCTTTGACCTGGAAATCATTTTGTATGCAGCCTGAGAGAACAATAGGGAACAAAAAGGATAATAAAATTACTGAAAGCTGCTTCACCATATAGAAGCTCTTGAAAATATTATGATTTTTTCTTTTCTTTTCGAATTGATGCCCTTCAAGTCATTAACACAAAATTGATCCCAAAATCACTGCAATTGTGAAATCAGTAACACGGTTCTTAAGTGAATCTGACCTCCCCACTTTGCTTGTCAGAAGGTAAAAAAATGGGAGTCTGGGCTACTGCAACCATCATAAATATGTGCCAGTTTCCAAGCGTCCAAATTGTGATCGGGATACTGGAACAGTCATAAGTGTGAAAAATGGTCACAAGCCATTTTTTCAGTGCTGTGTAACTTCAAATGGTCACTAAACAAATGATTGTAAGTTGAGGACAACATGTACCATTTTTTTCAGAATCTTTTTCAATCTCATAGCCAACAGGTCTATAAAGACATCTCTTTTAAGTACTTACAAGACCTAATGTTTTGATAGAAGTACATGGAAACAACAGCAACAAGTAAATTGGATATTTTGTAGTGTAGAGTAGTTTTGGCTGGCTGGGGAATTTTGGGAGTTGAGGTCCACAAGCCTTAAAGTTGCCAAGGTTGTACAACCTCACCCCTCTAGTCTAGAGCATCAATGTATTGCAAAACATAAGCTTTCTCATTAATTACTGCAAGTAGATGGAGAAGCATATATTGGCAGAGAAACCCGACATGAGGGTGGTAGTATTAACATCTCAAAGAATTGTTGGATATTACAAGGGAATGCATTGATAAGCCTCTCTGAGTTCAATTTCATATGCAAATTCATCACTTAAAATATATGTTCAATTTGCTTTAAATTTAGCATAAAAGCATAAATTTACATGAAGGTGTTATGTACTTCTCTTTTGAATTTTCTGCTGTCTTGTCTGCTCATCCATCTTGCTGTCCTTTCTATCAAGTTGCCTTCTGAAATACTAATCCATCTCTAACCTCCTTTATTATTAGACTCTTGGTTTGCTTCTGATATGAAATTGTCATTTTCAATCTGCCTCGTTCAACATTGTTTAATAAATACAGAACATGCTTTGTGTTTAGGGGTTGATCCCTACAGTCAACTTTAATTTAGACAATATTTTGGTTCTATTTTTGACTTAGCCTTTTATTCCTTTTTTATTTTCTTAGCAACAAATATCCTTATGATATTTACAAGAGAAGTAATATTTGAATAGTTCACTTGCTTGGTATTTCCCCTGAAAATACCACAAGAGACAGGTTTCCATGCTATTTCTACTGACATTAATAACACAGCAGAGAGAAGATTTTAGGTCTTGTGAAATTCCAATTTTGAAATTCTAATTTTACTGGTTGATTTAGAAAGCCTGGAAAGAAAATGAAGGGAATATAAAAAACAAACTGCTATTCTTCTTAGAGTATGGCATTAGAACCATCTCATAAAACATTATCATTACTATATTTCAATTTGGCTCTTAAAGTCAGAATTTGTAGCAATCTTCAATTCATTCTGCCTTCAGTTCAAAATCTTCCAAGGACATCTCACTTTGATACAAAGTTTGAAAGTTTAGCCAACTGGAATTTACAGTCCAATGCAATAACAAGGATTTTTTTATGGATCTTTTAGAATTTGTTTGTATAGCAGAAAAGCAAAAAGAGGATATATCAAACAGTTGTTAAGAATTTTTTGGGAGTCAGGTGGGAGGGAGGGAGGGAGGGAGGGAGAAGGGCAAAATTCACATTCTCCCCATTCCCATCTCTTACTTCTTTCACACCTTAATATATAATATTCCAATTTGTTCTAACTTTGTTCATTTTTCAACCACATTGCTTTTTAGTCAGTCCTTCTTTCCAATGTATGTATTCTTTCCTTAAATCATTTATTAGTCTGTTTCAGCTCGTTATACATTGCAGTAATACAATTTAATATACCAATTTTATGTTTTCTTTTCTCCATATAAATACTATGGGGCTCCGTCAAATTGTATTGACGTAAGATTACTGAGACTTTATGTTGCAACATTGGTAAAAGGAAACACTTGCTACAATCAAATCATTATGGACTTTGAATTCTGTTGAACTTATTTCTATTAGCATTCTTCACTTCTTCTTACTAGTCTAACTTTACTGCAAATGCCACCATGTTCTTTTCTTGATAAAGTTTCCAGAATCAGAACAAGATGGAATGACTATTATCTGAACCACTACAACAGCAATCTGAATAGATTCTTCAAAGACAGGATAAATCAAATGATTTGTCCTGTCTTTGAAGACCCTTTACTAATAAGACTTTAATTGGATTTCCCCCTATTGTACAAGGGCTTCACAGATGTCTAAAATAACTTTATCCAGTTTCACGGACATAGTTTAGTTACGGATAGTCAATAATTCAAAGAATATTCTTTGACTCCCTGTGATATATCAGATGTATAGCAGCTGGGGGGAAAGAGATATTGCATAAATGGCATTCTATGGATTCAGAACTTTTCTCCCAACTTAGAATTATTCTAAGTTATTTCTCCCAACTGCCTCTACATTCAGAACATCATACAAATTTTGACTTGATATATTCTACAGCTGAATATTGTGGCCTGTCTAGATGAACAACAGCTGCCATATAAACAACCTAGATGCCAGATTGAATGATACAACGCAGATAATAAATGGGTTCATCAAGACCACACTGTCCTGGCCGAAACTGAGCCCCATTGCCCCATCAGCTTTACAACAACAACATTCTCAGAATGTACAAAAATATTGTTAGTGACCCACAACTGCCAATGCACTCCAATATTAACCCACAATGATATTTGTATAGCAGCTATATAACTCTAACTTTGATGTAAAATTCTAGTGAAAAATAGTCTAGATATTGAACATTCAGATTCCACAAAAAATATATCTAACCCGACACAAAAATGTGCAGGTTTTGATGCTACCTGCCAGTGCTGGAAATCCACACTTTGTATGGCATCTTTCAAGACTCTCTGTTTACATGAATATGATGGTACTGCTCCTCATCAGACACTGGATCATATAGTGACTAGCTGCCATTTAGGAGCTTATACAGGAAGAAAAAAGATTTTTTCCCAACTAACAAATACTAATAGACTAGGGAGGGAGGGAGGGAGGGAGGGAGGGAGGGAGGAAGGAAGGAAGGAAGGAAGGAAGGAAGGAAGGAAGGAAGGAAGGAAGGAAGGAAGGAAGAAAGAAAGAAAGAAAGAAAGAAAGAAAGAAAGAAAGAAAGAAAGAAAGAAAGAAAGAAAGAAAGAAAGAAAGAAAGAAAGAAAGAAAAATAAAATAAAAAAAAAGCTTGTTCAGAAGTCCGGGTGTTCCAGCACTGAAAGTTTTTAAGAAGAGATTTGACAACCATTTATCTAAATTGACTACATACTTCCATCATAAGTGTACCATAGTATTATTACGGTAGACTTTAAGGTGGTAGATTTTAGGAGAAACCCTCCCATACTACCACCTCTTACAATACTAGACAACACAGTATCTGTTAGGGATATACACCCTAGCAGAACCTGCACGGCAGTCAGGCAGGCAGGCAAATATGTGAGATAAACGTTATTGTAGCTTACACTCAGTGAAACAGATACAATGTGCTAGTTAAATAGTTTATTCCAGTAAGATTTATAGCATAGTCAAACAGTCCATATATCATACACTAATTCAGTCCGTCCGGGGATTATTCAGTTGCAAAGTCCAGTGTCGAAAAAGAGGTCAGTAAACTTACAAATATCAGTCCAGTAATATATCTCTTCGCAGTAGAGATATGAAGAAGTAAAACCTCCTTTCTTCCTTCAGCAACAGCAGAGAACACGCAGTTAACAATCCATCATTGTCAGCAAGCAATCCAGTAAGCCAGCAATCAATCCAGTTCTCTTGCTCCCTCTTATGGCGATTTACAGCCGCACCCAAAATGACATGCTTTGCAGTTAAAGTGACACACACTTAAATTCACTATCATAGTCTATATATATTATTTTACCCAAACTACGTTAGGTAACCTATGTTATTCCTAACAGTATCAACAGTAGAGACCTTCAAATTTCTAGGTTCTATCATATCACAAGACCTAAAATGGACACCAAACATCAAAAACGTCATCAAAAAAGCACAACAAAGAATGTTCTTTCTGTGCCAACTCAGAAAGCTCAAATTGCCCAAGGAACTGCTGATACAGTTCTACAGAGAAATTATTGAGTCTGTCATATGCACCTCTATAACTGTCTGGTTTGGATCTGCAACCCAACAGGACAGACACAGACTTCAGAGGATAATTAGGACTGCAGAAAAAACAATTACTACCAACCTGCCTTCCACTGAGGACCTGTATACTGCACAAGTCAAAAAAAGAGCTGTGAAAATATTTACAGACCCCTCACATCCCAGACATAAATTATTTCAACTCCTTTCCTCAAAATTACGCTATAGAGCACTGCACATCATAACAACTAGACACAAAGACAGTTTTTTCCTGAATGCAGTCACTCTGCTAAACCAATAATTCCCTCAAAACTGTCTACCTATTTACAAAGTCTGCACTACTATTACTATTAATCTTCCCATCACTCCTTATCACCCATCCCCTCCCACTTGTGACTGTATGACTATAACTTTGTCACTCGTATCCTTACAACTTATATTGATTGTTTCCTAGTATGATTTGATTGCTTATTGTACCCTATGACTATTACCAAGCATTGTACCTTATGATTCTTGACTCTTGATGAAAGTATCTTTTCTTTTATGTACACTGAGAGCATTTTCACCAAAACAAATTCCTTGTGTGTCCAGTCACACTTGGCCAATAAAGAATTCTATGTCCTTCTTTTATATATATTTTACTACTGTTATCCATGTACTCTGTGTTAGGGATCGGTTCTGAGGAGACTGGTTTTTCCATAGTATGGGGACGTGGTTTTGCATGCTGCCAGGATGGGATTTTTCTTGTTGTTGTGTGGCCCAGTTTCTGCATGCAGTGGACCGATGCCAGTCCACGGACCAGGGGTTGGCAACCTTTGCTCTATGCCGTACACTAAATAAATAAATAAATACCAATTTATAGAGTTATTATATGTTTTAAAAAAGGTTTTATAGGACTGGAGACACACTGCCAGTAACTAATTAGAACAGAACATACGGGAGAAATCTCAACAACTGTGGCATTAACTGTTGCTTTTTCCTAGTCATAGAAACATGTGAAAAACATCCTTGTGCCCTGATGATTTTCCCACTCTGAGACTTGTGTGCAAATTCTGCTCTCTTTCTGCACTCTTAATTTCAAAGGATTACACACAGAGACACTTCTTTCCTTTAATTTTTACATCCTTAGCTCAGGGGGGAAAAATGGGAGCAACAAAGCTGTTAAAGATTGTGTGGAATCATTATAAGCCTCTGGCAGCTAAGAAAGCCATATTATTAAACCCATTTGATATTCAGAACTGTATATCCTGTCGTTCATGCTTGTGTTCCAAACTTTAATTCTATAATAACATTCTCAATCACCTAATAATGAATTTTCATGGTGTCTCCTGAAATTTCAAGCGAGGGTTTTAAATATTATATATTAGATTCTAAAGATTTTGCTCCTTTGCCAAACTCTTAGCCCAGATGCTGCATAAATAAAAGAAAAACACTGCATAACAGTATTAATTTAAGACTTTTGCTATGATTAATGGTGTGGAATATTTCCATGCATACCGAGAGTTCCTATGCCCTCTCAGCCCCCACTTCATACAATTAAAGCTCTCATGTTCCACAATTCTGCATGATAGATAATTTACATAAGCTACTTTTCTGTTCTGTCGGCCTTTATTAATTCTCTGCTAAAGGTTATTAGTATCTTTGTTTTTGCATAACTTGCATTTGGATCTTTCTCTAAAGGAATATTAATTATCATGATATGCTTGTTTAATAAACTCCACTATCAACTTCACCATTCTCACTCCATATAAAAGAAAGACTAAAATATTAAGTTCTACAGGAAACCTTTCTTAATTATAAATGTAACAGTATGCACAATTATTTTATTGTCTTCAATTTACGTTGTTTTTTTAAAAATTAGTATCTGTTGTGGGAGCTCTTTTTTTAAAGAATTACACAGATATATTTGGAAACTCTATACTTAGTTTGCCAATCAGTGGGTCTTGTTCATTTGCTCAAAATTGATGTTCATTTGTTTTTTAGCTCCTGTGAAATATTTGATAATTTCTCTACTTTTCATGGATATTTAAGGGGAAAAAATAGCAAAAATCAAGACACTTTCTTAAACATGTGTTCGTGATATTCCAGCATACCTTCTAATAATAATTATGTATTTTCCCTACCTAAAGGTAGCCATTCAATATATTAAGAGATAACAAGGCTGACTTCCAGTTGAACTTCCTTGAAGATGGACTGGGGACCGCAATCATCCACGGCTTCGGTCCATGCTTTTTGTCAGAGAGCCTTGATTGTTCTGATCTGGGGCTGAAGCTGCCTTGTAGGGGTGGTGGAGAAAGGGGAGACTGCCAGCCAGGTTGAGGGGAGCCGCATCTCCCCCCCACTTGGCTTGGCAAACACTCCCCTCTGAAGACAAATATAGCAGTGGTCTAAAATGGCCACCCTGAAGAGGAAGAGTCAGCTGGGATAAGGTCATGCAGGAATGGAGAAGAAGCGGACAGCAAGAGAACCAGGACAATTGGGTGCAATAACTAAATAAAAGGTACCCTGGGACTAATTTTTAAGAATTTTTAAGAAAGGAACTAAAGCGGCGGAGATACAGAGGAAAGAAAAAAAGGGAAAAATGCTTTTGACAGCTGAGTGAGGCTTTGAACCGTGAAAGGAAGAAGCCGGAATAAGATATTTAGTTAAACTTGATAAATATATTTTTGGCACTAAATAGGCATAATTAAAGCTGGATTCAAGAGTGTCAAAGAAAAAATAAAAATACTAATTGGAGATTTTATTTTTATTTTATTTTAATATTGAGGTTTGATGCCAGAAGGCCTCTTGTTCACTTGGCAGGAACAAAGACAGAATTGACACAGTTGAAAAAGCTGAGCTATTCTACTTAGAATACTTTTCAAAGTATTCTAAGTAGAATAGCTCAGCTTTTCAACTGTGAATTCTGTCTTTGTTCCTCCTTCGAGGAAGAAGAACAAAAGGAAGAGTCACTGGTTGAATTTCAAGAGGAGTGTATAGCAGTAACTGAAAAAGAAAAAGAAGAAGGTGCAGTAGGCGACCCAGAGAACAATGATAAACAAGAAGAATTCTACAGAAAATTACATATGAAAATAATTGAATTGGACTATGTTAATATTTGTATGATGGAAGATTTTAATGGAATAATTAATGACTGGTTGGATTATAAAACACAGAAAACAACAAAGAAAGTTAGAAAGATGCTACCAAAATCCTTCCTTCGACTAATAGAAGAATTTAACTTAAAAGATGCTTGGAGAGAGAGAAATGCAGAAAGTAAGCAATATACTTCTTATTCAAACAGGCATACATCCTGGTCTAGAATAGATATGATATGGATGTCAGCAGAATTATTGACTAATGCACGACAGATTGAAATAGAAACAAGCACTTGGGCAGATCATAATCCAGTGTCAGTTATTTGGAAAGGATACAAGAGGAGATCTAGATGGACTTTAAATAATATGATATTAAAAGAAAAAAGACTTTAAACAGAAAATAGAGAAAGAACTTGTTTTCTTCCTCAAAGAAAATAGAAAAGAGGATACATCTTTACAGAATCTCTGGGACACGATGAAGGCCTACATAAGAGGCTTGATAATAGATTATACTAGGAGAAGAAACATAAAACAGAAAAAGACATTTAAGACATTAGAGGATGACTACAAAAGATTGGAAAAATATTTACAGAAGTCCCCACAAAAAAGATATTAAAAATAAAATGGATATAATTAAACATAAAATGGGACTAATGGAAAAAGAGGAATTAGCACAAAAAATGCCAAACAGAATTACTTTGAAGATGCAAACAAACCAGGCAGATGGCTAGCTTATAAACTGAGAAAGGAAAGAGAAGCAAGAAGGATTAGTTAATTAATAAATAAAGGACAGGTTTGCTATGGAAATGAGGAGAAGAAAAAAAAATATACAAGACTACTACAGAAAACTGTACTTTCAAGAGAATATTCAAGAAGAAAAAATTAAGCAATATCTAAAGAAAGCGAACCTACCTCAGATACCTAAAAATACTGAAACAATGTTAGAAGGAAATATAACAATGATGGAATTAACAGAAGCCTTAAAAAACAGAATGTTGGAAAAGCACCAGGTCCATATGGTTTGCCAGCGGAATTTTACAAGACTTTTCAGGAAATATTGAATCTTCATCTTTTAGAAGTTTTGAAGTTATGTTGAAGAAAAGAATACCAAAAACATGGTCAGAAGCATACATTACACTTATACCGAAGGAAGGTACAGACCTGCAGCAAGTTAAAAATTATAGACCTATATCTTTATTGAACTCAGACTATAAAATATTTGCTTCAATTTTGGCAGAAAGACTAAAAAGATACTTAAATAATTTTATTCATCCTGATCAAAATGGATTTCTGCCAAAGAGACAAATCAAAGACAATGTGAGAATTATTTTGGATACTCTGAAATATTATGAAGCACACCCTGAGAAGCAAATGGCCTTGATGTTTCTAGATGCACAAAATGTGACAATGTGAGTTGGCGGTTTATTTTACTGCAATTGATACAAATGGGCTTTGGTAAAAAAAAAAAAAAGGGCTTTATCCAAGCCATTGAAACAATATACCATGAACAAACTGCAAAGGTGATGGTGAATAGAGAATTAACAGAATCCATAGATATAAGAAAAGGGACAAGGCAAGGCTGTCCATTTTCGCCTCTGCTGTTTGTGTTAACATCGGAAGTGTTGAACAGGAATATTAGAGAAGAAAGAGAAATAAAAGGAATGAAAATTTAAAAGGAGGAATATAAATTGCAAGCTTTTGCAGATGACCTGGTATTTATATTAGAAGACCCATTGGAAACAGCACCCAAATTAATAGAAAAAATAGAAGAATAAGGAAAAGTAGCAGGTTTGAGAATACATAAAGACAAAACAAATATATTAACAAAGAATATGTTAGCAAGACGAAAGAAAGAGTTGGAAGAAATTTTAAAAATACAGGTCACAAAAAAGGTTAAATATTTAGGGATACATATTACACCAAGATGTAATACACTGAAGGAAGATAACTATGTTAAACTCAAACAGCAGATTGCGACAGATTTGATAAAATGGGAAAAACTGCAACTATCATTGGGAGAATATCTACAATTAAGATGAATATATTGCCTAGAGTTTTATATTTATTCCAGACAATTCCTATTCGATTAGGGAAATAATTTTTTGAAGATTTAAATAGAATTGTGTTGAAATATATTTGACAGGGTAAAAAAGCAAGAATAAAATTAAAACTGTTACAAGATGCAAGAATAAGAGGAGGGTTTGCCTTGCCCAGTTGGGAGCTATATTACCAGGCGTCAAGTTTGATGTGGATAAAGGAATGGATAACACTAAGGAACAGTAGATTATTGACTTTAGAAGGCCATGACTTGCTGTTGGGATGGCATGCCTTTCTCTGGTATAAGGGAACTAAAACACAGGGGTATTTTAGAAGACATTATATTCGAGAGGCATTGTTTTTGAACTGGAAGAAGATAAAAAGACAATATTACTTAAAAATTCCAACATGGATATCAACTATTGAAGCTTTTTCTTGTCCAATAATATATAAAAAGGAACAAACAGTTGGATATGGGGAGATATTGAATGAAAAGGGTGAACTTAAATCTATGCAAGCGTTGGAAGAACAAGGTATAAAAATGAATTGGTTTTCATATTTGCAAATATAATCTAGGTTTGATAAAGACTCTAAAGCAGAAGATATTTATGACAAGTTGACTGATTTTGATAAAATTTTGATGGGTACTGATGAAAAGGTAATTAAAAAACTTTATGAACATCTTTTAGAATTTAAATTGGAGGAGGAACAAGTTAAAGAAATGATGATTGCTTGGGGGGGAAATTTTGGATATGGGATTGATTTAAAAAAATGGCAAAAATTGTGGTCTCAAAATTATAAAATGACAATGTCAACTGCATATAAAGAAAATTTGTAT
This sequence comes from Notechis scutatus, assembly GCF_049901735.1. Classification (NCBI taxonomy): domain Eukaryota; kingdom Metazoa; phylum Chordata; class Lepidosauria; order Squamata; family Elapidae; genus Notechis; species Notechis scutatus. Next base: position 150,003,589 of record NC_142012.1, read on the forward strand.
AAGATGTTTTACGGGTGGCACCTACCCCCAACGAAACTTCCGAGAATGTTTAAGAATACCGTATTTATCGGCGTATAACACGCACAGGCGTATAACACGCATCTTCATTTTAAGAGGGAAATTTCAGGAAAAAAATTAAATTTCTAAATAAAAACTTTGAAGCAAAATAAGGGTAGCTCAGAACTTTTTTATTAATATTATTACCACTTATAAGGTAAATCAGTGGTCCCCAACCTTTTTGTAGCAGGGACCGGTTTCAAGCAGAAAATTTTGCAAGGACCGGGGGAAGAGAAGAGAAGGAGCTCGCTTCTCGCTGCTCCACCATCCAAGGAAGAAACTGCTTCAAAGAAGCGGGGGGCTTTCCTGTCGCCACAGCTATTCCGAAGCGCCCGTTTCACCCCACTCCCACCCGCGCGCGCTTCAATCCACAGTGTCCCATTCTGCCTGCCTGCCTGCCTGCCTTAGTTTCTGGTTGTTTGGGAGCAGCTTCGGCTGAGAATAATAACTATTCGCCTCTTTTACTCAGCGAAGCTGTTCCGATTCAACCATTAACGAAGGCAGGCAGGCAGGCAGAACGGAGCACTGCGGGCGGGCGGGCGGGCGGACGGGTGGGGGTGGGGAGAAACGGGCGCTTCAGGGAAGCTGCGGCGACAGGAAAGCCCCCCCGCTTCTTTGAAGCAGTTTCTTCCTGTGCTGGTGGAGGAGCGAGAGAGCGACTGAGAGAGCTGACCCAGAGAGAAGGACAGGCTTCGGTTGCTTCCTCCCTCCCCTTCTTTCATTTGTGTCCTTGATCCCCGATCCCAGCAGCATTCACCGAAGGCTTCTTAACATTATATCGGCGTATAACACGCATACATCATTTGCCCCTATTTTCAGGGGGAAAAAGTGCGTGTTATACGCCGATAAATACGGTAAATTGGATAAATGCTGGAAATGTCACCAGATAGATACCTGGTTCATATTACCATATGTGGTGGACATGTTCGAACGCAAAGAAATATTGGACTAAAATCCACACATGGTTGGAAAAAATGATAAAACAACATATAGACTTTAAACCAGAGATCTTTTTATTGGGAGTCATATTGGACATATACAATAAAGAATTGAACTATTTGATTGTAAATGCTTTAACAGTGGCTAGAATTGTAATTGCAAAGAACTGGAAAAATGTCAAAATACCTATGAAGGAGGAAGTTATTTTAAAAAATTATGGACTGTGCTGAAATGAGTAAACTGACATTTGAAATTAGACAACAAGAAGACAAGCAATTTTATATGATATGGGATTTGTTTTATCAATGGTTGGACTAAAAAGACATGGTAAGGTAACAGAATAGATAATTTTGTTATAGAAGTTTAATAGATTGATACAAAATATAATGTAGACATATATAACCATTGGATGACAGCATAATATAATATTAATGGAATAAATAGCACAATAATTAATAATTGATAAATAGATAAGCATATGTTAGTTTGACAATGTGAGATTGATATAAATCATGAACAATGATTACGATTTGGATTATTTGTGAATCTAAAAAGCTTGAAGAGGAATAAAACAGAAGCTGATCTTTGGAAATGAACTTTATAGATAGTAATTGAATCAAACTATCAGACAGAAATGTGTAAAATGGTGGTTTCTCTTCTGGAATTAAAAATGGAACTTAGAAATATGAAAGAAACATTACAAGAAAGAGGTGAATCATTGGGCTTTGCTTTAAAATACAACAAATAAATGCTCTGTCTTACATATTGGCAAAAAAAATCAGAAAATAAAATACAAGCTGAATAGTCAAGATCTTGTTGATGACCCAAGCTCTGTAAAGGACCTTGGAATACTCACCTCTAATGACCTAAGTGCTAGAGCCCGCTGCAACTACATAGCCAAAAAGGCATTAAGAGTTGTTAACCTAATCCTACGTAGCTTTTTCTCTGGTAATATCACACTACTAACCAGAGCATACAAAACATTTGCTAGACCAATACTCGAATACAGTTCATCAGTCTGGAACCCTCATTACGTATCTGATATTAGCACAATTGAGAAAGTCCAGAAATATTTCACAAGGAGAGTTCTCCACTCTTCTACTCGTTGTAGAATACCTTATGCCACCAGACTTGAAATTCTAGAACTAGAAAACCTTGAATTACGCCGTCTTCGGTCTGACTTAAGCATGGTATATAAAATCATACATTGCAATGTCCTACCTGTCAATGAATACTTCAGCTTCAACCATAACAACACAAGAGCACACAATAGATACAAACTCAAAGTAAACCGCACCAAACTTGATTGCAGGAAATACGACTTCAGCAATAGAGTGGTCAATGTCTGGAATACTCTACCCAACTCTGTAGTCTCTTCCCCAAACCCCAAAAACTTTAACCTTAGACTGTCTACTATTGACCTCACCCCCTTCCTAAGAGGTCTGTAGGGGGCGTGCATAAGCGCACCAACGTGCCTACCGTCCCTGTCCTATTGTTTCTCTTATTCTTTTATTTTTCTTATATGTACCCATATCATGTATTCACAACTATGTATACACTTATACTTATTATCTTGTAAACAATTGGCAAATCAAATAAATAAATAAAATTCTTGGAAATGGTGATTTTAGAACATGAAGAACAAAGAGGAATTCCAGAGGAGGAGGAGTTGATCAAAGAAGAGGCCATCTTTAATGAACATTTGGAACAATGAATTTTAAAAAGAAAACGGGAAAGAGTGGGAAATAAAAATCTGAGATTCAAGGAGGTAATTAAAAAGGGGAATACCTACAAAACTAAAAAAAGGTAAAAAGAAACAGCAGAAAAGTAAAATGTGGAAGGAAGCTATAAAGAGGAGCAGGATAAAAACTGGAGTGTGAGAAGAAAAGGGGAAAATAAAGGGAAAAAGAAGTAATAAGAAATAGGATCAGGAAACAAAGAAATATGAGAATTGTAAAAAAATGAAAAGAAATTGTTTATTTAAAAGACACAGAGATAATGGCTGATTAAGAACTTAAAAAAGGGGATTCTGCAAGGGATGATGGGTAGTATAAATATATTAAAAGTAATAAACTACTTAGAAAATAGGATTATAAAGTTATAAACTACTTAGAATATAGATTATTAAGATTAAGGATGGAAACTGATATTTTCTCCTATTGGAATGTATGTTCTTTTTTTTTTCTAAAATTATATACAAAGATGAATGGAATAAATGTGAAAAAAGGGAAACTATGATAAATATATGGAAAATCAGGCAAAGCAGGCAGGCAGATTGCGTTGCTCACAGAATTAGATTCACTTAGAGATCTATGATTCTGCAATCTACTACCTGAGTCTGCACTGAAAAATAGAAGCTTCAGTCCGAAGGAAGGTTCAGCTCTGCTTTTAGATTAGCTAGAAAGCAAGAAATCCAATGATTTTCTGCTTTCTAGCTAATCTAAATCTCCCGGCACAGCAGAACAGCTGATGGTCGGCGGGGAAAAGGAAAAATAGCAGTTTAGCAGGCAAGTTTGATGGCACGCATGCCAGGTAAGGAGTGAGTGGGTGGGGAGGGGAGGGGTCAGCCAGTGGTGCAATTTGCCAGTTCTCTGAACTGGGCAGAATCATAACAACTGTTTCTATAGAACCGGTCTGACCAGGTAGAATCCCACCCCTTCTTTAATCCCCTCTAGTGTTTATAATTTAAATTATAAGGCATTTTATATGTCTCTCTCTTAACTCTCGTTGGTTTTTCACAATCATCTACATTTACATACAAAGAAAAAATAATTTAATATAAGGGAGAAGGAAGAGATGGAATAAACTGGTCTTGGGGTTTCACATATTAACTCATTCAATTAGCCTTTCCATCAACCAATGAAAATTTCACAAATGTTATACATCTTCTGCCTGTGAAACCTCTCTGAATTCAAGAGAAGCAAAAACAGGGTAACTGCCACAATACAGTCTATTCATGGAGGTATGGAAATATTTATTGAGCTGTTGGCAATGTGTTCTTAGGAATATAATGTCTTTTGGTTTAAATTTCATAAACTGAGTGCAAAAATCAATAATATATTTATTCTACAGGAATCCTCAGGTTATGCTTTTTTTAAAAAAAAAAAAACACCTTGTTTCTAGCCATGACAGACTTTCTAAATGATTCTTATTATAATTTCAATCCATGCCTATAAATGTTTTATCTGTTCAGGAATATAAATGGCTTCTTTCTAAAAATGCATACCTCTAAAATTAATTCCCAAGTTACAAAAAGAAGCATCAATGAGAGTGTATTTAGATAAAATTACTTTAGACTCTGTTGAACTTCTTTCCTAGCATGACAAACTGAGGTTTCAAGCAGTATTATGCTTTTTTCCCCCAAAGATAATGTTAGGATATGTGCAGAGTAACCTTTGTATAAAAAGGATATGCACACAGAAAATGGTTTATGAGAACATTTATGAAGAAATATACAGCCACACAGAGTTGAACAAGTTGTATTAATGTTTACTTGAAGAAATAGCACAGTCCAATGTCATACACGTTTTTGGATATAACTGGATATCCAGAAATATCCAGTTATAAAGTTTTCTTACCGGTTTCATGTCTTTTATAGCAGACAAATATCAAACCATAATATAACAGATAAACTTCAATATCAACAGAATATCAAAATAAACAGGGTTAGTCAGTATCGGTCCGTAGTCAGTAAGTATCAGTATAAAGAGACATCATCAGTGAAAAAGAGAAAAAGAAAGAGAATTAAACCATGATCTATAGTTCCCTCTTATGGCAACTTATAGCATAATTAACCAACCATAACACAGCATAATACATTACAGTATTTTTTCCTTAAAGCTACAAATATATATATTTGTAGTTTATATATTGTTAACCCAACTACGTTATTTACATATACATAACAGATATGTTCATATATAATTTCAAGTTGATTGAGAAACAAACAAACAAATAAATACATTTTTAAAACATTTTTGCACTCAATAACTGCTTTGCAAATTAACATTTACTCGGTATCTTTCCCACTTTCTAACCAAGGTTTAGAATTACTCCATTAGTCAGAAATATTGTATCATAAGGTTCTAGTTTTTGAATAATTTCTTTGAAACTGTACAGGTGCAGCCGTTCAGAATGGAAGCAATCACCAAGATGTCCAACAATAACCTATTTGCAGGTATCTTCCCAAGTTGCAAATATGTCAGGTGAAGAACTTTACATTTGACAGTTTTCTGGTGGTTGAGGCTGAACTGAGTTGAGAAGTCACTTCACTTTTCAAATCATCCTGATGTTACATTGGCAAATAAATGGGTTCCCAATCCAGTTGCTGCTCCAGCTGGACCTGGTAAAATTCAGCTTTTAACAGGATCAAGGTTATTGTAAATCTAAGGGGTTTGTGTCAAGATAACACAACCAGTTTAAGTTTGATACACAATCAATTTAAGTTTCACACACAAGCTGTCTGGCTGAAAAGACGGTATTTGTAGAGAATGGAGGACAGAAAAATCAGAGTCAGGTCCATTAAATCTGAGAAATGTTTGCACCCAGGAGCATTATCTTTTATCATGTTACTACTGTCCTTTACCAGGTCAGTTTATCTTCTAGTCCTTCCTGCATTTGATATTCTTCATCCAGTTGCCACTCTTTTTGAAGACTGAAGAGGTTCCTGGCTTGGGTCAAAGTGCTCTAGATCTAGAACAGGAAAAGTGAGGCCACTTGCACATTCTGAATTCTATTTGGAGTCTAGCCTCAAAGGATCTGTGACTTCAGATGCCTCCTCCTCCTCCTCTTCCTCCCCTCCTCCTCCTCCTCCTTTTCTTCTTATTTATTTTTATTTATTTATTTGATTTGTCAATCGCATATAAGAATAAACATGAATATGAATACAAGAAATAGGTACGAATAAATGGTGACAATAGGACAGGGGTGGTAGGCATGATTGTGCACTTCTGCCTGTCCCTTACAGACCTCTTAGGAATGGGGTGAGGTCAATAGTAGAAAGTTTAAGGTTAAAGGAGCAGGGGCTTGAAGATATAACAACAGAGTCAGGGTAGTGCATTCCAGGCATTGACCACTCTGTTGCTGAAGTCGTGCTTTCTGCAATCAATTTTGGAGTAATTTACATTGTTTGTATCTGTTGTGTGCTCTTGTATTGCTGCAGTTGAAGCTGAAGTAGTCATTGACTGGTAAGACATTGTAGCAGATAATTTTGTGTACTATGCTTAGATCCAACTGTAGGCGCCATAGTTCTAGGTTGTCCAAGCCCAAAATTTCAAATCTGGTGGTATAGGGTATTCTGTTGCCAGCAGAGGAGTGAAGTATTCTTCTTGTGAAATACTTCTGGACTTGCTCAACTATATTAATGTCTGATATAGAGTGTGGATTCCAGAAAGATGAGCTGTATTTGAATATTGGTCTAGCAAATATTTTCTTCCTCCTCCTCCTCCTCCTCCTCCTCCTCCTCCTCCTCCTCCTCCTCCTCCTCCTCCTCCTCCTCCTCCTCCTCTTCTTCTTCTTTTTTTCCTCCTTCTCCTCCTCTGCTTCTGCTTCTGCTTCTTCTGCTTCTGCTTCTGCGTGATGGAGAGACTCTTGGAGATCATGTCATGCTCCAACAAAAAAAGTGGATATTGTGATTTGTAAATTGGAGGTTGCTGATCCCCAAATGGTGAACTACATTGGCATATCTAGCCTTGCTTCAGAGCAAATTTCATTCAAGTAAGTCAACTTTTCTTTGAAATGGAACAATATATGTATTCTAAATAATTTGAGCCAAAGACAATTTTTGTTCTGCTGTGATCCATAATTGGCATCAAAAAATCATACTGTTGATCTGAAATATGAAACTATGGACCAAATCTGGCTTTTGATGGGATGGATGGTGGTGAGTTCAGTCATAATCTTCCTTTCACTTGATAGCTTACATCTCTCCCATATTTATGACTGAGTTCAAGCATTCCTGTTAGGAATGATAGTCACTTAACAGTTGGGTTGGCAATATATAAACCAGGATAGTTATTTAATACTGTTGTATCTTTAAGAGAGTGCTGTAATTGTGATTGGCTGAGGTTCCTCCGAAGGCCATAAGATGGAGCCAGAAACCTGGTTTGCTCTCTTCTTACATTTCCTTTTTGCCTTTTGCCTGAACATCGCTTGGATTGCTGTGAGTCTTGCAAACTGTTAGCAAACTCCATTTACTGAACTTTGTTTATGATACTGGACTTTGTTTTTGGATTATTCCTGGACTGATTGTATTGAATACTACCTGCTTTAACCGCGTATGATTTGGACTGTTTGTTGGACTTTATTTACCCATTTACTGGAAGTAAAAACTACATTTTACTGTTCAGTGTATCTGTATGCTGGTTGTGTGTTATTCCAGTGGTCCCCAACCTTTTTTGTACCAGGGACCAGTTTCAAGCAGAAACACTTTTTCAAGGACCGGGGGGGGGATTTTATTTTCCATTCCCAAACCTTTATGTTTACCCTACAACTAGCATTAAAGACACCTGACTGCAGTCTCTCTAGTTCTAGGTCTTGCCCAGCTGTGTAGCTACAAAATTTCATGCAGATGTTTCTCTTATCTCTGTTTGGTGAAAACAGGAATTGAATGAGGAGCATTTAGTCAGTGTGTTTTCCCTAGGAAGCTCCTGTAGTCCTTGTTTAGGGATCATTCAGAGCTACGATGGACCTCTAACATCCAGCCCAGGAAGAAACTGCTTCAAAGAAGCCGGGGGGTGGCTTTTCCTGTCACCGCAGCTCTTCCGAAGCGCCCGTTCACCCCCACCCTGCCCGCCCGCACGCGGTTCAATTCAGTGCTCCGTTCTGCCTGCCTGCCTGCCTGCCTTGGTTTCTGGTTGTTTCGGAGCAGCTTCGGCTGATAAAAAGAGGCGAATAGTTATTATTCTCAGCCAAAGCTGCTCCGAAACAACCAGAAACAAAGGCAGGCAGGCAGGCAGAACAGAGCACTGGATTGAACCGCGCGGGCGGGTGGGGGGTGAACGGGCGCTCGGAGGAGCTGCGGCGACAGGAAAGCCACCCCCACCCCACCACCACCCCGGCTTCTTTGAAGCAGTTTCTTCCTGGGCTTGTGGAGGAGCGAGAGAGCGACTGAGAGAGGAACGAGGCGGGAGGAAACCGAAGCCGCTGAGCCAGAGAGCAGGACAGGCTTTGGTTGCTTCCTCCCTCCCCTTCTTTCATTTGTGTCCTTGATCCCTGATCCCAGCAGCATTCACCGAAGGCGAAGAAAGCCGCCATTTTTTATTTTTTTTTCTTTGCGGCCCGGTACAGAGTGCTCCACGGACCGGTACCGGTCCACGGCCCGGTGGTTGGGGACCCCTGTGTTATTCAACACCACTCTCACTACGTTTCCTAATACTGACTCATTCTCCTAATGGGGAATACCTCAACAATTCTATATATAACCCCATCTGCTATTCCAATATTTTAAAGTCCAACTTCTTCAAAGTTCGCAGTGTGCTGAGCATAGAGATCAATAACATTGCCATATCATAGAGAATGAAACCAAACTTTTGAATGATATAGCTGTTTTTTGTGGGGGACCATAAATGGAACAGGCTAAAGCATGTAGAAATAACAAGCCCATCCCTGGAACGTTGAACATCTTCTGGTCTCATTCCTCATATCCAGATATTGGATATTGACATATTTAGCAATAGCAATAGCACTTAGATTTATATACCACTCTGCAATGCTTTACAGTACTCTTTGGGTGGTTTACAGTCAGCATATTTTCCCCAACAATCTAGATCCTCATTTTACCAATCTCTGAAGGATAGAAGGCTGAGTCAGCCTTGACCCTGGCAGGATTGAAATCCAGGCTGTAGGCAGAGTTAGCTTGCAATACTACATTCTAACCACTTCACCACCACGGTTCCATATTTTCCATATTTGGTATGGAAAAGAATCTATTTATTGAAATTGATGTGCCAGAATTTCCCTGTATTCTGAAAATTGTTCACTCTGTGTGATAGAAAGTAGAGGAGTCTCAACCTAGGTAACTATGTAAAGTGTTCCTTATCCCATAGAATAGGGACTAGATTGGGGAAAGATTTTATGAGAGCCCCAAGGACTCTCTTTCTTTCTTTCTTTCTTTCTTTCTTTCTTTCTTTCTTTCTTTCTTTCTTTCTTTCTTTCTTTCTTTCTTTCTTTCTTATTTCATTGTCAGCCTCATCAGGGTAAACCAGATAGTAATCACAACCAGATGAGCTTATTATAACAATAGCTATTTAGACTTATATACTACTCCATCATGCTTAAAACTGCAATGGCAGAATCTTGCAAGTCTGAAATTACAATTCTTCACCCCCTCCAAGAAATAAGGGAGGCTGACTTTGGAGCCTTTTGCCTAAACTGTCTCATATCTGTTTCCTTCACAATGTCTCTTTATCCAGTTCCCCAAGGACTTTTTCTCATAACATTGCATTCATTCATTCAAGTACCCTTGTATGTACTTTAATAGCTGCTTAACATCTTACACATCAAAATGATGTGTTAGTTCTACAAAGTATAATGTTATTTTCACCTTAAATATTGAGTATATATTTCAGCTTAAATTAACATCACTCAGTGTTCATCTCCTGTCCGGGGAGATGGAGCTCTTGTAACATGAACTCTTATTTTTAACACAGGAATGCTACAGGTCATGAACTTGAACTTGCTGCTTGCACGTGTCATCAAAAGCTATAACATTCCTATTTTAGGCAAGTTAAAGACTGCTGTCTCAGGTGCCAATACATAGGTCCATAGAATGGCAGATTAATTTAGTTCCTTTCAGTTCCCCAAGAAATCAAAAAGATTTAAGCTGTGACTCGCTTGTCCAATAAATTTTCATGGGTTCTAAATGCAGTTGGATGCAATTTTAGGCTTTCAAGATTCAGTGCTGAGATGGGCAGCCTAAACTTTTCAATTATAAACAAACAAATAAATATACACATTGGATGTTCAAAACAGATGTATTTATGCAAGTAACCTAGTCTGAATTCAAAACGATGTATTTAAATACAAAGGAACAATCAACATCTTTTGTAATATGATTTCATTTTATCTGGCAGTGAAACATCTAGTCCATGCAGGACATGCAAGGAACACAGAAAAGTATGGAATATTGAGACATTCACAGTGTTTCTCTGATATTGAGAAGTCAAGTGAAATAATTCTGAATTCAGAAACAGTTGTCAAAACAGGCAGATATTAGACTATCTAGATTTTCTACTCTTGTCATTATGAGACATAACTCCATCAATCAAACGGTGCAAGGATGTAGATGTTGAAATGCTTTTCCTCAGTTCCTAAATTAGCTTATCTGGGCTCATAATGCCTAGACTTGTGAAGACTATAATATCTAGACACCAAATTCTACGGTGACTTCAATTGTGGAGTTCCTGTGCCTTGATGAAGTTGGACACACCTGAAGGTCATTGGTTTGGGGTTGATTACTTTAGATATTGCTATTTTAGATATTTCATTTGTCTCCAATCTATTTAAAGGATCCTGAATATGTTTTATATAAGGCAGAAAAAAACAATAAGCCATGTTCAAATTGGAGATCTAAGCTGAAATTAACACCAAACCAGGGAATTCTACAGAAGATTTAGGGTTAGTCATTATATATCCCAGAATTGCATTGAGGATAAAATGAATATCCCTACCTTATTTGCCAAAGTAAGATGGCCATGACATATTAAACATAAATATATATACAATTACCTGTTCCAACAATACAATCATTATTTTTCCAGTTCTGAATGAGTTTTCCAACACATGTAAAACAGCCTTAAATACAGATATATAAACAAAGAGATAACACTCTTGGAGAACCAGAAGGAAAAAAAGGGAGAGTAACATGATTAATCTAGAACAAACCTTGAAGACCAAAATGATATAATGTAGATACCATATCTCAGCATTTACTGTCTCTCAAGTGTGCCTGGGCTACATCAAATTACTGTAAATGCTTAACTGAGCAAACCAATATGCTGCAATATATTTAATGTAGCTTCTCAGAATGTGTGAATTAATAACCACCTGTCTTGTGTCGTTTCCTTATCACTGAGCAATTGCATACTGGAACATTCCAAGGAACAGAACAAAAATCACCATAACACATTAATAAATTGCCCTCCGTTTTGCATAACTTGATGACCATCCACAAAAGAGACTTAAAAGAAGATGGATCTATGATATCAGCAAGTATTGTGGGCCCAATTGGCAGCACCGTATTGATTAGAAACATGTGGAAGAGGCCTTCATCCTGCAGTGGATTGACAATGGTAAGAATGACATAATGAATGATGATGAATATTAGCTGTACAATCCTGACAATATAAATCCAAACAATTATAATGCACTGAACAACAAAAAAGATGAAAATGTATGTTGTATTAATATGCTTGATGTAAATGATAATTGAAGGAAATCTTTTGATGCACATTCATACTGTCTTGACAAATTAGATGCCTAGATTAGAGAAGTTCTTTACAGTGTGAAAATTTTTAATTGTTTTCTTTGTGAACATATTGTATATTTGGGCTATGGAGCAGGGGTGGGATTCTACCAGTTTTATCTGATTCTACAGAACCCCTTGTTAACTTACTAAGCAGTTCGGAGAACCGGTAGTTAGAAGGAGTCTCCTTTTGTTTTTTCTACCCTTATTACATTCTTGGCAGACAGCCTAGACTCCTGTCTCTGGGGCTTCTGAAGCTTGTCTTTCTTAAAGGGGAAGGGTTGTTTTAAGATTTTTATACTGCTGTTGGGAGGGAATACTTCCCTGGACAATCAGCATTTTGAAGAAATAATTGAATAATAAAGCAAAGCTTTTAGTGACAGGGAACCAAGAAGAGTGACATTCAGTAAGGCTTCTTGGCTAGCTAGATAGATTGACATTCAAATGTGAGTTTACATACTCTTATTGAGTTTTGGTCTAAAACTGGTTTTTGGTGAAGGTTAATTCTGTGCTTGGTGAAGTTTAATCCTGTGTTTATTGATGGGATAATTTTCCCTATTCAGCTTTAACCAGCAACAGCTACTGTTGTGGTTTAATTATTTGTATTGGGTTTGAACTTTTTCCTGCCTCGTGGTTTCTTTTTCTATCTGGGGTCTTCCTCACTGCTTTAGTACTATCTGGCACTGTCCTTTTGGGGTATACTTCCAAGAGGCAGGAAGCAAGCTTGGCACTGATTTTTTTTTATTGCCTTTCTGGGGGGCATGTGACCTTTCCTTAAATCTGGATGATTTCCTTAGGATATTTTGTGAGGTGAGTGAGTCCAGCTTTAAGTTGTGCAAATGGATCTAAAGATTGCTTTTCCTAGGTGTGCTTTTTCTGGAGAGCTTAAATGAGCTCTCTGATAAAGGGTTTCACTTTATGAGCAAGAGTTGTTTGCTTGATAGTTATCACTGCATTTTAACTATTTTCATTCCTCAAGGTGCCCTGGCACCCTGCCTGATTTGTAACTCTGGCTTGCAGGTATTTTTAATCTAATGATTGGTGCTTGGGGCAGCTTTTTGCAAGCAAAGAAGCTTTTTGTATTTTTGTACAGGTAATCCTTGACTTACAACAGTTCATTTAGTGACCATTCAAAGGTACAATGGCACTGAAAAAAGTGACTTATGACCATTTTTCATACTTATGACCGTTGCAGCATCCCCACTATCATGAGAAGCCAGGTGAGGAGAAGCGCCCCTTGACATGTGTGATGTTCAGTTGGCCACATCCACCTAGTCACATGTCCACCAAGCCACACCCACCAACTAAGCCATGCCCACAGAACCGGTTATTTAAAAAAACTGAATCCCACCCCTGCTATGGAGACTTTGCAAACAATTCAGAAGAAATATTTTTCCCTGTCATTCTGCTATTTATGAAAACAATCATTTTTTTCAGGCATTTGAAATGGGTTGAAAAAAAAATACTGCTTTAATGAATCAATTCACTAAACTATCTTTAATACAAATCTGAAAGCAGTCATAACTTCAATTCAGGTTCACAAATGCCTGAAAAAGATTTCATAATGAAATGAATATTGGAAATGTGCTTTACTTGCTTTGGTAATACCCAAAGTGCTTATTCCAAATTATTTTAAAGAATGCCAGGGCACCATGTATTTCTTCGCTTCCTGAATCTAAAATAAATATAGTAATAAAACAGCAGCAAAAAGCAAATATTTTGTATGTATCTTTTAAAAAATGGTACTTTTGTTAACATTAAATTTTCTTTCATGTTAACATTTAAATAAGATGAGTGATTATGAGCCAAGCCTGTTAATTTTTTGGGTGGGTGGGTTTGCTACATTAAAAACATGCAAGTAAACATATAGAAAACAATAGCATAAATTAGCAGATCCAGGGAACTATGTTATCTTTCTTTACAATCTGTATTTCATTTTCCCCTTGAATATGCTTTCATATATAATTTTGATTACATTTAGAAATAAAAGGTTTCATTTTTGAAACACTCTACATGTCATGCTTCAGAATCATAGATAGAAACAGTAGCTTTGCTAAATTCTGAAGAATGGGAAACGAATCCCTTTCCTGGATTGTAGGCCTGATTTTCTTTCTGTACTGGGTCAGGAGCCTGAAGAAAGCAGCAGGCTGAAAAGGGCATAGGAAATGCTTTTGAAGGACAGGAAGAAGACCCACTACAGAGCAACGGTGAGATAAAGAGATTCTGCGCCAAGAAAATAATTTAAGAAACTATCTCAAACAAGTTACTCCCTATTTCAAATGAAGATAAAGTGAGGGAGGAAAGAAGCACATTCAGATTTACAAGATTCTTCTACTATGACAATGAAAGTAGTCCAGACCTACTGGCAGCTTGGAAGCTTCTGAGTAAAATATGGCTTCCACCTACCTCTGACACCTACTATATTTGACATTGATTTCTTAATCTGCTCTACTTTTTTGGGCTGACAGAAGCTCCTTTCACTAAATTACTTCCTATTTAGCTTTTGTCTCTTAGATATCAATTGTTTTAATAAAATGTTCAATTAGTTGTGTGGATATTATGTCCATATGCAATTTAAAGAAAATAGTCATGTTTTCTACATGTAGAATATAATCTTCTGTTTGAAGATTAAACCATCCAAGTATGCTTAAAAAATCCTGAATCATGACGAGAGAAACATATTTTTTAAGTTAACAGTTAACATCAGAGACACAACTAGCACATGGATAATCTTGTACTCTTTTCTATTTTTCATAACCAACCACCTCTGAAAAAAGATTGACTAGCAGGCCATGGCTTAGTTGCGAAATCTGCCGTTCTCTTCTTCAAATGATGTGTCACCTGCTGCTTAAAGAACAGTTTATAAACATATTTTTAGTGTACTTGATCAATATTGTATATATACTATAGGTTTATAACAGTTTATAATAGTATATATGGGTTTATATATACTATAGGTTTATAACAGTCCTCGATTTATAACAGTTCACTTAGTGACCATTGAAAGTTACAAAGGCACTGAAAAAAGTGACACATGATTGTTTTTCACAGTTACAAATTTTGTAGCATCCCCAGAATCATGTGATCAAAATTCAGATGCTCAGCATCTGGTTCATACTTATGATCATTGCTGTGTCCCAAGGTCGCCTCTTGCGACCTAAATTCAATAGTCCAATAGCAAGTTGGTGATGGAAGAGGAGTCACTCAAGGCAAGGAAGAGACATGGCACAGAAAGATGACCTCTTTTTGATTTTCCGGTTTGTCGGCTTCGCGAGCGGCAGGGATTTGGCGGCTGCGCGATCCCTGCCGCTAGCCGTTTTGGGGCTCCGACCCAGACGGGTACGGAGCTAGGCCCCTGCAGGGGCAGCTGAAGGTAGGGGGGATCCGGAGAAGGGTTTGGGGTGTTGCAGACCCCTCCCGGCCGGCAGAACCCCCTTTTCCCAGGACGGTGTAGCGGCGGTCCGTAATGGCCGCCACAAAGAAGCTGGCAGCCGGGTAAGAATGCGCAGGAGGAAGTGGAGAAAGTGCTTGAGAGGAGAAAGTCTTTCTTGGTTCCTAGGACTCTAAGACATATTTAACAAAATTCCTGAAAAGTATGACTTTCTGAATGATACCTTCGAGAAGAGGAAAAAGTGGCAGTTTAATGGTGCTGAAAGGATAGCTTACCCTCTTTTTTTACGGAATAAAAAGTGAACATTAAGAAACCTATTTTTTTTAGGTGAAAACTGGCTCTAAGCGGTGAGTGGGAAAAGAGAGGACTAAAAAAAAATATTTGTATGCTAAGACCTTGTTGGAGGAGATGCCTTAAGGATTGAAAGACTAAAATATATTGCAATAAGATTTTAAGAAACAGATTTGGACTTTCTTTTTCTTTAATTGATACTACCCCAGGAGGAGAGAGTGGGAACTCTGTCTTGGTTTGGACTGACTGAGAACTTTGGGATTGTCTTATTTTTCCTTTGGAATATTCTGGCTGTTGTAAGAGAAAAGAAAAGAAAAGATTTATAATGGCTTCTTCTATCGAGGAACTGAGAAAAGATTATGAGCAAGCAAAACAAAATGGTAAAGCTGGTTTGAAAGAAGCCTTCCTTTTTTTAGAAATGGCGCTTATTAACTATCAACAAACATTGCAACAGATGAAGACAGCAGAAGAAGAACAAAGAGAGGAAGCCATCTTTAATAAATCTCAGAACTCGACCAAGAGGGAAGGAAGAGGAAAAAGAAGAGAAATAAAGGACTTAAGATTTAAAAAAAACATTTAAGAAAGGGAAAAACAAGGTGCAAAATCAATATAAGGATGGTAAACAAAAGGGAAGAGGAATACGACAGAGAAGGGAAGCCAGTAAGGCAGAGGCTAGAAGAAGGGGGCTAGAAAGGTTTGTTGGGGGAAGAAAGAAAGGGAAAAGGTGGAGAAAAGCTACAAAGTTTTGAAATTAAATGAGAAAAAAAGAAATTTTTTTAGGGATAAAGGATAAGTATAATTTCTTCAAAGAGATTTTGCAAGGTACATAAGATGATATTGTAGTATTGTATCAGAAATAGAAAATTTAAATGGCTTGAGAGTTGATAAGAGATTAAAATGTTGGAATGTTAATAATGATTGGTTTGAAAATATAATATGAGGGGAGATTTAGAATATTAAACTTTAATTAAAGAGTTTATTAAGATTATGGTATTGATGTTATTATAAAACTTTCATTATAGTATTTTTGTTTTTAATATTTAAATCTATTGCTTAACTATGTATTTAATTGTTTTAGACGTATTATTCAGTTAGAATGTACCAAGCAAAATCGGATTGGGTATTTTAAAGATTAATTTGATTAATTTAGTGGGGAGATAGAAAGGCATCATACTCTGATTAGTGGTTTCAGGAGAAATTTCTTTCTTTTTAAAAGGAATGAGACAAATGTACAATAGAGAATGGACAAAAGATATAAATATAATGACTCAAATTAAGATGATTAATTAAGATAGAATCAAGAAGAGTGAAATATGTGGAGAAGTTAATATAGAAGATTTAGAATGGTAAATAAAATAAGTAATGATATGTAAGATGAGCCTGAATATAATTGAAGTCCATGAAAAGAGAGATACCTGGGTCCAAGTTACTTTCCAAAAAGATCTTTTTTATGTTTTGTGTGTTGTGTGTATATGTTGTTTTTTTGGAGGGAGAATTAATAAAACCTTGTAGAAATATAGAATGAGAATAATGGTAACTAAGTCAGAAAGAAGTAGATGAAATAATAATAATAAAATTGAATAAGAGTAAAGAGAAATAAAGGGAAATTGGATAAGAGGTTTTTGTATGTTTATATGGAAATGGTTTAAAACAGAATTATAGTTTATCTGACTTGTTAAATTTATAATGGAAAAAGGTTTAAACATGTAATGGATAATGATGACTTGTGTGTTTTGAAAATTAATAAAATTTGTTTTTTTTTTTTAAAAAAAAAAAGATGACCTCTTTTTTTTAAAAAAAAAGGGGGGGCGAGAACCGGGGAGAATGAAATCATAAAAAATTGCATTCAGACTGGATACAGAGATGAAAAGACATTACCCTTCAGGTCAGACACACAAAAACTAAACAGCAAACAGCACTCTTAATTTGACCTATTTGTCAATATAATTTGTCAATATAAATAACTGAGTAGTTTTCAAATTGCTGTAAATTTGTGACTTGAGAATCATGGCTGATACATTACAGTATAATTTATAGAAAGGTACAAGCATGATAGTAATTAAATTTTCTTTAAAAGTTCTTGGAACTCTATAAGTGGCGATCTTGACATACTGGTAAGGTATAAGTTGTGGAACGCTGTTTCAAGCATGGAAAAAGAATAGAGAAATACATTATATATTATTATGTTTTAGTTCTTCCACCCCTTCATATAAACAATGTTGGTTGTTATTTCTACCAATATTCTACTGGAATACTGAATATCTTACAACTTTTTTTGGTGCAAAATTATATTGAAACATTTGAAGAAGTTCTTCCCTTTTTTCCCTTCTCCTATTCTATTAGGATCCAGGACAATGAATCGGAATCTAGCATTCCTACCCAAAGAAGCTGTTTTAAACCAGAAGAAAAAAAGTAAAAGCTAACTCAAAGCTCATCTTGTTTTCTTCTGATTCATTTAATAAAACAGGTGGTACATGTGCCAGCTTCCATGCACTTTAAATGCATGATGCATCCTGTTTGGATTCAGTATTACCCTTCTCTGTAGGGCTACAATTAAACCTGCAGTAAAGTGGGTACCTAGTATTCTCTAATCAAATGTAGTTTATTCATGAATTTCTCTGACTACACTAATTCACATTTTGCAGTGCTTGTGAAGTTTGTCAAATCTATTTAATGCTTTACTTCATGTATGATAAATTGGTAATTTTTGTTCTTTGTGCATTGCTAAGATACATCCATATTTGAAAATCCCTAAGGAACTACATTCTACAACATTTTATTGATAGCTTGTTGCTTTTATGAACTCATATAATTAGGGGTTGATCTATAGCAGTAAGGTTTAAAAATACTTCATGTTTATCTTCATGAAATGGAGAGTGCAGATGTGTGAAAATTTCCCAAGAGATAACATTAGCCTCACTGAATTTTGTTTGAGTTTCCTTGAAATTTCTCAGTTTTTTGTCTTTTGAGGGAAATACCTCAACTGTTACTTCACCAATGTATTTCAGTTAAAATGTGCAGACCCAGTCGAAAAATCTCTCAGAGTTTTTTTCAGGGGTGTGGGGAGATAGCGGGGAGGGGGACTCAGGCATATACACAGAGAGAAATAGAAGCAGGCCTGAAATTACAACAGTTCATTTAGTGACTGTTCAAAGCTAAAACGGCACTGAAAAAAGGAACTTATGACTTTTGCAATATTCCCATAATCATGTGATCAAAATTCAGATGCTTGGCAACTGGTTCATATTTATGACAGTTGCCATATCCTGGGGTCATGTGATCACCTTTTGCGACTGCAACCAAAATCAATGGAGAAAACAGATTCACTTAACAAGCAGGTTTCTAACTAATCAACTGCAGTGATTCACTTAACAACTACAGCAAGAAAGGTCATAAAATGGGACACAACTCACTTAACAAATGTCTCACTTAACAACAGAAATTTTGAGCTCAATTCCAGTCATACATTGAGAACTAACTACCTGTATACACACTTCAAATTTTCAGATATTATATCAAAAAATGTTTTAAACCAGAAACAAAATCTTATAATATGTCATTCAATTCCATCCTACTTATCAAATACACCCAGAATTGAGACACAGTTAAAGTTACAATTCTTTATTACTTTATTAATTGATTTGATTCTTTTTATTAGTTTTTATTGTTTTTTATTTAAAATATGGTTTTACATTCTGTAAGTTGCCTTGAGTCGCCATGGGCGAATAGGTGGCAATATAAATTAAATAAATAAATAATGTCACCTCTAGATCAAGGATCATCATTATCAATCAAGGATGGGTTTGGAAAGAGCATTCTACAAGGGGAAAGTTCTATGAGATCTTCAATATCCAGCCAAATGTATAGAAGATAAACCTTGAGATACAAATATTTTTTAAGATAAAGAACAGTAATTTTAACTGTGTTCAAATATGAAGTGGAAACATATTAGAATTGTGTAAGCAATACACACCGAGACACACAGATACACACACACATTTTTGTGCCTTCAAGTCAACCTTGACTCCTGGAAACAGCTTGGACGAGCCCCTGCAGTTTTCTTGGCAGTTTTAGGAAGTGTCTATAGAGATTCTCAATCATCTGGGTCATGGTTGTCCCAAATATACTTTTTCCAAAAGTCAACTGAACTTTTTTTTTCTTTGAAAACATTTCGCTCAAATGTAGTTTATTCATGAATTTCTCTGACTACACTAATTCACATTTTGCAGTGCTTGTGAAGTTTGTCAAATCTATTTAATGCTTTACTTCATTTATGATAAATTGGAAATTTTTGTTCTTTGTGCATTGCTAAGATACATCTGTATTTGAAAATCCCTAAGGAACTACATTCTACAACATTTTATTGATAGCTTGTTGCTTTTATGAACTTATATAATTAGGGGTTGATCTATAGCAGTAAGGTTTAAAAATACTTCATGTTTATCTTCATGAAATGGAGAGTGCAGATGTGTGAAAATTTCCCAAGAGATAACATTAGCCTCACTGAATTTTGTTTGAGTTTCCTTGAAATTTCTCAGTTTTTTGTCTTTTGAGGGAAATACCTCAACTGTTACTTCACCAATGTATTTCAGTTAAAATGTGCAGACCAGTAGAAAAATCTCTCAGAGTTTTTTCAGGGGTGTGGGGAGATAGCGGGGGGACTCAGGCATATACACAGAGAGAAATACAAGCAGGCCTGAAATTACAACAGTTCATTTAGTGACTGTTCAAAGCTAAAAAGGCACTGAAAAAAGGAACTTATGACTTTTGCAATATCCCCATAATCATGTGATCAAAATTTAGATGCTTGGCAACTGGTTCATATTTATGACAGTTGCCATATCCTGGAGTCATGTGATCACCTTTGCGACTGCAACCAAAATCAATGGAGAAAACAGATTCACTTAACAAGCAGGTTTCTAACTAATCAACTGCAGTGATTCACTTAACAACTACAGCAAGAAAGGTCATAAAATGGGACACAACTCACTTAACAAATGTCTCACTTAACAACAGAAATTTTGAGCTCAATTCCAGTCATACATTGAGAACTAACTACCTGTATACACACTTCAAATTTTCAGATATTATATCAAAAAATGTTTTAAACCAGAAACAAAATCTTATAATATGTCATTCAATTCCATCCTACTTATCAAATACACCCAGAATTGAGACACAGTTAAAGTTACAATTCTTTATTACTTTATTAATTGATTTGATTCTTTTTATTAGTTTTTATTGTTTTTTATTTAAAATATGGTTTTACATTCTGTAAGTTGCCTTGAGTCGCCATGGGCGAATAGGGTGGCAATATAAATTAAATAAATAAATAATGTCACCTCTAGATCAAGGATCATCATTATCAATCAAGGATGGGTTTGGAAAGAGCATTCTACAAGGGGAAAGTTCTATGAGATCTTCAATATCCAGCCAAATGTATAGAAGATAAACCTTGAGATACAAATATTTTTTAAGATAAAGAACAGTAATTTTAACTGTGTTCAAATATGAAGTGGAAACATATTAGAATTGTGTAAGCAATACACACCGAGACACACAGATACACACACACATTTTTGTGCCTTCAAGTCAACCTTGACTCCTGGAAACAGCTTGGACGAGCCCCTGCAGTTTTCTTGGCAGTTTTAGGAAGTGTCTATAGAGATTCTCAATCATCTGGGTCATGGTTGTCCCAAATATACTTTTTCCAAAAGTCAACTGAACTTTTTTTTTTTCTTTGAAAACATTTCGCTCAAATGTAGTTTATTCATGAATTTCTCTGACTACACTAATTCACATTTTGCAGTGCTTGTGAAGTTTGTCAAATCTATTTAATGCTTTACTTCATTTATGATAAATTGGAAATTTTTGTTCTTTGTGCATTGCTAAGATACATCCGTATTTGAAAATCCCTAAGGAACTACATTCTACAACATTTTATTGATAGCTTGTTGCTTTTATGAACTTATATAATTAGGGGTTGATCTATAGCAGTAAGGTTTAAAAATACTTCATGTTTATCTTCATGAAATGGAGAGTGCAGATGTGTGAAAATTTCCCAAGAGATAACATTAGCCTCACTGAATTTTGTTTGAGTTTCCTTGAAATTTCTCAGTTTTTGTCTTTTGAGGGAAATACCTCAACTGTTACTTCACCAATGTATTTCAGTTAAAATGTGCAGACCAGTAGAAAAATCTCTCAGAGTTTTTTTCAGGGGTGTGGGGAGATAGCGGGGGGGACTCAGGCATATACACAGAGAGAAATAGAAGCAGGCCTGAAATTACAACAGTTCATTTAGTGACTGTTCAAAGCTAAAAACGGCACTGAAAAAGGAACTTATGACTTTTGCAATATCCCCATAATCATGTGATCAAAATTCAGATGCTTGGCAACTGGTTCATATTTATGACAGTTGCCATATCCTGGGGTCATGTGATCACCTTTTGCGACCGCAACCAAAATCAATGGAGAAAACAGATTCACTTAACAAGCAGGTTTCTAACTAATCAACTGCAGTGATTCACTTAACAACTACAGCAAGAAAGGTCATAAAATGGGACACAACTCACTTAACAAATGTCTCACTTAACAACAGAAATTTTGAGCTCAATTCCAGTCATACATTGAGAACTACCTGTATACACACTTCAAATTTTCAGATATTATATCAAAAAATGTTTTAAACCAGAAACAAAATCTTAATAATATGTCATTCAATTCCATCCTACTTATCAAAAACACCCAGAATTGAGACACAGTTAAAGTTACAATTCTTTATTACTTTATTAATTGATTTGATTCTTTTTATTAGTTTTTATTGTTTTTTATTTAAAATATGGTTTTACATTCTGTAAGTCGCCTTGAGTCGCCATGGGCGAATAGGTGGCAATATAAATTAAATAAATAAATAATGTCACCTCTAGATCAAGGATCATCATTATCAATCAAGGATGGGTTTGGAAAGAGCATTCTACAAGGGGAAAGTTCTATGAGATCTTCAATATCCAGCCAAATGTATAGAAGATAAACCTTGAGATACAAATATTTTTTAAGATAAAGAACAGTAATTTTAACTGTGTTCAAATATGAAGTGGAAACATATTAGAATTGTGTAAGCAATACACACCGAGACACACAGATACACACACACATTTTTGTGCCTTCAAGTCAACCTTGACTCTGGAAACAGCTTGGACGAGCCCCTGCAGTTTTCTTGGCAGTTTTAGGAAGTGTCATAGAGATTCTCAATCATCTGGGTCATGGTTTCCCAAATATCAAGTCAACTGAACTTTTTTTTTCTTTAATGCTTTATTTCTCTGACTACACTAATTCATGTGTGATAAAGTTTGTCAAATCTATTTAATGCTTTACTTCATTTATGATAAATTGGAAATTTTTGTTCTTTGTGCATTGCTAAGATACATCCATATTTGAAAATCCCTAAGGAACTACATTCTACAACATTTTATTGATAGCTTGTTGCTTTTATGAACTTATATAATTAGGGGTTGATCTATAGCAGTAAGGTTTAAAAATACTTCATGTTTATCTTCATGAAATGGAGAGTGCAGATGTGTGAAAATTTCCCAAGAGATAACATTAGCCTCACTGAATTTTGTTTGAGTTTCCTTGAAATTTCTCAGTTTTTTGTCTTTTGAGGGAAATACCTCAACTGTTACTTCACCAATGTATTTCAGTTAAAATGTGCAGACCAGTAGAAAAATCTCTCAGAGTTTTTTTCAGGGGTGTGGGGAGATAGCGGGGGGGGGGGGGACTCAGGCATATACACAGAGAGAAATAGAAGCAGGCCTGAAATTACAACAGTTCATTTAGTGACTGTTCAAAGCTAAAACGGCACTGAAAAAAGGAACTTATGACTTTTGCAATATCCCCATAATCATGTGATCAAAATTCAGATGCTTGGCAACTGGTTCATATTTATGACAGTTGCCATATCCTGGGGTCATGTGATCACCTTTTGCGACCGCAACCAAAATCAATGGAGAAAACAGATTCACTTAACAAGCAGGTTTCTAACTAATCAACTGCAGTGATTCACTTAACAACTACAGCAAGAAAGGTCATAAAATGGGACACAACTCACTTAACAAATGTCTCACTTAACAACAGAAATTTTGAGCTCAATTCCAGTCATACATTGAGAACTACCTGTATACACACTTCAAATTTTCAGATATTATATCAAAAAATGTTTTAAACCAGAAACAAAATCTTAATAATATGTCATTCAATTCCATCCTACTTATCAAAAACACCCAGAATTGAGACACAGTTAAAGTTACAATTCTTTATTACTTTATTAATTGATTTGATTCTTTTTATTAGTTTTTATTGTTTTTTATTTAAAATATGGTTTTACATTCTGTAAGTCGCCTTGAGTCGCCATGGGCGAATAGGTGGCAATATAAATTAAATAAATAAATAAATAAATAATGTCACCTCTAGATGAAGGATCATCATTATCAATCAAGGATGGGTTTGGAAAGAGCATTCTACAAGGGGGAAGTTCTATGAGATCTTCAATATCCACCCAAATGTATGGAAGACAAACCTTGACATACAAATATTTTTTAAGATAAAGAACAGTAATTTTAACTATGTTCAAATATGAAGTGGAAACATATTAGAATTGTGTAAGCAATACACACCGAGACACACAGATACACACACACATTTTTGTGCCTTCAAGTCAACCTTGACTCCTGGAAACAGCTTGGACGAGCCCCTGCAGTTTTCTTGGCAGTTTTCGGAAGTGTCTATAGAGATTCTCAATCATCTGGGTCATGGTTGTCCCAAATATACTTTTTCCAAAAGTCAACTGAACTTTTTTTTTTCTTTGAAAACATTTCGCTCAAATGTAGTTTATTCATGAATTTCTCTGACTACACTAATTCACATTTTGCAGTGCTTGTGAAGTTTGTCAAATCTATTTAATGCTTTACTTCATTTATGATAAATTGGAAATTTTTGTTCTTTGTGCATTGCTAAGATACATCCGTATTTGAAAATCCCTAAGGAACTACATTCTACAACATTTTATTGATAGCTTGTTGCTTTTATGAACTCATATAATTAGGGGTTGATCTATAGCAGTAAGGTTTAAAAATACTTCATGTTTATCTTCATGAAATGGAGAGTGCAGATGTGTGAAAATTTCCCAAGAGATAACATTAGCCTCACTGAATTTTGTTTGAGTTTCCTTGAAATTTCTCAGTTTTTTGTCTTTTGAGGGAAATACCTCAACTGTTACTTCACCAATGTATTTCAGTTAAAATGTGCAGACCAGTAGAAAAATCTCTCAGAGTTTTTTTCAGGGGTGTGGGGAGATAGTGGGGGGGGGGGACTCAGGCATATACACAGAGAGAAATACAAGCAGGCCTGAAATTACAACAGTTCATTTAGTGACTGTTCAAAGCTAAAAAGGCACTGAAAAAAGGAACTTATGACTTTTGCAATATCCCCATAATCATGTGATCAAAATTTAGATGCTTGGCAACTGGTTCATATTTATGACAGTTGCCATATCCTGGAGTCATGTGATCACCTTTTGTGACCGCAACCAAAATCAATGGAGAAAACAGATTCACTTAACAAGTAGGTTTCTAACTAATCAACTTCAGTGATTCACTTAACAACTACAGCAAGAAAGGTCATAAAATGGGACACAACTCACTTAACAAATGTCTCACTTAACAACAGAAATTTTGAGCTCAATTCCAGTCATACATTGAGAACTACCTGTATACACACTTCAAATTTTCAGATATTATATCAAAAAATGTTTTAAACCAGAAACAAAATCTTAATAATATGTCATTCAATTCCATCCCACTTATCAAATGCACCCAGAATTGAGACACAGTTAAAGTTACAATTCAGTATTTGGGAGATTAGAAACTGCCTGTTCCAGTCTTTTAAAAAAGAAAAAAAGGTAGCTCTTATTTTGATAGTTGCTACTGAAAGGAAGAAGTTAGTTGCTTCACTTTGGTAGAATCTCATAGTACTTTTTAGTAGAAGAAAGCCCACTTCAGCAGTTACTCTCTTACAAGATAGCACACCAGGCAAAATAATTATAGATAAGGTCAAGCTCTATCTTCTCCCTGTTTACAATTTTTCATGCATGGGTCCCTCTGAAGGAAAAACCGGATTCTGCCTCATTAGTGTGAAGTGTGGGAATGCTAGCAGACAAGGAAAATCTCTTATATAATGCAGGGAGACTTCAGATGAGCTGCTGAAATGTATAGAATGGCTAATTGACAGTATTTTTATTTTTTTTGAAAGACTAATCCAGCCATGTCTGAATTAATGAGAAGACCACAAAGAGGGAAATCGCTTTTCTTGAAATTAGGACAGAGAAAGAAGTCTGGGCAGGCACACAGGGTATGTGCTTAGTCTTCCTTATTTTGACATAATAACATTTCTACATGAATACTTAGATATCTGTATCTATGGCTTATGCCACTTTAATTCAAATCAATAACTATATATTCTCTCCTCCATTGGAGGGGTACATAAATTGATAGTCAAGAAATACATGGATGAAGCAGAAAGACAGTATCCCACAAGTGGTGGTATGCTACAAATCAAAGAATTTCTTGGATTTTATTTCTGCTCAACAAAATGCTGATTATACCAACAGATGCTGATTATTTAAAACAAGTCAGTTGAAATATGCATTGCTATAGCAATTGCCTATTAGTCATACTTTGATGCTTCAGTAAATATTCAAATTGTGTATTTCATGTGATTGAGAGATGGTTTTCATTTCCCCATTATCTTTAATATCTCATCCTTTGAGAAATTGCATGTTTTTTTAAACTTCTACTTTCTAAGATCTTTTCATTCAATCTGAACAGTTTAATGTTGGCTGGTATTCTGGTATTATTCTGGTAATGTTGGCTGGTATTATTTTGTTAGGTTTCGTATGTTTGATGCCATTATTTTATTTATTGTTTATGACTTAAAATGTTTAAAAGCCTGTCCACTCTCCTAAAGATCTTGCAAGGAATCTTCTTGTTTACTAAGCTACCATTAAAATGTCATGATAAGATACTGTGGAATAACAGTTATCTTCAGCTTTCAATATTTATGAAGTACTTTTTAATTTCCTGAATTACTATCTCTGAACTAAAACTCCTTAAATGTATGAAGTAAGGAGTCTAAATCAAATATATAAAGGGTTTATACATGGAAACATGAAACATATTTTTAAAATCCTAAAAGACTGCCCAAATTCTATTCTCCTGGGAGAATAAAGAAAAGTCGGTTTCATTTAGTGACTCCAATTATGACCAGCAATTTGATCATTAAACAAAAGACTCACTAAATGAAACTTACTTCAGCTTTCCTTTGCTGCAAGGCCTGCAAAGATCATAAGTACAAGAACCAGTCACAAAATTACTTTTTCATCATTATTGTAATTGCAAATGGTCACTAAATAAGGCAGTTAATAAACAAGTACTAACTGATGTAGTCACTTAGCGGTTAAAAATCCCAAGTAAGTGCCAGTTGATAAACCTGTGTGATTATTTGAAGGAGTATTTCCAACAGGTCAGTGCAGTGGGTGTAAGTCAAATGTCTTGCTTGCTACCAACCCTCCCACACTTATAGAATAGAATAACTGGATTGGAAGGGACCTTGGAGGTCTTCCAATCCAACCCCCTGCTTAGGCAGGAAATCCTATACCATTTCAGACAAATGGTTGTCCAATCTCTTCGTAAAAACTTCCAGTGTTGGATCATTCACGAGTTCTGGAGGCAAGTTGTTCCACTGATTAATTGTTCTGTCAGGAAATTTCTCCTTAGTTCTAGGTTGCTTCTTTCCTTGATTAGTTTCCACCATTGGTTCTCGTCTTGCCCTCAGGTGCTTTGGACAATAGCTTGACCCCCTCTTCTTTGTGGAAGCCCTGAGATATTGGAACACTGCTATCATGTTGTGCACCAGTTACGCCCTTTCCTGGACCAGCAGTCCCTACTCACAGACACTCATGCCCTAGTCGCTTCCCATCTTGATTATTGCAATGCAGTCTACATTGGGCTTCCCTTGAAGAATATCCGGAAGCTCCAGTTGGTGCAAAATGCAGTGGCCCACATGGGTTTGTGCAGACCCCAGTGTGCACATGTATCACCTCTCCTGCAAGAGCTGCATTGGTTGCCAATTTGCTTCCAGGTGCAATTCAAGGTGCTGGTTGTCACCTTTAAAGCCCTTCATAGCTTGGGACCAGGTTATCTGAAGGAACACCTCTTGCCAGTCACTTCTACCCAACCCATTAGAGCAAGGAGGCAGGGAAAGCTGTGGGTCCCATCGCTTGGTGGGATCCAGAAGAAGGGCCTTCTCTGTGGTGGCTCCCTCTCTCTGGAACTATCAACAACCATCATTCCCCCAGAGATTAGAATGGCCCCACACTAATACTCTTCTAGAAGGCACTGAAGACCTGGTTCTGCCAGTGGGCCCGGAGAACCCAGAGTGGGATGGAGCCCATCAAATGGCTTGTGTGATATGCTGTTGTAAAGGCGGGGGATGGGAGTTGGGGATGATTTTTTATGTTTTTTTTTTTCAGATTTTGTTCTATTGTACTTTATTAATTGATTTGATTCTTTTTATTAGTTTTTATTGTTTTTTATTTAAAATATGGTTTTACATTCTGTAAGTTGCCTTGAGTCGCCATGGGCGAATAGGTGGCAATATAAATTAAATAAATAAATAATGTCACCTCTAGATCAAGGATCATCATTATCAATCAAGGATGGGTTTGGAAAGAGCATTCTACAAGGGGCAAGTTCTATGAGATATTCAATATCCAGCCAAATGTATGGAAGATAAACCTTGAGATACAAATATTTTTTAAGATAAAGAACAGTAATTTTAACTGTGTTCAAATATGAAGTGGAAACATATTAGAATTGTGTAAGCAATACACACCGAGACACACAGATACACACACACATTTTTGTGCCTTCAAGTCAACCTTGACTCCTGGAAACAGCTTGGACGAGCCCCTGCAGTTTTCTTGGCAGTTTTAGGAAGTGTCTATAGAGATTCTCAATCATCTGGGTCATGGTTGTCCCAAATATACTTTTTCCAAAAGGCAATTGAACTTTTTTTTTTCTTTGAAAACATTTCGCTTCTCATTTAAGAAGCTTCTTTCATTCTTTTTAAGAAATGGTTTGCCATTTTGTTTTGATGTGAATCGTAGCTGATTCATGGCTAACTCGCTTTCTGTTAAGTAAACAAGACCAGTCCTTCAAATGTCTCTAGAGGTGGGAATGGAAAATAGCCCCAAAGTGCTTTTATTGGCACCTCATTTACAGTATACTGTAAAATGGCAATCTCCTGTTATGTTGAGAGACAGGAACTGAGGGAGTTGACATCTTTCCTCTCAACAGTGGTAAAGGTCACTAAGCCAGCAGAACTCAGTTTTTAATCAAATTTGGAAATGTTCAATAGAATTTAATATCCACAAAGTGGTTCAATTGAATTATGAACACCTTCTAAATGGTGAGCTTAATTTGACACTTGGTGAGTTTTTCCTTTAGGTTTAAGAAGTTCTAAACAGAAATAAATATTAAAGTGTCTTACCTCATCTAAGTCAATGTCCCCATTTTAGGGTTCAAGCCAATATTTTATTTCAAACCAATCTTTTATTTCAATGCATAAATTCTATAAATCTTTTTAATGCCAGGCCAAAACCTGCTTTCTCATCTCTTAAGAGTTTTCTGCTGCTATGAAAATTGTTTCTTTTTCTTTCCCTGTTCTCAAGTTACTTAAGAAGGTCTGTAATTGTGCTTTGTGGCTTTTTTGTTATTATGATGGTGGATGTTATTGTGTGTAGTGGGGTTTTCTTCTGCAACACCTATTTTTATCATTCTGAAGGATCCTGGCTGTCTACTTTTCCAATATTCAAAAAACCCAATGGGAGTTTTTCCTGTATTATGTATTCACATGGGATCCATCAGAAGCAAAGTATGCCAGGGATGTGACAAACCAGTGAAAAGATATAGTATTTTAATAATTGTACCACCCAAAATTAAATATATGTTAGAATAATCTACATTCTTCACGTGAAAATTTCAGTCATGTTTACTTTTAAAGCAAATACTTAAACCAAATACTTTTATCAAAGTGAATACAACTTGTAGAAAGAATAATGCTGATGGTTGTCTTTTTCTAATATACAAGAATTTTTATTTATTTTCTTTTTAAAAAATGAAGCTTGTATAATTAGTCTGTTCATTATTTTATGAAAGCTGAAGTAACATCATTGTCCTACAAAGCAAATATTCTACCTTCATTGTTAAAATTCCCCCAGCTCTTTGCAAAGCTAACAAGACAAAATAATTAGCTGACTTACTTGTTTTGCCATCAAGTATGTATGTATGTATGTATGTATGTATGTATGTATGTATGTATGTATACAATATATATTGTATATATATTGAGAGAAGCATAAACGTGATTACTTTTTGCTCTTGCACATTTCAGAAAAATTACATTGCTTTAGTAAATTACTTCAACATAAGAACAGAACAGAGCTATTTTTAACCAGTTTCTTCTTTTAAATCTTCAGTTGAATGCAACTGAAATTTTCAACTTTAGGATATCCCCAAAGAATCTATAAAAGGAAGGACCATTTCACATGAATTCTAATAATGGGCAAACTCTAGACAGTTTATTCAGGAGGAAAAAAGTATATTTGCCTTCATGTTTTGGGAGAATGTTTTCAAAACAACCTTGAGATTTTTTTAAAACATAATTTTTTGCCCTCAAAAACAAATATTTCCTAGACTGAAAAAGATAGCAAGGGAAATAGCAGATGAAAACAGAAACAAAAGAGCAAGCTAAAGAATGGAGAAGCTCTTACGGTACTACTTGTACACATGCATACTTACTTTCATGGAACTCGTCTTTTCTCCCATTTTATAAATGTAAAAAGTTGGCCTTTAAGCAGCTGATTTTCATCAGTCTTGGTTTTTACAATGTAGAAGTTTAGCACGACAGGGGCTTACTTATCCTTAGGCAATTCATGATCATGGATTTTTAAGTCCTGATTTTTGATACTTTTATCTGTAGTGTCCATCTTGTAGCATCACTACAAACATTTCATTATCTGATCTAATCCTTCAGAAATCACAGATTAATATTACATTAAGAATGTATTCATGCCACCACCATTTCTTGCCTTATTTAACCCAAACCTCCTTCAGAAATTTCAGATTAACATTACATTACACTACATTAAGGCTAGTCTTCCATCTACTTTGGACCCATGCCAATTTACATATAAGAGTAACAGATAAACTGATTATGTTACGTCTATTGTTGTCTATACTGTATTGAATCATTTGGAACAATAGGGAACATACGCAAGGCTTTTATTTGTGGATTATAGTTCTGCCTTTAGCAGCATTCTACCCAACAAGTTGTTTCTTAAAATGTCCAATTTGGGTATAAATCAGAAGATTTTTTTGTGGATAAAGGATTTTCTGACAGATAGGCCACAGTCAGTAAGGATGGGATCTCACCATTCTTCTAGTCTGATACTAAGCACAGGAGCCCCCAAGGTTGTGTGCTAAGCCCCTTCCTTTATTCTATGTACACACATGACTGCACCCCATTGTTTAACAACACAATTATTAAATTTGCAGATGACACAATTGTGGTGGGGCTCATTAATAAGAACAATGAGCCTGCTTATAGAAAGGAAATACAAGGGCTGACACTGTGGTATAAAGAAAATAATCTTACACTTAACACCAAAAAACTAAAGAACTTATAATTAACTTAAGGAGAAAGAGAAATATACATTTACCATTGTATATAAATGGTGAGGAGGTGGAGAGCGTGGGTAGTTTTAAATTTCTGGGCACTTATATCTTGGAAAACCTCTCATGGACTATGAATGTTAACATGCTTGTGAAGAAGGCTGTACTTCCTGAGAATGCTCAGGAAGATAAATCTATCTCAGTATCTACTTCTGTCCTACTACTGCAGCACCATTGAGAATGTCCTGCCATACCACATTCTTTCATGGTATGGAAAGAGCTCTGTAGCAGAAAAAAAAGCTCTACAGAGAATCATTAAAACTGCCCAGAATATCATCGGGCTCCAGCTACCAGCCCTGGATGACATCTTTACATCTCACTGTTTGAGGAAGTTGCACAACATTCTCAGAGACTTTTCCAATCCTACTTACAATCTTTGTGAACTGTTGCCTTCTGGCAGAAGATACAGAACAATTAAAATGTGGACAACACATTTTCTGAACAGTTTTTATCCCAGAGCTATAATTGCACTTAACAATGAACTTAAGGACCACCATCAGTCAGCTGTTGGACAGTATTACTTGGTCTGTTATGTGGATGCTTATGTGTTTTTAGGGGACAGGGAATTTTGGCAGGTGGGGGGTGTTTGAGGATTGTCATTTGTGTGTGCATGTTGGATCTGATCTCTGGGTGTTATGTGAATTTTGTTGTATGTATATATACATACAATGACAATAAAGAATTCAATTCAATTCACATTAAGGCTGTATCTAGTCTTCCCTTCCAAGATATGTTAGAAATATACAAAAACTAAAGATTCATTTCAGGCATCACGGATAGCTTTCATCAAAGCATTTGGCTTGGAAGCCAGTTGGGAAGATGCTGTCCAAGCTCTTGAAAAAAAAGTATTGAGCTAATTTAGAAATGACAGGTAGTTATTAAATCGATAACCCAATTTATTTATTTATTTTCCTAAAGCAGAATGTAATGTGGAATTGCAAAGATAAAAGTTAATGACATTCAATAAGAATGCCCTTTTCAGAAATGAAAGTAAAATAATTTTTCATCCAATCTTTTAAATTGGAACAGAATTGGGCAATGTAGCTAGGTTGCCTTCTCCTTGAAAAGAATTTCCCAGCAGCCCAAAGGATTAATAGATTCATATTATATTAGGATAACAGCCCCTATTAACATAAGCCAGAATAAGTCCCTCTGTTAAAAAAAGAGAGTACTTGCATGCCCACAGTTTACAAATGGAAATAAAAATGAATCCAGTGTATGCTATCAGGATGATAGAACGTAATGCATAAGCTTAAATGCATGCTTTCAGAAACCCATTACAATTAATGCTACTTAAATTACTCATTTACATCCCACTGATTTCAATGGATGAATTCTAAGCATGATATAATTAAGGCCCATCCCTCTGTATATTATATCATTTATGATCATGAGCACAGAATCTATTTCTGTTCGCATATTAAACTCCAGGTAGGTAGATATCTTCTGTTTTGGTGATTTCCATCCTAGTGACTTTTAGTGTCTTCAAAACATCACCCATCCAATGCTGAAGTAATTTAAAGCCTGCCTGTATTATAGTTATGATGGCACAATGATGTTTGGATGACTCTAGAAGATGCTGTAAATCACTTGTGCAGAAATAACCTTTGTCGGGCATGAGCCTCTGCATACAATACAATTCTGTGTCATTGGCTATATAGGAAAATGGAGAATTTTTACATAGGCACCAATTTCTTTTTTAAAAAAATGTCACCTGGTACAGCTTTACATAATTTGAATGCCTTTAATATAATGATTATAGTTTCTGTGATGTATTCCTAGAACATGCCATATAATATTATATATATTTTTGGAATTGAGAGGGTTCAGAGAATTTGGGACCATTTGAGTGGGAAGAAAGGAAGAGAAAGTCTCCTTAATGTTTGTAAAGTCTCCTTAATGTTTGTAAAGTAGGGATGATGTTGTATGGTTTTTAAGTAAATAGCATTGAAAAAGTTAATAACTTTTATCTAAACATGGATGTAATGTTTTTATTTTGTCCCTTGTCCAAGAATCCCAATGATATGCATTGACACATAGACACCACCCATAATATTTTCAATGATTAGTTAAAACTCATATGGTGAGAAATTAAAAATTTTGAAAGGTTTCCGGTTTGTCGGCTTCGCGAGTGGCAGGGATTTGCGAAGCTGCGCGATCCCTGCCGCGCTAGCCGTTTTTGGGGCTCCGACCCAGACGGGTACGGAGCTAGGCTGCCCTGCAGGGGCAGCTGAAGGTAGGGGGATCCGGAGAAGGGTTTGGGGGTGTTGCAGACCCCCTCCCCAGCCGGCAGAACCCCCTTTTCCCAGGACGGTGCAGCGGCGGTCCGTAATGGCCGCCACAAAGAAGCTGGCAGCCGGGTAAGAATGCGCAGGAGGAAGTGGAGAAAGTGCTTGAGAGGAGAAAGTCTTTCTTGGTTCCTAGGACTCTAAGACATATTTAACAAAATTCCTGAAAAGTATGACTTTCTGAATGATACCTTCGAGAAGAGGAAAAAAGCGGCAGTTTAATGGTGCTGAAAGGATAGCTTACTCTCTTTTTTTACGGAATAAAAAGTGAACATTAAGAAACCTATTTTTTTTAGGTGAAAACTGGCTCTAAGCGGTGAGTGGGAAAAGAGAGGACTAAAAAAAAAAATATTTGTATGCTAAGATCTTGTTGGAGGAGATGTCTTAAGGATTGAAAGACTAAAATATATTGCAATAAGATTTTAAGAAACAGATTTGGACTTTCTTTTTCTCTAATTGATACTACCCCAGGAGGAGAGAGTGGGAACTCTGTCCTGGTTTGGACTGACTGAGAACTTTGGGATTGTCTTATTTTTCCTTTGGAATATTCTGGCTGTTGTAAGAGAAAAGAAAAGAAAAGATTTATAATGGCTTCTTCTATCGAGGAACTGAGAAAAGATTATGAGCAAGCAAAACAAAATGGTAAAGCTGGTTTGAAAGAAGCCTTCCTTTTTTTAGAAATGGCGCTTATTAACTATCAACAAACATTGCAACAGATGAAGACAGCAGAAGAAGAACAAAGAGAGGAAGCCATCTTTAATAAATCTCAGAACTCGACCAAGAGGGAAGGAAGAGGAAAAAGAAGAGAAATAAAGGACTTAAGATTTAGAAAAACATTTAAGAAAGGGAAAAACAAGGTGCAAAATCAATATAAGGATGGTAAACAAAAGGGAAGAGGAATACGACAGAGAAGGGAAGCCAGTAAGGCAGAGGCTAGAAGAAGGGGGCTAGAAAGGTTTGTTGGGGGAAGAAAGAAAGGAAAAGGTGGAGAAAAGCTACAAAGTTTTGAAATTAAATGAGAAAAAGAAATTTTTTTAGGGATAAAGGATAAGTATAATTTCTTCAAAGAGATTTTGCAAGGTACATAAGATGATATTGTAGTATTGTATCAGAAATAGAAAATTTAAATGGCCTGAGAGTTGATAAGAGATTAAAATGTTGGAATGTTAATAATGATTGGTTTGAAAATATAATATGAGGGGAGATTTAGAATATTAAACTTTAATTAAAGAGTTTATTAAGATTATGGTATTGATGTTATTATAAAACTTTCATTATAGTATTTTGTTTTTAATATTTAAATCTATTGTTTAACTATGTATTTAATTGTTTTAGATGTATTATTCAGTTAGAATGTACCAAGCAAAATCGGATTGGGTATTTTAAAGATTAATTTGATTAATTTAGTGAGGAGATAGAAAGGCATCATACTCTGATTAGTGATTTCAGGAGAAATTTCTTTCTTTTTAAAAGGAATGAGACAAATGTACAATAGAGAATGGACAAAAGATATAAATATAATGACTCAAATTAAGATGATTAATTAAGATAGAATTAAGAAGAGTGAAATATGTGGAGAAGTTAATATAGAAGACTTAGAATGGTAAATAAAATAAGTAATGATATGTAAGATGAGCCTGAATATAATTGAAGTCCATGAAAAGAGAGATACCTGGGTCCAAGTTACTTTCCAAAAAGATCTTTTTTATGTTTTGTGTGTTGTGTGTATATGTTGTTTTTCTTTGGGGAGAATTAATAAAACCTTGTAGAAATATAGAATGAGAATAATGGTAACTAAGTCAGAAAGAAATAGATGAAATAATAATAATAAAAATGAATAAGAGTAAAGAGAAATAAAGGGAAATTGGATAAGAGGTTTTTGTATGTTTATATGGAAATGGTTTAAAACAGAATTATAGTTTATCTGACTTGTTAAATTTATAATGGAAAAAGGTTTAAACATGTAATGGATAATGATGATTTGTGTGTTTTGAAAATTAATAAAACTTGTTTTTTTTTTTTTTTAAAAAAAGAAATTAAAAATTTTGTTACCTTTCATCTAAGCAAGGGTTTAAACTAGTTCCTCCAAAGGTCAACGAGATATCTAAAAACAATTGCAATTATGTATACATTGATTAGAACTAAGGAGTTAATCTGAAATTTCTCCAAGGACTTTTACTATTAATTATATTGTATGAAAAATATCCAAATCAAACTTCAGGTATTTTCGACTAAAAGGTAATCTGGTAGCAACCAAGATTACAAATATATTAAACCATATATTCCTGAGATGCACTGTGGACATATTTAGGGTAGCAAAAACCACATAGTGAGTTATTGAAGATTTTAGAACATAGAATAATAGAGTTAGAAGAGATCTAGGAGATCTTCTGTTCCAACTGAAATAATGTTTCAGACAAATTTTCAGATATTACATTTTCAGGTATCTATTTTCAGATTGCTCAGAATGATAAAACTGGAAACCAAAGTTTAGAAGCTATTAAGTTCATGTCATACATCTTTTCTTCATAGTAACATTTAAAGGTCTAATATTGAGTACAGGAGTGGAAAGAAAGAGTCCAGGCATAAAAATATATTTCTAATCTCTATTTTCTCTTTTATGCAAAGCAGAATAGCGGGGTTGTTTGCCCTTGAACTAAGTGAAGGAGATTAGAGAGGTAAGGTACAGTACTTCTATCCCACAGAGCAATCTGTTCCCCTGTTTTTACTCCCAGGCTGCAAGTCATAAGAAACCCAGTCTTCCTTTCTCTGTTCATTGCTTCTCCTAATAAACAGGTAAGTAAAGTGGCAGGTGAGGAAAGAAAAGCAGGTGAGTCTTCTCTTACACCTACAAAACCCACAATCCACAGAAGTTGGAAAAGTGCAGAAGTAGTTCTTTAGCACCACTGTCTATTTGGTGTTGGAAAAACAGGCACAAAAATATCTTCTTCCCCTCCTTTTCTTCCCCACTTCACTAACTATCCATGTAGTGCGGAGAGGAAACAGAAGGAATTGGTTATCTTTGTATTACAAAGCTCCATAGGAAGACAGTTTTAACACATGACAATTATGGAAAGTGGGGGGGGGGAGTATGAGCAGGAGCATCTTAGGAAGAAATGGCACCTAGCCCACCTTGTCCTAATTCTCAGGAATTCCTGTTCTCCAATATCCCAGAGTGATAATTCTGCTGCATGAAATAATTGGCAGTAAAAGATCAGCTTTCCTTTCTTCCTACCAGAAAAGTAGTTCTTGTATCAATGGATTAGACCTTAATATTCCCGATTAAGACTGGTGGGCACTTGTTAAAATTTCTTAAACTACAGAGCATTGATGATTTGACACTGCTGTGCTGTTCTGCCAATTTTACATTGGGGGGGGGAGGGGGTAAAGAGCTATTTCAAGAGCTAGTCCACTTAACATATACAGCCATTCCTTTAAGACCTGTGGCAGCCTAAGCAACTGTTGCCAAATCTATCGGGTTAACAAAAGAAGAGAGAAAGACCGAGATTGTTCCCCTGCTCAAACAACTTTGGCCAAATTGAAAACAGTAGACATTTGTGTCTGTTTTATTCTCAGGTGGCCAAGAGGAACACAGCAAGTTCCCATCATTAATCTTACATGGATTTAAGATGTCAAAGACAATTTAATGTTTTGGAAGAAGCTAAGAAATACTCCTTTAAATGTGATCAGGACAGATATATTCAGGCCACCTTGATGATGGGTAGAAATAAAAATACATAATAACAGCATTTGAGGCCTTCTAGTTCAACCTCCTAACCAAGCAGGAGACTCTATATCATGGTGTCAAACTCCTGGCCCATGGGCCAGATGTGTCATATGCTGGCCCCGCCCCCACCCAGTTTAGCGAAGGAGAAAAAAGTCCCAATATGTCACAAGATGCTGCCATAATGCTGTAGAGTTTGACACCCCTGCCCTATATCATTCCAGACAAATGACTATCCAATCTCTTCTTTAAAAGCTCCAGTGCAACACCCACAATTTCTGAAGGCAATCTGAAGGCGACATTATCAATTCATGACCTCTAAATGTATTCACTGAAGTATCATTGTGAGCCATGCAAATGAGAAGCTTTTGAAGATTATTATAAGTTTCTAAAAAGCATACATATAATTCACTTTTTTTCACATGTACTTAGTCAATGAAATATCTATAAGCTATACAGGACAGGGAATGTATGAAATGCATAAAGTATTTCAAGTACCATCAAATATAAGTAACTTCAGCTACTATGTCAGGTCTAAAACAGATTTACATTTATTAAAGCAAGGGCTCTTTTTTTAGTCAAACTTCTTAAGAATTGAAATATCAGGAAGTTGATGACTGAGCTATTTGTGACTAAGAAATCTGTGCTATTTCACAGTAGAACTTTATTTTTCTCTTTCTAAAGCTTTTAAGAAAATAAAAATGGGGCTGTATTTGATTTTTTTAAAATGATCATTTGCATGTGTTCTACTTTCATCTTGAGCAAGAAAATTGTAAAATTTCTATGACAGGCCATTTTAATGAGTTAAAGAGAAGTGTTTCCTTATAAATTATTCATCCTTTAGCCCATCTATTTTCAAATTTCTTCCTTTTGCTATTTGTCATGAATGCAATATTTCTTAAAGACAGAGACAGATAGAGATGGAAATAAAGAAACTGAGATTAAGCTGGAGATGGAGGTAGAAGCCAAGGTAGAAATATATGGGTCTAAATTATAAAAGGTAAATTCTGGTTAAACTATAAGAGAAACTTTTTAGAAAAGATCCAGATAAACAACTTAACCTCCCAAAGCTAGGCTCACTCTGTAGTAAAGTAAATCTACTTATGTAAAATAAATTATTGGGAAGCCAACCAGGTGTATTGTTATCATGTCTCCTTAGTGAGGATAACAATGGAATATCTGTGCATGACAATGTTGATGATGTTATCCATTCAGTCGTGTCTAACTCTTGACAATCTTGATTTTGGGGTACACAAGACATTAGTAAGAGCACCCTCATGTGTATAACATTAATATTATTGCTCCTTTAGGAAGATTTGTGATGACCCAGGGTGGGATACAAAACATACACAGTCACAGAAAACAGGTGAAGCCCCTTTTATTCCTTCACTTTGCTTCCAAGCTCTAAATATCCTTGACTGGAGACAAAAAACTCCACACAAGCAGTTACAAGAAGGAGGAAATGCCATTTAAATTATAAAGAGTAAAAAACAACACAAACCAGACAAGATAAGGGTTGGAAGACTTCCACAGATATCAGAACACATACTAGGAAGGACGCCAAACTCATAGAGAAACAATAAACTAGAGATATTTCCATGCTTTGTTTCCAGCACTCACCTGTTTGCATGTTTGTCCTCTTATCCAGCTGTCACAGCTGCAGCCCTCTCCTCCCTTATCCTTTCCTCCCTGTGTGTCCTAGGATGGGTAGGGGATGGGCCTGGGTCCTCTGACTACTCAGCTGGCCTCTGCTCTTCCCCAGCCTCCTCCACAACCTCCAGAGCCACACTTCCACTCCCTGTGGGCTATTCCTCCTCTCCCTCAGAGTCAGTCTCCACCAGGGGCATGACAAGATTTTTCACAAAACCTTGTCAGAATACTACACACCCTACCTCTTAGAAAAGGAAGGAACGGTCCCATTGAATTTCCATCTATACTACACTATCCAGGTTTTCTTTTATCTTGGGCAATCATCTACACATTCCAACACAATAGGATTGTCTCTTAAACTTAGTATTAAACTTAAACTGAAGAGCAAATTACCAACAATATATGAAATGTCTTTCATCTATTTCTGTTATTGATTGACAATTAATAAAAAGTTATCTAGTGTGACAATTCAAACTTATTAAGATTTTTTCTCTCTACTTAACTCACTCAAAGTTTATTGCAAGGCACTCAAAGTTTATTGCAAGGGTATAAGCTTAATAATAAAGCTAAAATTCAAACAATTTGGGTTCAAAACATATTATCATCTTTTTTTTAGAATTCATTAATGGGGCTCTCCAGGGGATGGGATTCTACCATTTCACACCTATTCACTAGAACCGGTTGTTAACATTCTAAGCAGTTCAGAGAACCGGTTGTTAAAAGAAATTACTGGCCTAATCCTGTAAGGAAGGCAGGAAGGAAACATTCTGGTGTTGCTTACAGAAACTGCCTCTCCATTAACCCTTAGTACATTCTTGACAGGACTAAACTTGCTGTCTCAGGAACTTCTCTGAAGTTATTTCCCCTCCTTTGCTGGTACTTTGCTTGTGTGGAGTGACCATTCAAAGTTACAATAGCACTGAAAAAAGTGAGTTATGGCCATTTTGTCACACTTACAACTATTGCAGCATCCCCACAGTCATGAGAGGCCAGGCGAGGAGATGCGTGCCTCTATGTGAGTGATATTGAGTTGGCCATGCCCAGCCAATAACATGACCACCAAGCCATGTCCACCCAGTCACATGACCACCAAGCCATGCCTACCACCTAAGCCACGCCCACAGAACTTGTTAAAAATTTGAATCCCACCCCTGGCTCTCCTAAGGGGGTTACATTTTAATCTGATGCAGAGAATATGCTAGAGGTGGAAGGAGGGGGAGGAAGTATACTACACAAGGCAATGTTATTTCAGACATACTTACTTTGATTGGGGTAGTAGTATAGTGTAATATATTGTAGTGTAGTTTAGTGTAACAAAGTGTAGCATAATACAATACAGTATAGGGGTCCTTGCTGTTCTCTGAGCTTGGTTGTTTCTTGCAGACATTTCATTACCCAAACTGGGTAACATTATCAGTGCTATACAGTACAGTACAGTATAATACCGTACAGCCTGAGGAATAGGAAATGATACAAAAAATGTCAGAGATGAGGTTGGCCATATTTTAATTTATTTTTATGTCTGCATGGAAGGATTTGAAGAATAACACATTAAAATGCTGTTTATTCAGTCAATGACCAGCAAAATTTTATAATATGCAGCACAAAACTAACATCAAATGGATGAGATAAAATATTAGCATAACAAAGGTGCTCTATAATAAAAATACAGTACTAAAATAGCATATTTATTACCTGTGGAGATGTACATCTAAAATATTACAATCTATAAAGTAAAAATACATATCATCTAAAACAAGATAGCTAGCACATAATGGAGTGATGAATAAAACACAGTTGATTAATTTGATGACTAGTTATGCTTTGCTCAAATGAGTTATCAGGCACTGAAAGAATTACTCAAGAGCCAATAATGCATTTAATTGTGCCAATTCATTCATTCATTCATTCATTCATTCATTCATTCATTCATTCCTTTTCCTCTATTTTTTCAGAGGAACCAAGGAATAGCCTAATCTAAACTACCTTGGAACACCTCCCTCTCAATTATCTTATTTAACAATGCATCTTGTGTACATTATCTTTCAGCAACATTGATCTTACCTACATGCCAGTTTTTAAACACAATGTCCACTGGCTTTAATGGAACTCTAAAAAACAAAAATAAAAGTTACCTATGGAGGAAGAAATTGATTTTATTAAACAGAGGGGAGTCAATTAGTTTTCTCCACATGCATTGTAATGTTAATCCAAATACTTACTTTAGAATATGACAAAGTTATTTGGGCTAGGAGAGATATTTACACCCAACTGTTTTAAAATGTAGGCTGGTCTGGCTCTGATAAGGCATTCCTAATAGCCACCCTCACTTTTCTAAAAAGGAGGAGGAGGAGGAGGAGGAGGAGGAGGAGGAGGAGGAGGAGGAGGAGGAGGAGGAGGAGGAGGAGGAGGAGGAGGAGGAGGAGGAGGAGGAATGTAAAACACAGTGGCTAATTAATGGCTTATCAAGGATTTTGTGGTACTAAAACTAGTGTGATTATGTTTGGGGGAACATTTAGAATTCTGGTACAGCATTCCAAAGATGGTGGAATGAATCTTTTTATATGGAAAAAAACATTCAAATCAATCCAGCTACTTCTTGCAAGCAAAACAGAATGCTATATTAATTAACAAAGGTTATAATTAATTGGACAAATGGATTCTTTTAGCTGGAAAGAGTTTAACTCATGAAATTCATTTCTATCAGTAATGGTGAATAGTGCAAGCAATCAAATCCACTCATGATTCAAGTCTGCTACTTTATTGCAATTTGCTATATTACAAGAATCTCCCCAGTCTGCTTGCTTTCCCTTGAGAACAAACAGATAATGTCCCAGGGAACCTAAGGGATGTCAGATTTATGCCTCTTGCAGATGCACAAAAACACAAGGCTACTTCCCTACTTGATCCCTTCTCCTTGCCTGGCTGGGAATTTTCCAACCATTATTAGCTTAGCATATTACATAAACCAGGGGTGTCAAACTCTCCTGTTGTCACAGTGACATCACAAGATTTTGCCTTTCGCAAACTGGGCAAGCATGCGGCCAGCGCATGATGCATCTGGCCCACAGCCCACGAGTTTTGACAGCCCTGACATAGACTCTAGCTCTACCAATTTTAAGTGCTTTATTCTTCAATGAAATCTAGATGTACACTTGTGAATGTTAGGTACTAGCTAATGAAAGCAAGCCATTGCTTTCATACTATCTTTGTGCATTTTGATTGGCAGGCTGAAGGCAGAATACTGACTAAGCATTATAGATGGGCTAAGATTAACATGTTACTGCCTTATGTTCCAAATAAATATGACACTCTTTCTGCTTACAATATGATGTGACAAAACTGTTTTGGTGAAAAAAAGTGAGCTGATCTAAGAGGAAGTCAATCCACCCTAAGATCATGTGCCTGCTTTAGAACAACATAAAATGCAACACAACTGACAATCTCATTTCTGAAAGCAGGCTAAGCAATGGAATAGTGCACAAGCTTCTTTTTCCTCTGATAACAATGATCTGAAATGCAAAATCCTTCAATTTTGTAGAGTATGCTAAATTGATGCACATGACAAGAGTCTATGCATATTTTTTAACAAGTTTCCAAATAGTACCAAATTTCTTAAACCCTTGAAGAAAATCAGATAATCAACTATTTGATTACAATGATAATGAAATGTAGTGTATATATAACAGTAAAATGATGAGTAAATGAACAATCCTGTTTTGCATTCACATTTTTTGCTTAACAGAGTATTGTTGTGCACTTGGAAGGCTTTGTGTTTTATCAATTTCTAATTTGACTATCTAACAAGACAAATCCAGAGGGAAAAATGGATAAAATTATATATTCAAGAGCCAGTTAGTAAGATTGGTCTTTTGGAATGAGGAGAAAAAGTATCATCTAAATCATGAAGTGTACTGTACCTCCCATACGGGCAGAAACATTGGGAAATAATATGATGGGCAACCACATTTGTGTGTAGCCACCTTCCACATCAAATACACACACACCATCTACAACAAATGGAATTCATTGAATGGAGTCAAACATCCAGCTTTCCAGAGGACAGGTTACAATCTGACTTGATGTTAGCCTTTATTTGAGGGATAAGCAATGTGGTAACCACTCTCACCACAGTGATCATAAATATTTTTGTTTGCCTGGTCAGTTACAAAGTAGCTTCCTAGAAGGCAGGCTAATGAGTTTTTTCTCTGAAATTGCAGAATGTTCTTCATCATCCAGTTACTCTTGTCTTTTTTCCTGAACTGATGGGCATACTTCCAAACAA
Source organism: Notechis scutatus (assembly GCF_049901735.1). Taxonomy (NCBI): domain Eukaryota; kingdom Metazoa; phylum Chordata; class Lepidosauria; order Squamata; family Elapidae; genus Notechis; species Notechis scutatus. Next base: position 150,046,521 of record NC_142012.1, read on the forward strand.
TGTGTTGGGTAGCAGCCAATCACTATTTTTCCCCCTAAGAATATCCATGGGACCTTGAGCTGCACATACTGTAGCTGTGGAAATAATATGATACATTTTTTTCTTTTTAAGAAAACCTTATTTTAGAAAAAGCAGGTCAGATGAAACAGATATCTTGAGATGTTAGCCTCAGTTGGTGGGAATCAAGAGAGAGATTCATGGGATCTACAACAATTTGCAAAGATGACACGTGCTAGCCCTGATTAACTAAACCTAACTAAATATTGGTCTCATCTGCAGGTCTTTTTGAGGTGAAAATCCAATGATCCAATTTTACCCATGGCCATGAAACTGCCATTACTTCAAGGATGCAAATTAGATCATTGTGGAAACTCAGTCAACAGTTTCAGATTTAAGATCAAAATAATTTCAAAATGGGCTTTGATACATTTAGCATCCCCTGTTCAGAAAATCCTGTTCCAGCCCTGAGTGAGAAATAGATTAAATTTAGTCATGGTGAAATTTGCATATATAATCCACTCAATGCAGTGCTGAAGGTTTATCCTGTCAAATAAACATACAGTAATAATTTATGTGCTCTGTATCTCCCTCTCTCAGCAATCAAGTTAACACTTTAGGAATATGTAAATCGTTGGGATATAAAATGGCAACACTTTGGAGTAAGTAGCAAATCTTAATTAATTCCATTGCCGTCAATTACACTAACAAAACTAATTTTGAATCATTAGTATTAACATAGAAATGGCAGTAGAAGCTGCTTTTAATTACTCTTTTAACCATATGGAGAAAAGAGTATTGATTTTCTGTAATGTCCATTTTTACAAATGATATGTAAATAAACCTTTAAAATAATCCCTTCCATCAGTTGCTGGGGAAACCTTATTGTTGATATGACAACCATGGCCAACTAAATCAGTTTGCTGCTTGCTTTCTGTTCACATAAATTGCACATTTTCATTCTGGCAACTATTTTCTATCAGCTGTACAAGAGTGACATCTAGAGAAAAGGAAGCTAGCAAGAAGATATAAAGAAGAAAAGGCTATTTATTTATTTATTTTATTTATTTATTTGATTTGCCAATTGTTTACAAGATAATAAGTATAAGTGTATACATAGTTGTGAATACATGAAATGGGTACATATAAGAAAAATAAAAGAAGAATAAGAGAAACAATAGGACAGGGACGGTAGGCACGTTGGTGTGCTTATGCTATAGCAAGAAAATCACATAAGAGCTAGTGTTATGCCTACATAACCTTGATCCATCCACTCAATGTGTCATGTTTTAATGATACTATAGGTAGACTTCATTCAGGATGAAACTGGGCCCTTCAGATGTTCCAACATGGTACTCATCACTCATGTAACAGGCAGTAGTGGGATTCAATTTTTTTTTTTACTACTGTGGGCGTGGCTTGGTGGGCATGACAGGGGAAGGGTACTGTAAAATCTCCAGTCAGAGGTGGTATTTGCTGGTTCTCTGAACTACTCAAAATTTCTGCTACCGGTTCTCCAGAACTTCTTAGAATCTGCTGAATACCATATCTGGGAACAGGTCTATCCACCTTACCTATGATCATCCTCTTTTCAACTTAAACATAATTAGATATGTCTTGTTTAATTAAAAGGGGGGCTGATAGCAGTGTTCTGGTATTTGAGAGTCTGCCACAAAGAAGGGTCAACCTATTTTCCAAAGCACCTGAAGGCAGGACAAGAAGCAGTGGATGGAAACTAATCAAGGAGAAAACCAACCTAGGAAGAATTTCTTGTCTGGTAAAACAATTAATCAATGAAACAACTTGCTTCCAGAAGTTGTTGATGTTCTAATACTGAAGATTTTTTTTAATGATATAAGGTTTCCTGCTTGAGCAGGGCATAGGATTAGAAGACCTCCAAAGTACCTTCCAACTCTGTTATTCTGCCATACCACCATTAGTGACTTTTCAAGAGAGCTAAATATTTTCGTAAGCAAAAATTCTGGATTTATTTTGTTCTATGGACTCTTTGTTTTCTTGGCTGTTTATGGAAGGAAACATTCTGGTGTTGCTTACAGAAACTGCCTCTCCGTTAACCCTTATTACATTCTTGGCAGGACTAGACTTCCTGTCTCTGGAACTTCTCTGGAGCTTTTTTCTCCTCCTTTGCTGGTACTTTGCTTGTGTGGAGGGACCATTCAAAGTTACAATGGCACTGAAAAAAGTGACTTATGACCATTTTTTACACTTACGACTGTTGCAGCATCCCCATAGTCATGAGAGGCCAGGGGAGGAGATGTGTGCCTCGATGTGACTGATATTGAGTTGGCCACACCCAGCCAATAACATGTCCACCAAGCCATGTCCACCCAGTCACATGACCACCAAGCCACGCCCACAGAACTTGTTGTTAAAAATTTGAATCCCACCCTTGAGTCTGTCCTGTCTGCATCTCTACCTAAAGCACCATTTTTTTCTGGAAATCTGTTCATACACCCTCAACATCTGAAGGGCATCCATCCCAAATTGTATAGCTAAACGTGTGTGGAGATTCTCAGTCATTCAGGTCATGGTTGTCCCAAAGATGCTTTTTCAAGAGGCAACTGGACTTCCAGACTCATCCCTGACCTTTGGGACTATCTTACCATTGATGTATCTAACTGACAAGAATCAAGATCAAAACTGATTTTATATTCCCACCTTGTCTTTGAGATCCTTCAATTGGAGATTTAAATGATTAAAACAGGGATCTTCTGTCTATAAAACATACTTGAGAAATTAAGATTTTTTGACAACTTTTGGTGAGTGCTACAGTGAGTTAGACATCCCTGCTGAAGCAGGATGGCATTTACAGTGGAGATCACTGGCTGGATCCTGGCTGAGATTGCCCATGATAAGCACACTGGATAAGCACACTTCTCTTTGTGAACCAATATTTTGCACTAGCCTTATGAATTGAGTGGCTAAGTGTTAAATATGTTTTATATATAATGTTAATGAACATTATAGTTATTGTTAATGAACACAGAAAAAATATTTTTGGAATAAACAGCAAAAGGAGGTTTGGGAAGTTAAAAATGGAAATTAAAAGTCTAGATGGATTTGGAATAAAAAATTTGAAATTATAAAAAACCCTTCCCAGGGGAAATTGTGTGTTAATATCACAGAATAAGAACCAGATAACTGGATAAGACTGAAAATGATACGACTGTAGATTTAAGTATGACAAGTTATAAGAACAATATAACAACAGGATAATATACAAATGTCTTAACACTTGATGTAGATGTCTTTATTCTTAAAGAGGACATATAAGCACTGTATCAAACCAGAATAATTATCTGGATAATTTTTCTTACTGGATGTACAAAACAGTACAGTAAAAGTCTTGAAACAATCTTCTGAGGAGAGACAAAAAATGGAGGGACCCTATTGCAAAAGAGAGAGATGGGAATTTTTCCAGACACATTAAAGGACGTATCTGATTGATTCGTGCAATGGCAAGAGCACTTCCAGTAACTCTACTTGCCAGTCAAACTAGGAAATATTTAACAAATGCAGCAAAGGAAACTTTTGAATAATCCATTGTCTTCTACGATCTAATTTACAATCTATATTTGTTCTTCTTTCACTTTGTCTAATAATCCTGCTAATAGCACATTACCAGACAATGTTATTTATTCTAATTGTTGAATCTACCTTATTAAGAGTTCTTCAGAGGCACTAATGCTACGAATTTGAGATCAGCACTTTGGTTCCAATGTTACAATCAAAACCACAAAAGAGGGAATCATCCATAAAGTTTATATTCAGTGTGATTATGCCTGTGCTTATAAGAGAGAAAGAAGGGAAGAAACCACTTAAAGAGCATTCAGCTTTAGTCTTCTTTAATAGGCAGAAATTGTTATTAATTCTGCCACCTTTCTTCACAGTATCTAAATTTCCACTTAAATCCAAATTCATTAGATAACATCAATTATTGAATAGATTAGAAACAAACAAACAATATTTTGGACAGTATCATTTCAAAAGTGAAATTATATATGCATTGCATGTATAAAGTATTTTGCCCTTTTTTGACATGTTACCAGCAATTGCCCAATGTAACTGAAAGATTCCTATATCAGCAGTCTGCATCAGTCTGTAGTAACCTGGGAATTTACTATAACGTTATATCTTTTTTGCGTCTGCAAAATCCCACAGGAGAATTTGTTTTCAAAAATTTGGCATTTCCAGAACTGGTTTGGATATCCCAAATTCCAAGACCGATCACCAAGGTCCTAATCCAGTAAAGATCCATTCAAAAGATTTTAGTTAGACACCTGAAACATCAAGGCTCATTCAAAACATGGACTTAGCCTACAGAAGGTCCCGAATTCAATCCTTACTGTGTCTGGAGCAGTCAAATAGGGCCAGACCAACGATCAGCTTGAAACCTTAAACAGGAATCATGGTCAGTCAGAGTCAATTAAACTGAACTATATGGGTCAATGGACCAACTGATAGATAATTGTTTCTGTTATTTCTGAAGATTTATTATCAGAACTTGGTACAAAATACTTTCCTAGAATAGCAACATCAAGCATTCCTCAGTTACATATAATTAGGACTGGGTTGCAAAGTTACTAGAGGTTATGAAAGAAAGAAAGAAAGAAAGAAAGAAAGAAAGAAAGAAAGAGAAAGAGAGAGAGAGAGAGAGAGAGAGAGAGAAGAGAGAGAGAGAGAGAGAGAGAGAAGAGAGAGAGAGAGAGAAGAAAGAAAGAGAAAGAAAGAAAGAAAGAAAGAAAGAAAGAAAGAAAGAAAGAAAGAAAGAAAGAAAGAAAGAAAAGAAAGAAAGAAAAAGAAAAAGAAAAAAAGAAAGAATTAATTCTGTCAACCTCCCAGATCTTCTTCCTGACATCTTTTCCTGCTTTTCTCTTGTTGGCTACCATGGAAATGGGGGCAGGGATAATTGGGGCTTTTGGGGAAAAGGTGCTGGAGGTTGAAGTTGTGTGAACTGTAAAAGTTGGGATGCTTTCCTGCTTACTGCGCAAATGCAACTATTTATCTTTTCTAGGCCAAGGTCAACCATCTCAGCATACCAGATGTGTGAGATGCCACCTGAAGATGTAACCCACATGACATTATACACACCTCAGGTTGGATGTCCAGTTTGAATTGTTGGGGGTGGGGACTTGGGATAACTTTCTACAGTATATGTAATTTCTGCGCCTTTTGCCTCAGATCTTGTATTTCCTTTGTGGCTACCATTTCTTATCCAGTAAAAGTACTTTTCTCTATAAAAATGGAGTAAAGGTTTTCTTTCTTGGATTTTGAATGGAGGCACAGCTGACAAATTCATTAATTAATTATTTAGAAAGGATATTGACCTTTCCTTCTGTATTAGCTGGTTAGCAGCAACGAAAGATCATGTAGAGCAGGGGTGTCAAACTCATGACATCACAGCGGCATCACGTGATGTATTGGGACTTTTTTCCCCTTTGCTAAACTGGGCATGGGTGTGGCCATCACATGACACATCCAGCTGTGGGCCAGGAGTTTGACAGCCCTGATGTAGAGTAACCAGGTGAACCTTGCTTCAATGCTAACAAGAAGAGTCCTTCTTCATAGATGAAGAATGTAGGCTACTTAGGAGTTACTTTCAGTAGTTTAGTGCAAAGGAGGAGTTCGTGACTGAAGGTTAGAGAAGAAAAATTATACGGTGTCTTGACAGAAGCATTTAGTTTTATGACAAATGCAAATTGCTGGTGTGAAAGCCTCTTTTCAGAACTTCCATTTTCTGTCCTATTCCATTCACAACCTTTCCCATCCCTGCTGGGATGCATTTACCTACTCATATGTTAATGGGCAGATTAAATAGCATGACTTCAAAGACTCCACATCTGTGAGAAAGAATCTGTTTTTTAAAGATTTGAAGTAGACGAAAAAAAACAACCACAAAAAAACCCCACAAAAAACCCCCATATCTTCAGTAAAATGAATACAAGGCACATTTTGACCAGATAAATAGAGTGGCAGACTGATAAATAGGAAAAGGGTAAAAAGAGACTGGAAGCCAAACATGGCAAGTAAATCTACAAATCCCTTTTTTACATAAATGTAAGGAATTAGGAATATTGAACAATCTAGATTTTTCCATGTCAAAAGGATCTGTTTGTACTTACATAAAAAAACCCTCTAGTTTACCTCATAATAGTCAAAGATGACTATTATATCACTATAATAGCTAAGAATTATGGGACTTTGCCTCATTTAAAATGAGATCAAACTATTAGATAATACACATAATTTGACCTAACCTTGACTCATTATATATTATATAACATCCTGTGTTGATCTCTGACTTTGCAGATATATTGTTGGGGGAAAAGGAAGGTTATATCTGTTCTTTTCTGATGTTGACATTGTATTTTTTTTTCCTATTCTGTTCTCTATCAGTTTTTCACTTGAATTTTTAAAAATTCTATTTCTATTTTTTTTCTGCTATGCTACTTATCTTTTCTCCATTCCCCCTGGTGTTTTTTTTTTTCTATCATTAGCCATATACATCAAATAAATATATTTGATATATATTTGTATTTTCTAGTTGGCTGATATGGGTGGAAGGAGTGTAGTAGCTTTTGAGTTGAAAATTAATGCTGGCTTTTATGTGAAAAAGAATATGCCGGGAGTAAATAAACATTGTTTACTGAGACCATGGAACCAGAGATGGTTGCATAAGATTATTTTGGACTTTGGGCTTTAAAGTCTCTCATAGATCCATGACCTTAGGATAAACAAGTCCAAATTATCCAAAATACAAAGTTCATTCAAATTGGAAGAAATTATTTACCAACAAAATGCACATTTGCATCATATGCATTCTCATGCAGCATCTGAGCATTAACAGTACAACTCTTTTCATGCATGTGTTTTTCAAGGATTTTAAATCTCAGTCAAAGTCAGTCTCTTTTTAGACATAAATGTTTTCTGTCCCCTGGGTATATTGGTACATGTTCCTTCACCCAACCTTGGTGCCAGTGGTGGGATTCAAATATTTTTACCACCGGTTCAGTGGGCGTAGCTTGGTGGGCACGCTTTGCATGCATGTACTCACTTTGCATACATGCGCGTGCCAAATGCACACTTTGCACAGGCATAGAGGTGTTTGCACAGGCACAGAGGCATTCTAACTCACCTCCTGCAAGCCTGCACGATCCTGGTTGCTTCAGCAGCTGCCACATGGCATGCTTCTGTGCCATGCAAAGCAGTTGCGCTTCAAATTCAGAGGATAAAGGTGAGTATGGGAGCCCAGATGGGCAGGTGGGCCCAACAGCAGAGTGGAGGAAAGAACCGGTTCAGTCTCTGCTGTTCATAGCTGCTACTGGCTTGGCTGAACCAGGCCAAACCAGTAGAATACCACCACTGCTTGTTGCCACTTTTTAAGTTATTCTCAAACTCTCAGCTGTTTTCCTTCTGTGCAGGGCTAACCTTGGTTGGCATGTTGTGAAGTTTTTCACTTTCCTAATCATCTTCGATATCCAGCAGAAGTGATCTTGATAGTTTTTAAGTAATTCTGTTTGATCAGGATATAAAAGAGGAGGGGAAACACCTGTTTCCTGCTAAGGATATTATCTCTTCTTTGCAAATTAAACTCACCTGGACTTTTAGCCTTTTGGCAAAATCCTGTCTTTGCTGCATAGTAAGCAAAAAGTTACAGTCAATCTCCACTGAGTTGTATTCAATCCTACTATACAGTATGCAAACTGGTTTTCCCAGTTGCAATGTATGGCTGTGAAAGTTGGTCCATAAGAAAGGCTGAGTGCCAAAGAATTGAGGCCTTTGAACTATGTTGGAGAAGACTCCTGCGAGTCCCTTGGACTGCAAGACGATCAAACAAGTCAGTCCTACAGGAGATCAACTCTGACAGCTCTTTAGAAGGCCAGATCCTGAAGATGAAACTCAAATACTTTGGCCACTTAATGAGAAGGAAGGACTCACTGGAGAAGAGCCTAATGTTCAAAGATTGAGGACAAAAGAAGAAAGGGACAACAGAGAATGAGCATGGGTGTCACTGAAGCAATAAGTGTGAGTTTAAATAGACTCCAAAGGATGGTAGAGGACAGGAAGGCCTGGAGGAACATTGTCCATGGGGTCGCGATGGGTTGGATATGACTTCGCAATTAACAATAACAAATACAGCATGCAAAAGTTAGACAGTTGCATTTTTGTGTTTAATTTTGGAATGTTTTTAATGTAGCAATCCCACTATTGAACAGCTAAAAATATAAAGATTCCAGAGAACGGTTGTGCTAGTTTGCTACAAAAGAATAACAAAAAGCTTTGTAGAAACCATAGGAGATAAATCAAATCCTCCCTGCCATTCAATCATTCAAATCTTCTTGCTGTTTCCAAGGGAAAAGGCTAGAAATTGACATTAACAAACTTGACAAAGAGGTTAAAATTGGCCAAAGATGGCAACTCATCCTGTCTTCCATGAGACTGCCACTTCTATCTATAATGCAGGAAATGAAGAGGGAGAGCTACAACTTTGCAGGATACCTGACCTTGGAATGCCCCCTTTTGGAGAACTGGTCAATTACACTTTCTAAGGATTCTTAAAGGACCACACCTTAGGGAATAAACAAAATTTTCCTAAATATGTTTTTTCAAGAGACAACTGGACTTTGTTTTTCCTTGAAGACGTTCTGCTTTTCATCCAAGAAGAACCTTGTTGGATGAGAAGTGAAACTTCTTCTGAAGAAAAAACAAAGAAAGTCCAATCGCCTCTTGTAAAAGCATCTTTGGGCTAACCATGGATGACTGAGAATCTCCACAGACATAAGGTTTTCCTATATACTCGGCTTGCAGAGGAAGGCTAGGGTGGCCACCTTTGGTCAGTTTGTTTTGTGCTTTTCATCTCTGTTTGCAGTAACTTTTTCTTATCTTGGCTTGGGACGAACTATCTAATGTAAGAGTAAACTTACTTCTTGACAAGGTCTATTGACAGTCTGCAGCCTAGTAATTGAACTGTTGGTCTAAGGCTTGAAAATCCTGGGTCCAAATCTATCCTCGATCAAGAGGAAGGTCACTGGGTAATTTTGGATTAGTCACTCTCTCAGCCCAACTGAGGAAGTTATTGTTATGAGAATAGAAAGAAGGGAGAGGCTGATCTAAGCCTAAGGTTCCTGGAAGAAAAATCAGGCTATAAATCTAATATCTAAGCTATACTTTAAAGACATTTCATAATAACCTTGTTAGTTTTTAACATGCCAAGAGGTTCTATTGCTTTTCGTTGTAGGAAATTACTGATTTGTTTTGCCTGAAGCTGACTTTCAAGGGTTCTGCAGGGACCTGAAGTACAAGATATATCACAATGTGAGGATATTATGTGTTCGAGGGGACACATGACTTCTCATGGGATGTTTTAATTCTCAAATACCTCCATTGCTTGAAGCTTATTTACAAAGTCCTTTTTCACTATGTCATCCATACATGCTCTCTTGGCAGCCTTCTATTCTTCTAATCTTTTCTTTTGAAACTAGAGCCAAATCCCAGTGGAACCACCAATGTGAGATTATACATTTTTTACTTGTAAAGCTTGCTCTGAAAACCCTATGCCTAGCTAGGAGAGGCTTTCCTCTGAAGCATGCTTTCAGTTTTCCATTAATAATAAGGTATTAATCAAACAAACGACCAAGAGAGTGAATTAAAAGAAATCCCATGAAACTACTACTTTCACATCCACTTGTGAGCCAAAATACTGTACAAATACTGTTTGACTATATGAGTTTATGGTTGTGTTTATATTTGTGTGTGTGTACAGGTAATCCTTGACTTACAACCATTTGTTTAGCAATCATTCAAAGTTAAAAAAAAGTGACATGACCAGTTATCACACAATTGTTGCTGAATATTCATGTGATCAAAAGTTAAGTGGAACTGGCATGTATTTATGATGGTCACAGCATCCTGGGGTTATGTGATCATCATTTGTGACCTTTTCAGCCAGTTTCCAGTAAGAAAGTCAATGGGGGAAAGTCTGATTTGCTTAATGACTATGTGATTCATAACTTCAGTGATTTGCTTAACAACTGTGGCAAAAATTTCATAAAATCAGCCAAGATTCACTTAACGGCGACCTTAATTAGCAACATAAATTCTGGTTCTTATTGTGGTGGTAAGTCTAGGACTACCTATATCCATGTGGATGTGTGTGGATGTATATGCAGTATGTCTATATGTTGTGTTGCATTGCCTTGTACTGTGTTGTATTATATTATATTATGTTACATTTCATACCAAGTCCTGCTACTGACACCTGTTTCATTACTACTTATCCTAAGACATAACAACAATTTCCTCCAAGCTTCTTAAAACATGATGGAGATTTGCTTAGCTACTTTCATAAATGAGAGGATGGTAAGATAGAAGTGAAGGCTCCATTCTGGAATCTCCCACCATGCAATCATGTAAGCAAAATTATTCTATTTCAGTGAATGGTGCCCTATTAGGTGAACCCAGATACTGGTTTCTCATCACTGTTGTATTAAACAGAAGGCCAAAAACAATATTGTTAATTATGGAGAAATTTAAATGGGGATAACTCCAGATGGTCACCATATATAAGGTAAATATACCAACATAGTCAATGTTTCCACCAGGAAATCTGGAGGATTGCTAAATTTGTTTTAAAAATGGAGATGGAGAAGTTTTAGGTAGAAGAAAGTATTAATGAAATCATTTTGATATACTGAAACATGTGTCTGTTTCATAGGTATGTTATATAGAAGTTTTTCTAAACCTTAACAATTTTAAAATGCATTTAATGACTGGGGAACTCTGGGAGCTGAAGTCCACATATCTTAAAGTTGTTAAGAAACATTGGTATGTAGTGTAAAATCATCATAAGCTATCAAAAATAGTATTTTGAACGTATTCAACAGGACCAAATTTTAGCATGCAAAATATGCTATGGGAAAATTATTTTGACTTGCAAAACAGACTCCATCTCTTCCAGCACATGAAATGTAAGTTGATGATGCTTTATCTTAAGACAGTTAAGAAAATTTTAATTTGCACCGCAGAATGAATTGCATAAAGTTGGCTTTTAAATCTCTGCACTGCTACATTGTCAAAGGTATTGCGCATCAATACAAATATAATATGTAATCATGACTTGTATATTTTGCTTTAATGAAGTGAAGAAAATTTTATTATATTTTTTTCTTTTGACAATGACCTTGTATTTTTTTTTAAAGTAGAAATTGTCCTATTACCCTATCTTAGTATTTAGACATGAAAGGAGTATTTTTTAAAAAAATGTACTAGCCCGAACAAAACCATTTTATAGTATTCTAAAGACTTTCTAAAGTTGGACAGCATTAAGCATTCCTGTCCTGAGACATCCATTCTGATATTTGTGGTCAAAAGGAGGAAAAAACTTGACCTTCTCATTCTATTCAATTCCTATCTATTGTAACAGATAGAAGTCCCTATTCATCCTACTCCATTGGCTTCTAGCATGATCCAAGGGGGAAAAAGATGTATTACTTTACTATGTAAGATAGTTATAGGATGAATAGTGGCAATTCCCACAGCACCGGGTAGGGTGACACTAAACAGAACGTTTTTTTTTCCTTTTGCTATGGTTGACCTGATTTAACCCTTCCAAATGAAAAAGATGAGACAAGGATCATTTTAACATTTCTAGAGGAAAGGAAGGTGTGCAAAGCCAATCAAAGCAATCAGCAGCTTACTTTACCAGGAATGGCAGCATTCTTATTTTGAGTTTGGATCTCTCTCTATAAAGCCCCTACCTGTTGCCTGTTTTCTTATTCTCAGGTGAGATAATTTATTACATAGCCTTCTTCCTGTGTTGGAAGCTTACTATCATGTTTTCTGTTATCCTTCTTTTATTGCCATTGGCCATCTTCTCTTCTCTGCACTCTTTCCAATCACTCAATATAGTGAGTGATTTTTCTAGTATAGTGACCAAAACTGGACACAAAATTCGAGGTACGATCTGATCTATGCAACCTACAGTGGAATTATCACTTATTATTTTCGCAGCACTGTTCCTGTGTTGATGCAACCTAAGATCGCCCTGTCTGTTGGCAGCTGCAACATGCTGCTGGATGATATTCAATCCGTGAATATCAGACGCCCACTTAATCAGCTAATGTAGTCCCTGACAAAAGCAGCAATAAGATCTGTGTGGCTGACCTATTTCAAACAAACTTGTACGATTGATGATAGTACAAGTGTGCACCCCTATCAAAATGGCTGGCAACATTGAAGTAATCAAATCCTATTTTTTTAACATGCATGATACACTTTGCACACACGCAATAGGAGAAGGATTTCATCGAGCCATTTACAACTGCCATTTAGATGCCTTTTTCTTTTTTTTTTGTGGTCTCCTGCAGATGCCAATTATAAGGCTACCGAGATGCAGGTTAGAGGCAGGGACTACATGCCACACTGTTTCAAGGACTGTTCTGATGGAGTTAAAGCTGTTCAATACCACAGACAATACTGCTACCCTACAAAAAGATCTTGACTATGTATCTGAATGGTCAAACAAATGGCAACTTCAAATCTCAACAAATAAATGCTCTGTCTTACATATTGGCAAAAAAAATCAGAAAATAAAATACAAGCTGAATAGTCAAGATCTTGATGACCCAAGCTCTGTAAAGGACCTTGGAATACTCACCTCTAATGATCTAAGTGCTAGAGCCCACTGCAACTACATAGCCAAAAAGGCATTAAGAGTTGTTAACCTAATCCTACGTAGCTTTTTCTCTGGTAATATCACACTACTAACCAGAGCATACAAAACATTTGCTAGACCAATACTCGAATACAGTTCATCAGTCTGGAACCCACATTACGTATCTGATATTAGCACAATTGAGAAAGTCCAGAAATATTTCACAAGAAGAGTTCTCCACTCCTCTACTCGTTGTAGAATACCTTATGCCACCAGACTTGAAATTCTAGAACTAGAAAACCTTGAATTACGCCGCCTTCGGTCTGACTTAAGCATGGTATATAAAATCATACATTGCAATGTCCTACCTGTCAATGAATACTTCAGCTTCAACCATAACTACACAAGAGCACACAATAGATACAAACTCAAAGTTAACCGCACCAAACTTGATTGCAGGAAATACGACTTCAGCAATAGAGTGGTCAACATCTGGAATACTCTACCCGACTCTGTAGTTTCTTCCCAAACCCCAAAAACTTTAACCTTAGACTGTCTACTATTGACCTCACCCCTTTCCTAAGAGGTCTGTAGGGGGCGTGCATAAGCGCACCAACGTGCCTACCGTCCCTGTCCTATTGTTTCTTTTATTTTTCTTATATGTACCCATTTCATGTATTCACAACTATGTATACACTTATACTTATTATCTTGTAAACAATTGGCAAATCAAATAAATAAATAAATAAATAAATAAATAAATAAATAAATAAATAATACATACATACAGTAGCTCCCCTGAAATGGCTTTAAATAACCAAGGATAGTCTAGGCTGCATCATATCATACTCAGTTGTAGCTGAAAATTAATACCCCAGACTTTGTGATCTTTCAGTTTTGCCTTGCAAATGATTTTCTTTTTAACTTTGTTCACTTTTACTTATCCCTTACTGCCTCATGGATTCATAATTCTCTATATCAAGACTGGGTGTAGTAAGGCTACTTTTGTGTTTACTTGTGTTTGGACTCACATCTGTCTATGGAGATCCCAAAAGTGCTTTTTTTCAAGGCAACTGGACTTTGTTTTTTTTCCTTGAAGACATTTTGCTTCTCATCCAAGAAGCTTTTTCAGTTCTGAACTGAACTGTTTGATTTCTGTTTGCTCGTTTTCCAAGGAAGATGATGTAGCCAACTGGGCACTATCTTCAAGAGTCAATGTAACACACAAACTTCATTACTTTCATTTTTGCAGGGAACTGTGCTCGATTTTTCTAAGTGATAGCCCTTTATAGATAGCCTTCATCCAGAACTGAATCATTCTAATTTTTTTTTAGTATCACCCAGGCAGGACTGTGTTAAATATAACATTGAAATTAATTGATGGAAAGAATGGGCAGAATTCATTCATTTTTGTCATCATTTTAAATATTAGACGTTAGATGTTAATTTGTGTTTCTGTATATTGTAGATGGATTTCATTTTATTGGAATTTGTTACATTGCTACCTATCCTGGGATATGTTATGTAGTTTTAGTAGAGTTAGATTACTGTAATGATTCTAGTGTGGTTATTTCCTTGTGAAAAAGTTGAAGAATTATTGCTAACATATAACATGATGACCAGATTATTATCTGATGTGCATTTTGCAAATGATTCCGCACCCATCTTGGCATAGATGATTTGGTTCTAGTTTGTTTCAAAATTCAATTCAGAATGCTGCTTATTATCAAACACCGGGAGAGCTTGAAGATATGTCTCAAGAATTGTTTCTTCCCTCCTGAGCATTTTGCATTCCTTGGCAAATTCCATTCAAGTAGTCCCTCTATGGGCCAACTTGCATCTTCATTGACAGTGGAGCCTGATTATAGAATTCTTTCACTTGTTTTTTTTAAAATACTTTTAAAAACAATCTTATTTCGTGGAGCTTCTGGTACTTAATGCTGTGCTCAGTTTGACTGTAGCAAGATCCAATCTGAGTCAGTCACTGAGACTAGAGGTTTAGTCTTCTGGGCTATCAGACTCATGCTGGAGTCCATTTTCAGGAAACTTCTCTCTAGCAGAGTTCTAGAGAGAAGTGCTCTGAGGATAGGTTCCAGCAAAAGTCCAAAAGCGAAGAAGGCTAAACCTCTAGTCCCAGTGACTGACCCAAATGGGATCCTGCAAACATCATCCTGAAATACATATATTTGCCTTGATTTGTGAGTTTGATTGTAACTGAAGCTTTAATCTCTGCCTTGTGTTAACGTTTCCTTTTACTTTTGTTGCAAATCCCTGCAAGCATAGAGTAGAATGGCCATTTATAAAATGTCAAGTAAACAAATAAAATACCTTAAATAATAAATGAAAATAAATATGTGATGTAACATAAAACTTTTACTGGAAAACACCCCAGATTTTAAAGATTTCTTCTATTATCAGCTTGGTTAGAAACTTTTATGTTATTAAGGAGTTAAGGGCTGGTGGAACATTAATTTAAGGAGCAAACATTCCTGTATACTGCTAGTGCTGTTATTAAATTATTTGCATCGATACACCTGTGATCGTATTGTGTTTATTTTAACAAGCAAATGCCTCGTTATATGAAAGCCATTTTATTTCTATGGAAAGCTTTTTCTCACATGCCTCAGTGAATATAACTGAACTTTTTCTGGAAGGAAAGGCAAGAAGCACTTTACTAATTAACATACTTAATCTCCACACATAGTTAATAGTTTTCTGCCATGTCTAATCAGAACAGAAAGTGGGTTTTATGATTACAAAGAAGTAAATGTCATTCTGTGTGTTTTCAAACACCAAACAAAAACAAATTGTAACTATCTAAGCATTATCTAGAATTGTCTCATTCCTGTTCTTGGCAATAATAACAAAGCATGCTACTTCCAAAATTTGCTGTTTCAGGTAAATTTCAGAATACTGTAAATCCTCTCTTATCTTCAGGAGAGGGGAAGATGGTCAATGGTTAACAAGAAAACCTGTAATATATATACCCAACTCATTTGTTATTATTTCACATTAATATTGCACAGCGAAAAAAAACCCCCAAAGAATTAAACTGGTATTGGGGGGAGGGGGAAAACAGGAGTTACTAACACAGTGTTTTTCAACCTTGGCAACTTTAAAGTGTCTGGATTTCAGTTCCCAGAATTCCTCTGCCAGCATGCTGGAGAATTCTGGGAGTTGAAATCTACACTTTAAAGTTGTCAAGGTTGAGAAATATGCTAATGTCTTCCAAGATGTTTGTTTCAACCTCCGTT
The DNA here is from genome assembly GCF_049901735.1 of Notechis scutatus. NCBI lineage: Eukaryota > Metazoa > Chordata > Lepidosauria > Squamata > Elapidae > Notechis > Notechis scutatus. The sequence goes on from NC_142012.1 coordinate 150,062,445, forward strand.
TACAGCTCTTGAGACACCCATTGTCTTCCTACTCAAGCACTCATTAGACGCAGGATCTAATAATAGCTAAAATCAACTTGAGAAATAAGAAAATGCCCAATTCAAGTCTCCTATCTCATGCAGTCACCAAGTAGGCTTAAGTATCCCCAGAGATTCCTCCTGCATTAAAAAAAAAAAAATGACCATGTAAGCCTTAACACATCTAAGACTGCAATCCTAACCTTGCTTTTCCAGAATTATTAACTTAGGGTGTTTTTTTTATCTATGAGCTGAGACACATGGAATTGTACTATGCTCAGCACAACCATTACCCAAGTTAATTTTGTTTTATAGTAAAATCCTGTAAACTAGATGTGCCGTGATGGCTCAATGATTAGAATGCAGTATTGCAGCTGACTCTGCCCACATCCTGGAGTTTGATCCTGACAAGTTGAAGGTTGATTCAGCTTTCCTTTCTTCCAAGGTCAGTAAAATGAGGACCCAGGCTGTTGGACACAATATACTGCCTCTGTAAACTGCTTAGAGAGGGCTGTAAAGCACCATTAAGGTTGCTGCTATTGCCATTAAGGTTGCTGCTTTCATTGCTCTTTTCAAATGCAGTGTTGAAATCAAGGAAACATTTGGAATTAGGTAATTATGTTCCAGATATTTTGGACTATAAATTCAAGAATTCCAGAACTACAAATTCAATGTAAGAGGAGGGTTTGGAAAAAGATAGTCTACACCTTCACCTTCACACCTTGTGTGATATGATAATTCTCATCAGGATCTAATAATCTGCTTATCCCTGATATTGTTCAAATGTTAATGTGCTATAACTGTGCGTAGGAAACTAACAATGTATGCCTGCTTATAAAACAAATGATCAATATTAAGCAAGACTAGGAAATATGGTATAATATAAGGCTGAAGTTCCTGGAGAAATATTAGGTAACTTTTCAAAGAAAACAATTTAGTAGGCACTGAGGAACTGATTGCAACAAGCATTAAGACCAACAATAAAAAGTGTATCTTAAAATATATTTGAAACTGAAGCCAAGCAAGGAGGCTAGAGACATGCTGGATAACTCAATGAAAGTAACAACCAGTGTGTTATAGCAGCAAAAAAAAAGTGAATTTTATGTGAGGTGCTATTAGATAAGGAATAAAAATAAACTGCCAATATATTAATGCAGTTATATAAATATGTGGTGTAAAATCAGATGGGGAATTATTTCACAAAGGCTACTGTAAAACTGAAAAACATGCTGCAAAAGGAGTAAACATAATTAGAAGACCGCAATGACCTAAAGAGGATAATTATTTGAAAGGTTAATATTTGGAACGTGATTCGAAGCGAAGAAGGAAAAAAAATCTCTTTATTTTCGTAAAAAAGCCTTATTCTCCTCTTATGTTAGAATGTGAGGTTATTAAAGTAAAATATAGAAAAAATATGGGGCCAATATTTTTTTCTCTCAGTATAACACATAGGTATTTTATTAAGTTCACTGCCATCCTGTATGATGATGGCCATGAATTTAAATAGCCATCAAGGGGGGGCTTATCTATGGATTTAGACAAATTTAAGCAACATTTGACTATTAGTGTTTACTAAGTGGATATTTTGATGGCTGCATATAATTACTAGAATCAATGGCAGTATGGCTTACATACTCATTCTTACTGTGTATGTAGCTGAAGAGATTAATACACCTACATCCCACTTAAATTTCTGGTTTGCATCTGGCTGACTATATATAATACTAAATGCTGCACTACATTGGTCTTTGGTCTGATCCACAAGAATTTTTTTTTCTGTTGCTTAAATTTCATTCTCAAAGTGTGCACAGGTCTGAGGGATGTTTGCATAAGGAGCAATAATGAATTTCCAATGAAGGTGGAAAAATACAGTAAAGCCAAGGAAAGTAATCCGAGAAAGGTTAACACTATAAAAAAAGGAGAACAGTTTTTTCCTGTACCCATTTCACAAAGTAGTTGAGAGTGTTATTTGTTCTCATTTAGGTTCTGTAAACATTCTAATTGTGATAATAAAAGTTGCTTTTTTATTGCAAGAAATAAACATTTGTCAATAGAAACTGCATGTCAGACTGTGTGACACCAATGATTAATTTCTTTAATGATCCATCTAAATGAAGTCAGCCTCTAATGAAAGGAATACAAGAAACCTGACAACAGTAATATAGTTGAAGTTAGTCATGATCTAAATAGTACAGCTAAACCACAAAAAGTAAAAATAGTGTTGGTTAAAAACATTAAGCAGTTCCTAGTTCTGTAGTGGGTATATAAAATCCGACCAGCAATTAATTTTTCACCTTTTCATCCTAATGGCATTGTCAACAAAAGTGCAATTTAAGACACAGCTGCAGTTTTATTTAACTGATTGAGTGAAGGTCTTAAGATAACATACATTGCAAATTAGAGGTGAAAGAAAGAACAATACACTTAAAAAAGATTTGGAAGTTAAAAATGTGGGCGAGGCTCTTAGGTTGGATAAAGGCAGCTTCTTAATAGGTCACATTTTTGTAGGGATTTTAATCCATGAATTTTTAAAAATGTAGAAGATGCAGCTTTTAAAATACACATGAATGTGTAGAACTGTGGAAGTTTGTTAATCTCTCATTTCACTAGTGGGAATTCTCAGCAAACTCTAGCTTCAGTATCTATAAAGATGCAGCAATTGAAACCACACAATGGTTGACTGCTTGCATACCAATAACCTATATGTAGTGTGTAAAGACTAATTCCATCTGAAAATAAGAATCCACTTGCACACAGACTACAATCTCTCTGTAATTTATGACTTTTAAAATCCTATTGTATTGCTTCACAAATAGTAAAATGTAGTTGTCACAAATAAAATGCTTAATGAGCAATAATAAAAATGTGAGAAAACACAGTTATCTTAGATATATAGTTCTAACAGGTGGTCCTCGACTTACAACCACAACTGAAATTTCTGTTGCTAAGTGAGACAGTTGTTAAGTGAATTTTACCCCATTTTTCAACATTTCTTGCCACAGCTGTTAAGTGAACCACTGCAATTGTTAAGTTAGTAACACAGCTGTTAAGTAAACCTGGCTTCCCCATTGACATTACTTGTCCAAAGGTCACAAAAAGTGATTATATGACCCCGGGACATTGCAACATAAATATGAGTCAGTTGTCAAGTGTCTAAATTTTGATCACATGACTATGGGGCTGCTGCAACAGTTGTAAATATGAAAAATGGTCATTCAAGTGACACTGTAACTTTGAACAGTCAACTAAATGGACCATTGTAAGTCGAGGACTATCTGTAATATTTTTGGAAATATGAACATAGAACAAAAATTGGTTGAACCCAGTGCATTTGCATATTCCCCACCCTTCAATTGTGTCGAATGTGAGAAGTTTGGCAAGATTCTAGAACATTTTAAAACAATTCATAGTTACCGACTTAAGAGGGTGAAAGTTGTTGTGTAGTTACTATGATTTTACTTTAGCTAAATAAGGATTTAAATTAGGATTTTCTCATGCAAGACAAATACACCATATTGGTTAGATCATACCGATTTTTATATCAGCTCACTTCCATACCACTAATTGTTTTAAAAAAGCAAAATCAATCTTCCCAGCCACCAACCTTAAAATGTATAGAACACAATGAGAAAAATAATTCAGAAAGCAAGATGAGGTGTTTCCATTAATGTGAGACAAAACTGCCCAGAATTGTTACAGAGGCTTCAGGAGAAGAGATTATTTTTATTGTATTTTCACAATACATCAAAACTGGTAATAAATTAATTCAGTTCCTGTATCAGTGATGGTGAACCTTTTGGGCTTAGCGTGTCAAAAATTTGGAAAATGCATAACATGACTAGCATGTCACACACACCTTTCTCCAGACAAAGAGAGAAAACATTTCTTTACATATTCATTTATTTTTTAAAAAACCCAGATCAATCATGTTTGTGATCCCCAGAATTTACTGCATGCCACTTACCTTCAGACAGTGTTCTCTCTGTTGACAGGCCTCTTCAGCCTATCAGAGATGGCCCTGAGTTACATGAGGCCCTCGTCCCTGGAGCAGAAAGTTCCTTTCTTATGTAATTTTTGAAAACTCCAGAGGCCATGTGAGAGCATACTCAATTTTTGCCTGACCTTTGTGATCTCCAAAAATCATGCGAGAACAGGCTGTGGTTTTGAGAATATCTGTTGGTGGACACTGGCATGTCACCTCAAATGTCATGATATGACACCATTGACCCATGTGCCTTAGGCTCACCATCACTGTCCTAGATTCTGCCACTGTCTCCAGAATAGGCAGAACTATGGCAAATCCTGAGCTTCCCTAAGAGAAGTATTCATAATGTCCTTTCCTTTGTAGATATCCAGGTAAGCTATAATCATTAGTCAAGATGTGCACTAGTTAACAGTTCTGTTTGGAGGATTAGGTCACTCACCCTTAAATTGAGTTTTGAAGAAAAAAAAAAGTTTTATAAACAACATTTCTGATTGAAGCTGACATAAGGCCAATGTAAATTAAATTCTTTTACAGAAAGACAGGAAGAAAACCCCAACTATATTGTTCTTCATTTATCTTTTAATATCAATGTAGCATTTAATTTATTTATTTACTTCCTTATGAGTTTAGTTGATCCACCATACTTGGGACAAGCATTTTGGATTGGTTAGAAGGCTGAACTAGATGATCGTATGAGGTTGGATTCTTTTCTTTTTCATTGCAGTTCTGTCACCTGCTGTCTGTCTATCTTGTCTTCCTCATCATCTGTATAATGTTCATCACAAAGGCTAAAAAATAAAAAAAGAAATTATAATTTTTCTAAATAGGTGAATATCTTCTGTTGGGCAGTTATGTAGGAACACTTATTTCTTACCAAGAAAACCTGAAATATTCCATATTGCCACGGGAAAAATATTTGGTCTACACTATGTATAAAGCTCAGAAGACAGCAGGTCTAGTAAATTATCTTTGTTTGCTCCCTCTTTGAATGGTAGCTCAGTTCCAACTATATTATATTACAATTCTATGAATTGTGAAACAGATAAAACTACAAATAGTCCTCCATGTACAAGCACAATTGAGTTCCAATTCCACTGCCAAGCAAGACAGTTGTTAAGTGAGCTTTGCCCCATTTTTTTACCATTCTTGCCACAGTTGTTAAGTGACTCACTGAAGCAACATGGATATTAAGTGAATCTAGCTTTCCATTGACTTTGCTTGTCAAAAGGTTGCAAAAGGTGATGACATGACCCCTACTGCAACCTTCACAAATACATGTCACTTGCATGTTCAGCATCTGAACATTGATCAAATGACCATGGGGATGCTGCAACAGTCTTAAATGTGAAACACAGTCATTAAGTCTTTCAGTGCTGCTGTTAACTTCAAACAGCCACTACATGAATGGTTGTAAATCAAGGACAATCTATTACTGTTTTTTTCTTAAAGTTCAAAATAGCAATAGCAGATGGGGATGGAATTATAAAGATGAGAGCCACAATGAACATGAGAGTCAAGTTATGGCTACCCCAATACTTAGGCATTCCTAATTAAATTACCTGTTTCACTGAATCTCCAAGTGAACAGAAAATGGTATAAAGATAGTATAGTTTTTGAAACTTTAAATATACTTTTACCATGCATATGCTGTTGTGTACAGATTTACAATAAAGACATTGAATATTGCAGACATTTTAGTCATCCTTCCAGTTATATTTATATACTGCAAACCTAAACATAAAGCCTGCAAAAGTGATTGACTCATTAGGCCTAGTGTACAATTAGCCAGTGGGACAGGAAATATTCCCATACACTATCACTCACTCTTCAAATAGTCCTATGCCTTATTTTAATTAGTATAAAATGTAATATACCAGCCTTGCTGTATTTGGGAATTTCTTCCAATTCTCTTGATTAGGTTCCGAACTTTTGTTCATAGATCTTGCCTCAATGGCCTGACTGTATATCATCACTGACCTCTCTACTATTTCCCATTAAAAAACCAAATAAATTGAACTTTAAATGACATTTATAAAACCTGAAACAGTTTTCTGCAGGAATATTAAACAATACCATCCAGCCACAGAAAAATCAAATCCAAAGAAATAGAATTTATAAGGTTTTTTTTAATTTTGAGGCAATGAACAAAGAAGTAATAAGTTTAAGAGAGCTGATGGATGCACTGAAATGGTCAGACTGATGATGTTATTAAAAAACAAGGAAGAGAGAGAATATTACAAGATATGGGAAATTTGGTACGAATGGATAAAGAAAAGATGCAAAGGCGTCAAATGATAATGAATGAGAAATCACAAATCTGTAAATGTGTGTGTGTGTGTGTGTGTGTGTGTGTGTGTGTGTGTGTGTGTGTATATATATTCTTAAGTTTTCTGGTATTACATATATGGCATTCAGCTTTGTTGTATTTTTCCCATCATTGTAGTTGTGTTTTAAAGTTGTAGCACGTTTGCAGAATCTCATCTGCCATCATCAGGCTTCTGTATATTCTATCTATACAGAAGCCTGATGATGGCAGATGAGATTCTGCCAAAACGTTGCTACAACTTTAAAAGCACAACTACAATGACGTGGGAAAATACCAACCTGATATTATAATATATATATGCATATATATATATATATATATGTGTGTGTGTGTGTGTGTGTGTGTGTGTGTGTGTGTGTGTGTGTGTGGTGTGTGTGTGTGTGTGTGTGTGTGTGTTTAGAACAAGGAAGAATTTAATATAGCTATGGATAACGTACTTATGGATGTTACTAATAACCAATGTCAACACTGTTACAATATCGTTGCAAAATATGGACATCTGTTTTTAATTGTTGAAATGTTGAATCAATAAATTAATAAAAAAAAGAGAGAGAGCTGTTGGATCTTCTGAAAGTTATGGGGCATTATTACTATGCAAATAGGCAGTAAAAAAAGCTTTGGGCTTTCATGCAGATGTAAGACTGAGCTTAAAATCTCTGATGAGATCCTATTGGAAGAGGCTAACATAGGTAGGGAGTAGGAGGGAAAAAAAAAACCTTGAAGACTTCTTACTTGAGGAAAGATGCCATTATTATTAGAAACAGAGAAAATCTAATGCTTTCAAAGCATGTATAATTAAACATTTTTTCAAATGAGCTAATAATTGGGAAGGAAATTATATTAGCAAATAATTAGGAAAAACATATTAAGCTACATGAAGGCCTCATTCTTCTAAAAATCACGAAGACCTACATTGTTTACAGAAAATTATTCAAAGAACTGTAAGGAATATTTTATATAAGAAAAATGCTTTTGTTCAAAAAGCAAGGGATACTGAGATGTACAGAGAAAGCTTAATAAAAGTCAGGATTAACTAACCTTACAGCATCACCTTGACTACAGTCTTTTATTTCATGGTTATTATGCAAATCCCGACATATGATTTTTGAATGTCTGTTGAAGTCTCCACAGTTTAAATTGTTGAGATTTTCCCAGGAATCTGAAATGTTCGATATATAAATATATATTTAAATTACAGGCAATGGAAATTCTTAATGTCTGAAATATTTACAAAGCATAAGGAAAAACAACCAGCTCTGACAATGTTTTTCTTACATACAAAATATACAGTATTACACATTTTGAAAAAAGAAAATACTCTTGTTCAAAATATTGCTGAAAACTCTTCAGTATAATAATAGAAATGTACTTATTTAGTAAAATTTACCATAATCTTATGGAACTATCACACCGTGCCAGGTCAGGACTATTATGCTCTACTGGAAGCATTCATAAGTGAAAAGAAAACATATCATATCACACATGATTTCTGCCAAAGGATTCAACACATCTTACATTATCTCAATCTGCCATATTAATGAACAGGGAAGTTAATTAAATTGGAAAAGTTGCTGTGCTATTGTTAAGGATTGCATATTCTGAAGGCTGTTGGAGATGCACCCCCAACTTGATGCAAAATAGTTTATTTCTTTTTATTCAGACATTGACAATGTCGTGGACAAATGAATTGCTCAAAACATCATGTCTTAGGTTTACAACTCTACTGAAAATTTATAATCTAAATTATGTGCTTGTAACATCTACTGTTACAGGACCTGCCACCTAGAGTTAAGATGCTGGGCTTGTCAACTAGAAGGTTGGCAGCTTGAGACCTAAATACTGTGTGATGGAGTGAGCTCACATTTTTCCCCAGCTCCTGTCAACTAGCAGTTCGAAAGCATACCAATGCAAGCAGATAAAATGTACCAATTTGGTGGGAAGCTAACAGTGTTCCTTGAGCCTCAACATACAGTCATGCCAGCGACATGATCACAGAAGCATCTTCGGACAAAGTTGGCTTCCTCTGCTAGCAAACAGAGATGAGCACCATTCCTTAGAGTCAGACATGACCGAACAGGGGAAACTTTCCCTTTTACTTCTTTAACATCTACTATAGTTTGACTTCCTAATAAATAAACATAAGTTCTGTTTGTTAAAAGCAATTCATACTGCAGAGAGGAACCAAAAACTAGTATACTGAATAATGAATTATTTATTTATGCCTATTATGTAAATTGATCTCTTTGCTTGCTAATCCATCCTTTCTCAGTTCTTTCTACTCCAACTCATTTAATTAAACCCAAACTTTGCTTTCTGCTCCCTGCTCTTCTAAACCTTTGACAAGCAGTGTTCCCACAGATTATTTCTTCTGTTTTTCAATATACTTATGGCTCTTCAGTATACTTATTCTAGTCAGATAGTTTGAGTTCCTCCTGTGTGGAAGGAAATAAGACGCACCATATGACCATATGACTCATTAAAAAAACCTACTGTTTAGCCGATCCTTCTATACCCAAACATCTATCAATGGCTTTCTAATCCAACCTTTCCCCTTTAAAATCGCTTCTCTTCTTTTCAAACAACAAAAAAGAGAAAATGATCCCTAGGATAAATTCATTCAAGCTGAACTATAATTTGATCAATAACTCTTTGTATTTATAACCAAAGGAATATTACAAGTATTAGAAGCAGAAACTGCAGATGAATGCTACACCTTGACTACTTATTTACATCTTCTATTTTTTAGCCAATAGTAGGGCAGAATAAATAAAACCGTGAATGTTTTCATTTTCTGGACATTTCATTGCGAGTAATCCAAAAATTTAGAAAAATTAACACATAAATAGGTGCAAAAAATACACACCGCACAAGGATGCTTAAGCTATCAAAATTACATTGTTTTGCTAAGCAACTTTGATGAACTGGTACAATTACCTGAAATACTCTTTAATTCATGGCCTAAATCTGTTAGGGTTTGTTGACTGGTATAATATTCTAAAGAAGGATCATCATTCTCAGTGATATCAATGCCTGAAATTTCTGAAATTTCAAAAGCAGCTTGAGATAAATGTTGTGTATTCAAATGTTTGGATGCTGTCTCAATGACTGAAGATGGTCGAGGATGGTGTTTAACAGTTTTGCAAAGGGGAATATTTGCAGAAAAAGGTCTTGAGGAAGCATTAGCTGAAACAAAAGAAGAGGAATACATCTGTTTTGAGCACTAGATTTAGAGAACTGACATATTTGAGAATAAAATATCATATTGTGGATCATGATTGCTTAAGTTTCCTAATCTTGGCAGCTTAAAGATGTGTAGAAGTTCAAGGAGACAAGGCTGAGAAATACTGGTTTAAACTAACAATAAACACAGTGGAAAAGTATGATTTCTTATTGTATAATATTTTCCTTTCATGATAATATTTCAACTGTAATTGATATTAGAAAACGTACATGGGACATGATTGTTGTAATGTGGATTGTACGCTTTTTTCCCAGGATATGGTACTTTATTCCCTTTTTTATTTTCCAGTCTCTCCTCCACAGTAATCAATCTGATTTCTGTAATTATTAATCTATTCTTTGAGCAATTTTATTTATATTGTATTTCTGCAAACCTTTATGAGTCTGCTAATACTATCCCTCTTCTTTCTGAATAGGAGGTTCTGTCTTGCATGAAGATCAAAACTTTGAGGATGGGTTTGCTATTAGTATACATTTCTTTCATCATTTTGTAAGTCCTGAACAACAGAGAATGAAAAATATTGCTGCTTCTCCCTGATTCACAAATGAACTACTTGCTTATATAGTAAGCCAGGCCAATAAAATATTTATTAAACCCTAGCTCTACACATGCTACATTAAGCAGAAGGCCAGAAAGGGGAATAAGTATGCAGAAATGTAATTATGGAGATTACTATTACAGGATTTTTTTTTATTATTTTTTTAAAAAGACAATGCAGCAGCAGTTCTATTACCAACAAAATTGTTTTTGAGAAAATGACATATGACTGTCCATCATAAATGCAGTACATAAAAAATCTCAACTGCCGACTTTAATTATTCACACTATATCTAACATCAGTCAATGAATAAAACACATAATAACGTTCTATGAATTGAAATACTGCAGCTGATTTTCATTTGCTGGTTACAGTATTGGAAAAGGAATTATGCAGGAAGGTTAAATTATTGCTGTCAGTGCCCAATTAGTTTTGGAAAGCACTCACCAATGGATAAGTTTGGCTGAGAAAGTCTAGTATGTGGACTTTGCCTTCCCAGTCTACTTAACAGTCTACCAAGCTCACTGTTAATTATGTCTTGTACTACACATTCATCAGCACATTCCCCTAGACTCAAGTGCCTTGTCCACTGCTCAGGTGCTGAAAATGAAAAAAAATAGCTCCAATTAAGACAATCAGACATTTTACATTTTTAAAAAGTTATACTGGTCAACAGCCATTGCTTTAAATGCATGCACCATTAGGTAACTACTTAAATCTTCAACTACACTTTCTCAGAACTTGAAGAATATTCTAATAGAATTTTGTCTCTTTCTTCATCTTGCATTTTCAACAGCAACTTGACCTAGAGAAATTAAGCAGGTGAACATTTTTCAGTTTCTTACTTCCTACCCAACTGCTGTTAAAAGCATGCAAGCAGTAAATCTGTAGTCTATTCTGTGAGAAAGCAAAGATGGAAACTTATGTACCAAACAACAGAAAAAAAAACTGGTTATAAGATCAAGCTTGCATTCATTAAATCATTCATCTAGATCTTCAAGTTGATTAATTGGTAGCAGCCAGTTTAAACTGGCCAGAGCAAATTTTAATAAAATGAACTATTAAAGGCAATGTCTTGAATCAGGCTCATTTTATTTCTGTAAATAAACACTGAAAAAGGAAGAGCGGAAGGCGTTATAGGTTTATTAAATTAAATACAGACTTACATCCATCAATTTGTCTAAAAAACTATAATGAGCAGTTGCTAATATGGAGATCTAATTAAAAATAATCAATGCATAGATATATTACATAGTAAAAATAGCCAGATCAAATAAAAGTTCTCATCAGCTAATGGCTGCAAAATAAAGTGAATGCAAATATTTACATCATTACTTTCCATTTAGCACCGTTAGTAAGAGAAAAGTCCAAACAGACTTATTCTGAATTCAAACCCATGATTTGAATTTTTCTTTGCCTATGTTTTATTTTCTCTGGGAACTATTGAACATTTAATTCTGAAGTTAGGTAGTTTTCTAGAATAGCCATTAGTACATGGAACTACAAGAAGAAATAAGGTTTGACAGAGTTAAGGAAAAGCCTTTATGCATTCATATGCTATGCTATGCTACATTAGTTCTGTACCTCTTCTGTACAAAACAAAGTGTTGGTAATAATGTCTAAATTGGACTCTATTTACTTTGGCCTGAAGTGGGGAATGATTGAGGCAATAAGTAACATAGATAAATAAGTGTCCCATATGAAAGGTAAACTTGTTTCTATTGACTTTCACATGTGCCACTAAAATATCCATTGTACACCCAATAGCAATCATGTTTATATTGTTACTAATTCTAATGGCAATTGCAACCAGGAGGCGGTCTTCTCTCTGGTGGCCATTTTTCAGAAACCTCTTAAAAATTCTTATAGATTGCTATAGATATTAGAAAATACCTGGATTCTCCATTGTGCTATTAAATGTTAGCTGCCAAATGCTTTATGATTTTCTTGATTTAAAAACATATTTTTACACTTATATTACTATGTGACTACCTCTTACTGTGTTTCACCACTGAATTTCAGTGAAAGCTCTTGAGACTTGAACTGACACTGTCTTTCTGTCAAAATGTGTCACTAACTACAACCTTTGAAAGACCTTTAATTCATAGCCTTTTCTCTGGACAGATTTGGTAGAAAGTAAGCTTGACCCCAGCTGCAACCCCAAGATGATAAACATTCCAAGGTTAAAATTTGAACGATCTGGGAAGATGAACTCAAAAACATTTGCTTTATGGCTAACGAAAGTAAAATGGAAAACTGTTTTAAAACAATATGTGACTTTTTCATTAATGACTAGGTTGTTTATTAAGCAACTGAGTTATCTCTACATTATTAATTAATGATTTCCCAAAGAACTATCTTGATAAAGAAGTAATCAAGTTCCCTCAACCATAGCTTGAAAAAATTAAAAATCTAATACTTACATAATTATATTTCCCACAATAAGTGTAATGTGACATTGCTTAGTAGTTACGTATGACATTAGAGAATGCCATTTTTTAAAAAAATGTTGCAATGTTTCTGTATGTCTTTTAGGTATAACATTTATATCAATTAAAGCCAAAATTCACTTGTGCATAATGCTATGGTTTTGACACATAGAGATAAAAATTGTTTATTTGAAAAATGAAAACAAAACCACCATGCATTGAAAATGTTCTCAATAAGCAGAAACATCAATAGAAAAATGTTCTTATGCATGACTACCTGAAAATGAAATGATATTCTTTGGAGAATCTCGGGCCTTGTATGATGAAGGAATGGATTCCATCTTAAGTTGCAGACAATTTGTACCCATTGTAAAAAATTCTTCAAGTCCTTGATATGGGTTACAAACAGGTTTCTCTCTTAGGGCTACCTGTGACAACTAGAATGACAAAAAAAAAAAAGACTAGTAAAATAACACAAAGTGTTGTCTTGAATTCCCCCACATGAGCTCATGTACAGAATAATCCATTTAAAACATCTAAAATCCAGAGTAACTTAACATAGGAAGAATAATTAGGACTATCATCAGTGGTGGGATTCAAAAACTTTTACCACTGGTTCGGTGGGCGTGGTTTGGTGGGCGCGCACCAAACACGCAATTTGCGCAGGCGGAGAGGCATCCCAATTCACCTCCTGCAAGCCTGCACTCTCCCGGTCGCTTCAGCAGCTGCCACGTAGCACTCTGTTGTGCTGCGCAAAGCAGCTGCACTTCAAAAGCAAAGGATAAAGGTGAGTATGGGACCCTGGGCGGGCGGGTGGGCCCAACAGCAGAGCGGCGGAGAGAACTGGTTCAGTCTCCGCTGCTCATCGCCGCTACTGGCTCAGCAGAACTGGACCAAACCAGTAGGATATCACCATCGACTATCACTATTTATTGTCTCTCCTTAAAGTTCCAGGTAAGCCATGAAATTATAGATTGAATTTTGCTGCTGGTATTAGGTCTTAGGGGGAGGGGGCGTTTAATGGTGATGGTGGTGGTTGTTGTTTTTTTTAGTTAAGCTACGTCCTATACCTAGAGATACCCAAAAGTACCAGGACGGCCTACTCATCACCTTGCCCAGAAGAGAAAGTAGAATATTAGGAAATCAATATAAGTATAATGAATTCAGTATGAATTTAGTAGTGACATTGCTGTCCTGTCTTGCCTACTCAGAATTAGTTTTTTTATATGGAGTGGAACTTGTTTCTAGATTGTCAAGTATTTATCAAAACTTTTTGCAGTCAGTTCTTGTTTTACTAAACTTTCATTAATTTCCATCTCTATATAGAACCAATATGGTATGCAGTCATGACGATATTTAAAAATAAATACTATATTTATACTATATTTATAGTATTTATTTAATACTATAAACTGAATTAAAATGCTGAAGTTATCCATATGCATTATTTTAGATTTCTTCATGCAGCAGGGATTTGCATAAACTGAAATTTGCTCGGCTCCACAGGAATAAAATTATGTATAAAATAAAATACACATTTTTAAAGGCATACAGAAATAGGATGTACAGCTAGAAACAACAAATGTAGATGCTGCTGTCCAACAAACCAAATGGCCTCATTTTTCAGCCCAAATGCTGGAAGCAAATTTTACACACACACACAAGAATCAGCAGACAGCTCTACTAATATTTCTTTTTTTTAAAGTTATATTTAAAGGAGGAACATTAAGTAGATGCTTAAGGCTGGTGTTATATTAAATATTTGAAACAGCCAAGCAATACAAATCTTCTTTGAGGCTATTATAAAACAATTAAGGGATACAGCATAGGAAAATTAAGTTTGTAATATTAAAAACAGCCAGGTGAAATCTAATATTTTCTCACAATACCATGAGTTTCAAATGGGAATCATTAATGCATAAATATATGTAACTAACTATTTAGAGTCAAGAATCACTGATCTATTCTCTACGCCCATACCCTACTCAGTACACTCTTATCATTTAAGCTTCTACTGATATTAAGTATTATTAAAGAGGAAAAAAAGCAGAAATTGCTATGGAAAAGTTTAGCCCAGTGAAGGATGGCAGTGTGGGAAGCGGAGTTCAAAAGATAAGAAAAAATAAAGTAAGATAGTGAATTAAATAAATTGTATATAAGAGACAATATGTATATGTTACATATTTGATAAAGAGTTGTGTGACTTATGTGTGAGAAAAAAATAACTGTATGTGGTAAGGGTGTTCCAATTTTTCCTGATCCAAATAAGCCCATTTTACTCTCTACACAGGAAGTTCTGAATATTCTGAAGAGAAGGGATAATGAAATGGACTTAGGGTGAGTTTTTTGGAAGTGAAAAAAAAGTCATTTCAAGGTCAGAAAAGTCTGTTAAAGGTCAGATGTCCCTTAAGACAGACATCTAAAGTGTGGCTATGGGAAAGTGTAGTGATAGCTCTGCATTAGCCTGTGTGACCTTAAGGAGGATTTTTTACAAGAAGAACACAATTGCCAATCCAGTAAAGATTCACACATCTGCGCCAGCTGCATCTTAATGTTCAAAGAATTATCCTAGACACAGCTATATACTTGCTGAATAAATCACCGAAAGAAAACCAATTGCAGGAACACCACAGATCCTTTCAAACTGTCACTGTGCAAACAAGTGGGACACAGGAGGAAATACAGTGGTGTCCTTCCCTCCCCAGTACCAACCAATAATAATGCGGAATCTTTGCTTCTCAGAATAATCAAAGAAGGGGAGATTGGAAGCATGAATGGTAGCTCCATTCCCATTCCTGACTGCTGAAGATTTCCTATTGTAAAATCTTCACAGAACAACCCTGAAATGTGATTTCTCTGCATGTCAGGTAAGCAGATTTGTTTATTTATTGTAGACGCTTTGGGGGCCTTTTAGAAAGTCAATGTGTGATTGGAAACTATTTCCCCTGCTAAAGGAAGGGGATAAAGGGAGGGAAATGCTATCAATAATCACGAAGATAGAGACACCATGTATCTTGGTAGCCTTGCTTCCCCTTGCAGATAAGATCTTTTCTGAAATTCAGGATTATTATTTTGTTCTCTGTATCCCCTCCTTTCTCCCTCTACTTCATAGATGTCATGGATTCAATACTTCCGCCAACACATAAAGGATTTCAATTTGAAAGTACAGTGTACCATACAGCCATAAATGATTCTGACTGGCACTCTAAAAAATAATAAATAATGAGACAAATCCCTCCCAAAACTAAAACAGCAGTAGTAATAATAATATGAACAGTAGTAATACCAAAGAATATTCTGGAATAACTGGTGAAGCATCATGCACATCTTGAGACACTTTGTTTTCTTTAACTAATTCCATTGCTGGGAAAGATTTGCTGGCAGCCAGTTGAGGAGGACTTGGTGTCTGCTCATTTGATATGCAAAAGCTTTTCTTTTTGATTTTACCACTCTTGTCTTTTGTTATTGGTCTTTCAGATAAGGAATTGGGAGTCATTTCTTCTCTACAGGAACAACTACTAGCAACGTCGGCTCTTTCAAACTGTGAAGATATTCTTGCTAAAGAATTGAGAGAAAAAAAGAACTTGTCAGTTTAAATTGCTGCACGTAGCCTCTCGAATAATTAGCCCTCGAGTTTTATCAGCTCACATGAAGCACCAAGGAGCTTTATTCAGAACTCTTCCTCAGACTGATATACCAAATGCAGGCTGAAACTGTTGTATTGGTAGCTTCCTGCAGATATTATTTCAGTATTTAAAATTCAAAAGCTTATTAATTAAGGTTAATCGAGGGGGAAAAGCCAAGGGTATTCCCTGCACAATTTTCCATGTTTTATTTATCCCTTCCCAGATTTCTCCTTGTCCTCGAGTTATTCTGAATACTAAATTATTAAATCCACATAAGTTTCTCGTCTATGTATCCAGTAGAAAGTATCCAGTATCCTTAAATGGAATAATCTGCCCCCATGGCAACAATCAGACAAGCCTATTAAATGAGTCCATTCCAACAAACTAATTTGAATTAACATTTCAGGTCCCTCGTGCAGGAGAGCATGACAGAACCTGGAGGGAGGGAGTGGAAAAAGGAATCAGTCTAGAATCCCTATGTAGCCACAAGTGAAATAAGTCCAACCCTCCTTGTGTAATGTTGATCCTTATTTAACTCTAACTTTAATGCTGACCATTAACTGAGAAGATTTATATGCATAGGCTGTTTAGCAACAAATCAGCTTAACTGAACCTTCACATGTGGACTGGTCTTTCGCACGTGACATATCCCTTATTCGCACAAAGATGAAGTGAGGGAGGAAGGAACCACATACACATTTGAAAGATTCTGTTACTTCAGCTGTTCTAATGAAAATAGTTTTGGACCTATATGGCATTGTATTTTTAGTCTGGTCTACCCTATTAAGATAAGCAAGAGGAAAAAGTACTTATATTAAAAACGTATCTGCATTCCAGTAGTCTAGTGCAGGGGTCGCCAACCTTTTGGACCTCAGGGACCACCAAACTCATAATTTTAGGTCCCAGGGACCACCAACTAGTTCTGTGGGCATGGCCTAATTTGTGGGTGTGGCTTGGTGGTCATGTGACTGACTGGGCATGGCTTGTATGTAAATATTATAAATATTTATATAAATATTGATATATTTTTTATAAAAAAAGAGCAACTTTTACCCAAAATCAGGCAAAGCAGGCAGGCAGATTGAGTTGCTCACAGAATCACAGATTCATTCAGAGATCTATCTGCCATTGGCTAGCTCAGTCTTTCACATAAAATTTGCTTGCAAGCAAACTCACAAAATTAACTCACAACACACCATGCATGTAAATATTGAATTTTTAATAAAAAAGAGCAACTTTTACCCAAAATCAGGCAAAGCAGGCAGATTGAGCTGCTCACAGAATCATTCAGTGATCTATCTATCTGCCATTGACTAGCTCATTCTCTCAAATTTGCTTGCCGTGAGTCTGCACTGAATTTGCTTGCAAGCAAACCTTCAGTCCTAAGGGAGGTTCGGCTGTGCTGAGCCGAAGATCTAAAGACTAGCTAGAAAGCAAGAAATCCAACCATTTCCTGCTTCCTAGCTAATCTAAATCTCCCGGCACAGCAGAACAGAGATGGTCAGAAAAAGGAAAAATAACAATTTAGCAGGCAAGTTTACTGGGTAAGGAGTGAACGGGCAGGGAAGGTTCCCGCAGGCCATGTGGGCAGTGCAACCTTGTGTTTCTGCACAGCCTGGATTAATTGCTTTGGGGGAGTGCTCTGGGGGTGAGATTTCTCAACAGCCCACCAAAATTTTCTTGTGGCCCACCGGTTGGTGACCGTTGGTCTAGTGAGCACTTTAGCAGTTTTCTGAAGATATATCCTTGAGAAAAATACAGAAGCTGTTAGCAAGGCTGCCTCTGAAGTTTGTGAAAGAGCAATGTTGGCACAAGTCTACTTTAACAGGAGAGGAAAATGTTATAAGCTTACTTTTAGGAGTTTCTTCATGTCTGTTACAAAGAAAAGTTAAGCCCTTTTCTCTGTCACCTACAGAAGAAAGAGGTGACCTTCTAGTCATGCTGATGGAGGGAGGGAGAAAAACATCTGGTTCAGTCTTCTGAGTTTTTGACATCATACCACTTGAGATAAAAGGGAAAAAACAGAATTTAAAATGATCAAACTATCAAGTTAGGGCATCATCATCTAGGTTTCTATGAGTTAAACATACATTTTTTAAACAAATGCTGAAACTGCAACCTATAAATTGCAATTTCTTGAAGATTTCATACTGAAGGTATTTGAAAATTAATTGCTTGCAATTATCTGAATTGGAATAGATGATTATTTTGCACTGTCATTCTAATAAGTTATTTTTATATTTTACAAAAAGTAGCATAGAAATACAAACATAAATTATGTTTTTAGAAAACAAAATAATTATATTAATTATTCTGAAATCATTGGTTTGTTTTTATTTTTTATTAAATATGGTTATGGTTATTTAATATGAAGGGGATAAAGTGACTTGCTTATGTTCCATTTTAGAGCCTGAAACTGAGAGAATACTGAGGTTTTTACAAATGGGTGTCCCTTTCCTAAATAACTTATGAAAACAGATCCATGTATTGTATCAATAATAGAGCCATGCAAGGTTTTCTTTTACACTTACACCCATATAATTCAGGATATAAACTTAAGAATGAAAGCCTATACATATGAAGATTACCTAGAGTACTAGCTGGCCCATTTAATTTGTGAATTCTGCTAATCCGGTAGTAGTCT
This sequence comes from Notechis scutatus, assembly GCF_049901735.1. Taxonomy (NCBI): domain Eukaryota; kingdom Metazoa; phylum Chordata; class Lepidosauria; order Squamata; family Elapidae; genus Notechis; species Notechis scutatus. The sequence goes on from NC_142012.1 coordinate 150,081,252, forward strand.
TTCCAACCTTTATTCAACCCATTAATGAAAAGACATAAGGCTATTAATATCCAAGACCAAAGCCTGCAATATGATTAAAATATACTTGTTCTCTTTACAATAGCTGTGAATCCATTTAATAAATATGCCATTCATTTCTATTGCCTTTTTAGCAGAGTGTTGTCTGCTGTTAGCAGAGTGTTATCAATACTTTGTCAAATGTTTTCATAAGTCAAGAAATAATACGTTCATAGCATGCCTAAAATATATTAACTTTTTTTTAAAGGGGGGGCTTACTCAGACCATATTTGTTTTTGACTAACCCGTATTCTAGTAATCACTGCACTGTTTTCACGATGCTTACAGACTTATCACTTTATGAGCTACCCTAGGATCTTCCAAGATGTCATGTTCTTTAGTTCTGTAGTTCCCTAGGTCCTCCTTCCTTCCTTTTTCAAAAACATTTGCCTTTCTCCAGTAATCTGGTAAGGTCATCTATTCTCCAGGATTTCTCAAAGACTTTTGGTCACATCTTCAGCAGCTTCTTCAATATTATAGTATCTTGTTCTAGAGACTCATTCAAGATCTGTTGGTATTCTCAGAATATTTATCAAGCTTAAGGTGCAATCTGGCTCTTTAAAAAATGCACAGTTCATAATTATGTTGAAATAATTACCCATGATATATCAGCTCCTCAGACCCAGCTTCCATTACTATAAAATTAGTGGACTCTTCTTCTGTCTCTTCTTTACAAGCCTTATAAAAATAAATACATAGATTTCACATTTTATATTATTATATTTTATCTTACAAATTACACTACAAAATAATTGGACTCTGTATTAATTGGAAAATTGTGATGGGTAAATTATTAGTTTGCACTAAACATAGATTCTATTCATTGTAGTTTTAAAAATATAGTTTGATGTTTATCAAACATTAGCAAACATTAAAACAGCTGACAATAATGAGAAAAAAAGCAGACAAAAGCAACTGAACAATACATAAAGATGAAGACTATGAAGAGTTTAATAAAATGTTCTCTGTTATCTATCTTGATAGATCACAAAGCACAAAACATTCCAGATCCTCTGGAAAAAATACTGTAAGTAATTAGTATAGACAGCCTCAACAAGAATTGCCTTTAATTGTTCCAGCTTTAACTCTTTAATGTGGACTAGAAGTGGAAAATAAAATACTAGGTGATTCTGTCTTCTATTGTAGACCATGGAAGTAATAATTTGGTGTAACATTTGATGATGTATCCAAATGACTTTCTTAATTATGCTACATATTTTCATCCTTAAATCAATCCTCAAAGTTCCAGCTATCACAGCACCCCACTAGCTGATGAGGAAGAGGAGGAACAGCTGGGTCCAGTGCCTAGTCACATGATTGTGATCTGGGTGCTGGGCAACCAGTCTCAATTTGCAACAATCTCAGCTTTCCTTGATTGCATTTGCAATTTTCTTGTGGAAACCACAAGCAAAGTCAACCGGGAAGCTGACAGAAAGTCAAAAGTTGGGGTCACATGAGGTTGTTGCTTAATGACTCACAATGATTCACCTAATGATTTGGAAACTGCTGGAATGGCCATTGTTAAGAGACATGGTGATGTAATGTGTTTCACCACCACTGTCATGCCCCTGGTGGAGACTGACTCTGAGGGAGAGGAGGAAGAGCCAACAGGGAGTGGAAGTGTGGCTCCGGAGGTTGTGGAGGGGGCTGGGGAAGGGCAGAGGCCGGCTGGGCAGTCAGAGGAGGACCCAGGCCCATCACCTCTCCATCCTAGGGCACGCAGGGAGGAGAGGATAAGGGAGAGACATGGTGTACTCAGGAGGAAAGGGCCTTGATCCTCTTCATGGGCTGCAGCTGTGACAACTGAATAAGAGGACGAACATGCATACAGGCGAGTGCTGGAAACAAAGCGTGGAAATATCTCTAGTTTATTGTTTCTCTATGAGTTTGGCGTCCTTTTCAGTATGTGTTCTGATATCTGTGGACGTCTTCCAGCCCTTATCTTGTCTAGTTTGTGTTGTTTTTACTGTTTATAATTTAAATGGCATTTCCTCCTTCTTGTAACTGCTTGTGTGGGAGTTTTTGTCTCCAGTCAAGGATATTTAGCAAAGTGAAGGAAGCAAAGTGAAGGAATAAAAGGGCTTCACCTGTTTTTTTGTGACTGTGTTTATTTTTGTATCCCACCCTGGGTCATCACAACCACACTGCTTAGAAATTGAAATTCAGGTCCTAATTGCTATCAACTAAACAAGGATTACCTGTGGTATAATTAACTTTATTAAATTGTGTTAGCTACTGCTAGATTAATTTGGCTCTGCATAATCTTTTTCCTTCATTAAAAAAAAAGTTTGTGGACAAGGATTGTGAGCAAAGATTGAGGGCAAAAGGAGGTAGTGTGGACTGTCATCCACCAGCCCCTCCAGCAGCTGAATCAGATGAGGAGGTAGTGTGGGAGTCAGGGCCAACATCAAGGCAACCTGAGAGCTCTGAATGGGAAGAGGGAATGGAGCTGTCAGAGATAGGGAAGCCTGGGCTAGGCTAGGGGAAGCCATCAGCCCTCGGAGAGTCAACAGCTCCCAGGTCTGGAGGTAGCTGATGAGGAAGAAGAGGAACAGCTGGGTCCAGTGCCTAACACATGGATACGCAGAAAGTACAGGACAGTAGAGCAGTGGAAATCTATAAGTTGATCCTTGGGATGGAACAACCACCACTGCTAGTGAAGCCCCACCCTAGCTCTGGGGATAAAAGGCAGGCGGGGGCGGAGACGAATAGGTGTGGCAGACAATTATTCATCTCCCTGCTGGACAGACTTGTTAGCCTGCTGTGTGCGTGTGTGTGAGAGAGAGACTTTTTGCCAAGGCTGCTGGAGATTCTAATAAAGGAATAATTGATTTAATTACAGAGGGTTTGTCGTGTCTGGGAGCTGGGTCAGAACAGAAGGGGATAGGAAAGGATGAGGGGGTTAGATAGTGTCATGGATGCAACAAACATGAATTTGGAAAAATTTCAGTAGACCATGGAGAACAGGAGGGCTTGGCATGCTAGGGTTTATGACGTCCAGAAAAGCTGGACAGAAAAGTTAGCAACTGAACAACAACAACAACAACAACAACTTACTATACATGTCCTACTTGATATTGCTGTGGCCACAGCACACAGATGTGACTTAGTTAAATAAGTTGTTAAATAATTAACATAAAACTACATGCAAGAAGATATTATACACTTTTGTAATATCTAAATGATCCAATTAACATATAAGTGACCAAATTAAAAGAGAACTAACCAGGCATTATATACTCACATCATCAAGGATCTTGATTTTCAAAGAAGGCTCAGAGCTTGTAAGAACAGTAACAGGCTCTTCTTGTTCAAAAACATCTGCCCAATACTTTTAATTTCTATAGCTGGAAATAAAAATTAAATTTTGCAATCACCTTGAGTTATTTGTAAAAATAATAAAGGCGGGTTATAAACAAATAAATAGAATTAAATAAATACTATGGATTAAATATGTATCTTGATATGAAAACACAGCTGTCTTACTTGGCCACTGATTAGGAGACAAACCAATATTCCAAGGCATGGAGCTTTTTAGTTTAGTTTAGTTTACTTTATTGTCATTGCACCTCATACAACAAAATCAAACACCATCTTCAGTGCACTTCATGACCAAGAAAATAAACACAAACACACATCCTTCACACTCCACACATTGAACTGACAACCCACAACACTGCACTATACAGTAGAATTCAAAGAGCATACTGCCCTGGGATAGAAGCAGTTTTTCAGCCCATTTGTGCTTGTTTTTAATATTCTGTACCGTCTGCCAAATGGTAATAGTTCAAAAAAAGGGTTCCCAGGATGAGATGGATCTTTGAGAATGTTTTGAACTTTCTTAAGGCAGCGGGAGCTATAAAGCTCTTCCAAAGAGGGCAGAGGGCAACCAATGATCTTCTGGGCAATGACATTAACCCTCTGGAGTGCTTTTCTATCTGCCACTGTGCAATTGGCCAACCATACAAAGGTACTTTTGAGTTCTGGTACACAAAAAGGCAGAACATAATTTTAATGAATACAACATTTTCTAGGTAAAATACCAACTGGTAATATTAAATTAATAACAAGGGTTTTTGTTTATTTTTTTGGTTAAAATAGTAGGAATTACATTAAACTGTGGCAGTATCTGAAGAACAATGTTTTGCTGGACATCCAAAATTCTGTCTCTCTTTTCCCTTTGGTGAGATGGATATGCTTTAGATATTATGTTAGCTGCCCAAGGAGGAGTTTGTGCTTTAATTCATTCACATTGTTGTGTTTTTATACATAATTATGAGCCAAACATTACAAAAACTGTTCAGGACATGGAAGATCGTATTGCTCAGCATCAATCTGGAGCCGATGGGTTTAATGCATCATTCTGGGACAGTCTGTGGTCCTGGCTTCCTGATGGATCATGGTTTAGCTCCTTATTGCAAGGGGTTGTTATTATTATTGCTATATGTATCTTATTATGTTGTTTTATTCAATGTATTCCTAATCTATTACAAATGTGTACCTCAGTCTTCCGGCGTGAGGGATCAGGTCATGAGGAACTGTGTACTATGCCACTAAAACACCCCTATCTTTGAATAAATAAAAAGGAGGGAATGTGGTAATATAACCTATTGATCATTTTATCATTTTCTGTAAGGCCTTTGTATAACTAGTCAGTAAGTCTAGGAAGATGTGGGCATTCTTGGTGGGGTAGGAGTATCTTTGCTCAGAGTGCCTCATTCTGTTTTGATTCTGCCAGTTTAGAAGGAATAGGAAAATGGGTGAAAGTTCAAGGTACAAGATACACAGTTGTGCTTTCTCATGGGACTTTCCAAACTTTCCCATGAGACTTTCCGTGGCTGTATGATCTCACCCTAGCAAGGTAACATCTGGGACTTTCCAAGATTGTGTGTTCTCATGCTGGTGAAGTAATCTCCTGTTGAGGTCATTGTTTTCTGAATATGCATACTGTATATTTTGCTTGTGTTTTTTCTCAATAAATACTGCTACCTGAGTTCTCTCAGGGTTGGCATTTTTCTCAGAGACAGTTCCCTGTGTCTCATTCCAAATGTCAAACCACCATAATCTGGCTCTTTAAAAAATGCACAGTTCATAATTATGTTGAAATAATTACCCATGATATATCAGCTCCTCAGACCCAGCTTCCATTACTATAAAATTAGTGGACTCTTCTTCTGTCTCTTCTTTACAAGCCTTATAAAAATAAATACGTAGATTTCACATTTTATATTATTATATTTTATCTTACAAATTACATTACAAAATAATTGGACTCTGTATTAATTGGAAAATTGTGATGGGTAAATTATTAGTTTGCACTAAACATAGATTCTATTCATTGTAGTTTTGAAAAATATAGTTTGATGTTTATCAAACATTAGCAAACATTAAAACAGCTGACAATAATGAGAAAAAAGCAGACAAAAGCAACTGAACGATACATAAAGATGAAGACTATGAAGAGTTTAATAAAATGTTCTCTGTTATCTATCTTGATAGATCACAAAGCACAAAACATTCCAGATCCTCTGGAAAAAATACTGTAAGTAATTAGTATAGACAGCCTCAACAAGAATTGCCTTTAATTGTTCCAGCTTTAACTCTTTAATGTGTGGACTAGAAGTGGAAAATAAAATACTAGGTGATTCTGTCTTCTATTGTAGACCATGGAAGTAATAATTTGGTGTAACATTTGATGATGTATCCAAATGACTTTCTTAATTATGCTACATATTTTCATCCTTAAATCAATCCTCAAAGTTCCAGCTATCACAGCACCCCACTAGCTGATGAGGAAGAGGAGGAACAGCTGGGTCCAGTGCCTAGTCACATGATTGTGATCTGGGTGCTGGGCAACCAGTCTCAATTTGCAACAATCTCAGCTTTCCTTGATTGCAATTTGCAATTTTCTTGTGGAAACCACAAGCAAAGTCAACCGGGAAGCTGACAGAAAGTCAAAAGTTGGGGTCACATGAGGTTGTTGCTTAATGACTCACAATGATTCACCTAATGATTTGGAAACTGCTGGAATGGCCATTGTTAAGAGACATGGTGATGTAATGTGTTTCACCACCACTGTCATGCCCCTGGTGGAGACTGACTCTGAGGGAGAGGAGGAAGAGCCAACAGGGAGTGGAAGTGTGGCTCCGGAGGTTGTGGAGGGGGCTGGGGAAGGGCAGAGGCCGGCTGGGCAGTCAGAGGAGGACCCAGGCCCATCACCTCTCCATCCTAGGGCACGCAGGGAGGAGAGGATAAGGGAGAGACATGGTGTACTCAGGAGGAAAGGGCCTTGATCCTCTTCATGGGCTGCAGCTGTGACAACTGAATAAGAGGACGAACATGCATACAGGCGAGTGCTGGAAACAAAGCGTGGAAATATCTCTAGTTTATTGTTTCTCTATGAGTTTGGCGTCCTTTTCAGTATGTGTTCTGATATCTGTGGACGTCTTCCAGCCCTTATCTTGTCTAGTTTGTGTTGTTTTTTACTGTTTATAATTTAAATGGCATTTCCTCCTTCTTGTAACTGCTTGTGTGGGAGTTTTTTGTCTCCAGTCAAGGATATTTAGCAAAGTGAAGGAAGCAAAGTGAAGGAATAAAAGGGCTTCACCTGTTTTTTGTGACTGTGTTTATTTTTGTATCCCACCCTGGGTCATCACAACCACACTGCTTAGAAATTGAAATTCAGGTCCTAATTGCTATCAACTAAACAAGGATTACCTGTGGTATAATTAACTTTATTAAATTGTGTTAGCTACTGCTAGATTAATTTGGCTCTGCATAATCTTTTTCCTTCATTAAACAAAAAAAGTTTGTGGACAAGGATTGTGGGCAAAGATTGAGGGCAAAAGGAGGTATTGTGGACTGTCATCCACCAGCCCCTCCAGCAGCTGAATCAGATGAGGAGGTAGTGTGGGAGTCAGGGCCAACATCAAGGCAACCTGAGAGCTCTGAATGGGAAGAGGGAATGGAGCTGTCAGAGATAGGGAAGCCTGGGCTAGGCTAGGGGGAAGCCATCAGCCCTCGGAGAGTCAACAGCTCCCAGGTCTGGAGGTAGCTGATGAGGAAGAAGAGGAACAGCTGGGTCCAGTGCCTAACACATGGATACGCAGAAAGTACAGGACAGTAGAGCAGTGGAAATCTATAAGTTGATCCTTGGGATGGAACAACCACCACTGCTAGTGAAGCCCCACCCTAGCTCTGGGGATAAAAGGCAGGCGGGGGGCGGAGACGAATAGGTGTGGCAGACAATTATTCATCTCCCTGCTGGACAGACTTGTTAGCCTGCTGTGTGCGTGTGTGTGAGAGAGAGACTTTTTGCCAAGGCTGCTGGAGATTCTAATAAAGGAATAATTGATTTAATTACAGAGGGTTTGTCGTGTCTGGGAGCTGGGTCAGAACAGAAGGGGATAGGAAAGGATGAGGGGGTTAGATAGTGTCATGGATGCAACAAACATGAATTTGGAAAAATTTCAGTAGACCATGGAGAACAGGAGGGCTTGGCATGCTAGGGTTTATGACGTCCAGAAAAGCTGGACAGAAAAGTTAGCAACTGAACAACAACAACAACAACAACAACAAAAACTTACTATACATGTCCTACTTGATATTGCTGTGGCCACAGCACACAGATGTGACTTAGTTAAATAAGTTGTTAAATAATTAACATAAAACTACATGCAGGAAGATATTATACACTTTTGTAATATCTAAATGACCCAATTAACATATAAGTGACCAAATTAAACCAGGCATTATATACTCACATCATCAAGGATCTTGATTTTCAAAGAAGGCTCAGAGCTTGTAAGAACAGTAACAGGCTCTTCTTGTTCGAAAACATCTGCCCAATACTTTTTAATTTCTATAGCTGGAAATAAAAAATTAATTTTTGCAATCACCTTGAGTTATTTGTAAAAAATAATAAAGGCGGGTTATAAACAAATAAATAGAATTAAATAAATACTATGGATTAAATATGTATCTTGATATGAAAACACAGCTGTCTTACTTGGCCACTGATTAGGAGACAAACCAATATTCCAAGGCATGGAGCTTTTTAGTTTAGTTTAGTTTACTTTATTGTCATTGCACCTCATACAACAAAATCAAACACCATCTTCAGTGCACTTCATGACCAAGAAAATAAACACAAACACACATCCTTCACACTCCACACATTGAACTGACAACCCACAACACCGCACCAGCACTGCACTATATAGTAGAATTCAAAAGAGCTACTGTCCTGGGATAGAAGCTGTTTTTCAGCCTATTTGTGCTTGTTTTTAATATTCTGTACCGTCTGCCAAATGGTAATAGTTCAAAAAAAGGGTTCCCAGGATGAGATGGATCTTTGAGAATGTTTTGAACTTTCTTAAGGCAGCAGGAGCTATAAAGCTCTTCCAAAGAGGGCAGAGGGCAACCAATGATCTTCTGGGCAATGACATTAACCCTCTGGAGTGCTTTTCTATCTGCCACTGTGCAATTGGCCAACCATACAAAGGTACTTTTGAGTTCTGGTACACAAAAAAGGCAGAACATAATTTTAATGAATACAACATTTTCTAGGTAAAATACCAACTGGTAATATTAAATTAATAACAAGGGTTTTTGTTTATTTTTTTGGGTTAAAATAGTAGGAATTGCATTAAACTGTGGCAGCATCTGAAGAACAATGTTTTGCTGGACATCCAAAATTCTGTCTCTCTTTTCCCTTTGGTGAGATGGATTCTCAGAAGACTCTGGCAGGCTTTTGATTATGGAAAAGGGGAAGAAAAGTATTTTCCTTCATTTTCTATCCTTACAAAGCATATAGGTAATGTGACTAGATCCCTAGCTCTCCATTCAGCAGAGGGCAGTAAAGTGCAGTCCTGCAGCTTTCTCTTAACTGAAAGGATTTGGGATGAAAAAAGACATCAGCTAGTTTTTCTGCTGATTTTTTTCTTTAGCTAGGCTTCCAAATTAAAGCAGATTCTGCCTTTATGTTGTTAAGGAGCAAAGAAAAACAAAGACCCTCATAAAATAATATAATAGTGCTGGCCTTAAATGCAAGCTACTCAATGCAAGAAGCCTTGTGAATAAAATACCTGAATTTCTCCTCTTACTAAATATGGCTAAATTCAACATCATATTTGTCTGTGAAACTTGGCTCAACGCATCTCTCCCTGACTCCATTACCACAGTAGGAGACTATCATGTTTACCGATCAGATCGTGAAATTCATAGAGGAGGTGGTATTGCAATCTTCTATAAAAAGTCCTTACATCTAAAAACTATCCAAGTTACCCAGGAGCTTGCTCTTCCTGAGACCATCATCTGTGAACTATTCTTAAATATCACATTTCGATTCTTACTATGTTACAGAGATTATGACATCGAACATGTAAACAAGCTAAATTCACTACTAACATGGGCAACATCCTGTCCACATGCTTTTATCTTTCTTGGTGACTTCAATCTACCCCATATTAACTGGACCCTAAACGAATGTACAACTGAACCCATACATGCAACCTTCTACAATGCTGTTACAAATCTGGGACTGGAACAACTAGTAACCAACAATACTAGACTTAACATCTGCCTCGATCGCATCTTCTGCAATAGTTTGAATTTAATTTACGGAATACAAACTAAGGAACCCTTTTCCAACAGTGACCACAATATGATTGACTTTTGTCTCAACATACACCCACACAAAAAATTCATCACAATGATGTAATCCCCAATTATAACTTCAAAAAAGGCAACTATGATCTTACAGACAACAATCTCTCATCCCTTGATTGGCAATTTAAAATGAAATTGAAGGGTTTGATATACAATATCTGGTTGTATTTAAACATTCCCTTGAGACATGCTGGAGTCAACTAATACCTCATTTCACTTCCTCCAAGGCTAATTTACTAATTGAATTCTTGAAATGGTTTTGACTTAGACGAACAGTGATGTATGAAAAGCCAACTAACCTATTTCACAAGCGTTCATTATGTCTTCTTCCTCTTCTTCCTCTTTCTCTTTCTCCTCCTCTTCTTTTTCCTTTTCTCTGTTCCAAGTATCAGGAATTTCATTTGACAATGATTCCTTCAGTTTTAGTTCATCCATTATGTTATATGACAACTGATCAACTAGACCTCTAGAAATGAAAATAAGGAAGATAGTGCTTTAAAAGTTTCATCTATTGCTCTTAATAGGATTGTAAAAAACCATGCACATAATCCTTTGGTGGACTCAATGACAACTGCTGGAATACCGGTAGATGTTGTGGTCAAGATACTATAACTAATTTCAGTACCTGATCAAGGGAGTGTACATGGAGTTGACCTTGAAGTCACAGATTGCAGAGAATGCAGTTGCTTACCTTTCTGCTTTATTTGAATGGTTTTGTTCTCATCCTGATTGGCTGGGAGTGTAGGTCTGTTTTTATTGGTCTTCGAGTTGCTGTGTTCTTGATTGGTTGGCAACATTGTGTTTTGTGCATTGGGGTTTCTTAGTGCAGCTTGGTTTCTTGTGAATGGCTGATAATTATTTATTAGGAAGCTAGATTTTATTTGGGTAGCTGGCTGGGGCATGTTTGGGGTGGGGGTATTGGGGGGATCTGTTTGTGTTTAGATGCTTGCCTGGATTGTGGAAGTAATAGAACCATTCTATACTGCACTAGTAAGGCCACACCTGGCATACTACATCCAGTTCTGGTCACTATGATACCAAAAAAAGATTCTGAAAGCCCTAAGAAGAATACAGAGAAGAACAATAAAGATAATAAGGGGTCTGGAGGCTAAATGGTACAATGAATGGTTAAGGGAACAAGATATATTTAGCCTAGCAAAGAGAAGGGTGAGGGTGACATGATAGCCGTCTTCAAAAACCCAAAGGGCTGTCATAGAGAAGAGGGGTTGATTTATTATCCAAGCATCTGAAGGACAGGAAGCAATTGGTGAAAACTAGTCTGAGAAATATCCAATCTCTCAGGCTAAACTTCCTGACAGTGAGAACAATTAGACAGTGGGCATCTTGCGTCCCAGAGTTGTGGGAGCTCCATTGCTAGTGGTATTCCAAGGTCCTTTACAGTCCTATGATTCTCTTCCATTAGCTTTTTGGGGAGGTGAACACTTTTTAAAGATTTAATGCTTCTTTGGGTATTTTAATATACTGTTGTAAGCCCTAGAATGTTTTGAGGAGGATACAAATAACTGTATCAAATAACTATAATAATAAACAATTTGTAGTAAAACAATATTTGGTTCTAAGCATCTACAGCTGAGATACACTGAAGTGTAGTCCACTGTTTTCCAGTTCTCATCAACATTTTATCACAAGTAACTGAATAATTCAAGTTCAATAGCAAACAATAACTGTTTACGATGCTAACATTCATTCCAATTATTTTATTCTGTTGATGAAGAATCTGAAATCTATTGCAATTGCTTGCTAACTGAATAACTGTTAATAAAAAAGACCTTGGTGTTTATTACGGTAATTCATTTCTAATCAGCATTTAGGATAAACTATCTTTCTGCAAAGCAATACTTTAAATTATTATTATATAGTTTGATTCATTTGAAAATGCAGTTTCCCACACATATTGCAGCAATCCAGTCAATACAATACCTTCTATGCTTCTTAATTAATAATCTTTCCATATAGTTCAAGCTATTGTCTTTGAATTCAATTTCAATGGACTTCTTCATAATTGGAGGGCTCGTCTGCACCTGACATGTACCTGAATTTTCTATAATAAGAGAAAATTCTTAGCTATTATTTTAGCATATGAAGGTACCAATTTTGCCTGCTTATAATTTTGTAAAAAAGTATTAAAAGTTTTAAAGAGAAGATAAAAACTAACAAAAACTAGTATAAAGAAAGAAAAAAGTAAAGAAAAAAGAACAAGACAAAGGTCCTGGGAAAAAGAATAAATAGAAGTAGAAGTAGATCCAATTTTCTCTGAAGCAAATATGACTTACAAGGTTATTTCTTACTCTACAGTGACAAAAACAAAAGGTCACTTTCTCCTATTATCTAGGTTTTTTTTTTTTACCTTATCATCAAAATCATCATCAAGTGCATTTTTTCCTGGTATATGCAAAAAGTCTGTAAGGGGTTTCCAGTCAGTCATAAATATAGTTAATGTCTTTTCTCTAATCAAGGAAGTCAATTTATCCATGTCTGCAAGTTCTATCATCTTCACTAACCATTCCTCCATTACTGAGTAATGTTGAACCTTTTCAGTTTTGAGCATATAATGAATTTTCTGCAGTTGACCCATATGCGTGTGTGTGTGTGTGTGTGTGTGTGTGTGTGTGTGTGTGTGTACATGTGGACCTCAACTTATAACAGTTAATTAATATTTGAAGTTACAACAGCACTGAAAAAAGTGACTGTTTTTCACATTTACGACTGTTCCAGCATCCCCATGGACATGTGATCAAAATTCAGACACTTGGCAATTGATTCATATTTATGACAATGTCCCAGGGACATTTGATCACCTTTTGTAATCTTCTGACAAGCAAAATCAATGTAGAAGCCAAATTCTCTTCAAGAGCCATATTCCTAACTGAACAACTGCAGTGATTTACCTAACAACTGATATGTGGATGGGACAAAACTCATTTAACAACTGTCACACTAGCAACAAATGCTTCTTTCCTAGCTTGTCTGTCCATGAGATCCAAAAGAAAAGGCTCTGGTTTCAATTATACTTTATAGTCGTTAAAAATATTCTGAATTAGTGTATGCATTTCTATCCATTTCTCCTGGTTTTATTACATACCTACCAAACGTAACAGAATGTTTATTTGTGTTTATCTGATTGTCAATATTCACTGTAGAATAATAACAGAATCTGTGGAATATTTAAATAAAATCCTTCAAAAATAATCCAGAATATTAATATTCACTAGAATAACATGCAACTCATAAAATCAATACTGCCACGATCATAAGCTCTTTTCACAGAAATTCCATTAAGGCTTGGTAAACAAGCTCCCTGCGGCCCCAGGAAGAATATCAGCACAGAGGTACTGATTTTTAAAAAAAGGTGAAACAGTAAAATGGCTGATTAAATATGTGAATGGTAATTTTGCATTGCATACAAAAAGAGAGAGACAGAAAAACAAGCATAGCACTTGAAGAACACGGGGCAATTTGTTACTGTTTTCATGTCCAGGAAAAGATGCAACCATCTCCTACTTTTAGATTAAAAATAATGTCGAACTTTTATGCTAGTTTTTCAAAAAGTTTTGCTGTACAAAACAAACACAGCCAATACCTGACCCAACCTGGCAGGAACGTTCTTCTTTACTTTTCTGGGAACAATTTCCACTTCTCCACTGATTGAGAGCTTCTTGAAAAGACTTTGCAGACTCTTTTTCATCAAAGGTGCCTTGCAGAAAAAATCCACCATTTTGAATCTCAGCCCAGTCCTCGATAGAAGATACTGTAGAATGTTTCTGAATTAATTGAAAAATTAACTTGAATTAAATGAATTTAGTTGTTTTTGAGTACATCACCCAGGTATAAAACAGGTTGTGTGCAGCATTTAAAATCATGCTTCGCAGAGTACACTGGCACAAGTAAAATTCCAGTTTTCAAAATACTGAAGCAATACATTCCTTTTGAATTTGGCACAGCTGCTTCAAGGAGTTTTCCAAATTATCTCTAACTACATACATGAACACAGCTGCTTTGCCAGGAAAATTGTTTTTGAATGCACAGATGACCAGAGAGATCTTTCAAGGAAGTTCTCACTTTTTTCTTTCTAAGGGCACAGCTACTGGGTTCAAAGAGGGATGCGTCACTAGTGCCAATGTATTTCATTAATGCTTGGCATAGCCATAATATTGGGCCTTCTCTCATCCTTAACAACACACATGCAAATCATATGTAAGGTACCACAGGTAGTCCTTGACTTACTACTATAGTTGGAACTAGAACTTTTGCTGCTAACAGGCATGATATTCCCCTCTGAAAAAAAAATCGGGGCCGGCCAAGAGACACCGCGCCGCGCACCAAGAAATCGCACACACAACACCAACGCTACACACCCTTCCTTTCCAGCCGGTCAGGTGTGGATCAGCTCCGGAGCTGGGCAGCCGCTTCCCTGGTGGCGTGGCCGAGGCCGCCGCCCAGGGAGCGCCCGCTGCTTTCCCTCGCCAGGGCCAGGCGGTGGCGTGTTGCCTTGCGCCGCGTGGTCCCCGCCTGGCAGAGCGCTTCTCGGCATGAGGCAGCCGGGTTGCCAAGGAGCTCAGCCGGCCAGGCGAGGGAAAGGCAGCGAGGGCCCTGCCGGGCTGGGGCGGAAAACCCGCTTGGCAAGGGGCCGGGAAGCCTGCGGGCGGAGAACCAAGCGCGCTGGGAGGCAGAGATTCGGCCGAGGCCATCAGACGGAGAGACGGCTGGTCTGTGACTGCCCAGCTCCCTTTTCCTGCCGCTCAGCAGCCTCCGCTCGCACCGCCCAGGCTCCGCTCAGGTGTCCGGCTGGGGATGTCAGGAGTTGCTACCGCCGGCGCGGCTCCAGTCCCGCGTTGCCTCGGGAAGGGAAAGGCAAAACCGGGAGCCGCTGTGCCTGAGCCTCTGGTGCCGCTGCTGCCGTTGCAAAGTGCCGCCGCAGCTCTTCCTTTTTGCCTTTCCCTTCCCGAGGCAACGCGGGACTGGAGCCGTGCGGGACTGGACTCCTGACTCAGGGGGCCTCCAAGGGGAGGGGAAGGAGGAGAAGAAGGGTGGGGGGAAGGGTGGGGGGGGGGGCGATTCCCCCAAAAATCGGAATTCTGATTTTAATCGGAAGAATATCATGTCTGTGCTAAGCAAGGTGGTTGTTAAGTGAGTCATGCTCAATTTTATGATCCTTTTGCCATAGTTATTAAACAAATCTCTACAGTTAAGTGATTCATGTTATCATTAAGCAAATCTGGCATCCCTCACTCACTTTACTTATCAGAAGTTTGCTGGGAAAGTCAAAAATGACAATCACATAACCCTGAAATACTGCAACTGTTATACATACTTGCCATTTGCCAAGCACCCAAAATTGTTGATATGACCCTATGAATCCTGAGACAGACATAAGCGTGAGGACAAGTTGTAAGTCACTTTCTTTCCGTACTATCCAATCTTCAAATGTTCACTATGCAAATGATTGTAAATTGAGGACTACCTTTATTCACATGTTATAATGCAATGACAAAATTAACAGAGGAAAGGAACCAAACATGTGAAACATTATATGCAATTTCCCAAATTTAACAGATAAAACTTTAGAAAAAAAAATGGATTTTTTTTCCAGGATAACCCTGAAGCATGGATTTTAAAAAATTAGGAAAATATTACATATTAACTCAAATATCTAATATTATTCAACTGTCCAACAACAAATAGAAAAGCAAGTTATTTTCTTTCAAGAATTTTCCCCAAGTTGCTTTGATTAGACTACATCCTGAATAAGTAAATTTTGGTTATGATTATGTCATAGAAGTGTCTCTACTTTTAAGATCACAACTTTCTGGCTTCAAACATCATAGACTACCTCAGTATTATCTGCTGGTATTTTTGGTGAAGGTGGAGGAACAGCAACCATATCCTCTACTGCATTGGTCACTTTTTTCCCCTGTCCATTATTTATGAAGTCATTAGTCTCAAACGGATTGGCAGTGTTCAGGAACTGCTGTGCAGCTTCCAGTTTTCCAACTGGGATACGTGCTTTTCCCTACGAACAAAAAATCATATATTAAACTCAAAACAAATACAAAAAAACTTTGTATCCCCGTATAATCAATGATGACTATAGACACATTATTCTGATGATATCGGGTAAAGAAGAAGTTTACAGATTAATATTTGGTTGTTCTCATTTCATTTGCCTGCATTCTTATCTACATGGTCATTTCTTCCTATCTCTGGATCCTTTCTAGATAATTGGCCTTGTCATTCAGTTATTGTCCAGGGTTTCAACCATTTCCTAACATTTCCATTTCCCCCCCTTCCTTAACATATTAAGATGGCTGCCTAATGCTCACTGACACAATTAACTAGGGTATATGAAAGTTATCTGTTAGCTCTCGCCTCGCATTCAGGAGGCTGCAATTATTTCTCTTTCTGGGTGCGGAGAGAAAATATCTGCTACAAACTCTGCACAGGCATCAGGAAGGGCATCTGGCCAGTAAATGCTCAACTCCATTCAGTCGCCCTGATTTCACCCCGATGCTAAGTGGTGTGGTGGCCTAGAGGTGGAGCTTTAACCTCATATTAAGGAGGCAGTGAGTTCAATCCTTTGCACACATGGGTGCAAAGAAAAAATATCTGCTCCAAACTCTGCATAGGCATCAGGAAGGGCATCCGGCCAGTAAATGCTCAGCTCCATTCAGTTTCCCCTACTCCATACTGATGCAAAGGATTATAGGGTTGTTTAAAAAAAAAGTACAATATTGTTTAGCCTAGGCTGCTTAAATTCACAACTTATAGAGAATAATTAAGATTAAGCAAGGAAAAATACAAATCTATCAATAAAAAGCAAGTAATTTAAATATTAAGAATTGAAAGGTACTATTCATTTTAATGTTACAGAGATTATTCTCTGTAATAGAAATAGATAGTATAAGTAAAATTATTATACAAAACAAACAGAAAGATTCAAGTTAATATTTACCCCAAAATACATCATTATAAACATTCCTGTATTAAAGAACTACATATGTTGTGTATCAGCTCTGGCAATGTGGTTTTGAGCTTTTTATTCAAAGAAAACAATACAATTTGCTCTGCTTAACCAAGAAGTAACTAATTGAATCTAATATGCAAGGGAAAATGGGAGCATAAATAGCCTATACTCTATAAAACAGAAGGTTAGAAACATGAATACACAGAAAGCAGCCGGTAACACAAGCACAATTATTTTAAAGCATTAAACATTTTAGGGGGGGAAATCTAATTATAAAAATTGCTAATGTTTTATTCTAAAATTGGAGAATATTTAAGGTTATTCTAGTGACATTACATTTTTACAAACAAGTTTTTGCAGCATACCCCTTGCAAATTATATATCTGAACCACTAGAATTCTTAATTCCATGTTTTGAATAAATTCTTCAAATTACTAACAATTAGAACCAAGAGTCCAAATATCACAATATATAAATTCACTAAGACATCTGTAAGGGTTAATGAAGATGCTTTAATATTATAAACAACCAGTTTAATTCCATTGTTTTTTATATTCAATATTGGACTTTCTCTACTGGGTGGTGTTTGGATTCTGTCTCTGTACTGTATATACAATTTTCTCTCATTTTTTGCTAGATGCAAGGAGGCACCTTTAACTGCTCTTTGAATATTTGGTTTTGCAATAAAGAGCAGGTGACTGCATGCCAATCCTAAATCATGCAACTGTGGCTCCTGGATAAACTTGTTCAAGTCAGTATTATTTCTGTAAAAAGAAAAATATCAGGAATAAGAAAGAATGGCCAACTTTATTGTGAAGCAAGTCAAAGAAAAAGGATCAGTTACAAAAATATATTTCATTTTGGAACAAAGCATGTTTAAAGCTGCCAGTTGGCAGATAGCAAAAGAAAGAAGTCTATGAAAAAAGGATTTGAGTTCCTAACTTCAGCATCCTATGGGCAAAAAGGGAAAAAATAAATTATTATAACAAAAACAATTCAAATGTACTGGTTTCAAAAATATTACTTGTATCCTGATGTATACTTTTTTCATTATAAAAGACACAGCTAGTTTGAGATTATAACATTAAGCCATAATGTGGCTTGCTTTTAAGTTAGTGCCTTTTATAAATCTAATATGGCTTTGTATAATGGATAAACCAAGCCAATAGGTTCTGTTCATGTTTTTTTGAAAAATTCTGCTGTAGCAATATATATGAACGAAGCCATATTAATTGCTGGCTCTAAGCTCACCTTTGTCATCCTTGTTTATCCATAAACGTTAATTCTTTCTTACAAAAAACTAATCCCCAATTCATACTGTTCTAGCTTCTAAAACATCTTCATTAGAAGTAGAACAATTCAATTTGTTTACATTTTATTGAATTTTGTAGTATTGGTCCTACCTATTCTAACTCAAAAATAACCCTCCATATTTGACCAGTTATAGGTAAATTAAGACAGGCCCAGTTTATTTTCTTATTTCTTTAATAATCCAATTTTACAAAATTGGGCCAATACTATAAAATACATAAGTCAACCATGAGTTATGGGAAGAGGTATCGTTTTTTCTATTTATCCAGAAACTATCAGCAGGCATTTTGATTAATTTATCATGTAGCGTCAATTGTGTCAACTCTAGTGACCACATATGTAGATTTTTCCCATAATTATCTGTTCCTAATCTGGTCTTTCAGATCTTCTAATAGTGCAACCACTGAGTCCATCAACCTTGCTGCTGGTTGTCCTCATCTTGTCTTCTCTTCTACCTTATTTCTGGCAGTGTAGTGTCTTTTCACATTCTTTTCTATGAATTTCTTTTTAATTGATTCCACAGTTCTTCTTGTTCAGGACTTCAGAGCAATTTCTGATGTTCTCCTTGAAAATGATGGGTATACGCTCAAGATAATGCTGTGGAGGCTGGTTGGCTTTCTTCTTCTTTAGCTTAACTCAACCTTACACATGAAAAGTTCATGATCTGTTCCAGATGGCACTTAGCCATGTCTTTGATGCTATAATTGAGATTTTTCATCTTCTTTTAGCAAGAATATAGTCAATTTTATTTCTATATATTCCACCTGACAACATGCATAGGGCATCATTTTGGTTGTTTGAAGACAGTATTAGCTATGAAGAAACCACTGGAGTGGGAGAATTGAAAAGTTTATCTCCTACTTCATTTTGGCTTCCTAAGCTATTCCGCTACATTTTCCTCTTTAATGTTTCCAACTTTGGCATTTCAATCTTGAATCACAAACACAACATCTTGCTTGCATTTTCTGTCAATTTCAAATTGAAGATAAACATAACATTCATCAACCTTCTCTTCTTCAGCACTATGCAGTGTGGATACAGCATAAATTTGAATGATTGTTATATTTAAAAAGTTGTTCATAAAGTCTGATATTATTGAGTCATTGGTTGCACTGTATTCAAGAACTGTTGTAGCTATATCGATTCTAGCTATAAAAACAATACTACTGCTTGTTTTTCATGTCCTGAGTAATAAGTGAAGCGATCTTCTGACTAAGTGTTCAATCCCAGTCTTTCTCAATTCGATGAAGCTTAAGATGTCAATTTGTGGCCATTTCATCTTTCATTGTGCTAAGCTTTCCTGTGCTTATGCTTCTTACATTCCATGTCCCATGTCCCATTCCATGTTTTTTTCCTGTATGGCAACTAGACATTCCAACTAGCCACACCCTAAACACCATTATCCTCAGCTCTTCCTCAGAAGCATGCTGAGTGCTAAACAACCTGAAGGCATTATTATTGGAAGCCCTTTTATATTTTATATTTATGTGATTTTCTTTGTAAAAATACAGGAGTGGTTGTCATTGCTTTCTCCCATGGAGTATGAATTGATGTCTTTATCACTAAAGTGATCATCTGCCTCTGACATCTTCCTGTATTGCTGCACCAATATATCTTTGCTTTAGCTGGGCAATTGGAAAATATTTGTACCCCGGGTCACCTTACTGGGAAACTAAGTTTTTTGCATTCTCTGCCAATGTTCTTTGCTCCCAAGAACAGCCCTGCCCACTGCAGTCATGATCAATCAGCACAGCAGGACTTGGGAGGGGCCACTTTTAAATGATTAGTTTTGATTAATACACAAATATATATCTCCACTCACTTTACATTACATATATTAAATCAACCATACTAAAGACTACTTAGATGTGATAATATTTGGAATCATATGCGAACGGCTAACATGTATGTGCTTCCAAGCAGATAACCAATCCACTAGGATGAATGGTGGAGATAATTAAGTGAGAAGGACCTAAATGACTGGCTTTGTTCCCATAGATCTATCTTCCAAATGGTACTGTGGGGAAAGCAATTTTCCCATGCCATTATGGCAGCAGGAATAGGGGCATAAGATATGGTGAAGGAAAACTCTGTAAAGATCAAGAGTGTTTTCTCTGAAGGCAAGGCCAACTGCAACCAACTGAATAGTTCAGTTACACAAAATGAATGCTTTCATTAGACAAGAAAAGATACAAAAATGGGTGTGATCTCTACTTCTTTTATATATAAAGTGATATATTCCTAATGAGAGTATGTTTATTGCTTTCAATCAGGCAGCCTCGAAGCTTCCAAGTAAAATATGGCTTCCAAGGCTGACAAAGGCTGTTTGCTGTGCCAAAGTACTCATGTGACCAGATTACTGCATAAATGCACTTATCCTGTAAAAACGTCATAGCCATTACAAGCTATCAGCAGATAATGATAATTATTTGCATTATCCGAACAGAGTTATGGACTTCAAACACAATTCTCTACCCGGATTTTTAAGTATGTATTCTTATTCATTTCTTATTCATTTAGGGCTGTTTCTACATAATAACATTGGTAAGAGAAAATGGAGGGTAAGAACATCAACCTGCCAAAATGATTTCTACACATCACAGATAAAACTGCTCCTAAATTTGTCTTGATGGTTGTTTGTGCATGTATTTAGTGGTAATATGCCTTCTATGAAGAGTTTGCAATGATTACACAAGGCTTTCCAAAGAAATATACCTGCAAAGAAGTTGTTCTGTGGAGTTTCAGTGCTCCCTTCTGGTGTATTCTGGCAAAGCAACTAGGACAATAATCTTCTCCACATTCTAAACACACCTTGTGGGGAGAAAAAAAAAGGAAATTAAAATACAAATATCTTCAACACATACCTTTGTGATCCTAAAATACTTTGCAGTTTACCTGATTGTACTTATAGCTCCCTAAATAAGAAAACATCTTCAAAGAAATATCAGTAAAAAGCCAGGTGCTAGGTACTTGTGAAGCCGATGAACTATTTGAAGTGAGGAAGGGGTTATACTGCGAGGGCACTAATCTTTCTCTTTTTGTACAAGAGAACTATATCCTTTTGCAGTCACCAGAATTGTTTTTAGCTTCAAAAACTGAGTAATAAAAAAAAATCACCCTTTGAGACAATGAAGCCCTCCAGTGGCTTATGAGATTCATGTACCATAAAGATGCTAATGAAGTTTTTTTTTTTTAATTTAAGTAACTCAAGGCAATAAAAATACATATTACTCCTTTGGCCTGTTTTCCTCACAACCACAAACCTGTAAGGTGAGCTTGGGCTGAGAGCAGGTGGCCCAAAATCATCCAGCCTAGCATCATGCCTAAGGTGGATCTGATTTGATTTAATTTGCCAGAAAATTATAAATATATTATTCTATCTAAGATTCTTTAAAAAATCATTGCATTTTAGCTTGTTGTGTATGAACTTTTCCAAATGGACCAACTATTCCATGTCACTAATGTCTGTGATTTAACCAAATAAATATTTGTTTGAAAAAAATAACAGCTTTATATTCTGAAAAAAAAATGCTCACAGATACAGCATGAATCAGGTTGGTTGGTTTGTTTTAAATACATTTCACAGGCCATTTTCACAAATGAAAGGATGCAATGCACAACAGTTTCAGCAGCAGTTTCATTCATAATACTTTGGCCCAATGTATCAGCTCCCCATAGTTATCAACTAGGTTACTCAATTTTAAGCATTCCAAAGCCACGCAAGTTGGCCATGCTGGGACATTGCCATTTAGCTAAAGAATAGGCTGGAGGAGTAATTCAGGAAAATTTTGTATACTAGATCAGAGCATTTGTTTATTTATTTTTTTAAAAAGGTCAAACGTTCTTCAGGATGGCAAAACTTATATTAATTTCAAAAGTATTTTAATAAAGAGAATTTTTAGCTTGTAAGTTTATTCTGTTAACACATTATAAGACAATAATAGCAGGATTTTATCAAATACAAAATAAATTTGACACCTCTTACTTTTTTTATATGTATATTTATTGTCAATCAAATAGTGTTCCCACCTACTTACTAGCAATGCAATCTTCATCTCACATTGACCACATGCCTTGCCCTTCACTTTGGGTCTTTCAGTAGCTGCATCGTTTGCTGTTTTATGTACAAATGGCTGCTTGGATGCATCTGGAACTGCAAAATGTAGATGTGTTTTTAAAGCAAGCAAGCAAGCAAGCATATATAAATGAACGGCACTAATGAGTAACTAGGCAATAAAGAGGACAGACTTATCTCCCCCTGGTGGTGCTGTAGTTGTTTTCACTATCATGAATTTGTTCTTCATGCTTTTGTTTTTGATCTAAGCTGCTCAATATTATTTAGAATTAAGTAGCATACATGTCAGAGTGATAAATCAACAAACTATTAAACCCAAGTAATTAAAATTCTAATCTTGGCAACCTTATATTATAATAAATATTTTCAGACTATTTATCAAGACATATGTTACTTGGATTCCAAGTTCTCCTTTATGCAGAACTTTACACTGTCCACTGAACATCTGTGGATCACAACATACACTAAACCTGGCAATATGCTAGATCTGTGGCACAGGGCCACTCCCCCATAATAGCAGAACTCCAACATTAGATACAAGTGGCCTGTGAGTTATAACCAGTTGTTAAATGAATGTTCATAGATGGCCTCAGAAGGGGTGTTTTATGGCCTGTAAATTACTGCCAGCCATTATAAAATGTTGCACCATCACCTTCATCATATGCTTGCATTTCAGGTACATGATAATCTGTTTGCATTTATAACCAGTTGCCAAGTGCCCTGCAATCATGTGATTGCTGTTAACAATCTTTTCTGTTGGCTTTCCCAGAAAGTCAGAGGGGAAGCTGGCAGGCATGTTGGATCTGAGGTCTGTTCCTCCATCAAGCTCAGGGACTTTTCTTCCTCCTGAAGAAAACAGAAATCCTCCCGCAGTGAAAGAACGAACTTAAAATGTGGTGGAATGCAACCATTTAGAGCAGGGGTGTCAAACTCGTTTTAATTGAGAACCATATCAGGGTTGTATTTGATCTCGGGGGACCGGGGTGGGTGTGGCCAGAGTAGGCATAGCCAGCTCAACATCCCTCATCAGGGGCACTTGTAGTGGCCCAAGCACTCTGCCAGTGAAAAGGGACTCCCGAGCTCCATTTCCGGCTGCGACAGCCTCCTGCAACTCTCTGCCACCGAAAACGGAGATCATTTTCACTGGCAGGGGCTCCATGGGCCAGTCCTTCACTGTTTCAGGGTGGCCCCACAGGACAGATTTAAGCACTCTGCGGGCCGGATTTGGCCCGTAGGCCTTGAGTTTGACACCCCTGATTTAGAGCTTTTCAGAATGCTGCTATTTGCTAGAATTTAATAGCTGCTACTGTTTCCGCCCTTCCACAGGGGAAAATACTAGTGAACATATCATTCAGAGCCTTTCCTTTAGAACAGAAAACATTAGCAAATATCAGCATGTCCAGAATGATAGTGTTTGCTATCATTTTCACCATATTTGAGAACTGTTCCTCTAGAACACCAAGCAATTTCAGCTCCATAGGGAAACTAATGAAATAGAGCCTAAATCTGCCAAAAATTCAAGCACGCCAATTGTTCTTGCAGCCGTTTTCCCTGGCCCACCTTACCAGGAAAGAACGGGCCTTCTCCTCAGCTCTGATTAACAACTCACAAGATTGTTAAAGACTGCACCTAGGAGAGTTGGGATTGCAGTCACTGAATGAAGTGGTTACATGGCATCTTGTTTAATGACTACTGTGCTCATTGACCAAAATTCAAGGCTCAATTGTGTTCCTAAGTGGAGGGCCATCTGTAATGTTACGCATCCTCAAAATTTACCATGTAATTAAACGGATAGAACCTTGAGGTATCAATTCTCACAAGATGTTAAAGTTATCACCTGAAATCTCATGAGATTTTGAGTAAGGACATTAAAACACTTTTTAAAAAGAATAAATGTTGTTATTATGACTGGTCATGTAGTCAGGGAGATGTTTAGACCTGCATTTTAATCCACCTTCCACATCCTTCCCAAGGAATTGAGATAGGCAGATGTTGTTTGATGATATTAAATATTGTCAGAGGATATAAGTTATTCCAAATAAAGCTGCGTTTTGCAATTGACTGATAGATATTGTATCAATGCTCACACTGTCCATGTGGTGTTCTAGTTGTTTTGGGATTGTACCCAAGGCGCCTATTACTATTGATACTATCTTTGTTTCTTTTGCCACAGCAATTGTACTTCTATTTGTAGGAATACAACCTGCACTGTTTTCATGGATTATCAGTGATTCATAGAATACGGATTAGAAACCATTGTGATAGATTGATGCTGCTGGGTGATATTTTTCTCATTTTGAAAATTAATCTGGTAGGGCAATGTCACCAGTTAATTCTTTTAACCTACTTAATCTTCTATAAGATTCCCAAAAGGCTGAAAAAATAACATTACTTGCAACCACATTTGAATTACTGCATTATTTTCAAACCTCAACATTGCTAATACCTTGTTACCTGGAATATGTTCTTTAAGTAGCCTCAATTTTACTTTGCCTGAAGGAACCTGATAAAAAAGGAAGGGAGGGAGGGAGGGAGGGAGGGGGGGAGGGAGGAAGGAAGGAAGGAAGGAAGGAAGGAAGGAAGGAAGGAAGGATCAATTAAATTGTGATTTCTCCAATTGTTCTCCAAACTTCCCCTTTGTTTCCTAACACTCTCTTTCATAGGGCTGTGCCATACTTCTAATTTGAAGGCAAAAAGTATTTTAGATCATGTGGGAATGTTCATGTAGTTTTGTTAGCAACTATTTAAATCAACTGCATCTTCTCTCAGAATCTAGTAGCTATCATCCTCAGGTACAATGTGCTTCCAAGAAAAATTGGTTTAAGGAATTGCAGACTAGAGCATTAAATTAATACAATGAATTGATTAAACTTGATTTATTTCAGTTATCTTATATTTCTTCTTTTTAAAATGACAGTCATAAGGGTTTCTCAATTTAAAAAAATATTTGATACTCTGGTCTTTAAAACTTTGAACTGCTATACTAAAACATGAGAATCATCACAGATGAGAAAAAGCTATAAGACATCAAGAATAATAAGAAACAATGTCAAGGAATCTTTAGGAAATAATCAGTGATGATGAAATGATCAAATTCACACACAAATGAAAGTCATCACATCATATTTAAAGCAATGTTTCAAAAATCTGCAAACATGTCAATTTTGGGGGTGGACAAACATGAGTTGTTAAAGGAAAAATCAATATTAAAATAAAATTATTTTCTCTATCTCTTTGCCTAGCTAAAATCGCACATTTTATCTGTGCCAGAATGTGTGTTTTCAAAAAACCTGGCAAACTCAACGGATCTCTAGGACTTTTTATATCATCCATTTTCTGTTTCTAAATGAAATTAAACACATTAATGGAATCAATATTATCTATCTGGGTTCAATTTTCAAATGAAAATCTGCTGTGACTTAGATTTTGTGGTAATTTCCTCCTAGATAGCTGGAGGACCAGTTGGCATGCCACCTTCATCCAAAACAAGCCTTTCTACATAGACAAAAAAAATCTGCCATTCAGGCCCACTTTGTAATAGTAGTATCAAAAAGCCAGAGAAAAATTTCAATTGATCACTTTCAAAAATTTGACCACAGTGCTATCCTACAAAAAGACTTTACTGCAGACATTTAAATAAAATTTATGTAAACATCCTGTCTTACCTTTATAGCATTTTCTTTATCTTGTAAGATTTGTGGTTGTGTATTTAGACTAGCATGACCTGATTTCCATCGATATCCATTTGTTCGCCTAAAGGGAGATCAAAAAATCTTTTTATGAGCATTCATAAACAAATACGAATAATATGGCAGCCTCTGCTCTCCATTTTCCACTTACTGAAAGGCTACACAGGCATACAAATTTATTTATTAAATTTATATTTCACCCAACTCGCAGATACGATAATTCAAATGTTTTCATTTAGGTAAAATCTCACATACAAAACTCTCACAAGCACATGAAAATTTGGTAATTTTGACATATTTATTAAGACTGTACAGCATTTTTAATTCCCTCACTAAAAGGAGTTTTAGAACATACAAGACCGTGGATATAACATCTGTTCGCAACACATTAAATACAACGCCTTTCCCCATAATTAAAGGAAGCTATCAAGGGCATCCCTGCAAACCTAGAAATATAACAGAATAACAGTTGGAAGAAACCTTGGAGGTCTTATAATCCAGCCCCTACTTAAGCAGGAGACCTAATACAATTTCAGACAAATGGCTATCTAATCTCTTCTTAAAAACCTTTAGATGGAATATCCAGAACTTTTGAAGGCAAGATGTTCTACCTGTTAGGAAATTTCTCCTGTTTTCTATGTTGGTTCTCTCTTTGATTAGTTTCCCTTCATTGCTTCTTGTTCTGCTTTCAGGCGCACTGGAAAATAGTCTGACCCTTCTCTTCTTTGTGGCAGCCCTTTAGATATTGGAACACTGCTATCGTATCAGCCCTAGTGCTTCATCTTATTAAACTGCTCTTCATGTTTTAGCTTCCAATCCCCTAATCTCTCCCACAAAAAGTCATGGCTCTCTTAAGATGCTGCAAACAAGTAGAATAGAATAAAAGTATAAAAATATATAAACCCATGATAGAATAGAATAGAATAGAATAGAATAGAATAGAATAGAATAGAATAGAATAGAATAGAATAGAATAGAATAGAATAAACAGAGTTGGAAGGGACCTTGGAGGTCTTCTAGTCCAACCCCCTGCTTAGGCAGGAAACCTTATGCCACTTCAGACAAAAGGTTATCCAATCTCTTTTAAAAACTTCCAATGTTGGAGCATTCCTCTGGTTCACTAATTTTGTCACTTTGTCAAAATTCCTGGCAACATGTCCTGAAACATCTTTTAGAACATCTGGAGGCTCTGAGCATGGACAGAAACTCTAGAAAGTGTGCAGAATAGAGCAGCAAAGATGATAAAAGATCTGTAGGCTAAATCATATATGATGGACAGTTGAGGGACTCAACTGGCTATGTCTAGCCTATTGAAGAGAAGGATTAGGGAGAACATGTGTCATGCCCCTGTCGGAATCTGATTCAGAGGGGGAGGCCGAGCCGTTGACAGGGAGTGGGAGTGTGGCTCCGTTGGCTGTGGAAGAAACTGGGGAAGGGCAAAGCCAGCTGGCAGAGAGGATAGGTAGAGCAATAGGTAGAGGGAATTCAGAGAAAGACCCAGGCCCACCCCCTCTTCATCCTAGGGCACGCAGGGAGGATTGGAGAAGGAAGCAATGTGAGTTGTGTGGCTTACGGGAGAGGAAAGGGCCCTGATTCCCTTCATTAGCTGCAGCTGGGAACACAGTGATTAAAAGGGGAGTTTGCACAAAAGCAAATTGTGAGTTACCTTTTATGGTTGGGGCTTAGTTGGGTTCCTGGCATCTTCCCAATTGTGTGTGTTTTGCTGGCCTTTGAAGTCTTTGAAATTCCTTATCCTGCCCTGTCCAGTTAATTACTGCAGCATGGTTTGTGTGGATTTTTATTTACAGTTTGTATGTACTTTGTTTTAGGACTGAATTTCCTCCACTTAAAGACTGTTCTTGGGAGAGTTTTTTCTCCAGCCGAAGGTAACCTTTGGGGGCAAAGTTGGATACTTTGCTAAAGGGATACTTCTTGCTTATTTGACTGTGTTGCCTTTGTGCCGTACCCTGGGTCATCACAACATGATAACTTCCAGTACTGAGGGCTATTACAGAGAAGAGGAGATTATTTTCCAAAGCACCACATTATTTTCAGGACGAGAAATAATGAGTGGAAGCTTGTTAAAGACAGATCCAACCTAGAAATAAGGAGACATTTTCTGAAGTGAGAACAATTAAATCAATGGAATAGCTTGCCTCTTGCAGCTCTGGATGCTCCATGACTGGAAGTTTTCAAAAATAGACTGGACAACCATTTGATTGGGATATTATAAATTCTCCTACCTTGAGCAGGAGGTTGGACTAAAAGACCTTTGAGGTTCCTTCCAGCCCTATGATTTTGTATTCTATTGTCTAGAACAAGAATATCTGTAACTACCTATTTTGTTACCTTTCTTCTCCTCACTTGTTTGGGAATCAGAAGGAATAAAGCCTACACTCTGCTTCAATCATGTTTAGTTTATGTAAAAATAATGGCCAATAGACCACCTAGCTCTTGCTTGTTTTGTAACCAAGATTAAAGAACAACAGCTACAGCACTTTAAGCCTAATGTAAAGGCTTAGTCTAGGCTTCTTTTCTGGAACAAATATTTGATATTTCTTACTTGCAGTTTGTTTTAGAAAAAAACAGACTAAATGTTATCGACCAAATTTTAGATATACCAAACCCACAGCATCATCCACCAGGGACTTTCAGATGAATAGTGGCAAAATGACCAAAATAAATAATTAACTGCTTCCAGTTCTAGTGCTACTTCGCTCTTTTGCAAGCAAACAGCAAAACAAATAATTACAAACTGACAAATTGAAGAGCCATCATTTACTGTAAAAAAAAAGAAAGGGAGGGAGGGAGGGATCACAAACGTGTTGGAAAGTAGAATGTGGTATTAAAAACTGTGGGGAAAAGATACAAAAATTAATGACTATGGTCCAAGATCATTAGTAACATTTAAAACTCAAACAGAACTATATATCTTGTTAAGTACACAGGTTTACTAATGACCACATATCCTTAAAAAGCTGATCTTGGGAAAGAAAGTTAGCATTATTACTCACATCATTGAGAAAGGGAAACAAATACATAGAGGTTAATAAAGTAGTTTTCAAATTTATACCCAAAAAAGTTGCAGATAAAAGGGTTGTGCTTTGTCTGCAGAATATTTTCGACATCTGAAATATGTCGAAATTCTTTCAAATAAAGAATGATTACAAATTGTGTTTTTTTAATAATGTAGCCATAATGCACTTAAAGCTCATAAGGACTGAATTTCTAGGACAATATAAGAATTTAATAATAAAGTCCTCTCAACAAATAGAAAGTGAAGTTGTGGAGCTGACAGTAATTGAAACTGAATTCTGATAACAAAAGTCCAATGGAAGAAAACAAAACAAACAAATAAAAAAGGGCTCCAATGCTACAGAGAAAGTTTTGGCCTAGAGCAGGGGTATCTAACTTACATCGTCATGGTAGTGTCACATGATGTATTGGGACTTTTTTCCTGTTCGCTAAACCAGACGAGGGCAGGGCCAGCATGTGACGCATCTGCCCATGCGCCGCAAGTTTGACACCCCGGCCTACAGTGTAAATGAAGATTCAATCATCCAGACCAAAAGTATCTAAACAGTTTACATCATGGCAACTAGACCAAAGTTTATTAAACTGAGACATTTCTTAAACTTTGGTCCAGTTGCCATGATTTAACCTTTTTTAGACGTTTTGGCCTGGATGATTGAATCATTTACATTTGCAATACATTTTGGGGAGAAACCCCTACAATTGGTATGACATGAGTTGGTGCATTCCAATGATTCTCTGCCTAATTTAATTTTTTTTTCATTTTGACTGAAGAAGTTACTTGTAAATGTATTGAAATATCTCAATTTAATAAACTTTGATCCAGTTCCCATGATTTAATCTTTTTAGATATTTTGGCCTAGTGCAAAGACACAGTATATAGTAAGCTAGAAATGTATTGAAGCTTCTGCTGAAGTTACTGACATAAAAATCCAGATACAGTAGAGGCACAACAGTTTCTACAGTTTCTATCAAGATAGCAATTGGTAGAAACAGGCTGAATTGGGGTGGGGTGGTCAAGTGAGATAAGGGAGAGGAGAGACAGATGGCTTATACATTGCAGCTTTCCACTAATTTAAATAGAAGGAGTAGAGACGGAAAAACAATTTTAAAAAGTATCTGTTTTTGACAAGAATGAAAATATACAATCTTAGAGCCATTATCCAACATTACACAGAGCTATTGCTATTAACTTAATTATGGAACATGAAGATTATTCTAAATGAAGGTTTTCACAAAAATAATACAAACTTTTATTATTCTCACTGGAGAAAAATGTCACTTTCTTACAACTAGTTATTTTAAATAGTTTCATTATTACTATTTTATGGTTAATTAAAGCAAACTGGCAAGTACTTCAGAAATCATCAAATTCATTGTTTTTAATGAAAAGCGAAATTTGGTACAATACAGCAAAATTTCACTTTTACAGTAATGGTAAGAAAGTTGTCTGTTATTTGCAAATATTCAATAAATTCACAAGTAAAAAACTGCAGTGATTCACATCATTTGTATTAATTGACATCACTGGTGAAACATCATTAAGCAAATGATATAAAAGACATTATGCAAATGAGAATTACATAATTCTGCATCAATTTTTATCATTATTTGCAAAACAAGTTAAACATGAAAGTGATACAAATTGTGTGTCGTTCCTGTCACTTGACATGAAGCAGCATAATTTGTCTCATTTGTGTAATGATTACAAATTATATAAATCATTGAAGAAATGTTATCCTTTGCATTCAAAGTCCATTACATCAAGTCCAATCATATGAGATTTCCTTGTGCTGCCAGCCTTAAAATATTCAAACCTTTCCTGCTTTTAAGGCAAAAATGTTTTCTCAGAATTTTCTATCCATTTATATTCCTGTCCATGCATATCATGTATTAATTTCATGTATCTTTACACCCACTTCGGACAATTTGTCACAAATAAAAGATATTCCCTTTCTGTAGTAGGTTTATCATACATGACTTCTGCCCCCCTGGCTAACAGATAAGAACTCTTACAACGGATGATAGAAGCCATGATATGGTCCCCTTCAGGTCTCTAGTCACAAAGCCAGAACAGAACATCAGAAATCACAATCCTACTATTGCAGTTCACTGAAACATTATAATCACAGGCCAGCTGCTAAATACTCAAATTACAATCACATCACAGGGACATTGTAATGGGTAAAACTCTGAGCAGAGTCATAAATTCCCATATGTACCACCATATCTTTCATTTATTTAAAAAAAAATATTATGCAAGTTTCAGTATGACAGTGATTGTATTTTTCTATCCATATTTACTGCATATTGCTCTTAGCTATCATAGCTGCAGATGAGGGAGGGACAATAAATGTGCATTACTTTAAGTATGTTGAATATGTATGTATGTATGTATGTATGTATGTATGTATGTATATTCTAAATTCAATTGCAGAAAATATGACTTCCGCAACAGAGTGGTTAATGCCTGGAATTCACTACCTGACTCTGTTGTTACATCCTCAAACCCCCAAAACTTTAACCTTAAACTGTATACCGTGGAGCTCACTTCATTCCTAAGGAGTCTGTAAGGGGGCGTGCATAAGCGCACCAGCGTGTCTACCGTCCCTTTCCTACTGTTCCCATTTATCCATTTATTCGTACTCATTTATTATGTATATACTTATACCAGTTTATACTTATATGTTTATATGTTGTTCATACTTATACTTAAACAAAATAAATGAATGAATATATGTATTTTGAGAAAGTATGCTAGAGAATATGAGAAAGGATGCTTGAATATTGAGAAAGTATGCTAGAGATATGATGAGATATGCGTTTATACATTGTGTGTGTGCATGTGTGTTTATAAAACTATATATAGAACTATATAAACAAATAGTACACTGAACACTGAAAGAATACTACTTTTCTATGGTTGGGTAACCTCCAAAGATTTGCTCTTCTATTCTCCAAATAATAACTAGAGTCATTAAAGTTCTACCTACCCTCTGTCTTGTTTCTCTCGGCTCATGTTTGATTGTAGTTGCTTCAGTTTCTTCTCCATTTCTTTATTGTCAAATTCCAGCTGAACCTTTTCTAATTGCAGCTCTCGTACACTTCTAGAGAGATTAAATTCAACTCTAAAACTGGCACCAAACTGCACTTACTTTCTCTATTTAAAGTATATGCTGCAATGCAGCAGCAAATGGCAGATTGGTATTTTGATGGAAGTTTTTTTTTAATGGACTATACATTTACAGCTTGGCTTTTTAATTTTAAAAAATGACATTCTGTTTGTGCCATTGCAGATAAAGGAATTATTTAAGAATAGGCCACCAATTCAGGACAAAGAAAAAGAAAGAAACAGAAAAAGGACATCAGAAAGCACCATTATAAATGTGAGAAGCACTCCAATTCTAAACCCATTTACATGGTGGCAGCTCTCATTTGTTTCAATAAAATTAACTTCAAGTAAGTGATTTTAGGATTGAAGCTTTAGTGTTTAGAAATAGTTTACATTTAATGATGCATATAAAAAGGCCACAGATTATCCAAGCACTTCAGTCAGTTAACTGTTAGAGAAAAAAACTTACTTTTCCTTTAGTTTTACAGAAATTCCAGTTTTTGAACCAGGGAGTACCACAAAATCATTGATGTTCATGATTGCAAATACAGAAAAGCTTAAAGATGTGTTCAAATCATACAGTTTTAAAACCTGTTTACAAGAGAAAAAGACTTATATTAAAATAGTTTAACAATTCCATCTATATTTATAAATGGAAGAGAAAATAAGTAGTGAAGGATAGCTAAAGGTACTGTTAAGTTTCACCAATTAATTAATTAGACACTGGATCTAACAATACTGAATAATAAGCTTTACACAAGGATATTATTATGTGTAAAAAGGCTTGGAAATAAAGGCTTGGGCTTAGGTTCCATATACCTAATCAGTGAGGTTTAAGTAGATCTTGGCTAGCTTCTTTTAATTTCAAGTAGCTTATTTTAAGCATAACGAAGTCTAGATGCAAGCAATGTGTTGGAAAAGAGCAGATTGTTGATGTTTACAGAATGATGTAATCATCTATTTGTATTCAGATGGAAAACATTATGATGGTCACTATAATCATAATAGCAACTTGAAAATTAAAAGCCAGATCCTTAAATTCAATGGAAATACTATGCTTATGGGTTAGAATCAATTAGAGTTCTTTTGTTTAATAGCAATTTTGGCTTAGATTTCATCTGGAATTCAAGTTTGAAATGACTCTTAACTGTTAGCATTTGTATTGGACTTTTAGGAAACTTAGGGCTCAGGTTATAGTTTTTTGATGCTTATGGTAAAACTTTCCCCTGTGGATTGGATTCAGGAGGAATATAAAATGTTTGATAGTAATCATGGGTGCAGATTAAAGTTTAAACTTAACAGTGCAGTCAATGAATACCAACTTTGCCAACCTTCTGATAAATTCACAGTAGACTTCAGTAGACTATTTTAACTATAAAAGAAAGTCAAAACAATTACTGTACCTAAAATCTGACCATGATTCTAATCCACACACTAAATATTACCATCAACATTTGAAGTTTCTTGTAAACATTATTCTGAGAACAAGCATTATGGTAAATTTTCATGTTTACATTAATTTAAAATTGAGTGTGAAGACTAGGCTAGATGTTTGCATTGCAATTAGAATAAAATTAGTACAAGAGGCTTCTCTGAGGTTTCTAATAAAATTAGTTTGAGAACATTGCACTGAATTTTATATGTTGCTGTGTTACATCTACATTGCAGTTGGACTTGGGGGAAGTAAAAGCTTTAATTAAGTATTCATCTTGACATTTTGGAAAAGTTAGGATTTTGGATTATGTTTCATTAACTTCTGATGTAAAATTAAAGGTGTCAAGAGTTTTTTTCTGTTTAGTGTTATTTAGTGTTATTTGTAGGTTTCTATTCATTATTTCAGGTTTGGCTTTCCCTCTATAAAGCTTCCACACATTTTCCTGCCCTCAGGCATTTTAAAGAATAAATCCAAACCTTCTTCCAGCCCTATGATTCCATTCCATTCCATTCCACTTCACTCATTCCGGTGGTAGGGAGTTCTTAACATATTGTCCTCCACATAGCCCTACCGTTAATATAATTGTCCAGTAAACAGTAACTTTAAGTACGTTACTACTTGCTGGGTGATACAAAACAGGTCTTTTCACAGGTGAATTTGAAAACATATGGATGGCAATAGGATAAACATAAACCAATGACTTGACCTAACACAACATTTATATTTAGACTATGAATAAGATTATGTAAATATATTATGCTCCAAGCATAGTTGAATGAATATATTTGTTTTTCCCCAAGGAGAGGTTTACAATATTCAGCCTCAGTGCACCAAGCACTCATTAAAGTATCTAGAAATTACGCAGAGAAATATTTCCTGGAGTCCATTTTTCACACAGGTTTTTTATCATAGAATAATTCTATAAAGATGAAACATTCTATTTGCTAGATATTATTTTACATATGAATAGGGCCACAGTTTTAACCATATCGATACAAACTTACTGACATTATTTTGGATTTCTTATTAAACAGGATTTTTCAGTAAAGGAGGAAATGAAGGTAGAGGAATAAGAAGAATTCAGTTGGAAAATGTATCCTTTGCAACTGGAAGATTAGCAGCTCAGCTTAATATTTTTCCCCACTCTCGGGGCTTGTTTTTTTAAAAAAAAAAAAAAAAATAGAGCATTTGCTCGTTTTTCGACCTCAGCGGGAGTTAGAAAAATTAGAAAAATTCTCTGCTTAGGTGATTATTGGGATAGATTCCCACATCTGGTTCATGTTTAACTGACACAATTAATTATATTTTAGCCCAGCTTGTTTAGGGTTAATCTATTATTCAAACAAGAAAATTGGGTTGACTACATTGTACTTAACCAAAAGAAGTGTATTGTGTGGACCCTGCTCTGAAAAGCCCTATCTTATCTACTTTGCAATTTGCAAATTATGAGCCCCAACAGCACACTTCTAGTCAAGATATTAACAAATACTTTACCCCCAAATCCATCCAACAGATACTAGAAGTTAAACAAACTTGGCTGTTTCCACCAGTAAAATCTAGTTAGCAGTGGGATAGACCACCCACATGTTCCAGGACTTTATGCCAAAGTAGAAAAAACAACCTTTTATGAAAGGCAATGCCCAACCCAGTCCTGCCTCAGTTTCCCAAAAACTAGAACTCCCTGTATATATTTATAAAATGATGCAAAGGTCCAAAAAAAGTGAGATGGAAAAATCCAACGCCTGGATTTGTGCTTCGTTGGCAGCCCCTGCATACAAAAACACCGAAGCTACTGAGACACCCTCTTTCCCCCCCGCTCTGCATTATGCCCCCTGTAATTGTACTGGAAATAACCCAGGACCCGATCCTAACCTAGGCGTCAAACCCCACGTTGAAGTTTTATTACAGATCCAGCAGCCAGTCTTTGCAGCAGAGCGACTGTAGGTAAACGGGGGTCTTACTCCTCTATCTAAAAACACTTTGAATTAACCCTTCCCCGCCCGGTCCCCGAGCAGCTGCTGCTACGCTTCCTCTCCCCCCCCACCCGCTCCATTATCCCGAGAACTGCGAGAACCTGGCGGTCAGAGAAAGGCGCAGCCCACTCCAGGCTTCCCAAGCCGGCTCCCTTCTGCCTCCCGAAGCCGCGCTCCCGCCGAAACAAGGTAGCCGTTCCCACGGCAACCGGTCGCTTGGGCCTGTTCCATCTTTAAAATCGAAAGGGGTGGGCGGCGCCAGCAGCGTTCCATCTCGGAACGTTCCATTCTAGGAGACCGAAGTGGGGGGGGCAGGCTGGGTCTAAATGCGGTTGTTGTTGTTGTTGTTGTTGTTTTTTCCCCACTCTCGGGGCTTGTTTTTTTTTTAAAAAAAAAAAATAGAGCATTTGCTCGTTTTTCGACCTCAGCGGGAGTTGATTTCCAGCAGGCGCGGATCTGTTTCAGGACCTGGTCGCAACAATGCGTGCCATATATCCAAAAGATCACTAGATGGCAGCTAAGAATAGAGAATTTCTCGAAGTTGGAAAACTGGCTGGCCGGGGAATTCTGGGAGTTGAAGTCCCCAGGTCTTTAAGTTGCTAAGGGTTGGATACCCTTACTGTATTTTAGAGCAGAAGTCTCCAAACTTGGCTACTTTAAGACTTGTGGACTTCAACTCCCAGAATTCATAGCTGGCTGGAGAATTATGGGAGTTGAAGTCCACAAGTCTTAAAGTTGCCAAGTTTTAGGGACCCCTGGTTTAGAGTGTACTAGAATGGTAGAGCTCAGCTGGATGGAATCAGATTGAAGAAATGGGGGAAATGTATAGATGTTTCTGCATCTGATTAAATAGCTATGTTTTTCAGGAGCTCTATCCCTTAAAGTGAAATAAAATTACAGCTCAAAAATTGTTTTTTCATTAGTAGTGTTAGGGATAACATTGTTTTACCCTAACTGTTTTGGGTAAAGATAATAAAAGTGTTTTTTTCATTAGTAGTTTAACAAAGAAAGCAGTAAAGAGGTATGGAGGATAAAGGTTTTTCTTTATAAGAATAACAAATAATTAAAGAGTTCAAAACTCAGGATACTGGCAGAGTCTACATTTATGTTTCTACTCAGCCTTCAGTTGGGAATAACAGAGTTGGAA
Source organism: Notechis scutatus (assembly GCF_049901735.1). Taxonomy (NCBI): domain Eukaryota; kingdom Metazoa; phylum Chordata; class Lepidosauria; order Squamata; family Elapidae; genus Notechis; species Notechis scutatus. The sequence goes on from NC_142012.1 coordinate 150,117,735, forward strand.
GGGACCTTGTAGGTCATCTAGTCCAACTCCACCACCCAAGCAGGAGACCCTACACCATTTCTGACAGTCCAGTCTCTTGAAAGATTTCAGTGATGAAATCCTCAGACTTCTGAAAGCAAGATGTTCCATTGGTTGATTTCACAAATACCAGCCACAAACTAAGAGCTCTGAATCTGAATTAGTCACGAGGAGTCAATACTGACTTAAAGATGCATATATAAATATAGATCATCTCTAATAATTTCCTACCAAATGCTAGAAAACCCCAGACAGAGAATGGAGTGTGTAGTGGCTACTTTTCTCTCAACGTAAACATGGGTAAAAAGGCAACATTCATATCCACCAAGTGTTTTGGCTGGGATAGTCATACTTCAGGGGGGGAAAAAACAACCTCTTGAGTCTTAGAACCATTTTCTTGAGATTAAATCAAGAGTAACTACTCTTAAGTGATATAGGGGGATTTTCAAAGTCATATTAAGAGTGGGGCAAGTCTTTATGAGAGGATGTGTTTTATAGGAGTGCTGGTCATAAGGAAGGTGAGCTGTGGAATTTGATAGTGGATGCAGAGATGAAACCGTAAGGTTAAGGGCTTCCTATCAATGTTATTTCAATTTCTGAAGCTGATGACTGATCTGTTATGTAAGCTCTTGATATAAAAGGGAGTTGGTAGCTGTTTATTGCTCCAGTAGCTGTTTAGTGCAGAGGTTCTTTGTAAGAGAAGTTTTTTTTTAATTTCAAAGGCTGTTTATTGTTCTAGATGAATGCAGTTCTGATACAGAGTTTTATTTTCTTATCAATAAATATGATTGCTACACTGTGTTCAAATAAGAATCCAAACAAAAACACAATGCAACTAATTTTTGTTTTCTTATATTGTGCAGAAGCCAGGGGCTTGTAAAAGCCACCCAGAAAAGGAACAGCATGTACTTTTCACAGTTTCATTATAATATCCATGTACACTTACACATGAGCGACAATCTTTGCAAGAAATATATGCTCAATTGGGAGACCTAGTTCTTTGGAGAATACTCTTCAAATAGTTCAGAACACCACTTGAGTACCTATTAATCACTATATTTTGTTCTAAGAGGTCTTATGTTTTTATACTGAGAAAATTCCAGATGCAGCAACTGAACTCCCAAAATTTCCAACCACATAGTTATTGCTGAAAACTCTGGAAGTTGGTTGAAATATCTAAATGTTCAGTTGAGAAATTCTGTGTTTATATTTCACATACAGAAGGCCTGCCAATACATGAATGGGTAGAAGAATAAAAATCAATAAAAATTTATGTGTAAGATAAATCATGCTCCTATTTCTAATCTTAACACAATGTCAGCTTTCATACTATCCAAACTCTCCTGTAATGAAACAGGAACTGCCCTACCAAGGGAGGGAAAAAGGGGAAGGCAACTCTTCTCCCATCCTCAACTTTGTTATAAAGTACATGTACATTTATTTATTTCATGGTGTTTATAATTCATCTCTGCATATTATACTATAGAAAGTCAGCACCCACCTTCCTAGAAGAATGACATATTTTGAGGAATGTTTTTTTTTAAAAAAAGGCAGAATATTATATTTCTCAAAAGGAGAAATGGAGAAACATGAGGTTTTTTTAGAGGCAGGAAGCAGATTCAGTTTTACTTAATAGCCGCAGCAGATACTGAAGAAGCTTTTAGAAATGCAGATTTGGTAATCCATTCAAGACAGGATATTTTGAAGCAAAGGCAGAATGGTAGGATTAGAAGCAGCCATCACCCAAGATCCAACACAGGAAAAAGCCATTAAGCCACAATAGGAATTGTCCAACACCCTTTCAGACAAGCCCTTCATTGCAATACCCCAAACTTCAACCAAACTTAACTCAGACAAACATCTAGGATTTGTACTTTGCCTATAGAGCCAGCTATGACCCCTACATAACCCCTGACAATAGCCAATAGAATACATGTTCTTGCACAGGAGCAGGAAACTCAAATACGAAGCCCAGAAAAGGTATAAACCACCCCCACTCTCGACTCCATGTAGTCAGCTCCCCAGAAGCCATGTGATTCTGCTTCTGCTTCATCAATAAGCCATCTTTCCAATCAGCCATCATGTTTCCAGTGTCTTTCTCCAAGCTTGAAATTGAACCAGATGGATTTCTTTCCGACAGCATTAAGATACAATGTGGTTTATTTTTGACTTAACATATGAACCCATCCACTATAGCTGAGCAATTTGTGTGAATCAGCCCCCTACGCTTGTTCAGAAAACCACACTTTAATAAATGGCTATAGTGTGTGAATGCATCAATATATTCACTTACCTTTCAGCTGCCTTTTTCCCCAGAGGAAAAGTTATCAGTTCAAAAACTTTTATTTGCTTTTTAATATAATCTTAGAATGTCTTTAAGATGTTGGCTATAAGGAAGACTATTGGTGAAAAGGATTTTCCCTACAGCCCTCATTCTTTCTAAATCAAGGTAAATAACATTCAAGATATCTTTCATTTTATTTTAAAATAAGAAATAGACTTTGTATCACTGAAAAGTCCATGGTTCACTCTTAACATAAGGCCGTTCATTTTGTACGATCTTGTTTCCTCTGCTTTCTGCAATATTCCCCATGAAGGGACGTCTCTTAAGAAGACTAAAACTTGACAGTGCTAGCTGCGTATATTTGTTTTCATGAACAGATTCGGGTCTGAACAAAGGTCTACTTGACTCATTTATTTTGTGTCTGGTAATTACTTGGCTGGATGCATGGAAGCAGCTGGATACTTTTTCACTCAGCAATAATGTGCCCACTATATGCAAAAATAATCAATATAGGCTTAAGCATGAGAATTGCATTCTTGGGGAAATCTGGAACAAGCCGCAGTAGAAGACATCTGGATAATATTTCGACAGTAGGCCAAAGCAAAGCTTTAGAGTCTGCTTCACATCAAATCTGTACATATAAAATGTACAAATAAATGTATTTCCTTTGACTGAAATCTGTAGTTCACATTTTATATTATAATGAACATTGTCCTGGGCTTATGACTTTTTCCCCCTAGTTTCAGCTTCCTTCCCATGCTCTGTATCACATTTTAGACTATTAATTCTTTGGGACAACATGATAGTTCTTGTTGTAATCATAATCTTTATCAGCATCATTGTGTCACTGTAATTGTCAGGATGGGGGAATCTCTTTTGAGATGGGAAAGCTTGGCAACTTTCTATGTAGGGTTGTCCCCTTTAGCTTCTGAAGACGTCTTGCAAAAAATAGCAATGTATCTGATATGATGTACAGGTTTTGTTGAAAGAAAGGGTTTTGTTTAAAGCTCTCTGTTTATATCTTTGCTAAACACCTTGAGCTTGAGAATGAAAGGTGTGAATAAAAACCCTATGAATTGTAGCAGCAGTAACTACATTCTTTCATACCAAACAATACAAGTGGACAGCTTTCCCAAAACATTTGTGCAGTCAAAAGACACCCAGAGAGATTTACGCTGCAGTTCTCTGCCCAGGTGCTGAGATGTCCAATCATATTAAATGAGACACATTTTAGTTGATATATGAGTAAGAGTTCACTAATAAACTTCTATGGTATCCTTTTTTCCCCACAAGAACCTAGAACTGTGAAATTCAAAATATGAAATTTTAACTGCATATACTTGATATCTTAATTCAATTATAACTGAGGTTCAGGCTGGTTGCTAGATTGTGTTCCAGACTCCATATATTCTACTTCCCCATTCATCTTCTTTGTACCCAGCAGTGCCTGCACTCTTCTTACTATATCAGGAAGAAGATTTCTAAATGTCCCACTACTCCATCCAACAAGAAGGTAAAATGATGCAACCAAAGAAAAACAAGCCTACTCATTCATTGGCAAGCACAGATATTGTCTCATCTTAAAATCTAAGCAGTGGGAGAAGAGTATCCATCTGGATCATCTATGACTCTAGACTAGATTGTGCAGTTGGAAGAGAATTCCAAAATAAAGTAATGGCAAACCACTTTCATATTATACTTAAGAAAATCTCAGCAATGGTGCCTTTCAGGGGGAAAAAGTAATCTTAACATGAGATTAACCATGAATCATTTAGGAGAATGTTTTAAACATTTTTTGTAGTGATTTCTTTTCATAGGATCTTATTCCAAGGTAAGCAGAAAAAACTGGGTTTGGGCACACACAGAAACATCTAAAGATATAAAGGTATATATTTCCTGGTAAAGCAAACTGATACCCTGATTTCCCTATAATTCTGCTTATGCATCTTTTATTCATAATCCAACAGGAACATTCTTCTGCAGCTTTATTTGATGTGGCCTTAAAAATCATTTAACGTGTTGGTGCAACCCGACCTTGGAATCTCCCAGTGCTTAATGTTATTTTTATTGTTAGCAAACTTCCTAGATGACCTCAACACATTCAAGTATTTTCCTAGTAGGAAGGAAAATATGTAGGATTATTTATCACCATGTATCAATTATTAAGTGACACAGTCAGTTTTAATTGTTGATGAACAATAGTTTACGTATTTTCAACTTGGATTTTTAAGTCTTTCCATGGTACGTTCATTGCTTTTGCATTCAAAGTGATCCATTTTGCTTCTGATTAGCTTGCTCTCTTTCCTGCCAATTTCCCCAACATTATGGGGAAAGTACTCTATAAAACTATAGGTTCAGGCCCAGGCATGGAGATTGATTGTTTGATATCCCATTTCCCATTCAGTTTGAATATCAGTAATCAGTTCTAATAAAATCTCTGAATCCTTTATAAGGTTACTTCATATCTTTCTTTCCTTTCGATTCCTTGGTAACAATCTCTGATCTAAGTTGTGAAGGTAGGTTGTTTTGGAAACTGAATTGTAATAATGGCTCCTCTATGTGAATGACAGTAACATAAATTTGTTGCAAAAAAGAAGATTTTATGGTCAAAACAATAACTTTGTAACTTTATTAATGTAAATTTGTACATTCACAGTTAATTATTCCCTGGCTCTGATGAGGATCCTGCAGAATAGTCATAATCAGAGATGGTATTCAGCAGGTTCTGACCAGTTCTGGAGAACCGGTAGCGGAAATTTTGAGTAGTTTGGAGTAGTAGAACCAGCAATTACCACCTCTGACTGGTCCTGCCCCCATCTATTCTCTGCCTCCTGAGTCCCAGCTGATCGGCTGGGTATTCTTTTGTTTCCCTGCACAGGAGAATGGAGTTGGAAAGCAGTTTAGTGGGTGGGGTGGGAATGGAGATTTTACAATATCCTTCCCCTGTCATGCCCACCAAGCAACAGCCACCAAGCCATGACCACAGAACCAGTAGTAAAAATGTCTGAATCTCACCACTGGTCATAATGGACCACAAAGTATATGTCAAGCTATAATTTGATACTCGGGCTGTTTGCTATTCCCCTACTGTTTCATGGATATTAGGTCTCTGGATTTGTGCTTTAAGATCCAGGCCCCAGCCCCCACCCCACTCCATGCACCATTTTGTACATAATTACAGTCATATTTTATTACAGTATTTGTATTACTGAAAACTTTGCATGCTGTTTCCATTTTTTTTCCATAAGTGCATTTAGCAAAATAAGGAAGACTTGAAATTCAGCTGAAATCCATTCGGTGGAGTTGTGCCATAACGTATAAGTATTTTACCCTTTCTAGGACTTGAAACTGGCAAAATCCATTTTTTGTTTCCAATATGTTCAAAATTCCTGTGCGGTTTCAGAGCTATTTCTTACTAAGCTTACAATAGAAAAACTATGTTAACCAATCATATACACAACACAGAGAAGAGCAACAAAGATGATTAAGGGGGTGGAGGCTAAAATATATGAAGAATGGTCGCAGGAATTGGTTATGTCTAATTTAATGAAAAGAAGGAGTAGGGGTGACATGATAGCAGTGTTCCAATATCTAAGGGGCTGCCCCAAAGAACAGGGGCTCAACCTATTCTCCAAATAGGCAGAACTTGAAGCAATGGATGGGAACTAATTTTATTCAAAGAGGAAAATATATCTAAGTACATTTTTCACTTGGATGTCACTTCTGGATTTTGTGCTTGTGATGAAAAAAAAAATGAAATTTTGACTGCGGTTTTGTCAATTACAGTTGATAGATTTGTCATTATAGAAATGGATAGCAAAAAGTTGAGGCTGGGATGTTTTTATTTTGTACTGTACTAAAAAGAGTCAGAAGTCAACATCTTTTTCACCCCCCTTTGTACCTCACGTTTTTTCCCCCTTTCTTTTTCCTTCCCCTAATTTCTTATTTCTATTTTTCTTTGCATTTATATATTAAATAAATAAAATTTTAAAAAGGAACTAATCAAGAAGAGAAGCAACCTAGAAATAAGGAGACATTTCCTGACAGTTAGAAAAATTAATCAGTGGAACAACTTGCCTTCAGAAGTTGTGGGTGCTCCAACACTGGTGGTTTTAAAGAAGATATTAGACAACCACTTGCCTGGAATGGTCAAGCAGGAAACCTCCAAGGTCCCTTCTCAACCCTATTATTCTGTTATCTAGTAGTAAAGGAGATGGATCTATGCACATGGCCAACCTTATTTGAATTGAAAAGCACATTAACATTGTTAATACTTTATGAAAGGCCATCAGCAAAAGTCAGGATTTAAGTCAGAAAACGTCTTGGAAGAAGATAATAGTATAATTAATCACTTGCCTGCTGTAAGCAAAAATATTAGAATAGGGTTAGAAGAGATGTTGGAGGTTTTCTAGTCCAACCACCTGCCTAGGCAGGAAACTCCCAGTGTTGGAGCATTCACAACTTCTGGATGCAAGTTGTTCCACTGATCAATTGTTCTAACTGTCAGGAAATTTCTCCTTAGTTCTAGGTTGCTTCTCTCCTTGACTAGTTTCCATTCATTGTTTCTTGTCCTGCCCTCCGGTGCTTTGGAGAATAGCTTGACTCTCTCTTCTTTGTGGCAGTCCTTGAGATATTGGAACACTGCTATCATGTCTCCTCTAGTCCTTCTTTTCATTAGATTAGAAATACCCAGTTCCTGCAACTGTTCTTCATATGTTTTAGCTTCCAGTCCCCTAATCATCTTTGTTGCTCTTCTCTGCACTCTTTCTAGAATCTCAACATCTTTTTTACATCGTGGCGTCCAAAACTGAATGCAGTATTCCAGAAGTATGGCCTTACCAAGGCATTATAAAGTGGTATTAACACTTCAGATGAACTTGAGTCAATCCATCTGTTTGTGCAGCCTAGAACTGTGTTGGCTTTTTTGGCTGCTGCTTGCACATTGCTGGCTCATATTTAAATGGCTGTCCACTAGGATTCTGAGATCCAGGGCGCATATCACAGATTTTTCTCATTTTATTTTAGGAAGATGAAGAGATGGTTGTTATATAAAACTAGATAATATTTGTGTAGGAGACCATGAGATAATACAAAGGTTGCAAATTGGTTTTTTTTTTTTCAGTTTTCCCAATCTTCCTGTCAACAGTCTTCAATCTTTTAAGATTTCTTTAAATTAAATAACTTAGGTGTCCTTGAAGCCTATCAAAGGTTTTGATAACTATGATTGTCTTTTAATGATCCTAGAAGGGAACCAATGCAACAGGACAGTAATGTGTTTATAATAGGAGCTGGATTGGTTTGAATGAGGATTTCATCCTCAGGGGAACTGATTAGGGTAGACTGATTACTTTAGTTAGATTGTGCTGTAAGAAGAGGTAATGCTTCTGTTCTCTTCAAGAAAACCCATGATGGTGAAAATTAGGAGATGAGATGGGAACAGGACACCATAATCCTGCAAATTTCTCATTCAATGCACACTATGCATTTTGGCATACTGTGTAACGGTGTGGTATGCTGGATGCTCTGCAATGGATAAGAAGATGCTCCAGAGAGTTATAAACACAGCACAAAAAATCATCGGTTGCTCTCTTTCTTCTCTGGAAGAGATTGCAAAGACCAGGCTCCTCTCTAGAGCACTAAATATCTCCACAGACTGTTCTTATCCTGAACGTTCATATTTTGAACTGTTACCATCAGGGAGGCATTATAGGTTTCTTAAAATGAGGACTAATAGATTGAGAAACAGTTTCTTTTCCAAGGCAGTAATTGTCTTGAATCAAACAGTGCATTTGTGATTTAGTTATTATTATTATTATTATTATTATTATTATTATTATTATTATTATTATTATTAGTAGTAGTAGTAGTAGTAGTAGTAGTAGTAGTAGTAGTATTTTAAATACTCTGTGGTGTGATTGTGATGTGGTGTTTGGGAGTAGCTTTCAAATTTCATTGTATTCGTGGAATGCAATGACAATAAAGGTATTCCATTCTATTCTATTCTCAGCTGTGCCGTGCAAAGCAGCTGAAGTCGAAAAAGCAGGAAATAAAGGTCAGGTAAGAGTCCCGGCAGGCAGGCGGGCCAAACATCAGCAGATACAGAACCAGTTCTTTGTCTGCTGCTCTTCAGAGCTACCGGTTCTATAGAGCCAGCCAGAACCAGTGGCATCCCACCCCTGAGTTACTGTCCGGTCTCTTCTTAAAAACCTCCATTGATGAAGCATCCACAACTTCTGATGGTGATACCCTTCTGATACCCTTTTCCATTTAACCTTGGTTTTGCTTAACTAAATCATTTAAACTAAAATTAATTAAATCACTTAAATAATTAATCAGTGGAACAACTTGCCTCCAGAAGTTGTGAATGCTTCAACACTGGAAGTTTTTAAGAAGAGATTGGACAACCATTTGTCTGAAATGGTATAGGTTTCCTGTCTGAGCAGGGGGTCAGAGTAGAAGACCTCCAAGGTCCCTTCCAACTCTGTTATTCTAGTCTATTCTACTTTCCTGCACCCTTTCTACCTCACAGAAAACCCTGCTTTGTGCTTCTCATACTTAGTGCTATGGGATTAGGTATTTATTTACATTTTTGGCATTTCTATTCTGGGAGATACTAGCTCCCAACATCTTTCTCACAGCCTTTTCAGACATCACTGGTATAAGCATAAACAAGCACAGCATCTGAGTTTATTCATAACCCAAAGTCAAATAAATGGTATCATGGTTTAGTATAAGATAAAAACCTGTCACAGCTGTTTGTAAATTATGCTTGAGGAACCCAACCTATTATGTTTTATTCAATTTGCTGAAATCAATGCGTTGAAAGAAGGCAATTTACTATCATTGTTCTCAAGGATACAGAATAATTATTGGGTCCTTCATTTTCCCAGTTACTTCATTAGGATGTTTCCCCCCCTACATATGGTTACAGGCTTTGCAATGAAATGAATCACATTTTATTGTAGTCAGGAAAGGAAAATGTGCAGCTACTGAAATAATGGAGAGCTATGGTCATGAATGCTGGCAGACAGCTATTTGGAAAATTATATGTTCAAGCACTGATGGATGTCAGGCTTTGAAAGCTGTTCTGGCAAAGAGTAGTTAAGTCATCAAGCTTGCAAACGGAAGTATCACTGTACCTCGTACTTACTGACCTGCTTGCAACCAGAAAACAGATGGATGGCTCATATAACCATTTCATGCTGTTTGAAGTCAACACAAATGATCTTTATAAAAGAGATCTGCATCCTATATTGAACCAACATGATGAAAAGCCATTTTGTTGTTGTTGTTTTTCAGTCAGTAGCAAGCCTCTTACAAGGGCATTCTCTCCTAAGTTGCCCTTGAAACTTCCTGCCTGACAGTTTATCTACACGTGGGCTGTAATGCTTCATATTTGCTTTCTGCTGACTTGTCAATTGGGAACACTATGGTGGGAGATTTTTGTTCATTGTAACAGCAAGACCTGCAGCAATATCCCTTCTGTGCAGCCATATATGCATATCTGCATTCCGTGATATGGAACATCAAGTTCTATATAACAAACAAAGAACCATTTCAGAGATGATATATTAGCATGAAAAATACTTTAGCATTGATTGATTAGTAATGTGCCATCAACTTGGTGTCAGCTTTTAGCAACCACATAGATTTTGTTTGGGATAATCTTTTACCAAGATGGTCCTTCAGGTCTTTTCTATCCTACCTATGAACATGTTGTCATTAATGAGTACTTATCCAAAGAACAGAAAGATAGAAGATGATAAGACACATAAAAGAATGGTCATCTACTTGGAAGTAATGGTCTGTTTTTGAGTAGCTTTGTATTCTCAAGTTTATAGTCAAGTTTCTGTAGATACCGTGTTTCTCCAACAATACGGCCTCCACCAATAGGAAGGCCCAGCATGATTTCTAGGCATGAGGTGAAATTAAGCCCCACCCCCAAAATTTAGACCTATTTAAACCATGTGTTTCCCCGCCATTTCTCACATCGTTCATTAGAACTACACAAGGTGAAGAGAAATGGGGGAGAACGGTTTGGGGATGGGGAGAAAACTTGCGTTTAGGAGTGCCCTGCAGGTAGCCTAGGCTAGAATACCCCAATAGCCGATAGAAACTCCCCGAAGGCAGAGTCCCCAGCCGCTTCGGGGCGTGGCGTGGCTGCCCGTGTCCCCTCACCTTTAGGCAGTCTCTTTCGGGCGATGGAAGCTTCCCAAGTGCAGTCACCAGCCACTTTGATTGGCCAGTAGAAGCGGCCTCGTGGCGAGTGCACACACACACTCCCCTTGCCATGAGGCCACTTCCATTGCCCGAAAGACACTGCCTAATGGCGAGGGGACATGGGCAGCCATGCATCACCCTGAAGCAGCTGGGGACTCTGCCTTTGGGGAGCTTTCGTTGGCCGATAGAAGCAGCCTCGCGGTGAGGGGAGTGTGTGCGTGCGCTCACCCCGATGCCGCTTCCACCGGCCGATCGAAGTGGCTGGTGACTGCACCTGGGGAGCTTCCATCACCCGAAAGAGACTGCCTAATGGCGAGGGAACACAGGCAGCCATGCCATGCCCTGAAGCAGCTGGGGACTCTGCCTTCAGAGAGCTTTCATTGGCCGATAGAAGCGGCCTCGCGGTGAGGTACGTGCCTATGGGCCGCTCTAGGTGGGGGAGGAAATTAAGTCACCCCCAAAAAGATGGCCTAGCTGTTTTTTCGGGGGTCAAAAAAAAATAAGGCCCAGCCTTATTTTGTGAGAAACACAGTAGTTGTGATCAACATTACTTGTATTTAGGCAGAGGTAAAAATTTCCAGCACGTAAGCTTCTTCCTCTTAGCATTTATATGCTGATGCAATTTTTAAGTTAATTTGGGTTTCATCATGCATCAGTCATTCTTTTTATTTTCTCTTGTTTGATTCTAAGCCTTGTCTGACCTCCTGGAATCTATGACCTCTGACTGGATCTGACAACATCTTACTCTTCTAGCTTTGAACCTCAACTGTCAGTAAGGAAAGGTCTTGGGGTCTGTGCCAGATAATTACAACACATGTGCATAACAATTTTTCCATGAGGGTCTTGTAATGTTGACTATTTTTACTTCAAAATATCTTACAATAGTTCCTTCTCCCCCTATACAATTAAAATTTGGTTTCAGTAGAAAAACTACTTGTTGTTTTTTTTCATTACAACCCACATCTAATGCTTGAGTCACATGCTTCATACTCCCTGGTAGGTCTTACTTTGCCTTATCTTCCATTGGCCATTTATATAGAATATTAACATTACTTATTTACAAAAGTCTTAAAATATTTTCTTAGACCATCTCTGTTTGGCTTTCAACAACCCAGATGACCCTAGATGGCAGCAAAGTGGTAAAGAAAAATGTAGTGCTTAACTGATGTTTAGTTAAATCACTCATACATATAAGCTAAGAGTCAGAGGTAGTATTCAGCAGGTTCTGACCAGTTCTGGAGAACTGGTAGCGGAAATTTTGAGTAGTTAGGAGAACCGGCAAATGGAGACCTGTGAGTGGAGATATTATAGTATCCTTCCCCTGCCACGCCCACCAAGCCACGCCCACAGAACCGGTAATAAAAAAATTGAATCCCACCACTGCTAAGAGTGTGTGTCATCAGCCAAAAAAGCTAATGCAATCCTAGGCTACATTAATAGAGGGATAGAATCAAGATCATGTGAAGTTCTAGGACTGCTTTACAAAGCCTTTGTAAGACCACACTTGGAATACTACAACCATTTATAGTCACCCCGATATAAAAACGATGTTGAGACTCTGGAAAGAGTGCAGAGAAGAGCAACAAGAATGATTAGGGGGCTGGAGGCTAAAACATACAAAGAACAGTTACAAGAATTTGGTATGTCTAGTCTAATAAAAAGAAGGACTAGGGGAGACATAATAGTAGTATTCCAATATTTGAGGGGTTCCTACAAAGACAAGGAGGTCAAACTATTTTTCAAAGCACTAAAAAGGAAGACGTGAAACAAGGAATAGAAATTAACCAAGGAAAGAAGCAATTTAGAAGTAAGGAGATTTTACTTAAATTTCCTAATGGTGAGAGCAATCCACCAATGGAACAGCTTGCCTTCAGAAATTATGGGTGCTCCATCACTGAATTCTTAAAAAAAAAAAAAAAAAGACTGGATAACCATTTATCTGAAATTGTATAGGGTCTCCTGCTCCAACTAGAAGACCTCCAAGGTCCCTTCCAACTCTATATTTTGAATTCATTCAGATTAAGTTTGTATTATGTAATTGTGTCAGAAAGCTATGGAAAATGCTTAACAAGGTATTTTATATCATGACATTGGAGAAAGGAAAGAAATGTATGGCTTTTTAGACAGGATTCTGGGGTTCCTAAATATGCTTTTAAGATTTTCCAGTTTAGTTTGCAAACACAGATTTGAAAGAGCAAAATGATTACCCAAAGCAAAATTATAATTCAAACACCCTGAAAGAGCTGCATTCACAGCAGTTGGTCATAAAATATTTCCTGTGCTGCAAGAGCTAAGATATTATATCTGCTCCTAAACATACCTTCCTTCTTTAAGAGTTATTCCTGCTTGGCATATTACATGTGATAACTATATTTTTGTACACTTCTGTGTTATCTGGAAGAATTAAACATAAGGCTATCTGGAAATCAATTGGAGAAGAGGTGGCCTAATCAACATACAATGTTAAGTAACATTTTTTTTATGGCTTCCTATAAATCTCCCCTGCTGGGGTAGTTTATTTGGGTTTCATGATAAAGATTATAAAGTGTAGAAATAGAGAATTTGCTCAAAGCATTCACTTTTAACTTAGATCCTTTATTTAAAAAAAAAAATCCTCCTGCATTAAAACCAATGCTTAAAAAAATCCTACCACCTTCTGTTAATCTTCCTCATTCATTATAAATAAACCTGTAAGTTACCTGGTGTTCCTTTATTGAAAAAATAAGGCAACCAAAAATATTAAAGGGTGGAGAATCATGTGTCAAATTCAACCAGGAAGATTAAGAACTGAACTTTTATCGTACATTCAGCTTTAAGTACCAAAGGCAAAACTTCTTAAGTGGATCTAGAAGCTTGTTGACTTCAATAATGTGTCCAAGTAGTTTTTATAGCAACAATATGGAGTTACGTTTTCTTGATCTCTTTCAAAGTGTTTTTTTTTTATTTCCAAGTGAAGCTCTCAATCTGATGCATCCCTGCTAAAGATAAGTCTATTCCTGCCAAACTTTTGAAAATCAATCAAGGTTAATTAGGTGCTGCCCAGGGGTGGGATTCTACCAGTTCACACCTATTCGCTAGAACCGGTTGTTAACATTCTAAGCAGTTCGGAGAACTGGTTGTTAGAAAAAATTACTGGCCTAATCCTGTAAGGAAGGCAGGAAAGAAACATTCTGGTGTTGCTTACAGAAACTGCCTCTCCATTAACCCTTATTACATTCTTGGGAGGTCTAGACTTCCTGTCTCAAGAACTTCTCTGGAGTATTTTTTCCCCTCCTTTGCTGGTACTTTGCTTGTGTGGAGTGACCATTCAAAGTTACAATGGCACTGAAAAAGTGACTTATGACCATTTTTCACCTTTACGACTGTTGTAGCATCCCCACAGTCATGAGAGGCCAGGCGAAGAGATGCGTGCCTCAATGTGAGAGATGTTGAGTTGGCCATGCCCAGCCAGTCACATGACCACCAAGCCACACCCACAGAACCGGTTGTTAAAAAAATTGAATCCCACCCCTGGTGCTGCCATCAATTTGATTCTGGTAAAAGAGAATATTTGTAGCCCAGGCTTGAACTGTGGTGCTCTGTGAGCCTGGTGGTTTTCTTGCAGATGTTTCATTACACAAGGTAACATCATAAGTGAATCACTTAGCACTGATGATGTTACTATGTATAGTAATGAAATGTCTGTAGGAAAGCCACCAAGCTCAGAGATCACCAAGGACCCCACACCAACTTGATTGTTAAAGATTTATTAAACTCTATAAAGAAAGGTGAATGTAATATTTTTTTAAAAAATCAAATCTTCCACAATATGCAAGTGGGCTCTGCACTGTTATAACCCACATCTATATTTCACTTCTATTGCTTTTGCAGTTATTTATCCCGTGGAAGTTATATCCTGGAATCCATATTACTGTCAGCTTTGAAATTGAGCTGCCACATTTTTTTAAGAGAGTTGGAGGAGTTGAAAAGTTCAAGGTTATTCTGTATGGAGTATTAGGAAATTCCAGTGGCATTTAATTGGTTCTCGTGATTTATGAAGTGTAGAAGTGGGAGGAGAGAAGGTGGATTCTGTGTAATGCGTGAAAAATTTTCACTTTGGGAAATTGCCTTTGACATGCCAGATCTGTTTCTAAATAAATCAATTGGAGAGAAAATGTCTCGGAGTGATTGATATCATGGATACTTTCTGGATGCCTTACATTTACAGGAATTCAGGAGAAAAATACCTGAGTATTGTATTTAGGAATTACCCATTGTTTCTCACTCGCAAACCTAGCTGCTTCTTGCTTGGATTTTCATTTAATTGCTTAGTTATGATTTGTTGAAAAAATTGAATTCACACAAGCCAAATTAAAAGCAAGCTAATCACCGTATAAATGTGTATGATACAAGCACTTAGCCAATGCTATTTCAAGCCATGCCAAACCCTTTGCACAACCCAGTGTTCTTCCTTCTTGTACCGAACCCATGGTGGTAAACAATTGGGGTGCTAAATATTTGGATGGCTCCAGACTGGGAAAGGCCAAACTAATTTAGAGAAATTTGTTGATGATCTAATGTAGATGTATAAATAGACTATTTATAGTAGGCTCTGTCCAGTGGTGGGATTCAAGGTTTTTTTACCACCAGTTCTGTGGGTATCAGTTGGGCGCACGTTGCATGCACACAGAGGGTTTGCTACTGACCTTCTCCTGCAATCCTGCACTCTCCCTGTGTCTTTAAAAGCTGACATGCGGCAATCCGCTGTGCCACGTGAAACAGCTGAGCTTCAAAACCAGCATATAAACCTGGGGTGGGTGGGCAAGTGGGCCCAGCAGCTGATCCTCAGAGCTATTGGTTCGGCCAAACTGGGCCCAACTGGTAAAATACTACCCCTGGCTCTGTCATAAGACAAGTGAAACCAGAGAAACAATAATTCAAAGACAAAAAGAACAATTGATAGTAGAAAACAACTGTGTTCTTTACTGTCCCACAAAGTTAGATGAATGATATAACTTTCTTCACTGCTATAATTCCCCTCCCTCCCAAAATTGGCCTCTTGGTGCATGGTGCAGCAGTAGACTAATTTCCTCACCTTTCTCTAGACGAAACTAGTGTTTCATTCATCACAGTGTCCAGAATAACAGTAGTGTGTTACACTCTCCTTTTTAAATATGCCAATTTTCTAATGTTTAGACTTTGTTCATGTTTTCAAGCCTTGCCAAAAGCAGCAAAGGAGACTAGGACATCACATTGTCATGATATGGCTAGGGAAAAGAAGAATTAAGAAACTATTCCTTTTTTTAATGGATGGTGTAGTTTTGAGGAGAGAACATGCTTTGATTGTCTTGCACAATTTTTGTTGTTTTATTTTTTATTTTTAAAGAAGTTTAAATTGCACTAAAGGCAATGATTAGTGTTGACACAGATCTTCTAATCAGTGGAACACGTACAAGCAATCTTTTTTGCTCTCTTCCTTTTGAAAGGAATCAATTCTTACAGTGGTGAGATTCAATTTATTTTTTACTACCGGTTCTGTGGGCGTGGCTTGGTGAGTGTGGCATGGGAAGGATACTGTAAAATCTCCAGCCAGAAGTGGTATTTGCTTGTTCTCCGAACTACTCAAAATTTCCACTACCGGTTCTCCAGAACTGGTCAGAACCTGCTGAATACCACCTCTGAATTCTCACCTCCAGCCCAGGTAAGAGGTAAGTGATGAATGCTGTCATGGAAAATAAAAAAGGAGCTGTTTATTTTTTTCAATATCTGAAGAAATCACTTGATGTGGCTTACATGTAACAAGCAGAAAGGCAAATAGATATCATCCCATGGTCTTACGTTGCTAAGCTCTATCCAATGGGGATTCATTAGATCTACACACAGCTTTGAGTGGGTTTTCAAAGATTGCTTTTGGAAATGGAGACAAATGTGTCCAAGGTTATGAAGATAATCAGTGCAGTGAGCTATTAAGGAACACAGTGTGCTTGATAAAAGCACTTGCGTAATGTGCAACATATTATAGCACTGTAAAATCAAAGACAGAGGGAGATTCTAAGGGGATGAGTTAATCTTGAAAATGAAATATAAATATTATTTGGACTTAGGAAAGATGGAGCATATGAATATCCATGCTTTCAGCACTGTACTCCTTTTTCCCCCTAATGGACAGAGCTCCTTCTCTGGGAGCAATCCTCATCAGCCCTGAGATGAAATAGGTGCAAAAATGGGCAACCATGCTGATCAGAAGGATAAGCACTCCCCCATGAAGAAAGACTATAAATAATGATAAAAACAAAATGACATGATGGTGGTATATAAGATAATAATGAACAATAAATGATCAAATAGAAAGAATCTCTCTCTCTCTCTCTCTCTCTCTCTCTCACACACACACACACACACACACACACACACACACACATGGAGGGAGAGAGGAGAGAGAGAGAGAGAGAGAGAGAGAATATTAGAACTCAGGGATATTCATTGAAATTAATGAGGGAAAATTCAGAGCCAATAAAAGGAAGTACTTAGTTTTACAATGCAGAATTAAAACTGTCACGTTTAAATGTAGGCATCATATATTAAATTTTGGAAAGCAACAGCAGGAGAAAGCTATTGATGTCCTGTCCTTGTTTATGATCTTTCTGAATGGTTCTGGTTTGTCATTGTAGAACACAGAATCCTAAGCTGAAGTATCATTAAGTAGATCCAGCAGGGCTATCTTAATCTTCTTATCCCACCTCCTAGCCTTTTATGTTTCTTTTTTGGTTGGTGCTCAGCTGTTCATGGATAATAAAAATTATTAATCCTTTCAAATTTCAGAGGGAGTATTCTTAGGGATTCCTCTCCAATATCATTTTGTTACTTATATCTGAGTAGAATTGTACCTCATTCTTATCACTCAGTAGACTACTTCTGGATCCATTGTACTTCTTCTTGTGGTTTCCTTTTGAGTTTCCTAGTGCATGTAAAGAAAGACATATTTGGAGAATATCTCTTGGAATAGTGACTGAAATGTCTCTTTGATTGCAAACCCACAGGAATTCATCCAGTCACATATGCTGTATGTTCTGAATGTGCATACACATTTGAAAATAAACATTTTTTAATATATGGGTATTAATCAAACATAAGTTCCTTTTTCCTCTCTCAACTCAGTCCACTGAAATAACTAAAAACTGCTAAAAGCACGTACAGAAATAAAAATAAATCATAATTAAAATAGTGCCAGACTAAAAGCAACATTGGGAGCCAAAAAACAGAATTCAAAATCTACAGAATCAAAATCTAAAAATAAATGAGATAAATTAAGCAATAACAGAACTAAAAGCACATTATAAAAATATATGCTTCTGTCCCTGTCAGAATGCAAATATAGAACAAAGTAATATAATTTCTTGGGGCAAGAAGTTCTATATGTCAGTTGCATGAACAAAATTTCATATTTGTATATATTTTCATGCGTTCTCTGTGTCTATGGATATTCTCATGGTTCTCCCAAAGGTGCTTTTTCAGGAAGCAATTGGATTTAGTTTTTTTTTTTTTTTTTTTTGCAGATGTTTTTGCAACATCCAAGAAGCTTTGTCAGTCTCCAAGCTTCCTTTCCTTTCCTTTGCTTCTTTCGGCTGCCATAGTAACGGGGGGAGGGGGGAGATAATTGGGCTTTGTGGGTGTGGAAAATGTGCTGGAGGTTTAGAGAATGAATTGTATAAGTTGGGGAAAAACTTTCTTGTTTATGCTTACTTGCTGTACTATGTGCAGGCACAACTCTTTATCAAAATAGGCCAAGGTCAATGGACAGATGCCCGCATCACCACCAGATTCAGAATTCTTTTGATGCTACCACTTGATTTCCAGTAAAAGATGTTTTTCTATTTATTTATTTATTTATTTATTTATTTATTTATTTATTTATTTATTTATTTATTTATTTATTTATTTATTTATTTATGTATATACTCGAGTATAAGCTAGTTTTTCAGCCCAATTTTGTGCTGAAAAATCCCCTCGCTTATACGAGTCAGATCCCTCTGAAAAAATAATGGTGTGGAGTCGCGCCTCTGCGGCAGCGACTCCAACAGTCAGCCGGGAAGGGAAAGGCAAAAGCGCTTTGCCTTTCCCGAGGCGGCGGGACTGGGGCCGCGCCGGCGGTAGTGACTCCTGACTCAGGGGCCTTCGAGGAGGGGAAGAGAGTGACTCCTGCCTCCCGCTGTCATCATCATCTTCTTCTTTGGGTTAGTGAATCAATTAAACCTTCATGATAGTGAGATCGTTCCCAAATTAATTATTTTTATTTTTGAAATTTACCAGTAGCTGCTGCATTTCCACCTCGGCTTATACCGAGTCAATAAGTTTTCCCAGTTTTTGTGTAAAATTAGGTGCCTCGGCTTATATTGGCGACTTATACTCGAGTATATACGTATTTATTTATTTGTAATCGCTTACAAGATACAGGTATAAGAATATTTTAATGGAATCTAAGCATTTCTTTCTTGGATTTTGAATGGAGCACTACCTGACAAGCTTCCTCAGCTCTGTCTGGATGGTGTGGAATGGGAAGATTTATATTCCTTGCCAACAGTTGGTTATTTGCATTCTTTTTAGAGTCATTGAGACCATTGGAGATTTATCTCTGTTCTCAGGGTCACCTGAGTAATGTAAATGTGTATGGAGCCTTCTTGGTTGCAGGATGTTTTCTGCCCTATGTTCCTTCATTGATGAAGTCGGGTGCAGACTGTTGAGCATGAGGCTGTGTTGTCTGCATCTCAAACTGAAACGCTAATGGTTCCTGTAGTCTGATTTTTTTCTGAAAATCCATTCATGCTCCCACACCATTCAAAGGGTGTCCACCATAGCTAAATGTCTATGGAGATTCTCAGTCATCCAAGTCATGGTTGTCCCAAAGGTGCTTTTTCAGGAGGCAACTGGACTTTCTTGTTTTTCTAAACAAAAGAAAGTATAGTTGCTTCCTAATAAAAGCATCTTTGGGTCATTGTTCTCTACCAAGGTTTGAACATTGCCCAAATGGTCCCTCTAAAATTGTATTCCAAGTTGTGATTTTGTATGACAGAATGGAAATTAATTAAATAAATAGTGTAAACCCTCAGTTGTACTTAATGAGTGATGTAATTAAGGTAAAATTAATGAAATATAAGTTTCCTTTAAATTAAGTAAATGCGGTTTTTAATCCAAGAACATCAATGAAAAGCCAAATATGTAGCAAATGTAAGAATCTGTAGATTTTATGGGATGCTGTGGTGCTGGTCATGGGTTTCTCTGGTTTTATTTATTTTGTTTTTACTTATTATTGTTGTGAGTGTTGTGTATTAGACAGGCAGTCATTATACACGTTTGATGAAATCAATGAATAATCTTCACTTTAAAAAAAAGTTGTCAATCCTTTGTACCGAATGAATGAATAATACCACTGCTTACCCCATCTGCTAAGAATCATATAAATGATTGAAAGAACAAGTACTATATATAGGTCAATATTAGGGTCCTAAGTTAGTGTATTTTCTGTGTCTTGGTGCTGTATCATTTGAACTGTTCTTCGATTTGGATTTACACTGTAACTTTCCTGAAAGCTCTTTGGATGTCACTAGTAAATAGGTTATTTTGTGTTGTTTTTTTCCCAACTAACAGAATTATTGAACTGAACTGGTAGAATCATTGACTCTGTCAAGTTTAATCCTGCTGAGTGCAGGGATCCAGTTTAAAACATTCCTAAAACTGTCCGCCTGACCTATATATCAATATATCTTTTGAATTTATTCAATTCCCTTGATGGTATAATTATTGTCAAACTGTCATTACCATTAAGAAAAGTATTCTGATGTTCAGCTGATCATTGCATTTCTGAAATTGAAGGCTACTATTTTGTATTTCACACTATTCAGTTATTGGTAAAAATTGCCTCTTCTACGTGACAACTATTAACATTGAGGAAACCTACCTTACCCGACTTACACTAATTTTCTCAAAGCTAAACATGTGTAATTTTTTAAATGCTTATTGAAGGTCCTAATTGTACCAGACAGAGACTGACTAGTCCAGAATAGTATAGCATTTGATAATCATGTGATTTGGAAAATGTAGTCCTATTGATATATCTAAAAAATTATATTTATCATTTTTTTCAGTCCAAATGTATACTCCTTATCAGTTCTGAGATTCTTTTCTGATGAACTATTGCAAATTATTTGTACTGCTGCCAATTATATTTCAGTTCCTTTCCAAAAATATTTGCCATGAAACTTTCTTTTGTTATTCTCTCTTCTGAATGTATCAAGATGATTCTTAATTTTGTTTCTCGCAACTAAGGTGTTATCTACTTTGTCAAATCTTATGACAACTTTAAAGTTAAAAATTCACTTCCAAAACAACAACCTTGATTGTTGTTGACCCAACCTTGCAAGAAGGAAGGAAGAAGTGCCAATAATGCCATATTGATAATAAATATACAGAGAAAATGGGTAAACAAAAATGCATTGCAAATTCTTAGATGGCTCCTAACATATGCCACCAGTCCATTTTTCATGAAGTATCTGTTAGGGATAACATTGGTTACCTAACTTAGTTTGGCTAAATATAATATATGTTTGTTAGTTTAAATGTGTGTGTCACTTTAAACTGTAAGCCAAGTATTTGGGTGTGGTTGTAAATCGCCATAAGAGGGA
The DNA here is from genome assembly GCF_049901735.1 of Notechis scutatus. NCBI lineage: Eukaryota > Metazoa > Chordata > Lepidosauria > Squamata > Elapidae > Notechis > Notechis scutatus. The sequence continues at coordinate 150,138,915 of NC_142012.1, forward strand.
GCAAGAGAGCTCACTGTTCGCGGGCTTTTACTGGAATGCTGACAGAGAAGGATTGATGGTGATTACTGCATGCGCTTGCTGAGAGAAGAAATGAAGGTTTGATTTTGCTTCATATCTCTGACTGCAAAAGAGATACATCACTGGACTGATTGTTTGTGAGTTGAACGACCTATTTTCTACACTGGACTTTGCAAACTGAATAACCCTCGGACTGTCTGAACTTAGTGTATGACATATGGACTGCTTTGACTATGCTATAACTCTTGCTGGAATAAAAACTATTTAATTGCACAGTGTATCCGTCTTACTGAGTGTAAAGCTACAACAACGCTTTATCTCACACACACTCTCTGTCTGCTTGACTGCCGTTGCACGTTCTGCTAGGGTGTTGTATCCCTAACACTATCTTTTAATATATGAATCCAGAAATAGGATAAAGCATTTACCAGCAGCAGATTATGAAGAAATGTGTATAAATAGAAAGGTTACTTAATGGTAATGATTATCTGGCAGATTAATGACAGACCTATTGAGCAAGTCACAGCCTGTAAATGCCTACCAGTAGGCTTCCACTTTCAATCATCTACTCACTAGCTCAATCAAGCAAAGGATCTTTTTATAAGAGGTCTCAAAGCATCCTTGGAAAATGTCAACATGGTAACAACTATGTGCCAACAGATGTGAAATTATTCAAGGTTGAAGTATTCAAGGCTAAAGTACTGGTCTCAGTGCTTCATGTTATTCAATAAATATATTTATAAGGATGCTTCTAGTTTAGAAGCCTTAAAAAATTCAATTTTTAAAAACCTATAACCTGGGTTCCTTTTTCTGCCCTTACTTTCCATAAGGTTGCATCTCCTTAAGATCAATCTGAGGTGACAGAACCTCAAATTCTGGTTGAAGCAAATTCTTTGGGGAATCTCTTTCATCCACCTAATCTTACTTGATAGGTTTGAATCTTTCCTGTAAATATGAGCCAATCTCATGTGACTTGCTGTGGCTTTTCTTTTTTAGCGTTGGCTGGTTTCACCTTTGATAAAGCCATAGTCACGTTCAGAGGAGGATAGGGCACATTGATCTCTAAGCAGAGAGATGAAGGAGTTTTTACCTTCATTGCAGCTCACTAATCTTGCTTCTCTTCTCCCTTCTCGTATACATTTGTAACTTTTCATTTATTTCACATAGAACGCTGTTCACCTTGATCTGAATTGGTGAATTGCACATAGGGCAACAATTGGTAGATGCACCAGTATCCCCTACAAAAACCTTGTATATGTTTCAATAAAGTAAGGAGATTTTTTTTTCCAGAGAGAACAATTAATTAGTGGAATGGCTTGCTTCTGGAAGTTGTAGGTACTCTATCACTGGAGGTTTTCAAAAATAGACCAGACAACCATTTGACGAAGATGGGATAAAGTATCCTTACTTGGGCAGGTGGGTTGGACTAGAAGACCTCTGAGATCCCTTCCAGCACTATCATTCTATGTTCTATGTGTTTCTCTGCAATAATGCCATCTATACAATAATTGAGGGAAGAACTCTTAAATGAACACAGAAACACATCTATCTATCTATCTATCTATCTATCTATCTATCTATCTATCTATCTATCTATCTATCTATCTATCATCTATCTATCACATACATACATACATACATACATACATACATACATACATACACTCAGAAGTGGAGGTTATTCATTTTTTCCCGGGTGGTCAAACTTGAGCAAATAAAATATTTGTTTTAAATATTAATTTGGAAAAATATGTGAAAGCAAACAGATGTATATACATATATCTTTGTTTTACATCTCCCAGCTCAGAGATAAGTAGTCCATTGGTAGCAGTAAAGAATTGTCTTTCTTTTTATCACAGCAACTTCAGGAATATATGATATTTCTTGTGTAAACCTGCTAATGTAGGGTTATCATCTGATTCTTGAAACAGATAACACAACTACTAGTTATGCATTAGGATGAGAAAAGAGCTACTCTCTTTCAAAACATTTAATCTATTGTCTGGTTTCCTCCAAACCAAAGGTCTTCCTTCCAAATATAATTAATTGCTTTCTTTTCATGCACATTCCTGCAAAACACTATTTAAGGACCAATATTAGAAATAGATTTATTCATTCAGGAAAAAAAATGCCTGTGCGATAATTTTAAAAGTAATTCATACATTCATCATGTGAATATGGCTGCTCATCTTACAAATTGGATGACATACAATAAAAACTATAAAACAGTAATTTAATAAAAAAATTAAAATTATGTTTAAAAGGCAAAGAAAGAGCAACAGATATTAACAACAGTGGGACCATCTCAAAAACTCACCATTTCCTTGGGACTGGCAGGCTTGATGATATAACTAAGTTTTGAGGGACTTACAAATAGTTAACAAAGATAAAGGCAACCTCACCTCAGATAGGACTGGGTGATATTTCATAAGGCCACGAACACATCAAAAAAGGCTTGTCTCCTGGGTCCAGCTAGATCTAACTCCTTAGCAGACAGTACCTACAACATATGTGTCAGCATTCCAACTAACCAACTCCAAACCAATAAACTCTGAGACAAACATTTTCTCAAAGTTCCATTTTATTAGAGTTATCATATTGACATATCTGGGAAAACCCAAATCTGAGAGTTCCGGGTTTTACCTTCCCAAAAGAAAATTAAAGATCTAATCCCTGCATCCATCAGTCCATCACATGGCCCAATCAAAACTTCATCCCAACTGGAGAATCCCCCCAATCACTCCCTTCCAGATGCAGGGCAACATGTCCTTGACTCTCTGAGAAAGAATGTTGTTGTATCTAATCTCCTATCTCTCTATGAAATCCCCTCTCCCACATTTCCTGACACTGAATATAGCAGACTTGAAGCTTCCAAGTAAAAAATGGCTTCCAATGCTGACAATATGTCTACAGTCAGATTTGATGGGATGGACAGGTGTAATCCGGAAGAGGTGGTCCCTCAAATAACCCAATCCCTATTCTCTGAAGGGCTTATAGGGCAAAATGGCACCTTGAACTGGATCCATAAACAAACTGGTAATCAGTGCAGCTTGCAGAGCAGAGCTGTAATGTGCCATTCTAGAGACATACTAAGTGCCTGATTTTTAACACCCACTGAAGCTTCTCTAGTAGGTACCCTGCAAATAATTTCTCTTCACCAATGTACATTTCAAATTCTGTGTATTTTAGAAAGCTTCTTCAAGGGCATGCTGATTTACAGTTCATTTCAATAGTCTACCATGGGTGGGCTTCTAAAATTTTAGCAAAGGGTTCTCTATCCAGTTGCTGGGTGGGTGTGGTGATGGTGGCCTCCTGCACCACAGTGGGCCAGGAGGGCATTTCCTCAAGCCTCCAGAGGGTAAAAACGGCCTTCCCAGACTCCGGAGGTTCTCTGGAAGCCGGAAACAAGGCCATTTCTGACATTCCTGAACTTCTGGAAGGCCCATTTTTCACCCTCCCCGAGCCTCCGCATGCATCCTGCACTTATCTGCATCCAAAACAGGCTGCATGGGGACTCCTGGGAGGGGCAAGGTGGGGTGGGCAGGACCATCCAGGAGTGGGATTTGGGGTTATCTGAACTGTACAGAATCTTAGCTAGGGGCTCTCCCAAACCCCTGCAAACCCCCAGCAGTCCAACTCTGTTGTCCACCAAGAAGGTGACCAAGGCATGAATCACTGTGAGTGGAGTGTCCTGATCCAGGAATGGGCACAACTAGAGCACAACATGAAGGCCTTCCTGGCCACAACTGCTACCTGTTCTTCCAGCAGGAGTTGCCAGTCTGGAAGAGCCCCTATGTCCATGATGGTGAACCTATGACACCCATCCCAGAAGTGGCACACAGAGCAATCTCTGTGGGCACGCAAGCCGTCACCCCAGCTCAGTTTCACTATGCATGTGCATGCACCTCCTGCCAGCCAGCTGATTTTGGGGTATCTGCCACGCATGTGTGGGAGCGGGGTGCATGCAGAAGATGTGTGCGCATGCGCAGGGAGGCAGGGGAGTGCAGGGGTCCCACGCCCATGCACATGGGGGTGAGGAGACCATGGGGGGGGTCCCGCATGCCTCATGCTGAGGAATTCTGGGAGTTGAAGTCCACAAGTCTTAAAGGTTGGAGACCCCTGTTCTAGTCCAACCCTCTGCCCAAGGCAAGAGATCTTATACCATTTTGGACAAACGGTTATCCAATCTGTTCTTGAAAACTTCAAGCAATGACACACACACACCCCTCAGGCAAGTTGTTCTGCTAATTAATTGTTCTCTGTTCAGGAAATTTCACCTTAGTTCCAGGCTGGTTGTCTCTTTAACAAGCTTCCACTCATTGAGGTCTAGAAAGGACATTTAATATGCTATCACTGTAGTTTTATTTTCCAAGGCATGAAGAGATTTTTTTGGGGTGGGATGTTTCTATTTCTTATGCCAAAGTAACTTGGCTGGCTAATGGTACTGTGAAGTTTACCTTTGGTGGATATAAATTATTATTTTCTCACTTGACTCAAAGTGAAGAGAATCCAGAGAATTTTACTACTTAATATGGGAACTGTAAGCAAGTTTTACACTTACAATTTTTACACTTTCCTAGACCTGGAAAGGATCAGATTTCAATGTAGTGCTATGTCCAGGCTAAAGAATAAGTAATATTTATGAAAACAGAAGAGATTGGAAGGTGGAGGTACACAAACTTTAACGCATGCTAGTCAAAACAGAGCACCTTTGAACTTTTAAACTTTTAAAATGTTCAGCTGCTATGATAAATAAGTGCAAGAGACTGCAGTTCAGTTGAAATGGGGCTAAGGGAGCATTAGAATGCCACCTTGTAGAATCTGTAACAGCAGTGGGATTTTTTTGTGTATGTGCCAACTCGTCTGCCAAATAGTAGGTACCATGCAAAGAATTTATCTTCACCAATGTACATTTCAAATTCTGTGTATTATAAAAAAAAACCATTTACATTAAATAAGGCCTTTACATTAAAAAGAAAGAAAGAAATATAAGCATGGATCTCTTATTAATGTGCTCCAAAGAATTAGACTTTCTGTAACAAAATATATAATAAAAGGAAGCCTAAGTGAAGATCGCTTTCTATCTTTATAGCTTGTTTAGTGTAAAGGTTATCAGAGAAATGACTTTGTCTCTCCAAGAATTTTTGGATTTTATACATATTTATAATCATTAGGAAAGTACATAGAACTGCAGATGGTGCTCGGATGCTCAACTTTATTCTGTTGAGCAAATGGCTGTTTAGCTGATTATGTGCAAAAATGCTGATCACTGCAATTTGCTTGTCAGTTCAAGAAATAAATGAAAATCTTCCTTTGTTTAGCCACTGCCATGACATGCCAAAAAGAGATGCTGCAGAATACTATAGCACAGCACTTTAAGAAGTCAGTCCCCAAGTAGCAGGTCAGATTTGTTTAGACCTATGATGACCTGAACTCTTTGGAGAGCAATTTGTATAGCTTGAGCACATTCCTGCTTCTAACTTGGCTCAGTTAACAAATGATCAGCTACAAGACCAAGCAGTATCAAAATTGGATTGCTTGCTGTAAAATAAATGCTGCTGCTTCAGTCAAGCATTACATGTAATGGTTGAAAGAGGGATGGTACGTGCATCCCTATTATTTTCATTCATTAAGATCAAAATCCTAAAAATGCGGACTTTAGAGAACTACTGTATGTAATTCTCACTCAGACCAATGAATTCTGATGTCTTAGATCAGGAGTCTCAACTCGATTTCATTGAGGGTCGCATCAGGGTTGTGTTTGACCTCAGGGGGCTGGGGTGGCCGTGGCCAGGGTGGGCATGGCCAGCTCAACGTCACTCGTGTTGGGGGCATCCGTGGTGGCCTGAGTGCTCTGCCAGTGAAAACTGGCTCCCAAGCTCTGTTTTCAGCTACGATGGCCTCCTACAACCCTCTGCCAGTGAAAACAGAGTTTGGGAGCTTGGCCCTTGCAAGCTCTGTTTTTGCTGACAGGGGAACCATGCACCGGTCCTTTGCTGTTTCCAGGGCAAACCTGCAGGCCAGATCTAAGTACCCCGTGGGCCGGATCCAGCCCCCGGACCTTGAGTTTGACACCCCCCTCTTAGAGGCAAAAGAAGTAAGAGACAGTGAGCAAATACAGGTAGTCCACAACTTACAACCATTCATTTAGTGACCCTTCAAAGTTACAACAGCACTGAAAAAGGAGACCTATGATAATTATTCATACTTACAATCATTGGAGCATCCCCACAGTCACGTGATCAAAATTCAGACACTATTCAGACTCATATTTATGACATTTGCAGTGTCCTGGGCTCATGTGATCACCTTTCCTGACCTTCTGACAAGCAAACTCAATGGAGAAAGCAGATTTACCTAACAACCATTACAATTGCAATGATTCACTTAACAACTGTGGCAAGAAAGGCCGTAAAATGTGGCAAAATTCACTTAACAATTGTCTCGTTCAACAACAGAAATGTTGGGCTCAATTATGATCGTAAGTCAAGGACGAGCTATGCTCACTAAAGAAAAAAGAAGAACAGGTTATGACTGGCAAAGAGCAGCCATGGTGTCTTCTCCTGCTATCTACATCTGCCATGGTGGGAAATACCAATGTCCACGGGTCCTAGAAGACTTAATGGATCTGATGCTAGCAAGGCTTTCAATGATTATTACTATGCTTTTGTCAAGACAGGTACACTGGACTATGATTACTGCTATTTTGAAAGGAGACCAGAAGACCTGTGACCACTTTTTCTTTTGGTTTTGCAGTAATGCAGGGATATAATGTGGACTATTACTAGTGACATCATCATCCAACAGCTATGATGATTTTTATGGATGGAACAGCATTCATGGGGTTGTCATCGTCTCTATTGCAGCTCTGGGGAAACAGCTGCAGTACATTGAAGCCCAGAGTCATAAAGATAGTGGTCCATCTGTTGCTTTACTTTCCAATCCTGAGATGAATGTTACTGACCTCAAATCCCAATTTAATGCCCTTCTCTACAATACGTCTCTGTCCTTTTTAAAACTGATTCCTGGATGCACACCAGGAATAAAGAAAACTTTGGAACTTTGGCCTCTGGAAACCCTTTTCATCTGGGATGAAGGCGAAAGTAATCTCAAGCAAAGTTTCAAATGGTCTTCCTATGTTTTGGAGGGTGGGTAGGTAGCTAAAATATGAAAAATACAGCATTATTATTATTATTATTATTATTATTATTATTATTATTATTATTATTATTATTATTGTTATTGTTATTTCCTCAGAATATATAGATGATTACCTTTTTTTAATCCACTTGAAAGCAAACCATGGTCACACATAGGGGGAAACAATCAACATTGAAGTACAATTGAAATGAAACGCATGCCCATGAAATTTGTTACTTTACATGTTTCAGACCAGAACAGAGACACTGGGTTGTCGTCTTCTTCTTAATATGTTGTCTTTCTTTTCATACATCCATTTTAGCGAATTCTTTAGAAACCCTGGGGGCGGTGGAGGCCATTCAAAACACAGAAAATGTTTTTATGCTAAGGCATGAAGAATAATCGTATATACCAATTGCTTATTCTATTCTTTCAGGTCTTTGAATCCTAGAACAGGGGAAATGGCTGGCAGAAGTATTGCCAGAAAGCAGACTTCATTCTTTTATTCTGAAGCATATTTGCTTTGCTTTTTCAACTGGCTATCAAGGCTGACCAACTTCAATTAAATTGCGTAAGTGCATTTGGCACAGTACACAAAGAAGAAAACATGTAAGTAGTTTTTATGGATTATTAAGCTTTCTGCTGGATTTTTCTTAAGGAGTCAGAGTTTTATGCAGTCATTCTTTCACCAATTATTCTAACAGAGCTGAAAGATCTATGTGGGAATCTTTCCCTACTCCCGGGCTAAAATGCTACTCAGACCCAGTTATCTGGCAGTACCCACATAAACCCCATATGATATTGTAAGCTGTTCAGAATCACTGGATAATGTGCTGTATAGCATATATATTTAATAAATGAAAAATAACAAATAAATAAACTGCACTTTCATCTTGCCAATCATAAACTTGCATCTATGTCTCTGTTTTGGCATGCCACTACATGATGGTGACTTGATTTCAAGTAGGCATGAAAAGCACTTTTGTCATTGCTGGCCTCCCCTTTCCTGTCACCAGTAGATAAGAAATGACTCACCCATCACTACAGGATGAAGCTTGGGGCGATGACAAGTTTTCAAAGCTGTCTAGACTAGTGTGTGGAGTTGCCAGACAGTAGGGGGAATACCGTGATCTGGACAGTTGTTGACCTGTTTTCAAAACAGGCCCATTTTGTCACCCCTTCTAAACTCCCCTCAGCACTGAAGCTAGCCAGACAGTTGACATAGTATTTCTCAAATCTGGCAACTTGGACTTTGGCTTTTTAGATTTTGGGAGTTGAAGTCAGTGTGTTTTAAAGTTGCTAAGTTTGAGAAACACTGGTCTAGACTTTCACTGACAGGAGAGTGGTTTTTCAAAATCCAGCACTGAACTGCTCTGGAGAGACATGGAGTTTTGAAAATGGATAAACCCACACTAGTGAAGCAGAAGAATATGGCTCTTTCAAAATCTGATTGTTCAGAGTTGAGCTACTTTACAAAGGAAGCAGGTGTTACTCCCATCCTTTCAGGTTCAATTCATACTTTCCTGGCTTATCACAGGAAAGCAATGTGCACCTCTTTCAAAACTTGTTCCTTGGCAGCCCTGCAAACACACAAAAAAGCTTTGCAACTGTATCAAACTCTATAGCAAAGAGACTAAAAAAGAAAAAAAAGTATAGTGATAGCCCACAGCCCTGATAATACTTTGCCAGGATAACAAAAATTGTAGACTGACATTTCTGGAATGTGTCAGCTTGGGGAATATTGTTATATGCGTGAACAATAAAGTGAACTAGGAGTTCAAATGTTTTGTTTTGTTTTTCTATAGTAAATTCTGTTCATCCTTAAGAGACATTAGTCCATTAGGCTGGCTTGTAACAGGCTTATTTTTTTTTTTAATCAACACCTCTTAAAAACTACAGCCTTGGATAATCCTTGGCTTTTTCTTTTTTCACTTTACATCTGAGAATATATTATAGTTCTATCATTCTGCAATAAACTTTCCTCTCAGATTAACCATTAGAATTCCAGACCCTGAAAGTTGCATTATTGATGTATTTCAATTGAGAAACATTTTTTTTTAATTTCTCATATTTGGCTAAAGTGAGTGAATCCTTAAACTATGGTAGGTCTGCCATATTTTTCACATAAAGAATCACGTGTTGATAGGGAGTGTAGTTTTGGGGGGCACATAAATTTTCAAAGTAAATCCAGAGTCACCTCAAAAAGATGTCCACAAATTTCATTAATAAAATATTTTTTTAAAAAACCTCAAGTTTAGATTTCCTAGCATTCTTCAGGAGAACCAACTTTAAGACATATAAAAGTCTTTGACTATGCTTAATAGATATCCACTCTAAAATAAATCCACAACTCTGAAATCTCCAATACAAAATTTGCAAGTTTAGCTTATGGCTGCTTGCTCCATTCATGAAGCCCACTGAGGCATGAAATTCCTTCAGCCCTCCTTGTTCCCTATCAAGCGGTCCAGGTAGGTGCAGCTAGAACATACAGAACACACAGCGCTGATCAATAATTGGGATATACTTAGAGAGCATTCGAAGTTACAACAGACCTCCTTGGTGATGCTTATGACCCAGTTCCAAAGTTCCAACATCTGAATGCTCATCCTGCGGTCACGTGAATGCATTGCAGATGCTCGTCAGCTGGGCGCATTTATCGCTGTTTGAAGCACCTTGAGGTCATGTGATCATTGGTTTGCTTATTGACACTGAAAAAAAGGTCATAAAATTAGATTGGTCATGGGAGTAACTCATTTATGTCCATCACAACTTAACAACCATGATGGGCATGTTCTATTGTTGTTAGACTTCAAGAACTACCTGCATGAAATTGCTTCCTGTTCATATGCTCACCCTAATTATCCACTCCTGCTGAGCTAGACTGACCAGGCACTATCTACAGGAATGGAAACTGCCAAGTCTAGACCAAGTCTAGACCTCTTCAATACCCCTCTTTCCTCACCCACATTATTGATCTGATGAGATAAAGGATTCTTTGTGTCTACACCTAGTTTCTGTTTTCTGACGACGTTTCCTTTGATTCTTAATGACTTGATTCTTTCTCGTTTATTTTCCAAAATGATTTTTTTACAAGATGTATTTATTAATTAAAGAAATGTGTATGGCCACCCAAATCATATATTGTAACTCTAGGAGGCTTACAGCTTTAAAAACCCCATAACATAAATCCATAAACCCTGCCTCCCTTCTAAGATTGCTACATTTTGTCCTTTCTGCATATGTGCTGAGTTTATTTTGTAGGTTACAGCCACAAATGTTAATTTCAGCCTAGTCTTACATTTTATTACAGTATAAATAAGTGACAGAGAAATCCTGTGTCTTGAAAAGTTTACCTGGCTTCTGTGACTTTCATCATCAAATTTATCTAAGTGAGACTTTTAGTCACCAAAAGTTTCATCACTCTTCCTTATGGACATAACAAGATTGTTATGACATATTTTCAAGGCTAAAATTCACTTGTGTAAATCACAAACCCACAAACACACTGTTGGGGAGCTAAAGTTAAATTTGCATATATGCATTTGTCAGGATAAAAGCATTTTTTTTTCCAGGAGTGTGATACATAAAAGTAGATTGATACTCCTTATCTCAATATAATGGGAAATGATGAATTTTTATACCACAAAGTTCAGTATGAAGCTAGGGCTAGCAAGGCTAAGGATAAAATAAATAGATGTGGATACATTGTGAGGAGACAAAGAAATGGAAAATAAAATGATATCATTAACATGGTTTAGCTATTTTTTAATTAGATATTTGATATTTTGTAGGCTGCACAGTCTCTTTGAAGTCAGGCAGTCTCAATAAATTTAACGAATAAATAGATAAATCTTGATCGCTAGAAAAAAGAATAGAGACTTGATCGCTAGAAAAAAGAATAGAGAATTGTTGACAAATACCAGGAAAAACACACTTGGAAGAGATTTCTAGTTTCTTAGTCTGGGTTATTCAATCAAAGAGAAGGAAAATAGCTCAGGTATTCAGGCACAATTAAACATCATTTGAATATTGGGTCATTGTATGCTAATTCTAGATTAGTTCCATATGACCCCATCATATCCATCTTTGCCCAGCAGGAGATTAACTTCCATTTCAGGTAAGAGGAACCAGGATGAAGTTGGTTGTCAAATAAAAATGCTAGTGCACTGTGGAGTTTTGAAGTTGTTTATTTAGCCATTGTCAAAATGTTTGCCACCTCCCAGCTTCTGAATTTTAACTGCCACAGGGCAGCTTCTGAATTTTAACTGCCACAGGTTCCACAAGGGGATGCTAGCCTAACAACTTTGCATCTCCCTTTTGATGACCCAAGCAAAACAGGTAGAGCATCTTCTTCTCATTTCCTGCCTACAAAGCACCAGCTACTTGAATCTTGTATTTATTTTATTTCCCTTTACTTTGGAGTAAGACATGAAAAGTCTATTGTTATAGGATTTGAAGCAGCTTTGGGAGATAATAACTTCTGATCTTTGATCATAGCGTTCTGAATTTGCAGAAGACAATCATGAAGATTTCAAATCAGGAGCATCCACAACAACATGCATTGGCTTCAAAATTATTTTTTTATTTTATATTTATTTTTATAATAACTCAAGGCATCAAACATACCTAATACTCCTGCAACAACAATCTTGTGAGATGAATTGGACTGAGAGAGAGTGATTAACTTAAGGTCACCCAGCTGGCTTTCATCCCTAAGGCAGTACTAGAATTCAACGACCCAGTTGCTACATGGATTGAATGACATCCCTGTATAAGTCTAAGTGCTATTGCTATATATTTATATCATTTATCTATATCTATATCATCTATATCACCTATATAATCTGTCTGTCTGACTATCTATCTATTTATCATCTATCTATATTTATTATCTTTACCATATCTGTCTGTCTATCTATTATCTATCTATCTATCTATCTATCTATCTATCTATCTATCTATCTATCATCTTTCTATTTATTATCTCATCTATGTAAGTGAAGGGAACATGTAGAAGTATTTCTGTTAAGCATTTATCACTCTATAGGCATTTCTTATCTTGCTCTTGTAAAAAAAGTTTTCTTAACCTTTCACTTCTTGTAAAAAATGTAACACATGCCTGCAATCAGTTACATCCCTCTCCTATTAAGACACATGGTTGTCCCATCTAAATCAATCTGAATCCATCTGTTTTCCTGGATTGATGTGTTTCACCCCAACATTACCCCTGGGAAGGAAACGTACCTCTCTGGGAATGTAGCAGCGGTTGCCAACTGGTGGGCCGTGGCCCACTGGTGGGCCGTGAGAAAATTTTGGTGGACTGCAGAGAAATCTCACCCCCAGAGCAACCCCCCAAAGCAATTAATCCAGGCTGCGCAAAAACACAATGCTGTGCCGCCCATATGGCCCACGGGAACCCTCCCCGCCCACTCACTCCTTACCTGGTAAACTTGCCTGCTAAATTTCTATTTTTCCTTTTTCCGACCATCATCTATTCTGCTGTGCTGGGAGATTTAGATTAGCTAGGAAGCAGGAAATGGTTGGATTTCTTGCTTTCTAGCTAGTCTTTAGATCTTCGGGAACCTCCCTTAGGACTGAAGGTTTGCTTGCAAGCAAATTCAGTGCAGACTCACAGCAAGCAAATTCAGTACAGATTCATGGCAAGCAAATTTGAGAGACTGAGCTAGTCGATGGCAGATAGATAGATCATCGAATGATTCTGTGAGCAACTCAATCTGCCTGCTTTGCCTGATTTTGGGTAAAAGTTGCTCTTTTTATAAAAAAAAATTCAATATTTACATACATGGTGTGTTGTGAGTTAATTTTGTGAGTTTCCTTGCAAGCAAATTTTATGTGACAGACTGAGCTAGCCGATGGCAGATAGATGGATCTTTGAATGAATCTGTGATTCTGTGAGCAACTCAATCTGCCTGCCTGCTTTGCCTGATTTTGGGTAAAAGTTGTTCTTTTTTTAAAAAAATTAAAAAAAATCCAATATTTATATAAATATTTATAATATTTACATACAAGCCATGCCCCGCCAGTCACATGACCACCAAGCCACACCCACAAATTAGGCCACACCCACAGAACCAGCTAGTGGTCCCTGGGATCTAAAATTATGAGTTGGTGGTCCCTGAGGTCCAAAAGATTGGCGACCCCTGATCTGGAGGAATCCAGTCTTTTGAAGTATGCTGTTAATAGCCTCCTTAAGTGGTCAATTGTGATCAATTAGCAGGACAATAGGAGAAGGGATAATGAAAGTTAAACATTGCCAGAAGGACATTTGCCTTTTGCAGGAAAGATGTAAATCTAAGTTAGAGAGTTTTACAATGCAGTTCCAAGGATCTTAAAGGTATAAGAAGGCTTTACTTTTCTATATGCTTTTGTAGCCTTCCTCTCATATCTATTTTGTGTGTATGTGAGGATAGGTCTTACCCTAACCTTATTGATCAATTAAAGTTAGACTTTGTTCTTCAAAGCCTTTGCTTAAGTTCATTTTTGGCACATCGTGATCTTAAGTTATAGCCGGACTTTATATAAGCTTATGTGTCTTTCCAATGCAACCGGACTTTGGCTCATATTCCAATTCTTTGCCATTTTCTTGTATCTGGGTCTCCCCAAACCTGGTTCTAGTTAGGGTTATGCTACCTATTCGGGGCATACTGCATATATACCCATTCTTGTAAACTGATAAATTGAAGGGAAGAATTCCACAGAAATTCCATTTCATGTTTTCATTTGAAAAGATGATACAAACATAGTCTTAATCCCTAGGCTCCAATTAAGGTTATCCAAAAACTTTGATAAAGTGCCCATACGCTTATGCTGCATTAACAGTAATTCAAGTGGAAATTTCTGAAAAGAAAAAATACTGATCATGTAATTGGTAAAAATCACAGTAATTTCCTCTCTTTATTGCTGTCACCATTATTTTCTGAAAATGAGCTGTCACTCATCTCTCATCCACAGTTTAATAAAGCAGCAGGATACTTCAGAGTGTTTGATGTTAATAGCAAGCATAAAGCAACAAAGCAGATTTTCCCCCTTAAGTTGAAGTTATTAAATGTGATAGAACTGATTTTTTTAAAAAAGGAATGGCAACCATATGGCTGCAACGTATGTTTATAGACCTTTAGCCCATCTTCTGTCTTTCTCGTCTCTTTCTTCATCTGGCATCTGTGGAAATTGTAAATCTTCTCAAAAAGTCCTCCCTCAACAGAGAGAGAGGACTACGACACCACCTATCTCTTGTTTACAATGCAGTTCCAAGAAAATTCAGGTGAATTTTTCAGATGATTCAGGTGAACCTGAGGGCACAGATAAACCCTCAAGTGGCCTCAGTGGCCCTCAGAGAGAGTGCTAATCATCAGATGACTGCAAAGAAGAATAGAATAGAATAGAATAGAATAGAATAGAATAGAATAGAATAGAATAGAATAGAGTAGAGTAGAGTAGAATAGAGTAGAGTAGAAGAGAAGAGTTGGGAGGGACTTTGGGGGTCTTCTAGTCAAAATATGTTCCTTCCATTCCCCCCTCCACCATCCTGTCACAACTAATCTTTCCATTCTTCCACCATCCAGTCAGAATTGATGAAGCTTCTTGGATGAGAAGCGAAACATCTTTTTCCTCAAGGGAAATAAAAACATAGTCCAGTTGATTTTTAGAAAAGCACCTTTGAGTCTTCCCAAAAGGGAATACATTGAGGTTTCATGCTTCAGTACAGCTTTCCTAAAACACATGTATCATCAGAAGTGGTTTTTAATATATTTGCTCAGATGCATAGGAAATAAGTGGGAGAGGTTTGGATGATTGGTTAGAGGTTAAAATACTGGAAAGTGCACAAACACAGCAGAATTACTCAGCAGAAAAATAATCTTGAGTAGGTTTGCTGGCAGGGAGAAAATATGTCTCACATAAAGAAAAGCAGTTTATTACACCATAAGTTATTGGGAAGAAAAGATATGTATATGGTGTAATGCTATTAATTATGGGAAAGAGATATGAAATAATTCACCTATTCAATTGACATTTCTGATACAGTACGTAATTGCAATACAGTATTAGCTAAAAAGGAATATCCTAATAGAGAAGGGTTAGGGAGAGCCAGTTTGGTTAAGGCACCAGATTAGCAATCAGGAGATCATGAGTTCTAGTCCTGCCTTAGTCATGAAAGCCAGCTGGTCAGTCATCCTCTCTCAGCCCAACTCACTTCACAGGGTTGTTGTTGTTACGGGGAACATTGGAGGAGGAAGGTATGTTGGATATTTTATTTATTCTATTTGTTTATTTGATTTGTCTATTGCTTACAAGATAATAGGTATAAGTATAAACATGAGTAAGAATACAGGAAATAGGTACAAACAAATGGGGACAATAGGACAGGGACGTTAGGCACGATTGTGAACTTATGCATGCCCCTTACAGACGTCTTAGGAAAGGGGTGAGGTCAATAGTGGATAGTTTAAGGTTAAAGGAGTGGGGCTTTGAGGATGTAACAACAGAGTCAAGTAGTGCATTCCAGGCATTGACCACTCTGTTGCTGAGGTCATACTTTCTGCAATCAAGTTTGGAGCAGTTAACATCTGTTGTGTGGTCTTGTATTGTTGCAGTTGAAGCTGAAGTATGTTCACCACCTTGAGTTATTTGTAAAAATAATAAAGACAAGATATAAATAAAAATGAATAAAATAATACTGACTGAAAAAGGATAACAGAGACTCAGCAGCTGTATGAAAGGTACTTAAATTCTTTGCAGCATTTTCTTCCATTCCCATCAACTTACTCAATAGTCTAGTAACAAAATATTTCATAATCTGCTTTATTCAACCAAAGCTCTATATCATTTTCATGGCCAAAAGGGACAGATAGTAAGACAAATGAACTTGCTGCAGAGAAGCAATACTCCTTTCTAATAGATTTCCATAACTTAGATCAAATCAACATGTGTCATCAGTTCAGCATAATGGATTGGATGCAGAAGAGAAACAGATGTTAAATGTCTTTTATTTTTCAGATCACCTGCAGTTCTAAACAAGCTCTTTAGCAAGTAGAAAATGATTTACAACAGCCTTTTCCCATCTTTTGGTTACAAATCATCAGAAGGCAACTGAATCATTTCTAGGAAATTCCTATTCATCACACTATTGTATTATAATAAAGCATTTTCTTTAAGGATTTAGCCAAAGCTATCAGAGATAATAACCTAGCAGAGATTGAGCTGAGATTGATGCACTGAGCTGAAAAAGCTGAAATCACCATCTCCATTTTCTAACTTATTTGAAGGACATGTTTGTTGCGTCATTTACTTCTAAGTATAGTTATTATCTTCCCTGCAGGCATTTGTGGAACCAGAACTTTAAAAATGGGCCATGTAACTGCAAAATATATTTAACAAGAGTTACTTAACCCTGGAAATAAAATTGCTTTTTTTAAAGGCATGACATTTGTGGGTTGTACCCTTAAAAGAACAGAAAATTAGGCTATCCATATTTCTATTAATAGGTTCGTATATTTATAATGTGATGCTACAAATTCCACTAAATGTGATATATTGCTACATAAATATAGTGGCATAAATGTATTTGTTCTTATTCTCTTGAAAAACATTGTGCTCAGAGAAAAAAAAAACAGATGATCATAACCAAAGTACATTCAGTTTGCATTTTAATACTGGTTTGCTGATACATGCACATTTGAACCAAATCAAGTTATCTTTAGAAAGACTCACTTATCATAGTGATGCTGTTCTCCAGTTTAAAAAAAAGGAAATATTAAGAGGGGAAAAAAAGTTGGAGCATTTCTGGGAACATATACATTCCTGAGAGCAGGAATCTAATTTAATGTTAGCTTAGAAAGATGGAATGGGAAAAGGCCTGCAGGGACCCAGTTTGGGCCGGGGGAGGAAGGCCTGCAAGGACACAGTGGGGTGGGATGGAAATAGAGGTGGTATTCAGTAGCTTCTGACCAGTTCTGGAGAACTGGTAGCAGAAATCTTGAGTAGTTCAGAGAATTGGCAAATACCGCATCTGATTTGCCCTGCCTCCATCTATTCTCTGCCTCCTGAGTCCCAGGTATTGGCTGGGTCTTCTTTTGTTATCCTGCACAGGAGAATGGAGCTGGAAAGCAGGTTAGTGGGGTGGGGAGGGAATGGAGATTTTGCAGTATCCTTCCCCTGCCACACCCACCAAGCCATACCACACTCACCAACCTACACTATGCCCACCAAGCCTTGCCCACAGAACTGGTAGTAAAAATTTTGAAACCCACTACTGGATGGAAGGATAGGTGGGGGGCACTGCAGTGTCCCTGTTATTACTTGTAAGGGTGAATGACCTGCAGCTGTAGCTGTTATAACTTTGGGACAAGGTTGTAAGTAGATTTGGGGGCATCTTTCGTAACTTCAAATGGCCATTAAGTGATTGGTCATTAAGCAAGGACCCCTCCAGTAGTCAATAGACATTGAGGTGCTGAAGATAAATGCTATTGGGACTAGACTTCCAATATAACTTACCAACTACTTTGTATGCAGAAAATCACTTTCAAAACATGTAGGAGATGAAATTCTACATAGAAATGCACACCCAAATACAAATGCTTTATAAAAAAGATAGAGAACTATTTGGCTTTAATATGACCCAGCAGGAAATAGACAAGATATGGCATAGAGAGGAAAGGAAAATGATTAGTAAAATATACAAGTATCTCTTAGATTATAAATTAAAAGGAGAAACAAGGATTGTATGATAATTTGGGCTAAAAACGTGAGTCATAGCATTGAATTAGAAAGGTGGGAATATATCTGGCAAACAAATTATAGATTAACTATGTCAGTCTCATATAAAGAAAATTTATACAAAATGGTTTACTGTTGGCACTTACCCTCCGCGAGACGGGCTAAGATGTTTCCTAATCTACCACCAAACTGCTGGAAGTGTAACTATGTCCAAGGACCATATTTCCACATGTAGTGGACTTGCCCATGTGCTCAGAAGTTTTGGAGAAATATTAGAAACTGGATATTAGATATAACTAAACTTAATATTTGAACCTGAAACCTTCCTACTAGGTATGATAAATTCAAAAATGGGGGAAAAAACACCAGTACTTAATCTTGCACATTATAACTGCAGCTAGAATAAGCTACACACAAAATTGGAAATTGTCTAATAGCCCTTCAGAAGATACGGTAATTAAAAAAATACACGAGTGTACTGAGATGGACAGCCTAACCAAATTATTAAAAAATAACCAAGATAGTGATTATTATAAAGTATGGAATATCTGGTATGAGTGGTTAAAGAAAAAGTAACATCTGATAATTGGACAAGTTATTGAAAATAAGGGAGATGTGTGTTTAATTATAAATTTAAACATTAAAAGAACGAAGAAGTTACTGTAACAAGATAGAACACATCAGTGATAGGGAAAAACCAAATGTAACCATTGATCAACACGCTCTGTAAAATGTATATATGTGTGTGTTTGTGTGTGTGTATACACACATATGTGTGTCCATTTGTTTGTTTTTAAATGTATGAATGTTAAATAAATTCTTTTTTATTAAAAAAATCTTTTTTAAAAAAAGAAATGTACACCCAAAATATACAATTTTTTGTGTGTGAAATGTATAAAAAAATTCTCAAAAAGATGTGCAATGGAAAAATGAGACCCTGAAAGAAGTTGAAATTGACCTTCTCTGAAACCTTTGTAGGAGGGCCAACCTTTAATTACAGAAATATTGTTCATTTTGTGTCTGAATCCACAGGCAAAAGAGTGAATGTGATTGCCCTTTTGTCCTGGTTTTAAGGTTCCCAAAAACTAATGGGCAGGAAATGAGATATTAGACATAAAAATTCTTAATTCAGACCAATGACTCATCTGTGTACTTTGGTAGCCAATCAGATGCATTCAGATAGTTCACAAATGTTGACAGGCCTTTTCCATTCTTGGTGATATTTGAAGTACATTATCTTCAATTCAGAAATAGTAAACATCCTTTAGATACACATTGATATCATCATCATCATCATCATCATCATCATCATCATCATCATCCATGAATTTCTTCAGGCCCTTTTAAGGCCATCCAAACTGAGAATCTATGGCAGTGAAGTCAACAGTTGAAATGTCTGCTGTTTTTAAAAGAACATTTATTGGTAGCTTAATACTTTCAGAGAAGAAACGCATCTTTTTCTATGCACATTTTCCATAAGATTTTCCATACTTCAATTATGTCTTCTTTTGCCAGCTTTTGTTCCAAGATAAAAGCACACAAAGCTGTACTCTTCCTGCATAGAATAGTAGTAATAGCCATAGTGCCATTTTGCATATTGTGTATTAAACCTTGTAATACTCTTATTTTACTAACTATATATCTGGTATGGGACATCCAAAGAGACGATACCTTATGCTAACACAACAAGTTAGGATAACTAACTATCTATGGTTGTTCTACCAGTGTCCAATATCTTCTGGCAGCTGATCTTGACTTGGAGAACAGAGACAACAAGAATTTCTTGGCTTGGTAATTTATGAGCCACAATATGGCTTCTAAGCTTTGTATATTTTCCAATGAAACAGACTGAGACAGGAAGATCATTTTATTACTATTTCTTCAAAATGTTTTGATTGAAAAGCATTCTCCTCATTCAAAGACGGAAGCCAGAGACCCACCTTACATTTCCTTTTATAGTTAAGACATCAAATAAAATTACCAGAGAAAAGTTGATTGGATAGATCAGAAGTAACTTCCCCTTTTCATAAGAAATCAGTGACGTGTGTCCATTTAAATGAGATCTGATGAAAACAAGGGCATAAAATTTAAGATGTTAGTGAGGAAAAAAAGAAGGGCATCTCCCCTTCTTGACCACATCACAAATTACACCATTCAACAACATTTTGGTGTGGCACCAATTACAGAGAAGATGAGAGAAGGCTGGCTCCGCTGGTATGGACATATCCTGAGAACAGAACCTTCCACCATTGCCAAAACTGCCTACCAACTAGAAGTCATTGGCTGGCGATCTCGTGGGCATCCAGAAGAGAGATGGGCAAGACACCGTCAACAAAGATATACAAGCCTCAGGCCTGCGCCCTGGAGATGCAGCTGACCATGCAAAGTGACGCTCAATGATCCAAAAAGTGGACCCTGCACATAGAGGAATATGCTAGGAAGAAGAAGAATGACAAAAAAAAGTAGTATGGTTGTTTGGAATTCACAGAAAGTCAAGCCAGGTATCAATTAGCACCAATAAGCTTTCTCTTATCAGGAAAAAAAAAAACTCCAGACACCTCATTAAAGCACACATGGCCATCCTATCCTGGCCTAGAGAAAAAAAACAGGTTTTTTTGTTTTGTTTTTTTCAGTTTAGGAATGCTAGAAGCTATTAATCAATCCATTATACATTCCAGTCTGCAATAGTTTGATAAACTCTTAACATTATTTAAAAGAGAAAAGAATAAGTCAAATTAAAATACAAAATAACTATGTTAGTTAGCAAGTACAGCAATACTACAAAGTCCATGTTGTTAGTTCTACAAAGTCCATCCAGTGTGGCTCTCATTTATTAACTTGGCAAAGAGATAATGGGCTGTAGGACTCAACCAGTAGAAATAGGTACTCAGTCAGCCTCTTGTTCCTTTTCTTCCATCTAAGCCCAGAATCAATAGGCCTGTTTATCATCCTGGGTGCACCTAAAGAAATAATCAGCTTTCATGCTATTTTATTCAAACCATATAAAATACTGGCTTCTCAATATCATAAATAAATCAGCCAGCAACAGCTCAATATATCTCTGTGTGCCCTGATGCAGCTCCGGTTCATTTAAAATGGAATGCAATAGATCGTGATATACTTTGGGGGAAGAAAGATGCTTCAATAAAACAAATTGAAAATTCAGCAAAATTGAACATTTCAGCAAAATTCAGGATGAGTTCCTATTTGCCTGTACAGTACTTTCTATATAAAGGTAATCCTTGACGTATGACCACTCATTAAACAAGTACTCATCATTCCTATCACCCATCTCTTCCCACTTATGACTACATGACTCTAACTTTGTTGCTTGTATCCTTACAATCTATACTGATTGTTCCCTAGTGTGATTTGATTGCTTATTTGTACCCTATGACTATCATTAAGTGTTGTGCCTTATGATTCTTGATGAATGTATCTTTTCTTTTTATATACCCTGAGAGCATATGCACCAAAGACAAATTCCTTGTGTGTCCAATCATACTTGGCCAATAAAAAATTCTATTCTATTCTATTCTATTCTATTCTATTCTACTCTACTCTACTCTACTCTACTCTACTCTACTCTACTCTACTCTACTCTACTCTATTCTACTCTATTCCTATTCCTATTCCTATTCCTATTCCATTCCAAGTTACAATAGCATTGAAAACATGACTTATGACAAGCTCACACATTTGCAACTATCACAATGTCCCCATGATCATGTGGTTGAAATTCAGGCTGTTAGCAACCAGGATGCATTTATAATGGCTGCAGCATCCTAGAGTCATGTACTTATCATTGTGACCTTCCCAAGGGGTTTCTGAAAAGCAAACTCAATGGTTGAAGCTGAATTCACTTAACAACCATGCCAAAAAAGAACATAAAATTGGATGTGGCTCGCTTAACTACTGCATTGCTTAGCAACAACAATTCCAATCCCAATTATAGTCATGAGTCAAGGATTTCCCGTATTCCATTTTTTCACACCCTCCACAATTAGTCTTGTACTTTCCCCCACAGTAAATATACTTTATATTATTGTATTCATATAGTACTTTGATTTCTGCATTTCTGTTGGTAATTTCTTCTTTTTTTTAAGTCACATTTTTTGTTTAAATATAAGTATTTTGAATACAGTATATTGTCCGGGCATTTCATTTTACAAAAGAAAAAAAGATAACATATATACTGATGGTAATAATGATAATACATGTAATAATTATAACTACATTTATAATTATATTAGCTTAATTATGATCATATTAATTATACTGGCATATTTATAATTATGAACAACAGCAATGATCTTTCTTCATCTAATTTCTACCTCTTATCTCTAACCATTGATAAAACCTATTCCACATTGTATCCCCTTTATCTTTTATTTTCAATGTCAATTTATCCATCTCTGCACAGTCCAATATTTTCTGAATTATATTTTCATTTAGTGGCGTGTTCTCATTTTTCCAATATTGTGCAAATACAATTCTCACTGCTGTCAATACATGTAGCTTTAAGTATATAGTCCCTTTATCATAGCTTTCTGCTATTATACTTAACAAAACTATTTCTGGCTTTAAATCTATATGCTGCTTCATCATCTTTTCCAGCCATGCATGTATTTCTGTCCAATATTTTCTTGCTTTTATACATCTCAACCACATATGATAATAGATTGCTGGTAACTTCTTTCATGTATGTGTCTTCAAAAGGTGCATATGTTTATTTTAAGTCTAGTTGATTAGAAACATATATGTTTCATATAATAAGGCCGGGTCTTATTTTTTTTTGAGCCCCGAAAAAATGGCTAGGCCGTCTTTTCGGAGGTGACTTAATTCCCCCCCCCCCTTGCATCTTAGGGCGGGTGGCGACGGCTTGGATGTTGGTGGGGCACTTTGTATCAGGGTCAACGCAGGCAGCACCATATCCGGGTGTGCAACAAAAGTACTTCGTAACAGCAAGCTCCCCCGCCATTCCCCCCCCCCCATTTCGCATGTTTTAATATAGGCCTTAATTTGGGGGGAGGGGCTTAATTTCATTTCATGCCTATAAAACATGCTGGGACTTCCTATTGGGGGAGGCCGTATTGTTGGAGAAACAGGTGTGTGTGTGTGTGTGTGTGTGTGTGTGTTATATATATATATATATATATATATATATATATAACTATAATCACTGGGAATTATCAAGGAGAAGGTGATTGGATTACAGCCTTAAGATAACATATTTTATAATGCTGGAGACTGTTGAGAAACATTCAATATGTCTGGATGAGAATAAGCCATTAATTATCAGAGTCATCAACTACTTAAAATCCTCTGGGCTTTAATTTTTAGATTCTCACACCTTGCAGCACTGTGTTCTGCCTAAATAATCAATTGGCCAAGGACAAATGGAGGCTAAAGAAATAACCCAAAAAGAGATCTCATCCGAACTGAAAAAAATTCTAAAATTACATGGTGAATTTCTCCCCCTTAAAATGGTACAAAATCTATTTTCCAAATATGCCCCAAGGTGATGACAAATTAATTATGTTCAGATGGGTAAAGGGAATAAATGGTCTGTTTCTTGATCATTGGATGGTCATCCAAATATATGAAAAAGTGAAACCAAAATTAGTAAACATTTCATGCACATAGATTATTGATATATTGTCAAGAGCCATGCATAATTAGACTCTCCAATAGTATATACTATCAAAAGATTACCATAGATTAGTATTTAGTATTGGTATTTAGTATAAACACAAAGTACACTGCTCAAAAAAATAAAGGGAACACTTAAATAACACAATGTAACTCCAAGTCAATCACACTTCTGTGAAATCAAACTGTCCAAGAACTGTCCTTCTTTTGTTGCCCTGCACAGGAGAACGGAGCTGGAAAGCAGGTTAGTTGGGTGGGCAGGGAATGTGATTTTGCAATAATCTTCCCCCAGGAGTGGGGAGGGGATGGAGATTTTACAATATCCTTTCCCTGCCATGCCCACCAAGCTACACCCACCAAACCATGTCATGCTCACCAAGCTACGCCCACAAAACTGGTGTAAATTTTTTTGAATCCCACCACTGATCTAAAGTCATTAGGAGAATTAGCATCCATTCCATAGATTGAATAAATACTTGGTTGTATTCTTCCTTGTAAATCTTGTGGCTTCATTTTCATCTTTATATTCTACAATGAAGACTTTTTAAATATATTTAGAAATGTGACCATTACAACTAAAATCACGAATAAAGAGTTGGCACATGGCAATTTACAAATATTAATGTCTATTACTACCAGAGACTGAAATTCAAGATAGATAACAATAAGGTTACCTTCGTAAAACAAAAGATTAAATACCTTAACATATTATTAAAACAAGCGGCATTTACTCAGTTCAGTTGTTAAATCAGATGATAAACTAGAATGGGAGCCATATACTGTAGCTCCAAACAAGGAATTAAAATATAATTTTACCTTCACCTTTGTCACCTAGACATTCATTTTCATATCTTCCTATACACCTGTCCAATAAATCCAGTTTGTTGGCTTTAAATAGGATGTTGGGATGACCATCACTCCTTGGGTTTGAGAGGGTATCTGTAGTCCTCAAGTAATTGGGACCAGAATTTTCATTGCTAAGCAAGATGATTGTTAACTGAATCACATCTGATTTTACATTTTTTTTGCCAAGGTTGTTAAGTGAATCAGATGGTAGTTAAGCAAATCTCGCTATCCATTATTTTACTTGTCAGAAACCCATTGGAAAAATTAGAAATGGAGATCACATGAACCCAGGATGCTGCAACCATCATAAATATGTGCCTATTGCCAGGTGCCTGAATTTTGATCATCCCAACTGTTGGGATGCTACAACAGTCATAAGTACAAGGACTGATTGTGATTAACTATTTTCTGTGCCACAGTAACTTTGAATGGTTGCTAATCTTGTAAGTTGAGGACTACCTTTATATATTCTGGGTTCTATTCTTCCTGTGTTGGAAGTGTTTTGTGGTGAAACAATTTGCTAGTGATATCACCATTTTCCAGGGGATGCCCAGTTGGGGTCTTCTTTGTGTCCTCCTGAAGTTGCCCACCAGAGTGATACCAATTAATCTACTCACAGTCACCCATTTTCAAACAGCTGGGTTGGCAGGAGATGGGAGCTTACCCTGTCCCGTGGCAGCAAAGGGTTTCGAAAAGGAGTCTGCTGATCATTAGCTCAGCGTACTAACCTTGTGAGCCACCATGGTCATATTCTGACTGGGATGAAGCACATATTCTTGGTGTACACTCCCAGTATTCTTCAGTCATTCCTCCCAGGAGTACTTCTGTACCACAATGAAGCAGAACTGCAGGAACTGGAAAGACATATAAAAGGACTTAATTAAAATGTTGGAAACTTATCAGGCTGCCAAATGCTAGAAACATGGCTATACAATGAAAGATTCATTGTTCACACACACACACACACACACACACACACACACACACGTACACCAACACAGAGAAACTTTGGACATCCTCTAGTAAAGTAGGATTCCATTCCAATCATCTTTGACTTTGAAATAATTTTTAAAGCACATTTTCTTTGCCTGGTGCTAAGCTGGATTGCTATTTTAAGGCTATGCTCTGCACTAATGAAAGGTGAAGTATCCTCACTAGCCTTCAAGATGCTATTTTTACATTTTGTTATTCCACAAAATTCTTCTGGACACTAATAGCATGCATGGGAAAGGACTATTTTTATTTGTCCTAGGTAGAAAAAGTAAGAGTTAAATCCTCAGAATTTTCAAGCCTTTTATTCATCTCTCTCTCTCTCTCTCTCTCTCTCTCTCTCTCTCTCTCTCTCTCTCTCTCTCTCTCTCTCTCTCTCTCTCTCTCTCTCTCTCTCTCTCTGGAAGAAAGTGTCTAAGCTCAAGTTTTATTGGATCTTTTTATTTTAATTAGTAAGAACGTTTCATAATTTTTGTTTGGCCATTTGCAACCAAGAGTTAACCAAGAGTTAAAGTCTTGGGGATTAAGAACCCTGGTGGTGCAGTGATTAAAGTGCATTATTAAAGGCAAATTCCATCTACAACCTAGAGTTTGGTCTTGACTCAGCTCAAGGTTGACTCAGCCTTCCATCTTTCTGAGGTCAGTAAAATAAGGACCAAGATTGTTGGGAACAGTATGTAAATAATGCATACATTATAAACTGCCCAGAGATTGCAATAGAGTGTTATGGGGAGGTGTATAAGCCTAAATGTTATTTTTATTGCTATTATGGGGCTATGTGATTCATTCAGCCATAATTTGCCCAACTCTGATATCACAGTTGAGGACAACGTCTGCATGAAGGCTATGGTAATTACATTGATTTAATATATTTTCATTAACATTTTTTCCATTGAATCATTTTCATTTCTATGAAGATTTCTTCAATTTTTCTCTTGAAGAAAATATCTTTATTGGATATGAAATTATATGGGGATGAAATATAATAAAGCTTAGACTCTGATCTTTTACCAGGAAGAATAACAGCTTCCTTGAAGTGCATTTCAAAATTCTGAAATTTCAGCTGATCATCCATCCTAACTGAATTTCACTTGAAGCCAAATCTGTTTGGCTGCTTTATTTTGAATGCAGTTCTCTGTTAAGTATAGTAAAGTTTGAATATAATGAGGTTCGAGTATAGTGAAGAAGAGTCTGAAGAATGTACTTTTAAATTTAAATGTTTTAAAAATCAGGGTTTTTCTTTGTCCTTGAACAAATATCAGAACATTCCCCATTAAAAGTACATTATTACAGCAGATGAAGAGAACTGAAAATAAACATTTTTACAATAGCAATAACAACATAATAAATCAAGCATCTGTTGTTCCAGAAAGGTCACATCCACTATTAAATATTTCAGTAACACTGAGCATCTGAAAAACATTTTTCAACTCTGCCATTTGCTTGGTTATAAATCTGAAGAAACTGAATATAAGAAAAAGTGAGAAACTTTTGATATCAGGGTCTAGATTTTTTTCAGACTTCCATCTGTGGAGAATTATATTCCAGTGATTATTGGCTTCATCCCTAAAATACCTTTTTTCTTCATTTCTGCCATTCACTACTTTTATTCCTCCCACTCCTCTCCCTAGTCCTACTCTCTCTCCCCCTCTCTTTATTTATTGCATAGCTAAATCCATCATTTACAGGCTTCTGAAATTAATCAAAAAATTAATCACTCCTGATACGAAATATGTACCCTACAAGAAACATTCAAAACAACCAAGACAAACTTTTTATTCCATTCATTCCAGTGAAAAGATTTTATCCCAGCTTGCTTCACACCTTCCTGTCAAAGATTTGCTGGGCATATAAATAGCTCTGATTCTCTCCATATATACATACAGTTCCATAACAAATGATATGAAGAACCAATTTGGTCTAGCGGCACCAGGCTATTAATAAGAAGACTGAGAATTCCAATCTTACTTTAGAGGTGAAAGTTGGCTGGACAACTTTGGGTCAGCCACTTTCTTTCAGTCCAATCTATCCAGTCCTACTGATTTTTTTTGCCCACCCATAGTCATATTGTAAAAAAATATCTCTGGAACGAAAACCCAACAGGTTGCTTAATAATTATCAAAATACTAAGCAAGTAGAATTGTCTGTAGAGATTCTCAGTCATCCAGGTCATGATTGTCCCAAAGGTGCTTTTTCAGGAGGCAACTGGACTTTCTTGGTTTTTTCTTTTGAAGATGTTTTATTTCTCATCCAAGAAGCTTCTTCAGCTCTAACGGGATAGTGGGGAATGGAAGGATAAAGGATAAACCTCCAAGTGCTTCAACAATTCTCTAAAAGGATGCTTCTTCTTCTTCTTCTTCTTCTTCTTCTTCTTCTTCTTCTTCTTCTTCTTCTTCTTCTTCTTCTTCTTCTTCTTCTTCTTCTTCTTCTTCTTCTTCTTCTTCTTCTTCTTCTTCTTCTTCTTCTTCTTCTTCTTCTTCTTCCTTTTCTCCTTCTCCTTCTACTTCTCCTTCTTCTTCTTCTGCACCCCCCCCCCATTTTGGGCCTCCTGGGCCTCAGGGAAGCCTCCTGGGGGGTGTTTTTTCTCCCAGAAGGCTTCCCTGGAGCCCAGGAAGGCAAAAAAAAATGGAATTCAGGGGGGTGCGCAGCACACCCTCCCCCCGCACTTCATTTTTGGGCCTTCTGGGCCTCAGGAAAGCCTCCTGGGCAAAGCAGTAAGACAGCGAGGGAGATCCCAACACATGCTTATACTATTCAATACATCCCATTAGAGGTACATTTCTCTGATACTTTGCAGAAACATTTTTCACCAAGCTGCCTCATAATCTTCCTTCATGACCAAATCAATATGTATTTGCATAAAATAAATGGAGAAGATAAAATAATTGTGCCAATCTTGGGAATTTTATAGCACTTGGACCTTACTGGTTCTAAATGTCATTTAATCCCTGACTGTATTACTACACCATGAGCTTCGACCACCACATAAGAAAGGATAAAGACAATGTCACCAGTTGCTTGACTCTACAAATTAGACAGTGATGGAGAAATTTAAGGCACACGGGACTCTTCTTACAGTTTTGCAAGAACTTGAGATTCAGAAGACTGAGCACCTCCTAAGCTAAACTGACAGTCCTATTTAAGAGACCACCTCACCGATTATGAAATTGTCTGGTGTCCTAAAGGTGCTTTCTTTCAAAAGACAACCGGACTTTCTTGTTTTGTTAGGGAGACATTTTGCTTCTCATCCAAGAGGCTTCTTCAGTTCTGACTGATTGGTGGAGATTTATAGGATTTACATTCCTTCTATTCTCCACCATTCAGTCAGAACTGAAGAAGCTTCTTGGATAAGAAATGAAACATCTTCTAGCAAAATAAGAAAATCCAGTTGTCTTTTGAAAGAAAGCACCTTTGATCAACCCTGATGTGGATGACTGAAAGCCTCCTTAGACAAACTGTCTGGTGGGTAAGATTGGCAGGAGACGATGTCCTTGCTATTAGACAATGTGGGAAGAGAGCCATGTTAATTTATGGTTGAAAAAAAACCCCAGAAGAATTCTGGTAGGAACATTCCCTCCTGACACATTTTATTAAAGGCATAAGCTTTCATGAATTACAGCTTATTTCCTTCTGTCAGAGACTCATCAGGCATAGAGGAGACGGCCTGCCCCTTTAAAATTTAGAAAATCCATAAAGTTTGGTCACCCTAACTGCTTGTCCAACCATAAAGAAAAGGTATAAATCAAGTCAAATAAGAACAAAATAAATCATTTGGTCCTTTTATTTTGCTAAGGAAAAGACATTAGTATGCTTTGAGGGTGATTAATTTAATATATCAGGTTAGATTCAAGGGAAAGAAGAGAGAACAAACAAGCTGTGATTCTGACAATTGGAAATTATTTATCATGTACAGAACAGATAGTTTAATTGGAATGCTGTCATTCTGACTTGCTAGTTTGACAAAGGTATTGTTGATGCATTTTGCCATTTCTGTTTAAAACCATCTATATTTTAATGAGAAAAAACTCTCAAAGAAAAATGCATTTTAAATCTTATATTATCCAAAGGCTTCCATTCTGGGATTCACAGTTGGGAATGAATCAGGAGATTTAAAGAAATTGAATGGAAACCAGGAATCAGAAGAAAATATTTGTACAAGAAAATATGAGTCATTTGTCACAGGAATATTTATTAAATGTCTAAGAACTTTTTTAGTGGGTCCTGGCAGATAAGTAACACAAAATGCATCTCATGTTGACTATTAAAGAGTCAGTAAATATAACATGGAGAAAATGGGGGCACAAAGTTTGTATGCATGCGTGCTTTCAAGTCAGTATTGATTCCTGGCAAATGTCAAGGCAAGTCCCTTTTTTTTGGCAAACTTTTTTAGAAGTAGTTTGCCATTGCCACCTTCCCAGGGCTGAGAGAGTGTGACTGGCCCAAGATCACCCAGCTGGTTTTGTCTCTAAGGTGAGACTGGTGCTCACAATGTCCCAGTTTCTAGTTCCAGACTTAACTATTATATCAATTGGCTCTAAACAAACAAATAAACTGCCTCTAACAAACAAAGCTATAACATGTAGTAATTGATTAGTCTGCAAAGAATTAATTAATGGCCTACTTTACAACAAACTACTTTTTGTTATAAAGGACCTGGTTATGCAATCCTACCGAATATAGACTGTAAAAACAAGAATTCTATATTCCTTTGCTATTTTTAATGGGCCTCCTGGATTTTTGCAGCCCAAATCTGATAGACTTAATACTCCGGAGGGTTTCTATATATGGATCCAGATCATGGTGCCAGAGATCAGATATGTAAAACAATATATGTATCTCTGATGGATTTTTAATCCATCTATACACTTCTAGCTGATATATCAAGTGATGTACTATAACCTATTATATTCCAACTTGAAATGATGAGTGGATATCAATAGTAGGATTATTTGAAAACAAAATCACAATACTATATTTGGCTAGGAACTTTTCCAGGCCAGCACCAGGAGTCAAAACTGAGTTGAAGGCACTTTTGGATGGAGGGAGGGAGGGGGAGAGAGAGAGGGAGGGAGGGAGGGTGGGGGAGAGAGAAAGAGAGAGAGAGAGATGCTTTCAACAATATTCTCACAAGTATTTAATTGTCTCCTTTTGGGAAACTTGGCTATTTTAACTAAGCATCTTCAGCTCTATTATTTGAATAAATGTCTCTAATAGGTACCATGAGAATTTGATGATAAAGCAGAATAATTTTGTTGAGTCACAGAATCAATAAACCAATACCATTGCTTATAAATGTTGTCAGTTTGATGATTTTGTAGACTGTCTGAACTTAATTACTTAATTAATTTTCAGGCAATGCACAAGTTCACGTTTATTTATATCATAACTCTAACGTAAACTTTGAAGCCATTTTTCATTTTCTGTACTGTAACTTGTCTTACTGCTCCAAAGAGAAATGTTACCTACATCTTGTGCCTCGTTGCTTTAGCAATATTCCAAAGATAGATAGCAAATATCAATTGGTTTTGTCCATACCATAATATCTGACAGGGCGGGCATCCTTCCAGTCCTTTCAGTTAAAGATTGCCGTCTTGTGGTGCTTCAGATGTGTGCCTTTTCAGTCACCACTCTTATCTTCTGGAATCCCCCAATCCCCCAGAGGTTTTTCCAGATCCATTTTCTTCTCTATTTCAGAAAATCTGGTTTTTCAAATAAGCCATGGATGTTTTGTGAGATGTGATGAACCAACCTAGAACTAAGGAGACAGAACCAACCTAGAACTAAGGAGAAATTTCCTGACCGTGAGAACAATTAATCAGTGGAAGAGCTTGCCTCCAGAAGTTGTGGATGCTCCATCACTGGAGGTTTTCAAGAGGAGATTGGACAACCACTTGACTAAAATGTTATAGGGTCTCTCTACTTGAGTAGAGTGGTTGGACTAAAAGACCTCCAAGATTCCTACTAATTCTGCTCTTGTTATTCTGTTCTGTTATTCTGAAACTATTTTTATGCACTATTTAAGAAATAGTTTTGTATTTCTTAATCGTATATTCAATTATATGATACATATAATAAAAATAGCTATTTTAATGCCAATTGCCCACTGACCTAGATAGTGCATTCAGAAAAAGCATTTTCTCAAAAGGTAGTCCTGTTTAAATATATGTCACATATTTAATTGTTGTACAAGAATTAGAAGAATATTATTATGAGTGTGATTTCACGTAACAGAATGAATTTTGCCTACGTTTTTAACATATATTTTTTTTGCAAACTAGTATGCAACAGATATATTATTCCACATTCAATCCCTCCTTTACTTTCTGCAACATTATTCAAAAGGACTTGATGGTGTTAGTTTGGATGTTTATATGACATTTTTGAGATCAATATTCACTCTCATAGCTTTAATAGCACTCAGCTGAAAATAAACCATTGATGTTTCTACTGCAGAGCCATAGCTTCCAGTCAAAAAATGAGTATCTTCTGCTTAGAATATTTGCTTACAGTTTCCTTTAAAGGGAAATAGTAATAGAACTTAGACTTATATACCACTTCACAGTGCTTTAGAGCCCTCTCTAAGTTGTTTACAGAGTCAACATATTGCCCCCAACAATCTGGCTCGTCATTTTACCGAACTCAGAAGAAGGCCGAGTAAACCTTGAGCCAGTGAGAATTGAACTGCTGGCAGTTGACAGAATTAACCTGCAATACTGCATTCTAACCACTACGCCACCACAGCTCTTCACTCTTTGCTAATGAAATGCATTCGCCAGGAAAAATGTAGCGTGAGACAAAGACCATAATTTGTCCAAGATTTCTTATTTCATAATTCTATAGAGAGCAAAATGGGTTAGAAGACTTTAGGGTTTTTTTCTGAATTGCCAAGAATTGCCTGGTTCATAGAAGCCTATCATTTTTCTTGAGAAATGTGTGCAGCATTAGAACAATAATATGGATAATGTTGCTAATCAAGACCAAAGTCATGGTATCCAGAGTAACTGGAAAACTGACAGCAACACAGGCAACCTCCCATAATTTTCTGCTATGTGAAAATCAATTATTGCTCTGAGGATCCTGAATACCTTGCTTTCTGTTCTCTAATGGCAAATCATCAGGAGTGCAACATTGTCTTGAGGTCCCCAATGAGCATTTTCATGCTGCAGCAAACTGTAGGATCTTCAGAGTAAAGCACTGCACAATCATTCTGAAGAATCCTACTTCCTATTTTCTACTATGGCTGAAATAAAGTGAAAGTAGTTGACAAAACTAGGTGACAGAGCCAGGCGCATTTGAGGTTAGCTGTGGAAATATGACTGATCCTGGGCTTCAATGTATGGATATGAATAAATGTGTTCCACCTACTGTTTCTGAGATCCACAAGGCAAAAATACCATCTTAGAAGAATTTTCACTATCTTTGTTCTCGGACATTGGCATTTTCCTTGTTCTCTTAAGATTACCCACAGCCAATTTTTGCCAATACATTGTCAGCACATTACACTGATATACGTGTAGTTGAGAAACAATGAAACACTCTAGGATTGGGGCATTTAGAAGGTGGATTGAAAAAGGCTTAAGGTCTAAACAAGCCAGAGGTGTGCTAAATTCCTGAGAACTGATTTATCTCAGCACAGGTTCCCCTTCATTCTCCAACTGTTGAATCACATTCTAGCTTAAACCTGACCCTGAAGATTCCCAGATATAAAATAAAACTCCCTGATGGGTAGGGTTAGACAGCTCACATATATTTTAACCTTCTCTTTCAAACTACACTTCAAAAACATTTATGTCTTTATAACTTATTGTATGGTAGGGTTTTATTTTTTATTTTTAGCAAAACATGAAGACATATGCAATTGGCTTCTTTCAGGCCTATATTTTTAGCCTTCCAGTTTAGCCCTCAGTCCTGTGATTCCAAAAGGTCTCTCATTCAAGTATTAGCTAGCCAACTATGTTTAACTTTCAGCATGCTGGCTGGGAAATTCTGAAAGTTGAAGTCCACATATTTTAAAATTGCTAAGATTAAGAAACACTTAATTTAGGCACTAGCTCCTGCAAAAGATAAATGACTGCTTCTTTAATTGTTATTGTTTTCTTATGGAGTATTCTAAAATGAAAATTCAAACGTTTATGGCCTATATATAAAGTGACCAACCGTCCTTCTTTAGGGAGGACAGTCCTCCTTTTGTAAGTTCTGTCCTCTCTCGAAAAGTTTCCTCCTACATGTCCTCCTTTTTGATATTTGAAGACTAATCTGTAAATCTCCATATTTGATCAATGCCGATCCGATCTGTTGTGTGTGATGTGACATATTTGTATTTGACATGACAATTCGTCAAGGCTCGGTACAGTGCGGTGAGACATGATTATGAGATGCATGTGCTCCACACAGGAGTGTGTGTAGTCTTATTACAAAAGTGCACCACGTGCAAGAGTGAGCCGAGCGCAAGAGTGTGCCACGCGCAAGCGGCTTTGTTTTTTTTCTTCAATTTATTTGTGTCCTCCTTTTCATTGTAAAAAAGTTGGTCACCTTACTATATATTTATTTCCATTTTGCAGAGATGGGAAAAAGCCTTTAACCTAAGCCTTTGGCTGAAACAATATGAATGACTGGCATTGTTAGGGATAAGAATGTGAACAAATTCTGGCAAGAATCCTGCTGGAAGTAGATTTTGGAGTTTGCTCCTAGAAGATCCCTGATAGAACAAATGCTAACAGAAAGAAAGTCTGACTATTCACCTTTATTTCAACATTTTGCATGTTATTCACCTTTTCAATGTTTTGTATTATCTCAAGGAATTCAGGTAGAGCTATTTTCACCCAGAAAGATAAGTAATTTAACAGATAAGAGATAATCAGAGTTGGAAGGGACCTTGTAGGTCATCTAGTCCAAGCCCCCACCCAAGCGGGAGACCTTACACCATTTCTGACAAATGGCAATCAAATCTCTTCTTGAAAGTCTCAAGTTGAGAAGTAATTCACCCAAAAATCACCCACTCAGCTTCCATGGCTGAGGGTGGACCTGAATTTGGGTACCTCCTGCCTTAGTCCTGTACCTTAATCATTATACCCCATTGCATCTCAAAAATTTAGATAGTTCCCATTTATTTTAGAAATTATTTTAAAGGATAAGGGAAATTTTGAAGAGTTTCCCATAGGGGAAATGGGAGGGTTTTATGATCTTCCACTAAGTTAGTGATGATATTGACAACAGAAGTGTGTGGGTGTTATTTTGATGTTTCCTTCTGCCAGTTTCCCCATATTTTTAATCTAAAGGAAGACATTATGAGGGAATAGTACCTGTTGAAGCATGAATACAGCCTGTTTCTTAAGAAACTAGACTAATTTATCTTTTTCCCAGAAAGCAGTTAAAACATCCTACATTTAATTACTATCTTCAGTCCTGATGAATGGTCAATTCCTAAGATTTTCTTGTAAATAAGTCCTGTTAAAATTATTGTAGTTTCATTTCTTCAGTTTGAAATTACTGTAACTTCATTCTTTTTCTCCCTTTATTTTATTTTTCTATTCTTGTTCTTTCTATTGCGTTTGTGTAACCTATTCAGACTTGTTACAGATTGGAATAGCCTTTACATTTTATAAATAATAAACATATTTAGCACTTATATCAAAGTCCCAAGTGTAAGAGAGGTGGATTATATATTGTGAGGTTGCAAGTCTAACTGAAATGAAAATTAAATGGGGTGAATTCCAGTATAATCATTTTTGAGCAACCAGTCTTACTAAAACAAATACTTTTTAAACCTTTCTGCAACATAAAAGATTTCTCATGGTGCTAGTATAATATTGGATGGGGAATGGATTTCCCCCCCTTTTTTAGCTTGTATGTACATGTATTTCTATTGCAACAATGTATTCATTCCTTAATGCATTTAAAACCCCTTTTTAATCTCCTATTTCCATTGTTAACAACAGTTTGAAAACAAATCTCAAACTGCATGTGAGCCTATCTTTACCATGGAGATAAATGTCATCTGCTAATTCCCGTAGATCAGGCTATCCAAAGAGAAATTGAAAAGTTAGTGGTAAGTTAGCAAACTACAGAATTAAATCATAGTCCTCACTATGTCAGAAACCACTTCTAGGATAATGTGCCCTACATCTGGACCTGTGGAAATAAAACTGATTTGAAATTACAACTCACCGATTCCACTATTCCCCAAAAGAGCTTGCATAAATGTTTCTATACCAACTGGCATCACTGACCTTTCTTTAAGTCCTTTATTTCTAAGTTTGCAGTGTATCACATTTCTTGATACACTTTCCAGCTTCATCCTGCAATGCTGCTATGATTTAGTGATATGAATAGCCAAACAAATGAACTCATCTTTTTAATGAATTTTAGTAAAAACTTCTGAGAAACAAGACAAAAAAAATGTGTGTATCGATAGAAAACAGACATATTTGTAACTCTCACACCTTTAATAAGGACACAAGAGAAAGAAAGAAAATCAATAGCTGTCATTTTCCTCAGGTGCTTCCAGCCAATAAGGAAAATGCCATTTTCTATCTGATTAATACTGTCATAGCACTAGCTCTGTTCAAGGATGATTGCTCATTAGCTTGATCCCGCACAATGCAGGAGACAGCCTTTTGAAAGGCAACCTGCATTCTCCAACATTTACTTAATTTCTTGTTACTGTGTGATAAAAAAAAAAAAGAGAGAACAGTCTCTTTTTCCTTTGAAAAGCCATGTGTCTAGTGAGTGTCAAACCAGCTCTATACTATTGGAAAGTGATAAGTTCATTAGTTTTTTGACTGCTTCTGTTTGAAAAGGGTAGAAAAACAAGGTGGAATTGACAGGTCTTCATCTGCCTTGTCAGATGTGTCAGTTTCACAGTTATTGGTCCGTTGTTTTGTCTTTAGAGGAGCAGCAGTTAGATCAGTCTGGAAAGGCTGAGAGGATGGAGAGATTTTCCATCTACAGATCTTTCTGAAGGCATCCACTGGGATGGACAGAAGTCACCTGCCATTTCACTTTTGTAATGGTTTCCCAGAACAGTATTTTATTGTAGCATCTTGGGAAATGTTGAGCAGTGAATGGCATTCAATTTATTTGCCATTTATGGTCCAAATTATATTACTGGTGACATCCGTTTCCAAGCCTGCTTAGGGAAAGACCAACTTGGAGTATAGGAGCGGGGAGGCATTGCATGTGGTCTACAGAATCAGCTGAAGATATTTTCCTGTGCTCTACTATATCATCGAAGACTCCCATCTCAAAAATACCAGAATTACAGAGTTGGAAGGGGCCTTGGAGGAGCCCAGCTATAGTGTCAACTCATAAAATATTTCTCTAGTTTTTTTAGAGTTGCCAACAGAAAGGGAGAGGGGAGCAGTGCAGCAGCTTGCAAAACCAAAACCGCATTCCATAAATGTTTTCAAAGATAGTAACTAGGTGACTGAAGTTTCTGCCAGGCAAAATTCTAACTGGAGAACATGATTGATGACTCTTGGCTATTGATGTGTCCCATTGGAGAATATGAATTATGATACACCCAGGGGGTGGGGGGAAAACCAGGGTCAAGGGTGACAAAGAATTATGTGTCTCAGTGTCGGGTACACCCAGGCAGTGTTGACATGTTAACTTCCAATAAATCCTTTTTAAGTTTTGGAAGTTTGGCTCGAGACTCATGATTTAAATGGGGGTAACTGCCGGAATCCTGACATATAGTTCATTTATATTTCAAAACATTGCTCTTCAGTTACAAGGAATTTGAAAATTAAAATTGAAATCATTTTTAAACAGCAACAGTTATCTATCAACCATTCAACAGAGGCCAGGACATGAAATAGATATTGGAGAGACTCCTGGAATGCTATTTTATGGTTATAGGGCATAATAACAGGATCTTGAAAGCTTGTCCAAATTCTCTATGTCCCTGTCTGTTGATATTGAACAAAATCAAGACAGAAGAGGATTTGACTAGTGTGAAATCTTTGATAGCTTTATAAATTTTATAAACTAAAAGGGTTGTATGGTAATAGTGAACCTCTCAGAAAGAATAGACAGAGCAAAAAACAGACAAGTTAGCATGGTTTCTTTGTTATCAACTCAAACTTATTTTGGGACAACATAAATATTAGAGCTTCCCCAATATGATTTTATACTAATTTTTAAGAATCTATTACTTCATTGTATAGTAGAACCAAAAAGTCTCAAAAATGTATACATATACACCAGATAAGTATGTCTGGATGTTGAGTCATGGCTATTGGACTTCTTTTTTCATTGAATGTACAGGATGAAATGTTACCACATACCAATGGTGGGATTCAAAAATGTTTAGTACTGGTTCTGTGGGCGTGGCTTGGTGGGCGTGGTGTGGCTTGGTGGGAGTGGTTTGGTGGGCATGGTAGGGGAAGGATACTGTAAAATCCCCATTCCCTCCACACTCCTGGGGTAAAGTTCCAAAATCCCATTCCCTCCCCACCCCACTAACCTGCTTTCCAGCTCCGTTCTCCTGTGCAGGGCAACAAAAGAAGACCCAACCAATCAGCTGGGACTCAGGAGGCAGAGAATAGATGGGGTGGGGCCAGTCAGAGGTGGTATTTTCTGGTCCTCCAAACTACTCAAAATTTCTGCTACCAGTTCTCCAGAACTGGTCAGAACCTGCTGAATACCACCTCTGCCACATACTCTTTTCATTTAACATTTTTCCTCTCAGTTATTCTATTGTTCTGTTCACTTGTCTCTATGATATCTTAATCCTCAGTATATCTGAGAAAAGAAAAAAGAAAGATGATAAATTTTTTCCCCTCAAATGTTGGATAATAGGGAGACTCTGCAGAATTATCTCAAATTATCTTAAACATAGGAAGTTTGCAGGAACCAGTGCCTTGCAGAAATAATTGACTTGCATTTTTTCTGATCAATTCTCCCTTAGCTTGACGAAATTAAAATTTTCAGTGTTTATTCCAAAGAACAAGAGAACACAGTTGTACTGGATGTTATAGAAAGTCCCTATGATTTTCACTCTCTTTATGTAAATATACATTTAGCTGCCAAACTTGAGTTTTGAAGAAAACAAACTTAACTAGCAATTCCTATGAAGCAATCAAAATGAAAGAAGCTGAAGAGAGGGTGGATTTTTTTTAAAACCATCTGTTTTGTTTTTCTTCCCAAGTACTTATGGCCTTTGCAGAAGCTTTAGCATGTTGGAAATTCACCAGCTTTACA
This sequence comes from Notechis scutatus, assembly GCF_049901735.1. NCBI lineage: Eukaryota > Metazoa > Chordata > Lepidosauria > Squamata > Elapidae > Notechis > Notechis scutatus. The sequence continues at coordinate 150,177,498 of NC_142012.1, forward strand.
GCCGCCTGAAATAATTCATGGTTGCTATGGAGATACTGTTCTTTCATTATGAATCATTCTCTTAGGTGGAGGGCATTGGCAAAATTAAATATAACTGCAATTCTTTCTGAGGTGGCAGAAAACAGGGTCCAGAGTTTCAGGAACACTTCACCTGAAGAAAATAAGCATTAAGAGTTAACCATCTTCATTTGAGGAGCCCAAAAATATAATAAAGTTCCTATGCAAGAGAGACGTGTTTTCTTTTTTTCAAATTGCCTGAAATTTCATATTGCCCTATAAGGAAAATCTACTTATAAAGGAGAAGGTGCCATTGGTTTCTAAGCCATGTCACAAATGTGGGGTGGGGTTGGGGGGATGGGATATGCAAGGAAAGGGTGAACATTCTTCTCAGTAGGTTGAGCTTGTTCTTCTACATAAAAATGATGTTGGTTAGAGCTCTGATAAACTGAATTATTTCATGATTTAGATCTCTTAGTAAAATCATTCAGAAGGCCAGTCTTGTTACCTAAATAATTCTACTTAGATAGAGCTAGTAAGACAAGAAGTATTTGGTGGGATAGAAATATCTGTTCCAGAAACTACTTTCACATCCCCTACATTCAGTGTTGCTTTCTGAGTAATGGTCAGAAATTACTTGTCAGAGTTCAGACTTCATCCAGACTTCATCTGGATTCCCAAGAGGGAAGGGTTACTTTCCAGAGGGCAAAGAGACAGAGAAGCTTAGCTAGTTTGGTCGGCAGGAAGAGGGTTAAAATATCTCCTCCCTAGCATTTCACAGAGTATAGCTCTGTAGATAGTTGCTTTCGTCTGGCATGATTCTGTCTTTTGGTGAAGAACAATAAAGGAAACTATTTAGAAGTTACTCGTGTCATTTTTGTTTCTTGGGGATTGACAGTTTCATTTATTTGACCTGTCTTCCTTTTTTATATGGAAAGGTTAATTTCTATCAGAAAAAAATGCCATGAGCTGGTCTGCATTACTATTGACTGATATCTCCTAAAAGAGATAGTGTATTTCATTGCAAAGGACAAGCTAAGAACAGTTTCCTGGGAGAAAAAAGATGGAAAAAGACACTGCCAACTGATCCAGCCTTCCAATAAGCTCTGTAGGCATTTAACTAAGATGAAGAATATAACTAGGAAGGCCTTTCCCTGTCTCAGGCACCGCCGAATTTACACATTATTATTTTTAAAAAAGAATGCATGCATTAGAAAGAATGCATTGTCGGGAAAGTGGACAGAGCTGAATAACATTTGCATCTGTTAATTTATATCAAGAGAGCCAGACTGGTGCAGTGATTAAGGCATCAGGGTAGAAACCAAGAGATGATGTATTTTAATCCCGACTTAGCTACAATACCAACTGGGTGACCAAAGCCAGTCATCCTCTCTTAGCTCTAAGAGGGAAGCAATGGCAGACCACTTTTGAAATCTTGCTAAATAATCTGCAGGGATTCGTCAGATATGAATACTGACTTGAAGGTGCCAAAATAAATAAATTAATAAAAATAAATGACATATATTTAGAAATAATAGCATGCTTATAATTAAAATGCAACTTACATTACTGTAGGAAAGACCAAGTGGTTTGTGGTGTTTATTCAGTCTGCTTCCATGTGGTCATTACTGATAGTCTGCTTCAGTGGTGACCATTAACAGTGCAGAAATGATACTAGTACCAAATTCTACCTTTTAAAAACTGAGAATGTGCAGCATTTAACATTACATTTCTATTGATAGATAGAAAGGCAGAGCACACAAAGATGCAAGAAATGAGAATACATTAATGAACAGCTCATGTTGTTCAGTAAATACTCCTACAGATTGCCTTCCATATCACAGAGTATTAAATAGATACTAATTAGGAAATAGTACTTTAATGGTTTCAGGGACTGAAGGAAATTAGGAAATAATCTCTAAGTAGGATCTGACTTTATGTAATTTTGAAACACAGAAACATTTGCAAATTTGATTGCCACACTCAGAGTGCTTGATTAGCTCGTATGTTTATCCTGCTAGGGAAGGAACTAGGTTTGAATATTTAGCACTGGCCCTTACTATAATGTATATTCTTCTTCTAATATGTTTTTCATTTGCCACATCTAAGCATTGGGAGAAAGTTTCTGTTTAAGGTATAATAAAATTAAAAAATCAAAAGTGTAAAATGTTCTGAGCTCTTTCAATGAAGCCATTCAAAAGCAGAACAGCAAGAAAAATGAATTCTGGTTAACTCTCACATGTTTTGGAAGAATAAAAGAGCAAATCCATGTATTGCTGAAAGTCCATGAGCTGAAAGTCTACCTGTATTCGCTGGAGCAGATTACTCAACAAATATACATAGGTCTACAGCCTAAGACTTCTTTCATATCATATCTCTATCAGAAATCCAAGTTGCAACACTGAGAAAATGATGACTTGCTTGAAGTCAGAAGCATCCATATCAATTTAGGAAAGTATCCTTAGCCATTGCAATATATATATATACATATACATATACATATACATATACATATACATATACATATACACATACACATACACATACACACACACACACACACACACACACACACACACACACACATATATATATATATATATATATATATATATATATATATATATATACACACACATACATACATACATACATACATACATACAGTAATAGAACATCCTCCCACCCCACAACCCATATATACATTCGGGTTTTTCCCACGCCATTCTAGTTGTTCTTTTAAAGTTGTAGCAACGTTTCAGCAGAATCTCATCTGCCATCATCAGGCTTCTGTATAGTGTTCATCTGTGTTTATTTATATTTATATATATATATATATATATATATATATATATATATATATATATATATATATATATATATATATATATATATAGAGAGAGAGAGAGAGAGAGAGAGAGAGAGAGAGAGAGAGAGAGAGACATATACATATACATATACATATACATCATATACATATACATATACATATACATATATATACATACATACATACATACATACATACATACATACATACGTACATACATACTTACATACATACATATAGTAATAGAACATCCTCCCACCCCACAACCCAAAAAATTGACCAGCTTCTTCTAGAAGAAAGACATCCAGGAAAATTCTCAGGCCTTTCAGTCAGATGCAAATCCTATATTCTCCAGATAATTCATCCATCATTCCTATCAATTGGTTTTGCTGTCTAGTAATTAAGTGGTTTGTAGGTCAACCCAGCTAGAAGGCACCAATTAGCACAAGCTACTGATAATTGCTTTTATAATTAAGAATCATTAACAATTTTAGCATAACATTCAAAAAAATACCTCCCTTCATCTGAGTTAATCCATTATATCTAGTCCTGCTCTCCTGGGCAGTGGAAAAAAACGAATATGTGCGCTCTTTCAGGAAATTCAACATTGTTTTCATCTTCCTTTTTGGTACTCTGGTCTCCAAGATGAACACATAACATTCTTCTACTCAATTTATGTCCTATTCTTCTATCTTACCTATGATTTGCCCAAAATCAGGCCCAAGTTTCAAGGATATATGTAAAATCATGAAGCTACTTGGAACCCATGGCTCTATTAATCTGACCTATGGTTGATACACTACTCTCTTGGCTATCCATACAGAAGTCCTTTACTTCTCTTATATGTGTTTTGGATTAGTGATATGCTGGAAAATCTGTGCAACCACTGAATAATATAGAGTTAAGGAAAATATATAAAACTTATGGATTTGATAAAGGGATCAATAATGATGAAAATTGTATTCTAATAAAATGGGAGAAGTGACGCCATCCGGTGAATGGAAGTGAAAAATTTCATAGTAGGGAACAGATTTTTCTGCCTAAGGAACTGAACAAGATAATTATATGATACTACACAGAAGAATGTAGATGGAGCTTGCAATAAGACTTCAAAATACCCAAATTTGGTAAATTCTCTATTTTAAATAACAATGGCAATTCTTTTTTTTTTTTTAACCATTTCCTTTTGGAGCATATACTTTCTATTACAAAGTTTACAATCGAAAGCCCAGAAACCAAAGAACCTTTCCATCCATCCATCCATCCATTCATGCATCCATATATACATCCATGCATCCATCAATTCTTATATAACTTACCCATCTCATATATATGACTGTGAATGCATATAGTACCCAGAATCACTTATGAAAAACTGGTAGTGCAGTCTAACCACCTTGCCATTTGATGCAGGAAACATATGAACACAGAACATGAACAGTTACACCATTGTAAAGTAAAGAGAAATACAGGTAGTCCTTGAGTTATGACCACGATTGAGCCCAAAATTTATGTTGGTAAGTAAAACATTTGTTAAGTGAGTTTGTCCCATTTTATGACTTTTCTTGCCACATTTGTTAAGTGAATCACTGCAGTTGTTAAATCAGTAACACAGTTGTTAAGTGAATCTGGTTTTCCCCATTGACTTTGCTTGCCAGAAGGTCACAAAAGGGGATCACATGACCCTGAGACACTGCAACCATCATAAATGTGAATCAGTTGTCAAGCATCCGAATGTAGATCATGTGACCATGGGGATCCTGCATAGTTCATAAGTATGAAAAATGGTCATAAATCACTTTTTTCAGTGCCATTGTAACTTTGAACAATCACTAACTGAACTGGTTTTTTTTTTTTTGAAACAAATTTTATGGATTTTTAAGACAAACAAACCATCGTTAACCATTAAATACATAAAACCTCCATTATTAATTTTACAAGTCAAATAAAATATTATTTTATACAACATAATTCTATTTTTCACCATTTCAATATAACCATATAGATATCTCTTAACAAATTTCTCATTATTTCTCTTTTCGTATTCAATTTCATTAATTATTATTAATTTTCTATATTTATCCAGTTTATAATCATCATCTTCATTCCTCTCTGTCTTGTTTAACATTATTCTCATCCAACATTCCTCCGAGGTTTTATTAATTCTCAAAGAAAACATAGACACACAAAACACAAAAATATAAAACTTCTTTTAAGAAAGTAGTTTGGCCTCAGATTACCTCTCTTTGTATGGACTTCAATTAAATTCGTGCTCATCTTATATACCATTACCTATCTTATTTACCATTCTATATCTTCTATATAACTTCTCCCCGCTTTTCACTCTTCTTATTTCTATTTTATTTAATTCATTTTAATTTAAATCATTGTATTTATATGTTTTGTCCATTCTTTCCAAATTATCCATTTATCTCATTCCCTACAGCAAGTAAAAAAAAAAAGAATTTCTCCTGAAATCACTGATCAAGGTATGATGCCTTTCTATCCTCCCCCTAAATTAATATTTAAAATAACACCTAATACCCAATCTGATTCTGCTTAGTACATTCAACCTACTAACCTCTAAAGAAAGAAAATAATAAGTCCATAATAATTAATATAATTAAATAATAAATCTAAATTTTAAATCTTATAGCATTCCAATTGTCTATTTCAAGAAACAAGTGCTACAATAATGAGTTTATAATAAGATCAAAACAACAGTAAATTAAACTTTTTAATTAAACTCAATATTTTAAACATTCCTTTTAATCTTTTATTAAATTTTAAAATCTATCATTACTAAACATTTCAATATTTTAGTCTTTTGTTAATTCTTATAACATTCTAATTTTCTATTTCTAATACAAATACTACCATACCATCTTATGTACCTTGCAGAATCTTCTTTTTTAAAGAAATTATACATTACCCTTTATCCCTAAAAAATTCCTTTTTTCCCATCTTGTTTTATATCTTTGTGGCTTTTCCCTCCCTTTTCCCTTCCTTTCTTATCCCACCTAACCTTTTTACCTCCAGCTTCCCCCCTCTGTTGTATTCCTTTCTCCTTTTGCTCAGTAACATTAACATTGAATTGGTTTTGCATCTTATTTTTTCCTTTCTTAAGTATTTTTTTAAATCTTGAGTCCTTCATTTTCCTTCCTTTCTTTCTCCTTTCTCTCTTAACTAAATTTTTAGATTCATTGAAGATGGCGTTCTCTTCCTCTTCTTCTTCTCCTTCCATTTCCTCCATCTGTTGTTGTATTTGATAATTAACAAGCGCCATTTCTAAAAAGAGGAAGGCTTCCCTCACAGCGTCCCTTCTTTCTTCATATTCTCTAAGTTCATCAACAGACAAAGCCATTCTTTATTCTTCTTCTTAAAGCAACCAAAATGTTCCAAAAGTCAGAGCAATTCCCCAAAATTCCAGAGAGAGTCAATCAGTCCAAACAAAACACAAAGTTCTCACCCTCTCTTCCTGGTGAGGTATCAAAGGGAAAGGAAAAAACCTCCAATCTATATTTTAAAGCCTTGTTACAATTAATTTCTGGTCTCAAGATCTTCAAGGCATCTCCTCCAACAAAATCTTTATATATATATATATATATATATATATATATATATATATATATATATATATATATATATATATATATATATATATATATATATATATATATATATATTGTCCTCTTCCTTCCCACTTATAACAAGAAGCCAAGTTTTTACCTTATACCTTGTTTTTTATAAAAAACAACAGGTTTCTCAATGGCCATTTGTTGATTCCATAAGGAAGGAGAGTGAACTTTCCCTTTCAGCACTCAATTTTGCCGCTTGAAATCCTCCTCTGGAAACGAAGTATTGTTCAGAAAACCATAGTTCTCAGGATTAAGCACCTCTTAAAATCCTGGGTCAGCCACAAAAACTTTCTCTTAACAACTTTCTCCTCTCTTCCTCCTGCTCAGTCTTACCCAGCTGCTGGCTTCTTTGAGGCGGCCATTACAGACCGCCGCTCGACCGTCTTGGGAGAGGGGGGTTTTGCCGGCTGGGAAGGGGGTCTGCAACACCCCCAAACCCCTCACCAGCTCCCCCTATCTTCGGCTGCCTCTTCGTGGCAGCCTTAGCCTCCAGATCCGTGGATCGGAGGCACCAAAGTGGCTAGCGCGGCAGGGATCGCGCAGGATCGCAAATCCCTGCCACTAGCGAAGCCGACAAACCGGAAGTTCTCACTAACTGAACTGTTGTAAGTGGAGGACTACCTGTAATTTATACTACAAAACCTATAGGAATATAGGAAATAACGTGTTTCTCCAACAATACTGCCCCTCCCATAGGAAGACCCAGCATGTTTTCTAGGCATAAAATGAAATTAAGCCCCTCCCCCCAAATTTAGGCCTAGTTTAAAACATACAAAATTGGGGAGGAAGGCGAGGGGAAACTTGCCAATAGGAGTGCCCCGCGGGCAGCTACGCCTCACCATCAGCCACTCCTATCACCATGGTGGAGCACGGAGGGCTCCCTTACCTCTCCCTTACATGGGTCAGCAGGCAGGTGATGTTGGCGTGGATGTCCGGCAGCATTTCAGCCACTTCTTGAGCCTCCGTAGCTTCCATGGTCCCACCAGTGGTGGTCCCTCTCTCGCCAGCACTGTCTCCAACAACAGTCTCTCCCGCTTTTCCCTCGTCCCCGTAACAACAGGAAAAAAAAACATTTTGAGGTACCTGGGAGCGCTGCGCACTGCGTTTTGGTTTAATCCCGAGCGGCTGGGTGGGCATGAGAAGAGCCAAGTGAGCATCTCTGCTGCTGCTACCCTTGGTGCTCCAGCCTCGGGCTCTGCAAGTTTACAAAAGTCCCGGTGCGCAGCCCAATCCTGCATTTCAAGCACACAGGCCAAGCTGCAGCTGTCCCTCTCTCGCTAGCGCCGTCTCCAATAACAGCGGCAGCAGCAGTGGGAACCGTGGAAGTGTTTCAGCCGCTTCTTGGGTAGGGGAGCCACCTCCATAACTTCCACGGTTCCCACCGCTGCTGCCGCTGTTATTGGAGATGGCAATGGTGAGAGAGGGACAGCTGCAGCTTGGCCTGGGCTTTTGGAATGCAGGAACGGGCTGCGCACAGGGACTTTTGCAAACTTGCAGAGCCCAAGGCTGGAGCACCAAGGGTAGCAGCAGCAGAGATGCTCACTCGGCTCTTCTCACGCCCACCCAGCCACTCGGGACTAAACCAAACACAGCGCATGGTGCTCCCAGGTACCTCAAAATCTTTTTTTTCCTGTTGTTATGGGGATGGGGGGAAAGCGGGAGCGACTCAGACGCTGTTGTTGGAGACGGAGCTGGTGCGCGGGGGGGGGGAGAAATTAATTCACCCCCCAAAAGACATCCTAGCCGTTTTTTCGGGGCTCAAAAAATAATAATAAGGCCCGGCCTTATTTGGTGAGAAACGCAGTATTTCATTCCACTGATATATATAGATATACCAAAATCCTGCTATTTTGTATTATAGCATATACTGTGCTAAGCTATAACACAGTTTCTTTGACTCTAGTTTAAATATGGAGTATAAACATAACCGGTTGTAACTTTTTTAACAAATCCCAGTTAAATAAGTCATGGAATAACAATAACAATGCTTGAAGTTGGCCTGTATATCTAAGATGTCTCACAGGGGCATCATGAAGCTCATACAGAGATGAACATGGGTTAAGCTCCTCACCAAAAAAACAAAAAGTCAAAATAATTAATTCATTTCCATGAATAATAGACTAGACTGCTGGCTCAAATAGCATTATCTCTTAAGACAGACTACAGCTAAAGGAAAACTTTGGCCATGTTTAAATGGCTGACCTTGTCAATCATCCTCTCCTGCAGCCATTCATTCTCTTGTATGTGCCAGCAACGCATGATCCAGAAGGACTGGATCAATCATCTCTCAGACATTTTTGAGTTCTCCAAGTTATGAAGGATACTGTCACTTCCTTTCTTGCTCCTTGGATTCAGGAGTTTCTGCCAGAAAGTAAAAAAAAAACCATCTCTGCTAGCCAAATTAGGTGGGTGAAACTGCTGCAGGCAGAAGGAAATTATCCAGAGGTGGTATTCAGCAGGTTCTGACCAGTTCTGGAGAACCAATGGTGGAAATTTTGAGTAGTTCGGAGAACCGGTAGCGGAAATTTTGAGACCTCTGACTGGCCCTAACCCCATCTATTCTCTGCCTCCCAAATCCAAGCTGATCGACTGGGTCTTCTTTTGTTGCCCTGCACAGGAGAATGGAACTGGAAAGCAGGTTAATGGGGTGGGGAGGGAATGGGATTTTGCAGTAACCTCCCCCCAGGAGTGGGGAGGGAATGGAGATTTTGCAGTATCCTTCCCCTGCCACAACCACCAAGCCATGACCACCAGGCTACACCATGCCCACCAAGCCACGCCCACAGAACCGGTAGTAAAAAAGTTTGAATCCCACCACTGGAATTATCCCTCTTTCTTTTTTGCCCTTTTTAATTTTGCTATAGGGTGACAAGAGAAAACCTAAGCTTCTTAGAGCTGGGAGGTCTATTTTTCTCCCCAAAAGCCTTTTGCTTTTTAGGGATAAAAGTAAAACCTCAGCATTATTGACTCAATTAATTGATTTATTTGGAACTTAATATATTGTATTAACCCCCATAATCTAGTTAACCTAGCCTATTATTATCGGGGTCTTTATCATCTGAATGCATCGTGATTATGTTCACATAAGGATGCTTAATAAGGCATTTGAAAAGTGCATGGAAAGCACTTGTATTGTACATTGCTAAGTTTGCTTAGTGTTGAACATGACTAGATTTTGTGTGTATGTATGTTCTGCAGACTTAGCCTGTGGGGTTGATTCAGTAGATTGAATCCAGAAAATTTAGCAGTTAAACTGACTACGTTGTATAAATCCAACCCAGGAAAGAGTCCTGTTTTAAGTGTGCTGTTTTGTTGCTTGCCCTTCATGCTCTGCAATAAAATGGATTTATTGACTTGGTCATAAAAACTATTGAACACAATTTCTGGAATGACTTCATTATGAGTGGACATCAAATTTTTCTCACCTTAAGAGTTGCAAAGTAATCATTTTATTGTAGAATGTAGCTTTTTACCAAGAAAGCCTTAAATTTCACTATATTAATAGATCATAAATATCCTTTAAAAAATTATTGTTCCTTGAATTTTATCATTCCTGGATGCAAAGGATTTTGGCAATGTCAGGAAAATAGATCCAAAGTAGAAAAACATGTTGCCACCATGGGCATCTGCAGTGTACAGTCAAATAACAACACATGCACAGGGACATCAGGACTTTAATCATCACACAGAAGGACATAATGGTAGGATTTATGTGATGACATCATAGTCTATGTATTGCCATTTTGACAACAAATGGGTTAGTAGGAGTTCTTCTTGGTTCTTTAATTAGGCTGTTGTTTAATGTTTAATTGTGTTTTTTAATTGGTAGCTCCTTGATTGGGGTATTGTTTAATACTTGATGTTGATCTGGTATTAGTCTTGGTGTAGATTAACCCAGACTAACAACCAAGCAATAGACTATACCACAATCAAAGAATGAGCTACTTTATATAATCTACTTGTATGTAAACAGAGATCAAACCCCACTCTCTTCTGATAGTGTTACCTAGTTGGGTAATAAAATGAGTGTAAGAAAGCAATCCCACAGTTCAATGTATAATTGATATGCATCTCACTGGGTTTCATAGGAATATTCATGGAAGCATGCCATAGTCATATCTTCACAATTGTCCATTCACTGAATATACCCATTTGACCAAATAGTCAATTTTTTATACAAACATAATTTTGTGAATACTTTGATAATTGATAATAATTGGCTGATTTTTAAAAAATCTTACTATTTTGCTTACATGACAGTCAGAAGAGAAATTGCTGATATTTGTTTAAAGCTGTTTCTTTGGAAGTTGTGCAAGAGAATATGATGCCAAGAAGAAAAATTAACCCCCTTAGTGCAATGACAAAAAACAGTGTGGGAAGAATTTATAAATTTATATAACTGTGTTAGAAATATATCTGTGTTACTCTACCTGACTCTGTGGTTTCTTCCCCAAACCCCAAAAACTTTAACCTTAGACTGTCTACTATTGATCTCACCCCTTTCCTAAGAGGTCTGTAGGGGGCGTGCATAAGCGCACCAATGTGCCTACTGTCCCTGTCCTATTGTTTCTTTTATTTTTCTTATATTTATCTATGTATTCATAACTATGTTTTTACTTATACCTATTATCTTGTAAGCAATTGACAAACCAAATAAAATAAAAATAAAAAAGTAAAAAAAATAAAATATTGTATAGGGAATCATATGTTAACTAACCCAGGTCTAACAAGTTACTGTTTAACAGCCTTCAAAATTAGTCAAACTTACACAGACATAAGAATTAATTAGACACTTATTTCACATAGTAAACACATACGAGTAAACATATAAAACTCAATTAACACAATGTAAACATAATTATAACACTCACAGTTCAAACAAAGATGGCCAATCTACATTACTTGATTTAATCAACCCCTTCTGTAGGGTCAACACATACACATATCCATGTCCCTCAAGTGTCACCCTAGAATCATCACGTATACACTTTCACACCCAGGACAAGCTCCCCTATAAAACAATATCTCTGTACCCTATTTTTTCTATAGCTGTCCCCACAATCAAACATCTTTGCTTTTGCGATTAAATAATTCTCCTTTCTTCACAGCTGTCTGGATTTAATTTTTATTTATTCTTCTGCAACCCCAGTTTGAGTCGGAATCACAAGTTATTCTTTTGACAAAAGAATTAAGTAAAATTTTCTTACAGAGTAGACCTGGCCCTACCTCTAATTTAGGACCCAATTATCAGAGGGATCACATCTTTTGTTATGAATGTGATAGACATTAAGGGGAGGCCTATCTAAAGATGTTCTTATTATGGACAATCAGGAGACAACTATTAATTTTAAGCTATAGAATGTACTCCATTGTTACTTTCAACCTTCATTCATTCTGCCTTTAGAAAATCTGAACAACCTCTCTTGTTAGGCAGACCATTAAATATCACCGATTTATTTTTGCTTTTATATTGCATATTCTGGGTTTGGGTATATAATAGATTGTTTTTACTATATTATAGTTAAATTATAAGCCATGTAAATATTCATTTTTAACAGATGAAGATGACACAGAAACCAAATAAATTCTTTGGGGAATGTGGGCTATAGGATGTCACTCAATAGTTAAGCATAATTCTTTACACAGTTCTTTTATCATCACAGCCCTGATATAATAGACCTCAGCATCCAAACTTCAACCTGGTTTCTGTAAACCAACTTATTTTCATGCCACAACTTGTTCAAATTCAGCCCTGTATAGAATCTACATTGGTCAACACATTATTTTGCAGTCCATTTAAAATAATTCCTCATTGCTCTCTAGTGGGTAGCTCTAGCTGTGAATAAAATTGACTTGTATCAAACAAAAGTAATGTACAATTCTTTCTGTAAAAGCACATCTCAGTATAATAATGAAAGTTACCTTTCAAAATATTGCTCAGCTCATGTTTCATATGATAAAGGGTTTAAAAAATCCTATTCTATGACTTTCAGCTATTCTGGTCTTTTTTCCTGGAAGGCAACCATGCATCAGGTCTAATAAGATGTACCTCAAGAACAGATGCCTGCAACTTCAGTTTTCTGGTTTGGATTTATCTTCTAATGCATTGATATCTTCTTAATAAATATTAACTACTATCTTTTATCTGCAAGTTGGGATGTAGAAGAATCATGCCATAGGTTCTTCTAAAAATGAATTTATGTTTGAGAGTTGCTTTAAACAAAAATAATGGAGGGCGGAGAGAGAGAGATTGAGATTTAAATCCAAATAAGTTTTTTTTTTAAATGTCTATGGAGATTCTCAGTCATCCAAAGGTGCTTTTTCAAGAGGCTTTTTCTGTTTTTTCTTTGAAGTCATTTCGCTTCTCATCCAAGAAGCTTCTTCAACTTCTTGGATGAGAAGTGAAATGTCTTCAAAGAAAAGTCTAGTTGCCTCTTGAAAAAGCACCTTTGGGATAGGATTTTCTTTCTTTTAAAAAAACTTAGTTTATTTTTGGAAATGTAAGAAATAGCTAATATTTTAACTTTTCAATTTTTTTAAAAAGAAAGAAATTATCTATTTGCTTATAGTTGTATGTGGTTCTCACAAAGTCTGGTTCTTCCTTTGCATTTTTTTAAAAATAACCATACAGTAATAGCAACTTAGATTTATATCTAGTTTTGCTGTTTCACTGGCCAATACAAAAATGAACAACCTGGTATTCCATTTAGAAGCCTTATTAAATGGATTTGAAGGAGCAAATGACAGCATATGCGAATAATAATGAGAAAGAAAGAGAAAGAAATTCTGACGAAAAACCAGGAAAGTGGGAAAATAAATCAGAAAAATAAACTAGGCTTTTAACACTGGAAAAATAGCTTATGTTTATGCTTGGAAAGTTCAATAGTATGAGAAATGGCCTTGGGTCATTTCTGGAGCTTTATCAGATTTCCAAAGGACACCAATTTCAATACTGAATGAAAATGTTTCATTATATGTAGGAACTGTACATGAACACTTCCAGGGTGGGAAAGTCCTAGTGAGAATAGAAAATCCAAGTCCATTACTGTTTGCTAATAACATACACGGTGTTCTGTTTAGTGGTGTAAAGTAGGTAATGCAGTAATTATGAAACCTTGTTGGATTAGACGAGGGGTGTCAAATTCAAGGGGCAGGATCCAACCCACAGGGTACTTAGATCTGGCCTGCGGAGCCACCCTGAAAACAGCAAAGGATCAGCCCATAGTGCTCTACGCGGCTCTCCTGAACTCTGTTTATGGCCACGCACACACCCCTAGGCTCCGTTTTTTCTGGCAGAGAGCTGCAGGAGGCCGTCACGGCTGAAAATGGAGCTTCGACAACTGACGTTGAGCTGGCCATGCCCACTCTGGTCACACCCACCCTCCGGCCCCCCAAGATCAAACACAACCCTGACCCTCAATGAAATTGAGTTTGACACCCTGGATTAGACTGTTACAAGCTACCAAAGACTTATCAACAAGAAAAGAGAACTGATTTCAAAGGCTGCAAATGAGGTCCTATTCCCCAGGCTGAATGGCATACACAAACACCTATCCAGAAGAATCCAAGATCAAGGTAGAGTTTTCAGTAAGCCAGATTTATGGACAGACAGGAGCTGAACAATAGGGCCAGCACTCTGGTTGTCTACAACAGGCTTTTTCAGCTACAGAATCTGTTCATTAAAAAATAATTCCTTGCATCCTTGCCCAAGAGGTGAAATTCTAGTAATAGAATATTGACTGTCTTCAAATGAAAAAAAAAACCTTTAGTTTTTCATACAATCTTTTCAACTTTAGTTTGAAAAATCCTGATCTATAATACTGGGCACCAGGAAAATCAATTAATAGAATTATCAGTGCTATGATTTTTTAGGGGTCTCTGTGGCCCTCTTCATCTTTAAACCAGAATTCTCAGGACATCCTTATTTTAGCAGCAAAGGAGGAATGAATCATCCTGCCAATCAAGATTTGCAGTTACTATGCTTCATTCAACATCCAGCAATCTCTTGCCCTTGTTTTCCCTTTAAATCTATAGGAGTGACATTCTTTTTAATAGAGAAACTGCAACAACATCAAGCCAATTACGACATCATCACTAGAACCCGTAATTACATGTACTACACAGATATCTGAAAAGCTTCCTTTATGTCTGTGACTGACAGGGAGACATCTGGTGGAATTTAGAGGCAAGAAGAGGGTCTCAGCCTAAATGAATTTTCTAAAGCAGAGGACAAAATTGAACCGTACTGAAATAGTAGGCAATCATCTCCTTGAATGAATTGATTTACATCATTTGCAAAAGGTCTAAAAATGCACTATAAATATCTTCATCTGTCTTTTGGATTTGTTCTTGTTGCTTGGAAGTCAAAGAGGGTTTGGGTTTTTGGTTTGGGTTTTGAAAAAGCAAATATTTCAATACAGTAAGTGAAGTCAAATGTGTTCTCTGCACACTTGGTTTGATTCGTAAATTGCATTTTGTTCAGATTGCGTGTGAAAAACAATCAATTCTATCAACTTAATACCTTTGCTTGGAGTCTGCAGTTGAAAGCAGCCTTCAATTATCGCCTGTTTTAGCAGCATAGAAGGCCACATTACTTTTCTTTTCCTTCTTTTTTTTTTTTTTTTGGTGCTTTTTCTCAAATGAAACCAAGCAATCATGTTTCCAACCAACCAAAAATAATGGGCTGGGTTTCTTATTATGCATATTATTCTTAGTTTTTTGTTTTTTTAAAAAAAACACCTTCTATAAACTTGTGTTAACTAAAAGATTCTTGCAGAATCATTGGCATTTGAAATAACTAATGGGAAAGTGAAAGAAGGTTCAATGGGTGGATCTGCCCATTCTGAGCTATGTACAATTCCTTCAGTTCTGGATTAGTGCCATTAGTAAACTCAACCAACATGATTTTTAAAGCATATTTTATATCAGTGTGATATGCAAATTCAGTGACTAAATATTTCTTCAAGTGGAACCATTAAAAGGTGAGAAAATCTCAGCATTTTTAGCAATTAAAGAGAAAATTTTAGAGGAAAATACTGAAGGGTAGGATCCACAAAGCAGCCAAGGATTACACATATTGGTGAACACAATGCTGTCTGGCTGTGATGGGATTTACCAGATCTGAACTACAAAGTTCAAAGACTAGAAGTCAGCAAGGGATTGTTTTATTCTGTTTCTCTTAGCTGCTATCTAGTGATTTTTGGATTGTTACTGGTAAAAACTGGTAGCCCCAAACTGAGGGAAGAGAAGATAGAATGAAATAAACATGTCAGAAAATTGAACAAAAAAACCAATAGATACTATAACATTTTGTTGGCGGTCACACAACTATATGTATTGCTCAACATAGAACCAATCTTATCTGCTTCTTTGTTTTAAGACTGTTTAAAGAGTCGTTGGTTTTTAAAGATTTGAAGACTGTTTATCAAAACAATTGTTGGGCTTTCTATTAATGAAATCCAATATATAAGCATTCTGTTTAAGATCACCAACTTGATCTCACCACATTTTGAAAATAAGATAGATAATAGCTGGAGAGAACACATTTTATGTGTTCTCAACTAAATTAAGGGCCTTTTGCCTTTTCTTTTCTTACAATAGTTAGATTTCAGAAGGTAGCTTTTAATTAATCCTCAGTGTCTTCCATGAGATATATTCCTGGATTAGAATGCATTGAATTACATCTGAAGAGTGTTAGTGGATAATTATTGTGCAATCCTATGCAAGATTTGTCAGAAAAGCACTCAACAGTATTTACTTTGGAGACTGCATTGCTATATATAATTCTCCCTCAACTGAGGCTCCTTCATATACATTGAAATAACAGTTTCCAGAATTCACAGCAAGATTTAACTTTCTGAGTGAACATCATTAAATTAATTGCGATTATTCATTGAGCTGCACTATTAGATATTACTGTTTCAATGCTCTTCTCATATACTTTAATTCCTGTTCCAATTTTCCCCCCTTTTAAGTTATTTGTAGCTTCAATATTGTTGTGGACCTCTTTGTATGTCATGACATTTATAAACTAAGAATACCAATATTTTAAATCAGTAGATAATTATAAAATACAAGAATATTCATTGTCATTTCCATGAAAATTCAAAAGTTCTCAGATCCTATGTTATACTTTCCATTTCTCATAGGTATAGCAAGAACCAATGAAACTCCAAGAGGTTTCACATGGAAACAACCTGGAAGAAATTTTCATATGGAAACAACTTGGAAGAAATCCACTGTAAAGTATGTGATATCAAAAGATATTGGGTTGAAATATGCCTTCTTAATAGATAAATCCCAAAAATGGTAATGAAAAAACTAGGCAATAAAACCATATTCATGGTATCACACTATTATTCAGCAGGTACTTGGCAATGTTGCATTCTAAAGTGACCTTTCCAATAATTCATCATCATACTGCATAAAAGTTAAATTACATTAATTCTCCCAATAGCAATTCTTTCTATCCAAAGAGTTTTCAAATACTTGCTGAATTAATGTCCCAAATAATCTTACCTCATTGTCACTCATAGATCATGATAGTTGCTCTAGATGCAACTCACTGCATTCCTTACAGAGGAATAGATTCTTCTTCATTTTTGGCTTGCTTCCATATCTCTAGATGTCTCATCTTTCTTCATTGACACTAAACACCATATGAGGTTTTTTTTTCTTTCTTAATAAATTCTTTAACATCATTCTTTTTTGTTGTTATTGTTGTTTTTCTTTCTTGTTTTTTCTTTCTTTTTTTCTTTCTAAAACTAACTAGGATATAATAAGTGCAGTATTGGATTTATACAAATTACTAGGGAAACTTACAGAGGTTCTAACATTTCCAACACAGTATGTATCTTCTACCTAATTATTTTGACTTCTGATTCTGTTGTGGTGTTCTAGCAATGACAGATCACATGCCTTCAAATTAATATAACCTGGGGGGAAAAAATCTAACTTAGAGCATGCATTGATGCTATTTTAGATGGTAGCATCTAACCAACCTTTTTCCAAAAGCTAAAAGATGTTACATTACCAGAAATCCTAGATGTTCAGGCAGGACGGGGAAATAATAAAAGTATCCTGGAAGAAGGTAATGGCAAATATTTCTATATGGTACCAAGAACTCTAAGTAGACCTATTTATAAAGTCACCCAGAGTCAAGGTTGACTCAAAGAGATTTTATAATATATCTAGCTGGCAAGACTGAATAGAACAATAATGCTATGGTCATGGCATATGGAGCAATAAAAATATTGATTCAGAATGCAACAACTATAAAAAGGACAAATTCAGTGTTAAAGACTATTAGAAAAAAGATGGACAAAGTAATAGAACAATGCCTTTGTACAAATCTATAAAGCAATAGAACATGGAATAAATATAGGTTTGCAGCACCTAAAATTCTAATTGCTGTTTAAAAAAAAGAGCTAGGAAAGTTCAATAAAGGACAAGCAGAATTCTCAGGGACTAGAAAAAATTTCTAGTTTATATAAAAAGGCAAAAGTAGGGGTAAAAAGATAAATATGAAAGGAGCTGGCAGAGGTCATCTCAGATCCACTACACCACATCTTTCAAAAATCCTGCACTACCAGGGAACTATCCAAAGCCTGGAAAAGAGCCTATATGGTTCCCAACTTCAAAAAAGGAAAGAAAAAACAGACCCAGGAAACTACAGACCAATCAGCCAAACATCAATACTTGGGAACAAACTGAAAAAATAATTAAAACACAGTTCTGCCAACATCTAGAAACAAGTAAAGTAATAACTAGCAGCCAGCACAGGTTTGTTAAAAACAGATTATGCCAAACCAACTTTATTTCATTCTTCAACATAGTGACTAAATTAGTAGACCAGCAAAATATTGTGGACATAATATACCTAGATTTCAGCAAGGCATTCGACATAGACCACAACCTACTTCTTGGTAAGCTAGAAAAGAGTGGGATAGATAGCACCACCACTAGATGGATTTGCAACTGGCTGACAAACCGTACTCAACAAATAGCCCTTAATGGGTCTAAGTCTACATGGAGGGAAGTAAGCAGTGGGGTGCCACAAGGTTTCATTTGAGGCCAGTACTCTTCAATATCTTCATTAATGACTTAGATGAGGGAATAGAAGGGAAATATCTTCATTAATGACTTAGATGAGAGAAATTTGCAGGTGATACTAAGCTGGCAGGAATAGCTAACACCCAAGAAGATAGGCTCAAGATCCAGATGGATCTTGACAGACTAAAACACTGGTACATATCTAACAAAATGAAATTCAATGTAGAGAAAAGTAAAGTCCTACACTTAGGCAAGAAAAACCAAAAATACACATATATAGACTGGTGAAACCAGACTTAATAGCAGTAATTGTGAGAAGGATCTTGGCGTCTTAGTGGACAACCAGCTAAATATGAGCCAGCAGTGTGCAGCAGCAGCCAAAAAAGCTAATGCAATCCTAAATTGTATTAACAGAGGGATACAATCAAGATCAAGGGAAGTACTAATACCACTCTATAAAGCCTTAGTAAGACTACACCTAGAGTACTGCATCCAATTTTGCTCACCACATTATAAAAAAGAACAGAAGAACACTAACCAGGATGATTAGGGGACTGGAGACTAAAACATATGAAGAATGGTTTCAGGAACTGAGCATGGCTAGCCTAGTGAAGAGAAGGACCAGGGGAGACATGATAGCGGTCTTCCAATATTTGAGGGGCTGCCACAGGGAGGAAGGAGTCAAGCTATTTTCTAAAGCACCTGTAGGCCAGCCAAGGAATAATGGATGGAAACTGAACAAGGAGATATTTAACCTAGAAATAAGGAGAAACTTTCTGACAGTGAGAAACCAATGGAACAGCTTGCCCTTGGAAGTTGTGGGAGCATCATCACTTGAGACTTTCAAGAAGAGATTGGACTGCCATTTGTCAGAAATGGTGTAGGGTCTCCTGCTTAGGTGTGTGTGGTGGGGGTTGGATTAGATGACCTACAAGGTCCCTTCCAACTCTGATTATCTATATCTGACATGATGAAGGTCTACAAAATTATGCACAATGAGGGTTTATTTTTATGTGACATGCTGAATCACGAACCAAACAGTTTCCAGTAAACCAACAATATGTTTTTACTATCTAATGTTTGAATCTGGATATGTATTCCTTGTAAGATATTAAGAACATTCAATATCACCAGTTAAGACATTAATGTTAAAATTATTCTTAATTGTTTAATGGCTATATTCAGTTGCAATAACTAGGAAAAATAGCAGAAGTAATTATTTATCTACTTCATAGGTTTCCTAGAGACATTTATAGAAACTCCCTTATTGTTCATGTACTTGGTTCCTAGTTTTATCTATTTTTTATTAATTTTAAGACATTTATATTTCTGTTTTTATTGTATTGTTTCCTGACCATATCAATACTTACTTCCAATAAAACTATATCTTTATTGCACCTATAAATTAGTCACCTTCTCAAAAGGGCAAATTTATAACTTCTAGGCAGTGTTAAGGTTGACTTAATAGTGTCCTGATATATGCAATCAAGACCAGCAATGACATTTTTTAAAAAACATCCTCAACCTATTTTAATTTCCCACATTCAAAATATGTTGTAATTATATCAATTGAAGCTTTCCATTTATAGAACAAATTAATTAAAATATGATTTCTAAAGTTACTTCAGTGCTTTGAATTTTCCTACATTTTTAAGTTTAGTGGGAACTGACATTAATGGACAAAAAAATGAAGAAAAAGATTATATGAACTTCTCATTAGAGGACATGATAGAAGACAAATATGAAGTACTGTTCAAATTATTAAAAAGCCCTTAGATCAGTTTATCTCCAGCATACCAAACTAGGAAGATTAATTTATATATTGAAGTTATTTATTCAACCCTTAAGAATTGCCTATATTTGAGTCCCCTTATTGTTATTTTTATTTGTTTATTAAATTTGTTGGCTGCCCATCTTGCTGCAATGAACACAGGATATCTTAAAACAATTTGTCAATTATTTAGATCTGAATCTTGTAAACTCTGGTATAATTTTTAATTGTACACCAAATATAAAGAACAATTAAAAATATGAATATGCAAACTGGAAAGTCAAATCTTTTGGATTACAAGTTAGTTTGTTGCCATATTTTTCCATTGATTAGTTGATTGATTTATTATGTGACATCAGCTCAATTCCTAATGATTTCATGAATAGACTTCCCCCACTGTGATCTATCTCCAGCCAGGCAATTCAAGTCTTACAGTAATACACCTATCATTACTGTAACTAAGTTCATTCATCTTCAGAATAGAATAGAATAACAGAGTTGGAAGGGACCTTGGAGGTCTTCTAGTCCAACCACCTGCCTAGGCAGGAAACCCTACACCACTTCAGACAAATGGTTATCCAATATCTTTGTTAAAACTTCCAGTGTTGGAGCATTCACAACTCCTGGAGGCAAGTTATTCCACTGATTAATTGTTCTAACTGTCAGAAATTTCTCCTTAGTTCTAAGTTGCTTCTGTCTTTAATAATTTTCCACCCATTGCTTCTTGTCCTGCCCTCAGGTGCTTCAAAGAATAGCTTGACTCCCTCTTCTTTGTGGCAGCCCCTGAGATATTGGAACACTGCTATCATGTCTCCCCTAGTCCTGCCTTTCATTAGACTAGACATACCCAGTTCCTGCAACTGTTCTTCATATGTTTTAGTGTCCAGTCCCCTAATCATCTTATGCTGGTATTCCCTTCATCTTTCCCTCTTTCCATCATCATTATGGACTACTCAAGGGAGCTGCAATATAGAAAAATGTGTCTCAAATATGATAACTTTGAGCCTGCCCATTTTTTTAGTTGTCCTTTAGATTCTCAAGTCTTCCTATTTCAAGTTCAAAGCATTAATAGTCAACATTAATTCAGCTTCTTCAAAATCTAACTTTCATTTCCATAGAATACCATAGAAAAAAACATTGCCTGTACCATTCTAAGCTCTATAGGTATAGAAGCATCATGGTATCTGAATATCTTTTCCAAAAAAATTCATTGCTACTTTATCAAATGCTAGTCTGTGAATTTCTTGATTGCTAGATCCTTTCAGTTGAGAATTGATCCTAAAAGACAGAAGCTATCCATAAGTTCATTGTCAATTCTAAAGCTTGTTGCTTTAACTGTTATCATTAATTTGGGCTTCTTTCTATCTAACTTTAATTATTTGTTTCTTGACTTTCATTAATAGAGCTTTCAAACTATTTTTTATTTTCATCTATAAGTGTCATCAGCACAGTACAAGACTTTAAACACAAATACAAAGGGTTTTGTGTGACTTTGTTCAGTTAGTCTGTGCATCCAACACAGATTATTGTGTAATGAATGGAACCAGTAGAAAGTCAAGGGTATTTGAAAAGCAACATTTATCACGGAAAACGGGTTGATTAATGAAGTAGATACAGAACAGGTGGCTATCTGAAAAACAGCATTTTTTTAAGTGTGGCCCTGATAGATAAACCATGTAATAATCACAGCCTCTATTGCTACATCATTCTAAGCATTTTAGTTGACTGTAAATGATTTTAAATTGCAAGAATTGAGTTATAAATTATATTATCTAATTTGTTATTATTAATTCAGGATATTTATTGAAATATGAATGCCTCTCCAAGAGGATATTGAGATGATAAATTAACTGATTTATTGTTTAAAATTCCATTAGTGAAGTGGTTAACATTGAATGCCTTTAGCAGCAGAACATACTATGATAGCCAGAAATAGGGAGAGTCTATTAGGAATCTAGTTATCACCTAGAACAGGAGTATCAAACTCATTGGGAGTGTCCTATCAAATTCTGTACCTGTCAACAGTGGTGTCCCCCAAGGCAGTGTTCTAGGACCAACTCTCTTCATACTCTACATAAATAACCTCTGTGATCATATCAAGAGCAACTGCACTCTCTTCGCTGATGATGTAAAGCTATTCAACACCATAGACAATACTGCTATCCTTCAAAAAGACCTTGACTATGTATCAGAATGGTTAAACAAATGGCAACTTCAAATCTGAAGAAATAAATACTCTCTCCTACATATTGGCAAAAAAAAAACCAGAAAATAACATACATAGGCTGAATAGTCAAGAACTTGTTGATGATCCAAACTCTGTCAAAGATCTTGGAATACTCATCTCTAATGATCTAAGTGCTAGAGCCCACTGTAACTACATAGCCAAAAAGGCATTAAGAGTTATTAACCTAATCTTATGTAGCTTTTTCTCTGTAATATTACACTACTAACTAGAGAAAAAACATTTGCTAGACCAATACTCGAATACAGCTCATCAGTCTAGAACCCACATTACGTATCTGATATTAACACAGTTGAGAAACTCCAGAAATATTTCACAAGAAGAGTTCTGCACTCCTCTACTTGTTGCAGAATACCTTATGCCACCAGACTTGAAATTCTAGACGTAGAACTACGCCGCCTTCGTTCTGATCTAAGTATAGTATATAAAATCATATATTGCAATGTCCCACCTGTCAATGAATACTTCAGCTTCAACCATAACAATACAAGAGTAAACAATAGATACAAACTCAAGGTTAACAGCACCAAACTTGATTGCAGGAAATATGACTTCAGCAACAGAGTGGTCAATGTCTGGAATACTCTACCTGACTCTGTGGTTTCTTCCCCAAACCCCAAAAACGTTAACCTTAGACTGTCTACTATTGACCTCACCTCTTTCCTAAGAGGTTTGTAGGGGGCGTGCATAAGCACCCCACCGTGCCTACTGTCCCTGTCCTATTGTTTCTTTTATTTCTCTTATATGTATTCATAACTATGTTTTTACTTATACCTATTATCTTGTAAGCAATTGACAAACCAAATAAAAAAATAAAAAAATATTGCAAGTGCTGATAGAGATTAGATCATCTCTTTCCTTGGATTCCAGGTGCTGATCATTACTCACCTAAAATAACCCCAGTTTATTATGGCCTGATCATAGGAGACCTCCATTAAGTCTTCATAATCTTCCAGAGCTTTTTACCCTTTCCATTTCCATATCAAGATAGATTTTATCCTTCAGCATAGGAAATTTGGAAATCACACGCTACACAGTATATTTCCCTCTTTTAAGGAATAAATTGTGTGTGCAACTCCCAGCATTTACAATCCTAGAAGTGTCTCTGAAAATGCCTTAGGTGAAGAATATGAATTTAGTCATATATAAGCAATAGTCAAGCATTTGGCAAAGTGCATAATCATGTCGGTTCTGTGAGATTATATACACTTCTGATTTTGGTGTATTTAGCAGAAATAGGTAATCATGGTTAATTCAGAGGTGGTATTCAGCAGGTTCTTACCAGTTCTGGAGAACCAGTAGCAGAAATATTGAGTAGTTCAGAGAACCAGAAAACACCACCTATTTCTGGCCCTGCCCCCATATATTCTCTGCCTCCCTAGTCCCAGCTGATCGGCTGGGTCTTCTTTTGTTGCCCTGCACAGGAGAATGGAGAGTGGAGTTGAAAAGCAGGTTAATGGGGTGGGGAGGGAATGGAGATTTTGCAGTATCCTTCCCCTGCCACGATCACCAAGCGACGCCACACCCACCAAGCCATGCCCACAGAAGCAGTAGTAAAAAAAAAATTGAATCCCACCACTGGGTTAAATTTCACCAGAATGTATGAAATTGAGAATAGAAGAAGTTCCTGGTAGAATTCAATAGTATAATTTGTGGCTTTTGTGTGCATAATCTTGCAATCCTCTATACAGTTGTGCATCTTTGCATTCAGACACAGTATCTAGTTAAGATTGCAGAGTAAGTTTGCAATTTTTTATCCCTTATATTTTCAGAATAGTTAAATATTTATTACATGGGGAAAATGCATAATATTTTTATTGTTTTTTTATAAAGACAAGTTGTTCAGTTTTAGTAAAAGGGCTTATGCATGTTTTATCAATACATAAGCAAGATACAAGTACATCGCAGATTAACATAATTCTATGCATGTAAAGCTGCTGTGTTGACATCTTTCCTATTAACCTGCTGGTTGATCAAATGTTCAGCATAGTTTTCATTCTATAGCAAAGGAATCTTTAATTTATAATAAATTCAAATGATTGAAGTTATATTCTATTATAAGACAAAATGTGCACTTGCCAACTTTTTAAATTCAGTTTTGAAAGCTTCCCATGTTCTTTGCCTCTGCTGGTTGATTAAAATATTATTTTTAATTTGTTGGTTGCTTTTATCACCACTGTGCAAAATCTCACTGCTGAAAATCAAATGAAGTTATATGGATAATTGATTTATGATAGATAAGAGTAACCACTGTTCTTTGAGTGTAGACAAAATGGCCCTATTCACAAAACACATTTAACCAGGCCAAATAAAAACCTGGCAGATTAATATACATAACATGATATGCTTGGTGTTAAGCTTGATTAATACTTTGTAGCTAATCAAGGTGTATGATCTCATCTTGTTTGGTTAATTTATGGTCTAAAGTATGAACTCAAAAAAATGAATTAATTTAATACCCTGGTTAAGTGTGTTGCCTAAATGCAGCAAGGAACCATAATAATTAGAATTAGAATAAAGATCTGATTTCAGATATAGCTTGCAGATATGCCAATATCATGTAATGGCATGTAAAATAATACCATGTAAAATGCCTAAGGCTTTCAACTACTTGTTCCTGTTATGATAAAATAAAATTTTATCATGGATTACATTTGTAAAATATTTTTAATCTAATAACAAAAATAACCCTTACTTTGGGTACACAGAATGCATTAAACCCAAACTCATTATTTGCACAATAGTCTAAGTTACCCATCTCAAAAAGTAGAGATAAATCTAGTGTAGATAAATCTAGTGTGTCCTAAGTGTGTTCTAGAAATACACATTTATGGAAGGTTTAAGGAATTTAATGGTCAAGTTACTAAAGTTTGATTACAAAAAACTAGACCTCAACAATCACGTACGAAGAAATCAGTGATTATGTATTCATTTATCTGAGCAACTTCTTAGAAATTATGGAGACCCATATAGTATGAAGGTAACTTCAAACCTTGATGAAACCTATTTTGAGGTGAAGCAAAAAGAGTTTGCAGAGGCATGCCAAAACTATATAAATTCACATAAAAGAAAACAAATCAGAAAGAATTTTAAAAAATCATTTCAAGATTCATCTATCCTTAATACTTCATTTAGTTTGCTTAACAAATATGGTCAAGAAAGCTGGAAAATCTGTGTCAGCCATCTACTTCCATTTGTGAAACAAATACAAAAATATTGTATAAAGAAGATATTATAACAGGATGTAGTATCAATACATTCGAGCTCAGATTATATACAATGTATTATTTATTAGATACAGCAGACAAAGTTATTTTAAAGAGAGAACAAAATACCCAAATGAGTACCCCAGAGACAACCAATACCTTCCTAGGGCATATTTATATACTGTATATATCAGTTAGTGTAAGATGGCTAGATGACCTGCCAAAATTTTAGGAGAAAGCAGGAGTCCATCTGAATCACCAGGTGGGGATAGAGTTATTGTCAAGTAATATAGTTTGCCAACGTATTAGTATGAATGTTTCACTTTTCACTAAATATCCTTTTTTAGGCAGACTACCGTCCCTCCCTGACTTCCTTTGCTTCAGGTAAATCTCGAGAGGATACACCACGAGATAAATCTTCCTTCCTTTTTGCTTCTTTCAGTTCCCACACTATCCTCATTATTAATAATGAATTCCTCTTCCTGAAAAAGTCAGAGAGACTATCTGTTCAATTTTCCTGCCTATAAATATGGTAGAGAATTTTGAAAAACCATTTGGGTCTAGTAGTGAAATGTTTTGGAATAAATAAATATTGCATATAAATAAATATTGCAGGAAATACGACTTCAGCAACAGAGTGGTCAATGTCTGGAATACTCTACCTGACTCTGTGGTTTCTTCCCCAAACCCCAAAAACTTTAACCTTAGACTTTCTACTATTGACCTCACCAGGGGTGGGATTCAAATTTTTTAACAACCAATTTGTGGGTTTGGCTTAGTTGGTGGGCATGGCTTGGTGATCATGTGACTGGGTGGACGTGGCTTGGTGGTCATGTTATTGGCTGGATGTGGTCAACTCAATATCACTCACATCGAGGCATGCATATCCTCGCCTGGCCCCTCATGACTGTGGGGATGCTGCAACAGTCGTAAGTGTGAAAAATGGTCATAAGTCACTGTTTTCAGTGCCATTGTAACTTTGAATGGTCACTCCACACAAGCAAAGTACCAGCAAAGGAGGGGAAAAAACTCCAGAGAAGTTCCAGAGAAAGGAAGTCTAGTCCTGCCAAGAATGTAATAAGGGTTAATGGAGAGGCAGTTTCTGTAAGCAACACCAGAATGTCTCCTTCCTGCCTTCCTTACAGGATTAGGCCAGTAATTTCTTCTAACAACCGGTTCTCCAAACTGCTTAGAATGTTAACAACCGGTTCTACTGAATAGGTGCGAATTGATAGAATCCCACCCCTGGACCTCACCCCTTTCCTAAGAGGTCTGTAGGGGTGTGTATAAGTGCATCAACGTGCCTACCGTCCCTGTCCTATTGTTTTTTTTTTCTTACATGTATCCATTTCATGTATTCATAACTATGTTTATACTTTTACCTATTATCTTGTAAGCGATTGACAAATCAAATAAATAAAATAAATAAATATAATCCCTATCGAAATAAAGGTGCTGTTTTTTTTTATCCCCATAATCTTTGTTTTATAATCACAAACAAATTTTTGCTTTTTTTTTTTTTTTTTTTTGAACAAAAGCCCTGTTGACTACATGGAAACATTTATTCTTTCTTAACAATATGGAAATATGCAAGAAGCTTTTTATGTAAGAATATGCAATAAGTTTTTTAAAAAAACTTCCCAGTCTAGTCTACAGAATTTGGATTCTCTGGAGATTTCCCATTCAAATACTAATCAGGCTGAGCCATACTTAGCTTCTAAGCAAAGGCAAGATCAGCCAGATGTGACAGCCAAAAATAAAAGAGCAAGCAATTCACACTCAACTAGAGCTAAATGTATGGTGATTGGTTTTGTACAATAACTCAAAAACTGTTGGAAAGCCCAAGAGCATTTTATCACAATCAGTATTTCTGTTGTTGTCAGAGGATGAACAGAACCTATGAGGTCTTCTGAATATGGTAGAGATTTCTTTTTTAAAAAAGTAATCAAGCTGTATAGTTTCCCCCCACCCAAGCAGCAGAGCATAAAATGTTATGCCATTGAGTAAATCAGATTCTGTACACAAAGAGTTTTTTAATAGTCCCTAGATGAGCTATTCAAAAGAAATATGAATAAAATGCTAGCCCATTATATGTACTGAGTGATTTTGAATGGAGAAACAGAAAGAGCAAAAATGCAAATATACATACCGCATAGTAAAAAAAAAAAAAGGGGGGGGGAGCTGCCATTCGCTGCAGAATCTGCCCTTAAATACAGTATATACATGCACCAAGATGTAACTATGTGTGCAAATTTGTGTGTAGCCAAATCTGGTCTCTTCACCAGCATTCCTACATGAAACCCAGACTTTTAAACATCCTTATAGTTTGTATCTTCAGGTGCATATTTAATACATCTTCAAAATACATTCTGCAAAAAAAAAAAAAAAATGATGGAGAAATATGAACTTCTCAAATACATTTCCTAATTTATGACATCCAAGAATAAATACAGAGGACAAAGCTAGTTACCTGATAACAGTTAGCACTATTCCGGGTCCCAACCGAATTTTCTCACCATAGTGATTACAAATGTCAAAGGGAATGAAATAGAACCAGAGAGGAAGAAATAAACTGAGATAGGCTTTGTCCAAGTTTGGGAACTAACTTAGTTGAACATAAGCATATTGTCCTAATCCCTCAATTTTACCATGTAGATTCCAAAAATCTTTATAACAATAAAGGAGAATATTTGTAGTTCAGGGTTGAAATGAGGGGTCCTTGGTGCTCTCTGAGGTTGGTTGTTTTCTTGCAGACTGATGATGAACTGATGAGCACTGATGATGTTATGTAGTTTGGATAATAATCCCTCACTTCTATAAAATGAATGTGAATTTATCGACAAAACTTTACTATTTCTTTTCTAATTAGCAGAATTTCACATATCAGCTCTCAGGTTATTTTAGCAGAAAGCTATGCCTACTTCTCCATCTTATGGAGATCAATAGTCCAGCTGAGCATCTAAAGCTGTCTGATGTTTTATTTTCTCTAAATTGATTTAGGCTATACTTGGTTTCATGGGAGAATTTTCTAGAGG
Organism: Notechis scutatus; assembly: GCF_049901735.1. Taxonomy (NCBI): domain Eukaryota; kingdom Metazoa; phylum Chordata; class Lepidosauria; order Squamata; family Elapidae; genus Notechis; species Notechis scutatus. Next base: position 150,206,271 of record NC_142012.1, read on the forward strand.
AAAAACAAAGTTGTGTTTCTAAGATTCTTTTTTAAATATTCATGAAAAAAGTAAACTGAGAGACCACCCTGCCCTCTGCACCAATGAACTGGGCAATGAAAGACCATTGAACCTTGGATGCAAGGCAAATAAACTTGGTAAGGCTTCTCCTTTCTTATGTGAACTGTCATACACTCATCACAGACTAAGTTTACTTGGAAAAGAATAGACTCAAAATAGGCTTTACATTTCTGTTAACTATTTGGTGGGCATCCAGAGGCCTAAATTATGCAGAAATGTTCAGTTATTTCCTCTTTCTTTATGATATACATTCCCTCTGGTAATGACATATGAATTGCCAACTCATGTATGAATTGATTATGTGCCATCAAGCTTTGATTAGTGACCACATAGATTGTCTCCTAGCCTGATCTTTCAAGTATTCCAACAATGCATTCATTATCACTGTAAATTCATCCACTTCACTGCTGGCTGTCCATTTCTTCCCTTCCCTTCTATTTTTCCCAAAATTAGAGCTTTCTCCAGAGAACTAGACCTTTGCATAACATGTCCAAACTAGAATAATTTGATCGTGGTTATTTGTGCCTTGAGTAAGGCTTTGGCTTGAGTTATTCAATGACCCATTTGTTTATTTTCTGGATCCCTTTTAATTCCTAGTAGTCTTCCCCAAAGCCAAAATTTGAAAGTGTCAATTCTGTTTCTATCTTGCTTCTTCAAAGTCCAACTTTTATTTCTATAGAATCTCATAGGAAATATCATTGCCTATACAATAGTGATCTTTGTAGGTATAAATTCAACATAGCATGTAAGTATCTTTTCATAACTACTCTACCAAGTGCTATTTTGTGGTGTGATTCTTAACTGTTTGTTCTAGTTAGTTGGTCCTAAATGGCAGAAGCTACCTATACTTCAGTATCTTCATTGTCAGTTCCAAGGCTGGCTATTTGTATCTCTTGCCATTAGTTTAACCTTCTTTATATTTAATCTTAGTCCCATTATTTTTTCATTGTGCTCTCTGATTTTTATTACTAGAATTTGCAAATCCAATGCATTTTCAGCTCTCAGAACAGTCTTATCAGTGTAGCACAGTTATTTATCTTTATTCCTCCAATTTTAAAACCACACTCATCACCATGTCACCACACATAAATCTGCTAGCTTTACATAATGCCTTCAGAAAAAATTCAAGAAGTATATTTTACAATCTTATTTTCTAAGATGTCTTTATTTATTCATTCATTAAATTTATACACTGGTCATCTCACTTTACAAAGTCACTTAAGAGACTTACAACAAATTACAATGCCTCTAAAATGTACTCTGATCTTCATTTAAAGTTACACTGACTTTTTAAACTCTTGTTTTATAGATATTACAATACTTAATATACAATTTCTATCTATTCGTATTGCAAGCAACAATTATTTTTTAGTGTTTAAATGTAATGGATATTTCAAAATAGTTTGCAATTTCATTTCTCCACAGTTATATTTAATCAAAGTTAACTTATATGAGGTGCAAAGTCTTAATGGCTGATCACTAAATAGCAATTTAAAAAATACAGGAAACCTTACACCATTAAGCCCTTAAAACCAGGTAAGCTAGATCCAATATTAATAATAAACATAAATGTTCTGGCAAATATTTATAATTTTCTTAGGTTTTTTTTTAACACATTTGTTTACTTTGGACTTTCTGAGATTTATTCACTGGTTTAATGCATATCATATTGTTCACAGCTCTGCATATTCCTTTGTTCATGTTATAAGTAACATTAAAAAATAAGCATTCTTATTTTCATTCTTGAATATTTCTAAAGATATGAGGATCTCTTTGAATTTCCAATAATCTACAATGCAATAATAATATTAGCAATGTATTTACTTGAACTTCTTTTAAACTCAGTTCCAGGAAAAATAAGGTTCCTTTGAAGCTTATTAGTGTTTCTGCAAAAACATATTAATATTGATGAACACAGGAACAAGAGAGTCTTAGTTTGCATATAACTGTATTAATGATGCAATTATTAGTACTACTATAGATCAGTAACATAGGAAACTATTTTACATCTGGTCAAACTATTGACCCATGTTACTGTTCTCTGTACTATTAGGAGAAATCTGTATTTTGAGGATTGAACCTACCCCACTTTTCTTCCAGTTTTAAAACCATAAAGTTGGAAAGAAATGTTTTGTTCAACTCTCGCCTGGTGCAGGGTGCCAAATTAAGGAATCTCTTGACAGATGTCTATCTGACTTCTGCTTGAAAATATCCAGTGAGGAAAAGATAAAAACAAAATGAAGTGGAATTGTGGAATTATTACTTCCTGTAATTTAGAAACTCTTTCCTTTTGGCCCTTTTCTGTAAGTTTTCATTTCTAATTTTTAGTTGTGCTTGACAGGATATCAGCTATCATCTAAAATAGCTATTCTATTGACTAAGCAGTCACTTCACTATATCAATCAAGTCATTAATAAAAATATTGAAGAGTAGAAAACCCAAGACAGAAGCTGGAGGCATCCAATTTAATACTTCATTTTGATGAAAAACTATTTTGATGAAAAACTATTGATGACATTCTTTGATATTTCAGGCCAAGTATATATCCACTTGACATGCTATCAGCACACATTTAATTAGCTTGCTAATCAAAATGTCACACAGTCTATTTTTGTTAAAACCTAGACACAAGGTTTTATCAATCAATGAAGCTACCTTATCAAAACATTGAGGTAAGTTTAAGTGGATATCAGGTTTCACCCAACAGGCAGGAATGAACCATTTAGGCAAGTTCACCAACCCCAGCACTACAGATAAGCAAGATTTGTTGAAAACATTAGGAAGTCATGCCAAATAATCTCAGTAATCACAGGTGCTGCAATCAGTACCAAACTGATTTAAAGTATTAGTACTGCTTTATAAGGCCAAGGTGAGATCACACTTGAAATAATGCATTTTGGTCACCACAATATAAAAAAAAATGTTGAGACTCTGGAAAGAGTGCAGAAAAGAGAAACAAAGATGCTTAGGGACTGGAGGCTAAAATAAATGAACAACAGATGCAGGAATTGGGTAGATCTAGTCTAGCGAAAAGAAGGACTAGCAGTGACATAATAGCAGCTTTTCAATATTTGAGGGGTTGCCACAAACAAGAGATATAAATGAAATTTTCCAAAGCACCAGAAAGCAGGATAAGAAGCAATGGATGAACATTAATCAAGGAGAGAAGCAACTTAGAAATAAGGAGAAATTTCTTGACAATGAAAAAAATAAACCAGTGGAATCGGTTGTCTTCAGAAGTTGTGGGTGGTCCATTTGGAGGCTTTTAAAAAGAGACTGAACTGCCATTTATCTGAAATGGTATAGGGTCTCCTGCTTGAGCACTGGGTTGGACTAGAAGACCTCCAAGGTCCCTTCCAACTCTATTATTCTGTTACTGGTCTACAGTCCCATGGATCCTCTTTATGACGACAAGAGATTTGTTTTCCTTTAGTCATCTAGCATATGACCCAGTTTTTCAGTTCTGTTGGATAAAAGTTGAGCAGTTTCCCTGAGAAATGCTACAGTGCATTTCATCTGATCTTGGAAAGTTAAATGTATTCAAAGAAAAATTATTCTCTGATCGTTCTAATTTAAACATCTTCAATCCCATTCTTCAACATTTCTTGGTGGAGCATATCCTTTTTTGTTGAAGAAGACAACATTGTCTATCCAGTGGTATCTGTAGCAGGGTGGAGGCGGGGCAGGAGAAAAAGAAAAGGTTCAAACTGATCAGGTGGCAATCACAGTACCAAAATCAAAGCCCTGACTCTTTTTTGTACATGTGTCACTGTTACACATACCTACAAATAGGCAAGACTTTTACTGTGATACTGATTGCCATTTTCACTGTTTTTGTCCCCACTTTTAAAAACCAGGAAAAGAAGGGGAAAAAACCCCACAAAGATAATTATAATGCAAGTACATAGTAAAACTATGCATTGAAACTATTCAAAAATGAGAAAAGAAATAAGGCATACTATATATCATTACAGCAATTAACAGTTACAATTGCATTTATACTTATCTTTAGGTAGACCTAAACTTAATGCCAAAATTGAGCCCAAAAATGTATGTTGCTAAGTGAGCTGTTAAGTGAGTTTTGTCCCATTTTATGACCTTTCTTGATAGTGTTGTTAAGTGAATCACTTGAGTTGTTAAATTAGTAGTGGTTGTTAGTGAATCAGGCTTTCCCATTGACTTTACTTGTTAAAGGTTGCACAAGGTGATCACATGCAACCATCATAAATATGAACCAGCTGCCAAGCATCTAAATTTTGTTCACATGTCTATGGATATGTGGCAATGGTCATAAGTTACTTTTTTCAGTGTTGAATGGTCACTAAATGAACTGTAAGTCAAGGGCCATCTGCATATATAAATATTATTCAAATACACACACACACACACACACACACACACACACACATACACATACATATACATATACATATATAAATTCATAATACATTTTTATAACCACAGTTCTTTTAAACGTACTGTATTTTATATAATGATTCCATGTTTCATTATACTTTTCCATACAAAATTCTACATCTATAGACATTTGGCTCATAGGTGGCAAATATAACCAGGTTTTTATCCCCTTGCAGACAAAAGTAATGTTTCCATCTTCATTGACTGAACAACACTCTGATGTTTTTCTTTTCCTTTTAATTTGTATCTAGAGAAACTCTTTTCATATTCATCAACACCTTTCACCAACCTTACCAAACATTCTGAGCTTTAGTTTTTCCGACAACTTACCGACATATTTCTTCCTGCTGTCAGTAGTTTCTCATTTACTGTTCCTATTTATCAGGAGTACACTGGAGTTCTCTATGCTATCCTACTTCTCCTCCTGTGCTATCTGATTTATCATGAACAGATACTGGAGTTCATTAATACCTTCTTTTTTTGAAGTCCAAGGTGTGCATTTGACTGCATGCTGCTTTGGTTTCCATTATAATTAAACAAGTCAGCATTACACTATCATTTTCCCACCAATCTACTTGTTACTTCCAATTCTTCAGTTTAATTTCTGTATTGGGAACACTCAAGAGTAAAAGGTCCTCTATACCTTGAGCGACATGGTGGTTCAGTGGCGAAGACGCTGAGCTTGTTGATCAGAAAGTTTGGAGGTTCAGCGATTTGAATCCCTAGCGCCATTTAATGGAGTGAGCTCCTGTTACTTGTCCCAGCTTCTGCCAACCTAGCAGTGCAAAAGCATGTAAAAATGCAAGTAAAAAAGTAGGGACCACTTTGGTGGGAAGGTAACAGCCTTCTGTGTGCCTTCGGTGTTTAGTCATGCCGGCCACATGACCATGGAGATGTCTTCGGACAGCGCTGGCTCTCTGGCTTTGTAACAGAGATGAGCACCGCCTCCTAGAACTGGAAATGGCTAGCACGTATGTGTGAGGAGAACCTTTACCTTTATACCTTCCTTGTCCTTTAATAAGACATCTGTCAGCAAGACAAGTCAGAAATTTCCCAGAAAGATATGGAAGAGTTCATCTCAAAATATCTACAAATGAGGAAATATTTTATAGCACTACTACTTCATGTATATTCATGCAATTTTTCTTTCAGAATGCATCATTCACATCTTTTCCTTGGCTAGGGGGACAATAATAGAAATACACAAATGTACCAGTTTTATTTGTTTGTCTGCTTATTTTAATCCAGCGGTTCTGCACTGTTTTGCCAATTTTTTTTAATTTGGGTTTCTGAGAAGGAACGGATGTCATGCAATCTATTCCCCCATCTATTGCTTCTGTTCTTTCTGAATTAATTGCATGAGTCAACCATTGTATTCCAATCAAGGGCCTCATCTCACCAAATATCTTCTTAAATCGTATTTGCCTCACTATACTGACTTGTTTATTTCTCATGCTCTGATAATTAATGTATAAAGAATTAAGGTTATTCATGCGAACCCATTTCCTTTCTAATTTTCATTGAGTGGTTTAATAAATTTCATTTTATCAATATTCCTTCTTTTTCCTATACTAAAGAACTCTACATCAATTGCATCATGGTTTTCAACTATAATGAATTATAATGAAAGGTACTATACTATAGAAATTAAAGTTGCCTGACTCAAACCCACCATACTTCTATCACATATAGTTTGTATCAGTTTTTTTAAAAATGCTGCAAGCCATCACATGCTGAGAGAACATCTTCTAGATAATTCAGATTATGATCCTCTAAACCAGGGGTGTCAAACTCAAGGCCTGGAGGCCAGATTCAGCCCGCAAAGGGCTTAGATCTGGCCTGTGAGGCTACCCCGGAAAAGCAAAGGACTGGTCTGCAGTTCCTCTACCTGTGAAATGGAGCTCAGGGGTGCACCCGAGCTCCATTTTCACTGGCAGAGGGTTGCAGGAAGTCATCACAGCTGAAAACAGAGCTTGTGAGGGCCACATAGCCTTCTGAGCTATGTTTTAGCTGGCAGAGGATTTCAGGAGGCTGTCACATCTGAAAACAGAGTTGGTGAGGGCCATGGGCAGCCCTCCTGAGTTTCATTTTCACTGGCAGAGGGTTGCAGGAAGCCGTTGCAGCTGAAAATGGAGCTTGGGAGCTTGTTTTCACAGGCAGGGTACTCAGACCACCACAGGTGCCCCCGACATGAGTAATGTCAAGCTGGCCATGCCCCCACCACCACCCCAAGGTCAAACACAACCCTGATGCAGCCCTCAATGAAATCGAGTTTGATACCCCTTCTCTAAACCAAATCTCTCCATCAAGTTACTGATTTTTGGTATTTCTCTTTCCCCTTCGATGAATTCCATGAGAACACCACCCCTTTGAAATTGTTAAAGTCTATGTAATAAGGTTATACCTGCTCTGTGCAATTCTATTTATCCATACATGCATTAGCAGGTAGAGGTAATTACCAAACTGAGTTATTTGTTGAGGACTTGAAAACTGTTTCAGAGTTCTAATAGTACAGAATAGTTCATCCACAGGACTTGCTCCTATCTTGGATTGTCTGTTTATGGAGATTTTTTCCACTGTCAGATTCATTTCTATTTCCTTCTTCCTTTGAACTGAAATCTTTAACTTCTCTCTCATCAGTTGAAATGGGATCATTTGCAATATCCATCCTTTGACTTTTCCCTTCAAGGAGTGCTACAAGCTTGCATTTGCCAACAGAGTGGAAGAGACTCCAGAGAGCATACTAACTATTACACAATGTCCTTAATATTACAAGCTAGGAAAATCATGCTTAGGACTCTGTAATGCATATAGGAATGGAAAAATATATGCTTAGATGTTCAAGATGGCTTTAGAAAAGGCAAAGGAACTTGAGACATTATTTCTGATGCATGCTGAAGAATTAAGAAAGTCAAAAAAATACGAAAAAGAAGTCAGTATGTACTTCATTGGTGATAGAAAGGCCTTCAGTTGTGGCAATATTAAACTCTAGAATATGCTTAGAAAAAAAGGAATTTATAAAAACCATCTTATTGTCCTCAAAAAAACAAGAAACCTACACACAGGTTGGGAAGTATATGTTGAAACAGTCTGACTCCAGGTTGGCAAAATACTGAGGCAAGGAGTATATTTTATCCTTTTATTTATTCAAGCTATATGTTGAATATTTATTAGGGAAAGCTGGTTTGGAAGAAAATAAGCATAGTTTTAAAACTGGAGGAAGGGATTGCAATAATTTGTGGTATGCTGATGACACTAACAGCTGAAATGCAAAGGATTTGCAAACTCAAGTAACAAAAATCAAGGAGCATAATGAAAAAATTGGCAGTAAGTATAAGGAAGACTATCTAATGACAACAGATCCAATAACCTGCCCTAGAATTAGAATAGAATAGAATAGAATAGAATATTTTTCCATTGATTAGTTGATTGATTTATTATGTGACATCAGCTCAATTCCTAATGATTTCATGAATAGACTTCCCCACTGTGATCTATCTCCAGCCAGGCAATTCAAGTCTTACAGTAATACACCTATCATTACTGTAACTAAGTTCATTCATCTTCAGAATAGAATAGAATAACAGAGTTGGAAGAGACCTTGGAGATCTTCTAGTCCAACCACCTGCCTAGGCAGGAAACCCTACACCACTTCAGACAAATGGTTATCCAACATCTTTTTAAAAACTTCCAGTGTTGGAGCATTCACAATTTCTGGAGGCAAGTCATTGCACTGATTAATTGTTCTAACTGTCAGAAATTTCTCCTTAGTTCTAAGTTGCTTCTGTCCTTAATAATTTTCCACCCATTGCTTCTTGTCCTGCCTTCAGGTGCTTTGGAGAATAGCTTGACTCCCTCTTCTTTGTGGCAGTCCCTGAGATATTGAAACACTGCTATCATATCTCCCCTAGTCCTTCTTTTCATTAGAGTACACATACCCAGTTCCTGCAACCGTTCTTCATATGTTTTAGCCTCCAGTCCCCTAATCATCTAATCATCATTATCAATTGATAATGAAGATAGTGAAATGGGTAGTAACTTCTGCCTTTTAGGATCAACCATCAACAATAATGGAACAAGCAAGTAAGCAAGCTGTCCACCACAGATTAGCACTTCGTAGAGCAGCCATGAAGGCCTTGGAAAAGATATTCACATGCCATGATGCATCTAATGCAAGCAATGATATTCATTGCAACATTCTATGGAAGCAAAGAATAGAGTTTGAAGAGGTGGGATTGAAAGAGTATTGACACTTTCGAACATTGGTATTGGAGAAGACTTCTGAGAATGCCATGGGCAGCCAGGAAAACAAAGCCTAACAAAAAATGCATTATCAAAAAGAATCAATTCAGTAAAGGGATAAACAAATGTCTTGAATTACTCTACTTCATATATGTGAAAATCAAGCTTGAGATATGTGAAGATCAACAGAATGACCAACAAGAAGCTGCAGAGATTCTATTACAGTGGCAATAGAAGAGTGAAAGGCCAGGCTAGGGTCTGATTGTCCTTGAGAAACTGTCAGATTGTCCTTGAGTCACTAAGAGTTTCAATGATTTTATGACACTTTGTCAAGGTACACAGTGTGATCTTTTTACTGAAAGTGTCCGATTTCTGTCTTTTTCAACTGGCTGATGCCTAAGATGTCCATTTGTAGTTGATTCATTTCATCTTTCACCGTAGACTCTACCCGACTCTGTAGTACTCTACCCGACTCTGTAGTTTCTTCCCCAAACCCCAAAAACTTTAACCTTAGACTGTCTACTATTGACCTCACCCCTTTCCTAAGAGGTCTGTAGGGGGCGTGCATAAGCGCACCATCGTGCCTACCGTCCCTGTCCTATTGTTTCTCTTATTCTTTTATTTTTCTTATATGTACCCATTTCATGTATTCACAACTATGTATACACTTATACTTATTATCTTGTAAACAATTGGCAAATCAAATAAATAAAATAAATAAAATAAAATGTTGAGCTTCCCTGTGTTCATGTTTATTATGTTCCACATGTCAACTGTTATTCTAGCTTTGCAGCTCTGGATTTATTTTCCTCCATGGCAACATCAGCAACTATGTAAATGTCCTGAAGGCTTTAATCTAGCTATATCATAGACACCATTAGTAACATTTAAAAAAAAAAAACCTCAGCTCATCCTCAAGGGAAAAGACAAAATTATTCTTTCTTATTACTTTCTTAAGAGTGATTGATTAACTTGCATTGTCATCTAGTCTTACTTCATTGACATCATGTTCTTTGTGCAGTTCCAAAGTGGAAAGAGTAAATTTTTACATAGAAACGCTAAATCAATCATTACGTTTTCATGCTTTCTTTATAGTATTTAACCATGTACCTTTTTCTCATTTGAGCATCTTTTCCATCCTATATCTTTCTGAATGGGAGGAAACAAAAGTTGCAACTCTTACATTGTCAAGGCTCATATCCTTCATTCTTACCTTCCTTTCGAAGTCATGAATGATTCATTTTCGTTTCACCTTCCCTGGCTTTCTCTCACTTGTTATCCTATCTTGGGGACACATTTCTTCCTGCAACTGTCTTGACCATTTTTCACGGTCCAGAATTTCTTTGGGGAATAAGTTCTTTTCATCAAAGGCAGCTTTCAGAGCTATCAAACCAAATGAAACAAATTCCTTATTTCAACAAATATGTATTTTAATAAATATAAATAAATAAATAAATAAATATGCAATAAATATGTTAGTAAGAAATCTTATTTTCAAATCGGTCATTTATCCATCATACATAACTATTATTTTTCCAACATGTTGCTTTATTTTGCCAAGCTTGTGACTGACAGAAGAAGGTAATGGTGATACAGTGGTTAGAATGCAGTATTGCAGGGTAATTCTGCTGATTGCAGACTTCTGGTAGTTTGTCAGTTCAAGTCTCGCTAAGTCTTAAGGTTGACTCAGCCTTCCATCCTTCCGAGATTGGTAAAATGAGGATTCAGATTGTTGAGGGAAATATGTTGACTCTGTAAACTGCTTTGAGAGGGCTGTAAAGCACTGTGAAGCAGTGTATAAGTCTAAGTGTGATTGCTAATTATGGCAGCTGATCACAAAGCATCTCACAGTGGCTTACAAGGTCCATCTCTGGGGCACCTCGTTTCAAAATGAATGTTAAACCAGCAATAGGAAACATTGGCTCCCATAAAAAGTAAAGAAGAGGTGAGGGGTCAACCTATTTACCAAAGCACTCAAAGGCAAGACAAGAAACAACAGATGGAATCTAATCAAAGAGAGATCCAACCTAGAACTAGGGAGAAATTTTCTGACATTGAGAACAATCAATGAGTGGAACTGCTTCCCTTTAGAAGTTGTGAGTGCTTCATCACTGGAGGCTTTTAAGAAGAGACTGGACAGCCACCTGTCTGAAATGGTATAGAATCTCCTGCTTGTGTAGGGGATTGGACTAGAAAACCTCCAAGATCCCTTTCAACTCTGATATTCTATGCTCTTTGCTCTAAATCCTGTTGCCCCAGGTCCTCTGAATCTTGGTAATACCACTGTATTAGATTTGTGGCAAATCCAATCTTCATGAGAGGCCTTGGGAAAGAATACTTATGGCAATCAATTTAAGATTACATATTGGGTTTTTATATAGTGTAACAATCTTAGACCAGAAAGTCAAAATTCAAGTCAAAGCTTGCCCAAAACACTGTTTGGCATTAGGAAATTACATTTTTCTTTTCCCAACCTTGTGGTTGATTTAACTTGTACATTTCCAAGGGGAATTGGGGAAAGAAACAAACATTTAATAATACAACGTCAGCAAGATCTGTCAAATATTGTGTCTTTTGATTATTATTTTTTTACTATTATATTGGATTAGTCACCCTTCTGTGTAAAATAATTCTTGCAAATTTCTGAAACCAAAGAGTTAACACTAAAGCTTACCTCATTTTGGTTTTTCTCTATTGTCTAAAAATAGGATTTTTTTTTAAGAATTAATGAGACAATTCTCAAGTGCTTCGTATAAATTTAAGAATAGCATTTTATATTGAAAGCTCCAGGGAAACAGGAGAGATTCAAATGTCTGGCAAGATTAATAACAGTCTGGAAAAATAAGTATTTTGCCAACTGAGATCATATGCCTAGTTATAGTAATCAAGAATCAGTTTGGAAATTGATCTGACTTCCAAAAAGTTAATTTTTAATTTGAAAAATTGGTTTTTGGAGCTGAGCAGGATATTTTTCTTGGTTTATGCTGAATCATCAACATAACTCCAGTTTCACTCTTTTTGTTTTTCAGTTATTTTCCATTTAATTCCCAGTTGCCTCTTAATACACAGCTTGAAGAGGCAACAGCTTTTTTTTCGCCTACCATCAAAAGTGCTTATGTTGGTATGTGAAAGTAGTCTTATTGCTAGTCCTATTCCATTCACATTGGCAATCTATGAATGATCTCAGGTCTTGGCAAGAATGCTGCCTTTATGATAAAGATTCTCTATTCTGATATTTGATGTGGATATTTTTGGATCAAGTATCCTCCAAGGACACTATTTGGACATCAAAGGAAAAATCACATATCATATTGTATTTGCACAGTCCCAAACTATACTTCTTTTATCTGATTAAATCCTCTCTTAATTTGTTGAAAGATATCAAGATGAATGTTAGCAAATAAACATGTCTTCTTCAATTATGGAATACTGGAAATGAAATACATTAAGGAATTGTTTAGAAAAAGGCAGGCAGCGAGGGAGAAATCTGCTCATATCATTTCTGAAATTCCCCAAATCACAGATCAATCACTTTGTTTGTCAAACTAGCACCATCTAAGATTCATTCTTCCCTCTTCTTTCCATGGTAACTGATGTAGAGAGAAGAGAAAAGGAGCTGAATTAGGTCCTTTGGCATCAAACATCTAGAAGACTATTAGACCAGTTATCCTGATTCCAGCTCTTTTTTTAAAAATAATTTTTATTAAATTTTTTTTTTACACCGTAAAACATCATGGTATCAACAACATTCTTGGCATCTATACAAGATTTTGATTTAAATATCATATTGCATTATATTGCATTTATCTACTATTAAATAATATCTTTAGTTATAATTACTATTCTTATATCTTTATATGGTTTACAAAATTTTATTTTACTTTCTTAAGGGTTGTTTCAATTAACATTTTTGTCTCACTTTCTGGTTCTGTTTGTTAGCCACTTATACCAATTGTTCCAAATTGAAAAGAATTCAGAGTCGTCTTTTTTTTTCAATTTCATTGTTAGCATATTCATCTCAGCACTTTCTGTTACTTTGTGTATTATTAGTTCTTCATTAGGGGTATTTGGTGTTTTCCATACCTGCACAAAGGCTATTCTGGCGGCTGTTATAATATGTAACACTAGGTATTTTACTTCTTTCGGTAGTCTTTCTTTAATGATTCCTAATAGGAAGGATTCCGGTCTGAGCTCAATCTGATAGCCAGTAATCTCTTTTAACCAATTTTTAATTTGAATCCAGTATGTCCTGGCCTCAGGGCACATCCACCACATGTGATAAAATGTACCATCAACTTTTTTGCACTTCCAACATTTAGGACTCATATTGGAGAAGATTTTTGCCAATCTTGTTGGGGCTAAATATCATCTATAAAACATTTTATATATGTTTTCTTTGTATGCAGCAGATACCATTAATTTATCATTTATATTCCATGTTTTTTCCCATTCCTCTAATTCTATAGTGTATCCAAAATTCTGTGCCCATGCAATCATTGTACTTTTAACTATTTCCTCTTCCATTTTAACATCTAATAAATATTATATATTTTAGTTATAAGTTTTTGTTCCGGTCCCATTAATATTTTATCTAGTTGGTTTTGCCCTTTGTCAAATCCAAAATCTTTTGAGTCTTTTTTATATTTATTTTGAATTTGCAAATATGGCCACCAATCAATTATAATTCTATTTTCTTTTAGTTCTTGGTTTGATTTTAATTTCCCTTGACCATCTAATAGTTCTTCATAGCTTACCATTTTCCGTAGGTCTAATCTATTTGGATGTATTATGGCTTCTATGGTTGACAGCCATCGTGGGATTTCTGTATAGTGTTTACCTTTGATTTTTTTCCAAATTGTAATAAATGAATCTCTTATTAGGTGTTGATTGAAATAGGTATGTATATTACTTTTATTTTCCCACAAAAATGCATTCCAACCTATCAAGAGGTCATGTCCTTTTAATGTTAAGATTCTCTTGTCTCTTAATTTAATCCAATCCTTAATCCAACTCAACACCACTGCCTGATAATAAAGCTCCCATTCTGGTAGTCCGAGACTGCCTCCGCTCCTATTATCTTGTAATAGTTTCATTTTAATACATGGCCGCTTGCCCAACCAGACAAACTTGGATGTCATTTTATTTAGTTTTATAAAAAAATATTTCCCTAGTTTAATTGGAATCTTTTGCAATAGATATATTAGTTTTGGTAAAGTATTCATTTTCAACGTTGCTATTCTTCCTAAGATAGACAGTTTCAATTTGGCCCATAATTCCAATTCTTTTCTGATTTGCTCAATCAGTTTGACATAATTGTCCTCTTTTAATGATGAACATCTGGGTGATATCCAAATTCCCAGGTATTTCACCTTTTTTTACTATTTGGAGTCCTATTGTATTTTCTAATTCTACTTTCTGTTTTATTGTACAGTTTTTGACTATCATCTTAGTTTTATTTTTATTTATTTTAAATCCTGCTGCTTCCCCAAATTTTTCTATTTGTTGCAACAATATTGGTCCCGAATTCATTGGATCTTCCACTATAAATACCAAATCATCAGCAAATGCCTGAACTTTATATTCTTCATTTCTAATCTTAATTCCATAAATCTCTGGGTTTTGTCTGGTTGCAGCTAGTAACACTTCTAAAGAAAAGATAAATAACAGAGGCGATAATGGACACCCTTGTCTCACTCCTTTTGCAATTTCAAAATCTTCAGTATGATCTCCATTTAATAATACACTTGCTTTTTTATTTGAGTATATTTCTTGTAGTGTTTTTTCTATATTAGTGCCAAAATTCAGCTTTTTAATTTGATATAGCATGAATTTCCAATTAAGATTGTCGAATGCTTTTTGTGCATCTAAAAAAAATAAAGCTGCCTGTTTTTCTGGGTGAGCTTCATAATATTCAATCGAATTTAGTACTGTCCTAATATTGTTTTTAATTTGTCTATTTGGCAGGAAACCATTCTGGTCTGTGTGTATAAGTTCACTCAAGATTGGTTTCATTCTTTCTACTAATATTGTCATAAATATCTTATAATCCGTATTTAGCAATGAGAATGGCCTATAGTTCGCAATTAGTTGTTGATCAGTGCCATCTTTTGCAATTAAGGAGATGTATGCCTCAGACCAGGACCTCGGAAGTCTAGCTTGCGTTAATGACTCATTATATAGTTCCAGTAATATTGGTTCAAATATTTCAGATAAATTTTTATATAATTCACCTGGTAGACCATCTGGGCCTGGTGATTTATTATTTTTTTGTTTTTGTATCGCCTTTTGTAACTCTGTTAATGTTATTTCTTTATTAAGTACTTCTCTATTTTCTTCTGAAATTGGGCTCAGACTGTTTCCTTCCAAGTAGTATCTAATATTTTCTTCCCTAATATCTTCTTGATTATAAAGCTCGCCAAAATACCTTTGCGCAATTCTCTTTTTCTCCTCCATCTGATAATACACTGTCCCTTCCTCATCCTTGAGTTGCTGAATTAGTCTTTTCTTTTTCTCTATTTTTAATTTATGGGACAACCACCTTCCTGGTTTATTTGCTGATTCAAAGAAATTGTGTTTAAGAGTTTTTAAGTTACGTGCCTTTTCCTCAATATCTATCAAATTTAGTTCATGTCTAATCATCCCTATTTCTTTCTTAACTTCCATATTCTTTGGGTCTTTTTGGAGCTCATATTCAATTTTTTTAATCCTTTCTTGTAATTCGTTCTGTTTCTTCCATTTTTCTTTATTTTTCTAGCTATATAGGCTATTGATATGCCTCTCACAAAGGCCTTTGTAGTGTCCCATAAATTTAAATTTAAACTAGTATGTTGTTTTAGATTAACCTTAAAGAATGTTTCTAACTCATTTTTCATTCTTGAGACATATTCTTTTTCCTTTATTATTTGTGAATTTAATATCCATCTCCTTTTCCTTTTACTATGTCCTTTCCATGTAATTTTAACCGGGCTATGATCAGCCCATATATTAGGCATTATCTCTACTTCACTAATGTCTTTCTCAATTGTTGATTTAATATCAACAATGGCATTAAAGTCCCCTATCAAGCAAATATTTTCTTCACCTACCACTAATTATTTTATCATACAGTCCCTTATAAAACTTCTTCTGGTTATCCTTAGGGGCATATATCCCCACTAATAGTAATTGTTTTTGATGTAAATTAATTTGTATCATTAAAATTCTGCCTTGTTCATCTGCATAGATTTTTTTTTTTTGCATTTATCCCTTTTTTAATGTAAATTGCTACCCCCCCCTTTTCTTTTGATCTGCTAGTGCTGTAAATAATACACCCAAGTTGGGATATTCTAAATATTTTTTCTGCTGTTTTTGGATATGTACCTCCTATAGGCATATAATATCAACATTTTGTTTAGTTAATTTGGTTAATATTTGTTTCCTCTTGATCTGGGAGTTTAATCCATTGATGTTTATTGAGAGTAATTTAATCTCTTCTTCCATTGTTTATTCTAAATCTTCTGTTTATTCTTGCTTCTCTTTGGGGTCTTGTTCTTAGTCCTTCTCTCCTTGGGTATTCTCTCTTTTCTTTACCTCTCTCTTCTTGGTCCGTTTCCTGTATTCCCTGTTGCTGATCTTCTTGTTGGTCCTCCTGACTCTTGCTTTCTGACTCTTCTTTACTGCTCCCCTCCTTCCTCTGTTTCCATCAACTGATCATAAAGTTCTTGCACCTTTTCAATACTATCAATTTTTACTCTTCTTTCTTGCCATGTCACTAGCATTCCTTCAGGGACCAGCCATTGGAACCAGATGTTTCATTTATTTAGTAGTATCGCCAAAGATCTGTAGTCCTTCCTAAACTCTCTTACCTGCCTCGGAATTTGTTTCAAGGTCGTAATCTCTTTGTCTTTATACACCATCAGCTCGTCCTTTTTGATTCTATATACAATGTCTCTTACATTTTTTCTGGTGAACCTGATGTGGACCTCTCTAGGCAGCTTGTTTCATCTGGTGTATTTTGTATGGATTCGGTAGACCTCATCTAATTCTTTCACTATTTCCTGCTGGTCCCTTTGCAATGCCTCTGCTATTAAGTGGGACATTATGTCTCCCAGGTCTTCATCTTTGGATTCCAATACATTTTAGAACCTCAAATAGAATGCTGCATGTTCCATTTCGAGATGGATGATTGAATCTTCTAAGTCTCTGTTCATCTCTATTACTTTCCTATCCATCCCTTCCAATCTCTTATCTGTTCAGCTTTAGTTTCTATATTCTTTATTCTTTGTTCATTCTTCTCCAGTGTCTGTTGGATCATTCCCATCTTCTCCCCTAAATTTTGAATCTTACCCTTCATTTCTCCCATTTCCGTCTTCATATCTGTATGGTTATTAACCATTGTCTCCTGCATTTTAAGCATCGTTTCTTAAATAGCTGTTAATATTGCTTGCATCATCTGCATGTTGGCCGCATTGCTCATCTTTTCCATATTCAACATTCCTTCTATTGTTTTTTGGCCCACTGGAGATGCAATAGACATTGATGAACCAGACATTGGTTTTTTCCCTTTCAGGTTCGCTGTTGTAGTACTGGTCATATTCCTAACTTTATTGTAGATATCTTCCCACTTTACCATTCACTGTTTAATTTTTCTTTTGTTATTAGTTCTATTCAGTAGTTTCCCTTAGAATATAAATATCTTTTCCCTCTTATGATATTCTAAATTATTCAGATTTAATTCAATCTTTTATAGAATCTGAAACTAACTGAATCACCAAAATTAAAGAAGATAAAGAAGGGAGAGAGCTAAAGGGATGACAAGAAGGATAATATCAAAATGAAAGAAAAAAGGGAGAAAGTGTAATATAATATCCTAAAATATACTTGCTGTAAATTGTTCTTATACAACTATTTTATATTACTATATTATGGTATATCAACTGTATTCTTTATCTTTAACTGTAAAGTTCGGTTTCCTTTAAACAATTCTATATTCCACTTCTTATATATATGACCTTACTTATTTCATTAGTTGTTAGTAATCAATCAATCAATAATCATCAAAATAGTATTTCACCAGTTTTCAGTTTCATATCATTTAAACTTTTAAATTCTTAATAAATTCAATCAAACCTTAATCAAAATGTTATTTCATTAATTATATTCTATAAAAAGAAGTCCAGTAATATTCAATCACTTTCCTTTCCTTGTCCGTTCACGTTTTGTTTAGTCACAGTCTGTTACATCAGTTTCTCTTCTCTCTGTATAATCTCAAAGTGTCACTTCCGTTCTTGGGTTTAGTCCTGTCTCTTACTTTTTTTTCCACTGTTCTTCTTCTTTTACAAGTCACAAATCCATCAGATTAAACTCCAAATTCCTAGATAATCAGTCTAAATCAACTCCAAATTTTTCAGAACAGGTCCAAGATACCAGTCAATCTTTAATCAACTAAATCGGCTTTGATCTCTGTCTTAAGAGTTCCTTGCTTTCACAGCCGAATCGCCATTTCCCTTCGGACTTCCGTCCTCTTATTTAAGACTCACAGTTCTGCCGTCTCTCTCTGCCATTTCTCTCCTCGACTTTCACTTTCCGCCTCCTTCACTCCAAGTTCAATCCATCAATTGATGCCAAAAACGCTGTTCGTGCTCTGGTATCTTCCTCATTGGGCTAAAGCGCTGCGACTTCAGTCTGCCATCGAGATGGCCGATCACTCACACGTTGGAGCAAATGAGGTCTCCCTCGAAGCTGTCAACAGCCACCACTGTCAAACTTCTCCTCGGGCTTCCTCACACCTTCGTCTTCCCCTCCAAGGTCTACATGCCCCTCACCGGGGCTTCCAAACACGCAAATTGGGGATGAGAGAGCAGAGCTTGCTCTTCTCTCCCCAACCCGCTGCAGCACTGCAACCCATCCTGATTCCAGCTCTTATGGGAGACCAATGAACATATTCCAAAACAATTCCCACCCAGTTCCTTCAAACAGGTACCACCATACTGGTTCTACCCTGGAGTGATCAGTATTACCCAGGCTGATGCAGTAGTGGCTAACCTTTTCAGCACTGAGTGCCAAAATGGGAGCACACATGTGCGCATGCGCATAACTGGAAGCTTAGCTTCCCAGTGCGCAAAATAGGCGCCAGCCACCTGCTCTTCCAGTTTCTAATGTGCATGTGTGTGTGAAGACCAGCTGGCCGGCATGCATATGTGCTCCAGGGATCTGCTTTTCCAGCTTCAAGCACTCCCATGCATGTGAAGACCAGCTGGCTGGCATTCAGGTGGATGCCAGAACCCGGAAGAGCAACAGAGAGATAGCTGCATGCCACTTCTGGCATGCATGACATAAGTTCGCCATCACAGGGTTAAAGGATCACATTCTCCAAACATCTATCCACAAACCTTCCTTATCAACCTCTGGAACTCTAATTCACAGACAAACCCTCTCTAGCAGTGGTCCCCAACCTGTTTGGGCACCGGAGACTAGTTTTGTGGAAGGCAATTTTTCCATGGACCTGAAGGGAGGGGGAGGAATGTGCAGCCTAGATCCCATGCATGCATAATTTCTTTTGCCTGCTGGTCACCTCCAACTTGTGACACAGTTCCTAACAGATCACAAACTGATACTGGTCCACAGCCTGGAGATTGGGGACCCTCTGCTCTATAGCTAAATAATAATATAATATTATATTATTATAATATTATTATAATATTATTATAATATAATATAATATAATATAATATAATATAATATAATATAATATAATATAATATAATATAATATAATAAATATAATATAATATAATATAATATAATATAATATAATATAATATAATATAATATAATATAATAAATATAATATAATATAATATAATAAATATAATATAATATAATAAATATAATATAATATAATATAATATAATATAATATAATATAATATAATATAATATAATATAATATAATATAATATAATATAATATAATATAATATAATATAATATAATATAATATAATATAATATAATATAATATAATATAATATAACAAAATAATAAAATAAAATAAATACTCATTCCCAGGGTTTTAATAAGACTGTCAACTTCTATCCAGGGGGAAAACAAGATGTAAATGAAATAAAAGTTAAATTACATGGAGGTAGCAACACAAGATGGAAAGAATAAAACCAGTGAGCATTAGCCTGATCTTCTTCTAATGTAGTTATAAATGTGCAAAGAATTTAATATCCACTAGAGTTTTCAAATGTGTCTGGGCTGTCTCATTTTGGCACATGCCAAACACCATTTACAATTTGGATCACAGATTTTCTAAGTCTTCCAGATTTCTTAATTCCTGAAAGGGCTCCCACAGACCACACAATAAATGCAAGACCTCCCCATTACCTTCCTCTCATCTTAAAAGAGATAAGCTAGTGGCATTAATTTTTGCCTCTCGCCTGTGAGACTCTGTGTAATGAGAATATAATGAATATCTACTTACTTGCTGAAACAGTAGGTAGTTTTAAATGTTTGGAAAACTTCTCTGATAACTTCTCCCCAGAGTATTTGTCAGGGTGCAAAAATAATTCGAGCTCGTTCATATCTGTTATCTCCTTCAGGGCTTCAATCTTCAGTGACCTAAATACAACTTGTCCAGAACCAAAGGATCATTCCAAAAGCAAATTCCAGCGGGAGTAAAATCACCTAATCACATTAAAGCCATTTGTGTGGCTAAAAATGTTCAGCCATAAGTCAAATAGACTTAGAAGACCAATCCTCAGACCAATTGCTCTAGAAACACCCCATAATTTTAATTAAATGGCATTTTTTTCCAAGAAAGCTGTATAAAATCCATCTCTGGCCTGAAGTCAAATTTGACACAAAATTTGCTGCTGACACATCCAGTCACCTTCCACTTGTAGAAAGGTGTCAAAATGCCTTTCTTCCAAGGATTCGATTTTCCCGCTGGGAGAGCTCCGGCGCAAGGATACGGACAACTGTTTGAAAGCTGGATCTTTTTATTTTTCAGGAAGGTGGTGGACAGCGAGAAGTCTGTGTTCCTGGGCTAGCTGGCTTCTTATGGTAAGTCCCTGGTTTTTATACCCATTTATCCCTTTGTGAGTTTCGTGTGAATATTTGTATTTGTGCTTAATGTTTCAAATCCTCTTTGAGTTTGTCTTTATTCCCACCGGAGGGCAAACTCCGCGGGGTGCAGATGGCAAACTCTGCGGGGTGGTTAGATTGTATTATCATTTTTTCCTTATCTCTTTTAGCTTTATAATGGTTTTTTCATATTTGTTTTGTGGCAATCTCCTGTCTGTCTCTTTTGGAATTTATATTTTTTGTGTCTTTTGTCTGTTTGTTTTGCTTATTTGGTATGTCCTGTGTTTGTAAGGGTTTTATTTTCTTATTTGTCTAGTTTTCTTAATTACTTAGGCTTTTGTCTATAGGGATTCTTTAATACCTTTTATTTCTCTAATTGAAGGCCAGACATTGTGTTCCTACAGCATTCTTCCCTGTGGCTCCCTGGTTCTGTGGCTCTCAGAACTTCTTGTGGCTATGTCAATCATACACAGGCTTGCATGGTTGGGTTTCTCCCCAGTTTTAAGGCAGAAAGCACACAAAAATTGTAACCCTAAAATAAGTTTAAAGTTAGACTTTAAGAAAGAAAGAAGAGGGGGAAAGAGAAAAAGAAGAGAAACAGCCACATTAGAGAAGAAAAACTATTGGAAATCCCAATCTCATTCTATCTGTTTTCTGACTCTGTCCATTTCATATCATCATTTCAGTCACTGCAACCCACAAAGTAGCAAAAATAGTATGCCTATGTCCTAAATTTAGAGCCATCAATGGGGGTGGTGATGATGAATTATGGTAGGACTTTACTAAAGGAAGCAACAGGAATCAAATTCTGGGCCTTTAAAGGTTCAATTTTCCACAGTTTGCTCTATGAACTTTCTTTTAACAATAGACAGGATGTATTCCCCAAAATCAATAAAGAAAACATTGTACATCTACAATGGTATATACAGTATATGAAAGTGCATGATAATACTTAAATGTTTCTAACAATGAATATGGCATACCTGTTGGTTTTATCCCAGTCATTCTCGTGCTGAGATTGTATTTCTTTCCTTTCTCATTTTGTCTCTCTTGGAATTTTTTCCCCAGTATTGTGTTCTCCCATATATTATTTCCCCTAGATGGACAGAAATAGGAAATAAAATGAAATATATTTGACATGATCTTGAATTGTTTCAATTGCTCTTTTTTGTATAAAGGAGCAAGAGTTTGGAAAATGTCCCTACCATTGACAGTTAATAAGACAAGGTAGCAGAAGAGTTGGTCCACAGGGCAAAAGAAGACTTTGCTATGAAATGAACCTTGCTATCTATTCTCCTTGGTTGGCTCAATAAGGCTGAATGAATCAAATGAATGTCCCAAGTGAAACACCAAAATAAACTGTTCCATGGTACCAATGAAAAATCTTTCAGGACCAGCTCCTTGCCAAAACTATGGTCACAAGCCACAGTCATCCCCATCTTCAAAAAGGGAGACCCCAGCCTAGTTGAAAATTACAGACCAATCTCTTTATGCTGCATCACCTGTAAAGTCAGGGAATCAATTGTTAGCCAATCCATTATCCTCCACTTAGAGACAAACAACCTATTCTCTAAAAAAAAAAATTGGTTTCAGGAAAACACTATCATGTAATCTGCAACTCTTACACTGCAAAAACATATGGACTACACAACTCGATCATGGCAAAGCAATAGACACAATCTACATATACTTCTGTAAAGCCTTTGATTCAGTGGTACACGACAAACTACTCCTAAAACTAAAACCTTATGGTATCTCTGGACACCTGCATAACTGGATAGAAGCATTCCTGTCAAACAGACAACAAATGGTCAAAATCGGGAGCGTCCTATCAAATTCTGTACCTGTCAACAGCGGTGTCTCCCAAGGCAGTGTTCTAGGACCAACTCTTTTCATACTCTGCATAAATGACCTCAGTAATCGTATCAAGAGCAACTGCACTCTCTTCACTGATGATGTAAAGCTATTCAACACCATAGACAATACTGCTACCCTTCAAAAAGACCTTGACTATGTATCAGAATGGTCAAACAAATGGCAACTTCAAATCTCAAGAAATAAATGCTCTCTCCTACATATTGGCAAAAAAAAACAGAAAATAAAATACAAGCTGAATAGTCAAGATCTTGTTGATGATCCAAACTCTGTCAAAGATCTTGGAATACTCATCTTTAATGATCTAAGTGCCCACTGTAACTACATAGCCAAAAAGGAGTTAAGAGTTGTTAACCTAATCTTATGTAGCTTTTTCTCTGTAATATTACACTACTAACTAGAGAAAAAACATTTGCTAGACCAATACTCAAATACAGCTCATCAGTCTAGAACCCACATTACATATCTGATATTAACACAGTTGAGAAAGTCCAGAAATATTTCACAAGAAGAGTTCTCCACTCCTCTACTCATTGCAGAATACCTTATGCCACCAGACTTGAAATTCTAGACCTAGAAAACCTAGAACTACACCACCTTCGGTCCAATCTAAGTATAGTATATAAAATCATACATTGCAATGTCCTACCTGTTAATGAATACTTCAGCTTCAACCATAACAACACAAGAGTAAACAATAGATACAAACTCAAGGTTAATTGCACCAAACTTGATTGCAGGAAATATGACTTCAGCAACAGAGTGGTCAATGTCTGGAATACTCTACCTGACTCTGTGGTTTTTTCCCCCAAACCCCAAATACTTTAACCTTAGACTTTCTACTATTGACCTCACCCCTTTCCTAAGAGGTCTGTAGGGGGCCTGCATAAGCACACCAATGTGCCTACCGTCCCTGTCCTATTGTTTCTTTGATTTTTTTATTTTTCTTATATGTATCCATGTATTCATAACTATGTTTTTACTTATACCTATTATCTTGTAAGCAATTGACAAAAATTAAAAAAATAAATAAATTCTGAGATGTTTATAATAGTCAATCAGAGGCTTTTAGGATGAGATGCTGAATTTGGAATGGGCCACCTTTCATTTCAAAGTCAAATGCAAGTTAGGAAATCAAAGAATTTTCAAGAGAGATTCATAAAAGAGTTTGCTATTTTATTTATGTGTATACAAACTTACACACACACACACACACACACACACACACACACACACACACAGAGCCTAGCCATAAATAGACTGTTTATTTGAAAGTTAAACACACATTCATTTCGATGGTATTGTTTTTCTGGACAAATGTGCAGAAAGTTGTAATAATGTAAGTTAATACATCTTTTGTTATTGCACCTCAAGGCAATTTTTAATTGGAAGATTGTGTGAGTTTATTTCTGTTTGTTTTAAATAGTTCTTTTGTTTAAAATCCACACATCACAGTAACTGAGCAAAAAAAATCCATTTATTTCCATCTTACAAGGACACAGACATTGCAAAATACTCAAGGAATAACATTCTGCTGGTTTAAATATAAGAGGTGACTTTTGTTTATTCAATTGTCAAATGGTTTTGCGCAACCTTCAATCACCACAAAAGAACGAAATAAAAAACTGAACTGGATGTTTTGCAAATCAGTTTCCAATCAGTTAAAAGTAGAGTAAATTATACAATAGAAGAACAGTGTGTCTGTTTTTTAATGAAAGGATATATCTGGAGGAACTGGATAGAGGGCACAGTTTTTAACCTTATTGCCAACTTGCTGTATTTCTGTTCCAAATTGCTCCCCAAGTGAATTATCTGCCTGTTGAATTTGAAACACACATTTGCCCTTGCAAACACATTTTTCAGAACCCTGAAGGATGAAAAATCATGAAAAAGGCCATTTAAAATAAAGAAAAAAATAGGGGGGGAAGATTAATCACTGTCCCATCTCTTCTCATCTCATTATATCCTGGAAGCCTTAGCAACAGTTTTTCCTATCAATATAGGAGCTGTTAGTCTGGTTGACTATGACATGTAGTTTTGTACTGAATTACAATTTTGATGTGATTACACTAAAGATATTCTTTTTTAAAAGAATATTGGTTAAAAGTTGGTTCTCAAAACTTGATTGCATGCATGAATGAGTCTACTTCTATTGTAACACTAGAAGCTCTATTGCACAACATATTTTAGTAGGCTGATGTGAAGATAAATCTATTGTGAGAACATGTGAGTTAAATGAATTAATGAGTTAATAATGAGAACTCATTAATCTATCATAGAGCTAGTGTGGTGTAGTGGTTAAAGTACCAGACCATACACCAGCAGACTGTGAATTCTAGTATTCTACTTTAGACATGAAAGTTGACTGAGTGACTTTGGACCACTCTCTCTCAGCTCAAGTAATGTTGTGGTGCAAAAATAGGAAGAAAAAGATTATTAGATATGTTAGTCATCTTGAGTTATTTATCAAAATAATAAAGGTTGGATTAAATACATACATACATACATACATACATACATACATACATACATACATAGACAGACAGACAGACAGACAGACAGACACAGACACACAGACACACAGACACACAGACACACAGACACACAGACACACAGACACACAGACACAGACACACATACACACATATGTGTTTCCATAGATTTTCACGGATACAGGTATGTAGGTCTTGGCGTGTTTGGGTCTTTTCCCATGTAAGATTGAGAGTATCTTGGTGATGTTTTGATGAGGTCCCACTCACCATCTTCAGGCTGGTGCTTTCGGCTTTGTGCTTGTGTGAGCAAAGCATGATCAGAGATGCCGTCTCTCTATAAATACTGGTGGGGAGGTGTGGTGTGTTGGCTCTGTTGTAAGCGGGCTGGTTGGCTGTGTTGTTGTTTCTTGATTGGTTGATGGAGTTGATGTTTGCAGATTGGTTGGCTTTTTCGTAAGAACCTGTGTGGCTGAGGTACTGACTGTGTGTCTATCAGCCTCCTGTGTTGTAAGCCAGTGATCGGGGCTGCCGTCTCTCTATAAATACTGGTGGGGATGTGTGGTATGCTGGTTCTGTTGTTTCTGACTGTGTGTCTATCAGACTCCTGTGTTGTAATGACCTGGGTAATGGGCTGTGTGATGACCTTCTGAGTTCTATTGTTGTGACCTCCTGGGTCTTGTGCTGTAATCTCCTGGGTCGTTGGCTGTATTGTAACAACCTGGATAATGGGCTGTATGATGACCTTCTGAGCTCTATTGTTGTGACACCCTGGGTCTTGTGCTGTAATCTCCTGAGTCGTTGGCTGTGTTTTAACATCCTGAGGTTTTGTGATATAACCTCTTGAGTTCCATGATGTGATGTCCTGAGCGGATGGCTGTGATGTAATGTTCTGGGTTTTGGTTTGGCTCCAAGTTTGAGGTCTGGCTGTGTGTTCATGGCATGTGTCAGTTTGCTTAGTTTGGGGGTCGGGGTGTGTGGCAGCTGGTGATGCAGCCATGGTCTGGTTTCTGGGTGGTGGTTGCCTTTCGTCTATGGGATGGGTTTGGGTTTGAGTCTGGTGAGGGAGATTGCTGGTGGCGTCATGTACTGTTTTCGGTCCGGTGTTGGTTTCGTGGCTGGGACTCGTTTGTTGATAAGGGTTAGTTTCCAGATGTCTGGTAGGTGGGAGGTATCATCCCATTTATTCATGTTATGGGAGTGTTTCTCTATTTCAATGGCTTCCCTGAATATTCTCTTGTTGAAGTGTTCAGTATTGGAGATTAATTTGGTTCCCTCAAAATATATTTAATAAATATACTAATTTTAGCTTAGAACAAAAACCTGTTCTCAGAATCTGTATAATTTAAGATAGAAAGTTTTCAGCCAACATAGTTGGATGGTTAAGATGCTAGAGTAGGAATTGGAAGGCTCAGCTTCAAGTCTACCCTCATCTCTGGATGGCTTTGAGTGAGTTAAAGATTGTCTCTCTCTATCTCTCTCTCTCTCACACACACCAAGCTTTTAAAAAATACCTGTTTCCTTTATTTGTGCATAAGTTTTTATTAAGGATTTTTATTATACAATGAAAACTAAGCTTTTAAAGAGAAACAAGAATGGTAAAAAAATAAAAAGTGCAAGAAAAAAGGAAAAAGGAAAAAAAGAAAAGAAGGAATATGATAAAAATATAATAAAGATATAAAGATGTGACATCCAACTTTCATTACACGTATAAACAAATTTAATAACTCAATCACTCCCTATTGGCTTATGATATCTCATCCCATATCAATAAGCACTATAAAACAACAGCTTTTCAATCCTGGTGTAACTAAAAGCCCATAAAGGATTACCAAAACTTTGCAAAGAAATGTCTTATTTTAACCTTGATCAAATAAATCAGTGTTATACTCCTTCTGTTTCATTGTAATTAAAAGGAAGGAATATAATTAATCATCTTAATTTTAGTTCATTTTGTATGAATATTGATAAATATTATCATAGGATCTTATTTTTCTTCCATTTTTCTTTGTCACATTGCACAGAGTTTTTTAATGTGATCTTTTGTAGATCAGAAAATATTTTCGAGGTCATTCCCTTAGTCTATCATTTGTTTTTCACCTTTAATTTTTAAAACTTCAGCCAGTTTCCTTTGGATATGCAGTAAAGCTTTCTTTTCCAAATAATTATCTTGGCTTATGATTTGTAATTCCTCTTTCAGTACTTTCTCTGTCTTGTCAAACAAAATTTGTTCCATGTCTGTCATTCCCTCACTGACATCTTTTGGACATAAACTATCCATGGAATCTAACATCATTAGTGATACTATTGATATTGTAACTAATTTCTGGCTTCATTCTTTGAATATCCCCTTTAATACTG